>NC_035449.2:164092068-164785463 GCF_002127325.2 Helianthus annuus | reverse complement strand
AAAAAGTCAAAAACATCGAAAAATCAAAAAATGAGTTTTTGTTGCATATAAGAGGAGATGATAGTACATCAGTAGACTATCACAACACGCTAAAGATATGGAATGTTTAATGTGATAAACAATTTTATTGTGGATTTGTTAGTAAATTTTTACACATTCAATAGATTGTTTTCGAGATATAAACATAAAAGCCAAACTTGCTTATCTCGTGGGGAACATCTCTTGGATATATGGGTAACCCCCGAAATCTCGTTTGAAAGATTCTATAAAATGTCAAACTTCCTTAGTTTGTGGGTAACATTTCACGGATATATGGGTAACCCCCGAAATTTCGTTTGAAAGGTTTCTCTTTCTGAAATACTAGGTTTGTTTATACTCAGTGATATCTGGGCTTTTATCCCGGGACTTCTGCTGAATGGAAGTTCTGACCTAGTCCTTGGATAATACTTGCTGCAAATGCTTGAAACACAGCATAAGCCCTCAGCTGATTAGACAATAAAATTGACAATCATCTGTTGTAGCTGAAAAGATCCTCTAAAGGGGACACAAATCATGATCTCTCTGCTGAACGGTAGTTCTGACCTGAGCTCTCATGATTTCAAATCCAACCCTTTACAGATATCATCTTAGTATACTTTCCTGTAATTCTGAATATTGAGATCTGGATACGGGAGTATATTCTGAAATGGGACACTCAATTAAGTTTGTAAGATTGAATATTTGAATCTGGATACGGGAGTATATTCAAGTGATGGGACACTCGAATAAGTTTAAGTATCTAAAACATTAATCTCGTATCTCGAATCAGTTAAACTTTGTGTAAAGATATATCTGACAATCTAGATAAATTGTTTAGATCTTACAATGTTCAAAGCTTAACGGTGTTTGTGATGTGTCTCAAAAACTGATATGATCCTCTTGCACAAACTCACAAAAATATGTTTGTACATATTTCATTTCTGCATTTAATTTTTGTCTTTGCATTTATGTTTCTTATTTTGAAAAATTCAAAAAGATTTTCGACAACTGATGTTGAAGAGCTGACATTCAAAATCTAAAAGGCTAAACATGATGAATAGACAGGTTGGTTAAATGAATCTCAAATGCTTAGTTGATTCATTAAGTTGAATCACAACTATATTGTTTGTTATAATTGTGTGTTTGAGATGTGTAGGTTTCAGAATTTGTTGATGCAAAAAGCCAGACTACGATCCCGACAGCCAAGTCTAAGGGGGAGTCTGAAGACTAGCTTAACACTAAAGGAGCTTGTATCTGAAAAGCAAGGCGTCGATCCCAAAAGCACGGAAGCTTGACGAAAGGGGGAGCCTGAAGTTTCCGAAAGAAAATACAGAGATCCTCTAGGATTCTGTTCGAACAAGAGTATTTGAAGACTCTCACTAAAGATTCCGTCAACATCCAAGGGGGAGTTTGTTAGTGCAGTTGTCTGTCAACTACATCTTCTTTCGAGTCTTAAAGAGAGAGAAAGTCAAGTCGCTACGAGTTTCACTACAGATTGACTACAGCAATATCCAAGGGGGAGATTGTTGATGCACGTAATGTCTATCGCCTTCGTCAATCCGAGTTGTAGTGAAAAGCCGAAAGGAATCAAGCGCGTAATGTCTTATTTAGTTAGAAATGGCAAGGTGGCAAACTTGTAATTAATGATAACTATCATTAAAGTGCCTTGACCATATAAATAGGAGTTTGTGTTATGATTTTAGTTAGGGTTTTGAAGAGTTCTTAGTGCTTAGAGAGAAGACATGGAGAGTAGACTTTCTAGAGAGAGAAAGTAGAGAGAGAAAGTAGTGTAAACGTGAGATCTTGTACCGAATCGCTAAATCTATCAATGAAATCACGCTAGTAGTACGTTATCGTGTGTTCGGTCACGTACGTTCACGGATTCCGCACGTGAAACGTACGATACGCAATCGAACGGTGTCAAAACCGGTCCTACAGAACTTCTTCTAGGATTCTCAATTATGTTATTGAACTTTTCACTGTTTGTAGTAACACATGGGTATTTGATACCAGATGTGGTTACGACATTGTTAATGTCTTGAAGGAGCCTGAAAAGTGGAAGATACTGAAACAATGCGATGTGGAACTCATCAGTAGGTGATGGAAAGAGAGTTCCAGTTCTAGAAACTGGAACGTTTTGTTTTTCATGTCCTTCTAGCCTTGTAATTACTTTGAATAACTGTTTGTTAGCACCTGGTTTATCCAGAAACATTATTTCGGTTTCTTCAATGTTTGAACAAGGATTCAAGTACGTTTTTAATGGCATTTCTATTTCTGCCTATTTGAATGATGTCTTTTATTTTGAGGCTAAACCTTGAAATAGTATTTATGAGATTTATGTTCGGACAAGTAATAACATATATCATCTTTCTAAGTGTAACAAAGCTGGTATGAATGAACATTTCTATGGAATTGTAAACTTGGCCACATAACTAAGGCACGCATAAAATGGCTCAAATCCGAGGAGATTCTTGAATCTACTGGACATGACTCCTTTGATGATTGCGAATCCTGCTTAGATAGCTAAGTCACAAAGCACCCCTTCACCGATATTGGTGAGCGTGTCAATGGTCTGTTAGGACTCATTCACACTGATGTATATGGCCATTTCAGAACCATGACCAGAAATCATGAAAGATACTTCGTTACTTTCATCGACGATTATAGTCGATATGCTTATGTCTATCTTATGAAGCATAAGCATGAAACTTTTGAAAAGTTCAAAGAGTTTTAAAGAGAATTATAAAACCATCTTAATAGAAAGATTAAAAATAATTCAATCAGATTGAGGTATCGAATACCTCAGCTTAGACTTTCTCAATCATCTGAAAAAGTGTGGAATAATTTCAGAACCCACTCCACCTAGTGCACTCCAACTTAATGGTGTGAGCGAAAGGAAAAATCTAACCCTACTTAATATGGTTCGATAACTAACTTTCCTCACTCCTTTTGGGTAATGCTCCTATAACCGCTACCCACATTGTCAATTTAGCTCTGACTAAAAAGCTAAACAGAACACCATAGGCATGCGTGTAAACCCGATTTGGAATACCTTAGAGTATGGGGATGTGATGCATACATCACAAGTGCTTCCGATGATAAGCTCGATCCTCGAGGCGAAAAGGTTGTTTTTGTCGGATAATATAAAAGAAGCGAATATTATTTCTACCATCCTAATGCAAATGTAATATCCATTAAGGGGAAGGGACACTTTCTCGAGGAAGAACTTCTTAATCGAGTAACTTGAAAATAATATTGTGGTTCTTAAAGAAACTCGAGAACCACAAAAAACCGCTGATGAAGTCGGACCGTCTGATCAACAAGTAGTTGTTGCCAATGCATCAGACATAAACACACGCGTTCGCAGAAGTAGTAGGATTCGCAAAGGACCTGCTAGATACTTATGGCATCTAGATGGTCCCGAAATCTTATTAGTAGCTGAGTCTAGTGACGAACCTGCTAACTTTAAATTTGCAATCTTAGATTTGGAATCTAAGAAATGGCAAGACGCTATGAATGCCGAGACGCAATCTATACATGATAATCAATTCTAGGACTTGGTTGAGCTACCCCCGAATCTCGGGTAGTAGGGAGCAAATGGATTTTCAAAAGAAAAACCGACATACATGGAAATGTACATACCAATAAAGCATGGCTAGTTGCGAAAGGTTATACTGAAACTCTGGGTATTAACCATGATGAAACTTATTTGCCCGTTGTTATTGTCAAATCGACCAGGATATTGCTTGCCATAGCCGCGTACTATGATTATGAAATATGGCAAATGGATGTCAAAACTGATTTTCTCATTGGACATCTCTCTAATGATGTCTATATGGTTCAGCCTGGAGGTTTTTTCTATCCTAAATATCTAAATATGGTGTGCAAACTAAATAAGTCTATTTATGGACTCAAACAGGCATCTCGCAGTTGGAATCTCCATTTTGATCAGAAAATCAAAGAGTTTGGTTTTGTCAAGAATGAATATGAGCCTTGTGTTTACAAATAGGGTGTGCAAATTGAATAAGTCTGTTTATGGACTCAAACAAGCATCTCGCAACTAGAATCTTCATTTTGACCAGAAAATCAAAGAGATTGGTTTTGTCAAGAATGAAAATAAGCCTTGTGTTTACAAAAAGCTAGCGGGAGCACTATATCATTCCTCATCCTATATGTGGACGATATATTATCACTGGAAACAACATCCAAATGCTTAACGAAGTTAAACACTATTTGGGATCTTGTTTCGCAATGACGGATCTTGAGAAGTAACTTACATTATAGGAATCAAGATCTACAGAGATAAATCTATGCGGCTTCTCGAGCTAAGTCGAAGTACATACATAGACAAAGTGATGACACGTTTTAAGATAGAAAACTCCAAGAAAGGAGGTGTTCCCATTGCTAAAGGAACCGTGTTGAACAAATACAATCTCCATAAACGGACATTGTATCTAAATATAGGCAAGCAATTCCATATACTTCAAAGATTAATTCTACCATGTTTACCACGTTATGCATTAGATCTGACGTCTCGTATGCTTTAAGCATGAACAGTCGTTTTCAGCATAGTCCTAGCATTGCCTGTTGGACTACAATAAAGAACATTCTGAGATACTTGAGAAGAACCAAAGATATGTTCCTAATGTTTGGAGCAGTGGAAAAAGAGCTCACTATAAGGTGTTACACTGACGCTGGCTTCCAAAGTGACCGAGATGATTCTCGCTCATAATCAGGATTTGTATTCACTCTAATCGGAGGAGCTATCTCATGAAAAAGCTCCAAGCAGAGTGTTGTGGCGGATTCAACCACCGAATTCGAATATATAGCAACATTAGATGCTACTAAAGAAGTTGATTGAATGAAGAAGTTCATCACTGATCTCGATGTGGTTCCAAGTATTTAGAAACCAATCGAGGTGTTTTGTAATAACACATGAGCTATTGCTCAAGACAAAGAGCCTTGATCTTATCACATGACCAAGCATATTCTAAGAAAGTTCCACTATATGCAGGAAATACTGGTATGAAAAGACATCATAATAAGCATAATAGACACATATCAAAACCTAGTAGACCCGTTCACTAAACTGGTGACTTAGGACAAGTATGACCTACACAGGGATGCTATCGGCCTTAGATTAACTAGCAATTTGTTTTGATTTAGTATTTGGATGTACGAACATTCAAACAGTTGTACCTTTTATATTCACTTTTGATTTACTGTTCAAGTGCAAAATTTGAATTTTACAATTGCATTCGATTTTAATATGTTTAATCTGTATCTTGTATTATAAATTACCCGTAGTTGGTCAAACTTGTGGCAACGACTCTGAATTAAGACTATTTAGACTTTGGACTCAAGTAGTTCACTTCCAAACTCACAGACCTCATTATGAATGACATTGGGTGTAACTTGCATCAAATCATCTTCATGGATCTTAGTCATAAGATGTTTTGATTTTGGTATACTCATTTAGTATCCTTTAACCTGAGATACATACTAGAACTTTCGTTTACTAAAGAGTATTCTTTGATCAGTGTCAACCAGTATCGCATAACTGCTAGTCATAAGGCCACTGGTTGGGAGTAGTTCTGAAGTTCAGTGGGATTTGAATGTAATCAAGATGGGATTCTATACTCTTACATTATATGTAACCAATAAGACATCAGGGCGCCCTCGTTGATTCAAACTGGTGGAGTGTAAGGCCTTACCCAAACTTACTGTGTGTTTGATTGGACCACTTTGGTTCTTGAATGAGAACAATAATGATTGAACACCATGTGAGATTGAACCGATCCTTGTCTCATTGTTCGATTGATGTCTCATACGAAAAGGATAGATGACAACGATTACCATAAGCTCATTGTCTTGCAACAGGATGTTCCAGGATGTTTTGGTTAATGAATCTAAAGTGTGATAACTTATTGAGGGTAGCCATGTGTAGCTAGAGCGCCTCCGGCTGTCATCGTTAATGTACTTGATCGAAAACCTTCCAAGTGGTAGACTGTTGGAAAAATGGACCCGGTCAGATTAATTAACGCGACCGACTGAGTTATCACCTATAAGAGTTACACCGTGGGAAATGAACTAAAATCCACTTAACTGGTTTAACTAGTAATTATGAACGATGTGTGAAAATAGTTATATTTATGATCGTGAACGGGTTTATCTTATTAATACTCGTCATTAGCAATATAATTGTTTATTTTAATAAATAAACTTATTGCGGGTATTAAATAAGATACAGGTACATGGACCGGGTGCGATAGGTACATCAATCGGTGCAAACATGCAACTCATCCTCACAACTTGTCAATCATGTGCATTGCCTCTACACTTGTCATGCATGCATGCATTGCCTTGACACTCCTCACGCATGCATGCATTGCCTCGAAACTTGTCGCGCATACATGTATTGCCTTGCCACTTGTCGCGCATGCATGCATCACCTCGCCACTTGTCGCGCATGCATTCATCACCTCGCCACTTGTCGAACAAATGCATGCATGTCCGCACACTTGGCAAACATGGATGGATCTCCGAGATCTATATGAACAAGGGTATGGACTTGCATTAGATACTTAGCGAGATTGTAGAAAACCTTTTAAAACATCCACAACCACCGCCGCCTACTCGTATTTCGTAGTTCGTTTCATTAACGTGCTTTCATCGAAAATCGGTGTCTCAACTGGTTAGTTATTAACCGAGGTATATCTTTCTCATCTATAGTTAGATAATCTTATCACTGTGCTCGTATTCGTATGTTAATCAATACCAAGAAGTCAATGCTTTCATTTCCACCATCGAGTAACCGTTAAATAAACTCAAAGAGTAATTTTTCGATTCAGGATGCTCAAATTATATTATCGGGGAAAAAGAAAGACTCTAAATCGATAAGATATATAGGAAGCCAAATTGTTGTCATTACGGATAATTCAAAATATCAAATCACACACTTCGGTAATGTTGTATTCTCAATCAGCAAAGTCAACTTACGACTCAGGCATGTGGGTTACAAAATGCTAGGCATCATATTGAAAATTAGGTATACCCGAACTCTAAGTTCAAAAGAATGAAGTGTATGACTGGTTGTCAATACAAGAAGGCTCATTTACCCACTTATAACTCATCAACATGTATGACTGATTTGAAAAAAAAATAGGATAAACGGGTGATGTTGGGGTTGACCCCAATTTGTGTGTGTGCAGGTTAGGATTGAGATCTTTGACACGAATAATAATTTGGATTGAGTTAGGGTTGAGGTTGACCCCAATTTGTGTGTGTGCGGGTTAGGATTGAGATCTTTGACACGAATAATAATTTGGATTGAGTTAGGATTGTGTTTTTCAACTCGTCAACTCACCAACCTGACATGGTTGATCTGCAGTAGAGTTATTTTACTTGGATGTATTCGACCCTGTGAAACAAACATTCACTCACATTTGTGGAGTACGTTTTGGTGGTCAACAAATTAAAATTTATTTTAATATTAATATATTAGTATCCAATTAATTATTAACTATATATTAATTTGTAACATTTTGTTACTACATATTAATTTGTAACATTTTGTTGTATTATTAGTTGTAATTTTGGCAAAAAATGGTTGTACCCCACTTGATTTTCATTTTCTTTTTTTTATCTTTAATTTTTATTTACTTTTAACCCTAATAGTTTTATATCTTTTACAACTTAACCCCAACACTTTTTTTCTTTTTCAACTTTGGTTCTTATATTTTTCACCATTTAGAAATTTTTTGTTTTACGTTTTGTTCTAAATTTTGCGAGTTAACACGCCGCAACGTGCGTGTGTGGCTCAACGTTTTAAGCCTAGTATGTATTAAAGTATAAGGTCATTATTTTTTTATTAAAATTTGAATATATTCTATATGCATTAGAATATGTAGCTTGATAAGCAAGTTGGAGTAGTATACATACATGGTTTTGTTTTCATTCCTTGTAATCGGTTCTCATTATTGGTTAAAATACGGTCGCACTAATATGTGTGTGTGTTTGGGTTTATGATCGATTGGGTTGAGCATAACTGCCTGAAACCAATTTATCTCTCGATAATGTTCTTAAATCAACATTCCTAGAAATTCATGTAGTAACAAGAATAGTATGAGATGAAAACCTGATAATTTAGTGAATGAGTGTGGCGTCTTGGGATTCCATTTTCGTCCATTTCTCGATATTGTTTGTACACATCGGCCAACATCTCTTCTTTAGAGGGCAACAATATCTTCCCGGCCAATGTAAGTGCTACCCATTTAGATTGGTATTCAAGCATTCGAAATAGAAGGCCTTGTTCTGAGGATAGTAGGAACAACAAAATAACATAAAATAACCGATAGAATAAAATATGAATATTGGATTTTAATAATCTCAACTATTCATCCTTGGTCGGCAACAGTCTCAACTTAAAAAATAACTACCACCAGTTCAAACTATTAACATATTGGCCTCCAATGGACCCTGACTAATAGAACCCTAACGTCGTTAGTCTCCGGTCGCTGGAAAAGCGTTTTTGGCCGTAAGACTCCTTTTTGGCCGGAAAACTTAACCTTTTCGTCCCAAACCTCGTTGTAACCATATTATGGACTTTTAGGAACATTTTTCTAATAAAAGCCCCAATTAATGAAGTCGCGGAAAACTCCCTTTTTACTGGAAAAATTCTTTTGGCCGCAAAACTCAACATTTTCGTCACAAACCTCCTTGTGACATTTGATCGGAACTTTAGAAACCTTTTTCTAGCCAAAAACGGTTTTCCGGCGATCGGAGAAAAACAGCGTTAGGGCTCTGTTAGTCAGGGTCCATTGGTGGCCAATATGTTAATAGTTGGGACTGTTAGTGATTATTTTTGAAGTTGGGACCGATGACGGCCAACCAACAACGAATAGTTGGGATTATTAAAATCCAATATTCCAATAAAATAATAGAAAAATGTAAAGAAAGAGTCTAATGAATGACATACTATATGCTAATCCAAGGAAGGCGAGCCTAGGTGCAAGTTGAGGAAGAAGCACATGTTTGTATAGTGGCCCAACACGATTATCGTCAACATGTACAATGTTGCATGTTCTTAAAAAGGGGAAGTGAAACTTAAACCTAAACGTATAGAATCAAAACAAGATTATATCAATTTGGTTTCCATGAATTTAGAATCTAAACATGTAGTCCATACCCTGTGCAATGTAAGATAAGATCAGCCACAACAGAATCACCATCTTGAAACTCGACTTTCCCGTCATCAAAAACACGTTTGATCTATTACAAATGTCACTATTTACACCTTATAATTACCTTGAATTAAAAAGTAAATTGCCAAAATGGTCCCTTAGGTTTGGTAATTATTGGTAATTTAATACAAAACTCAAACCTTTTGAAGTGGTTTCAATTTTGCTGCCATTTGCATACACAAGCAAAATCTGGTCAGATTTTTTAGTTAACATCCAGCTTTTTTGTCTTTTTCCTCCCTGACAAAATGGTCATATTTTTTTTTAATTTGTTATAATAAAACGTTAAAACACCATTTTGCCCTTCATTAAAAGGGAGAAAAAAGACAAAAAAAAAAAACTGGTTGTTAACTGAAAAATCTGACCAGATTTTGATTTTCGATGAAAATATCAACAAAAATGAAACCACAGAGACTCAGATTCAAAATATTTGAGTTTTGGACTAAAACGGAAAAAAATGACCAAACCTCGAGGACCATTTTGGTAGTTTACTCTGAATTAAATGTATATAATTTGTATAAAGCACTAAAATTGTACCTTCGTGTGTTGCCAAATATTTTTATGTCCTTCCAACCTTGAGACCTTGATGTCTGAAGATCTCGAAGAAAGATGAACCTCTTTGGCAATGGTCGAGATTTCACGGGATATATCATTTGCACTAGGACCACTCCCGATCACGACCACTACCTGCCAATTTTTAAAAAAATTAATAATATACTACGTAAATCAAGATAATAAACAATAATATACTACGTAAATCAAAATAATAAACATTCTTTGAAATGAAACGTGTAAATATTTAAAACAAACTTTATTCGACTTTTATTTCATCTATTGACATGTTTCTTTTAATTAGATCACCATTCGATATACTTGTATATATTCACTAAAAGAAACAAAAGCATGGAAAAGATACGAACTTGATCACGGTATGGCTCGGGAATACGATAGTTGTGACTATGTAGTTGTTTCCGTGGCCATTCCTCGATACCTGCCTTGCCAATTAGAAGTCTCAGTCTTTTGCCATATAATATATAAGAACACTAAACTAAATTTATATACCTATATATAAGGAATGTTCCATTAAGAAGAAAAATAAAATTTATTTATTTTTGTAAGGAATAATGGAATTTAATAATCCCAACTTTCACCAGTTGGCCGACAACGGACCCAACTTCAAAAATAATCACTGGCGGTCCCAACTTTTGACATTTTGTAAAACATTGGACCCTTGCTGGGAGAGTAGGAGAGGGTGGTCCCAACTTCAAACATTGGACCACTGGCGGTCATCACTAACATCCCTTGGACGGTGTTAGCAAGGGTCCAATGTTTTACAAAATGTCAAAAGTTGGGACCACCAGTGGCTATTTTTGAAGTTGGGTCCGTTGCCGGCCAACTGGTGAAAGTTGGGATTATTAAATTCCATTATTCCTTTTTATAATATAAAAACTTTTGAAATATAAGAAAATTGTTAAAATACAATGTTTATCTATCTTGAAATCCATGAAAATATATGTATAAAACATGTTTATTTCTACAATCTATACATGTTCAACTTATGTTGTTATAAGAACATTATGAAAAAACTAATTTAAAATGTTTTTATGTATATAACATACACATCTGTTTGTAAAATATAAGAAAAACTTTTAAAATATACGAACTAACATAAAATCAACGATTTAAGTTTCTTTTCGCACTAGAACTCTCTTTTGAAATTAACCTCACGTATAATCGAGATCATCAAGAAACCCTTCCCATTCCCACTTATAAGACCACCCGTAGTGGGGCATTATGTGGGCATTATGCTCAAAAAAAACGCTCCCCACTCCCATTACATAGGGCATTATGGGGCATCATGCATGCTCAAAAAAAAATTGCTTTGGCGTGATATATAAAACGCCTAAAGGGGATTGTGGGAGGGTTGACTAACCAATTAGATTTTTAGGGGTTTTTTCTTTATTTTATTTAATGCCTCAATAATGCCCAATAATGCCCCATCCCCATTACACCCCGTTTTAGAAAACGCCCAATAATGCCTCTTTGCTGACTGGACCGCCATTTGGCGTAAAATGCCCTAGGATGGGGGCATTATATTCCCTTTCCACTACATATGGTCTAAGAACTTGAGAACCATAACAAGGTAATGAGCTGATAACACATGCACAGTTATTTTCTTTCACCTTGAGGGCATTTTTGTCCGATATTAATCTAGCCACCACAGTTTAAAATTTTTAAAGAAATGTGATGTTTACCTTTTAATCTCACCTCATACATACTTTCTATATATCTCGTATATATTTACGAATGGGGTGGTGGTTTATTGGGAAAGTCAAAAGTTTTAAAACACTTTGGTAGGGGGAGGTCTTGAGTTCAAGTACCACACACGACAGGAATAAAAGATATTTGTCGTTCAAAAAAAAAAAAATCTCGTATATGTTTCTCTCTCTCTCATAGTTCTTCTCAAATAATCCAAAAATCATAATCGAAGAGACCAAGATCCGATCTTTTTTTCATAAACACAATGATTCGCTCTATAAGCTCGTCGGCTTCAACCAAAAAGCTCTTCGTTCTAGGGTTCAAACCAGATCTTCAAGTTAGGGTGAGTGGGGCACTCCTCTCTTAGGGGAGTTCGCTCTCTTACGCACGGCCAATCAGCACGCGCCACGTCAACTCCCCTCTTAACTCCCCTCACACCCTCAATTTGATGACGGCACTCCTCTGTTGGGGACTTGTTTTTTTATTCAAAAAGAAAAAAAAGAAAAAAAAAGAAAATAATTTGATTGGTTGAAAAGCTTATGGGCCACCCTCTCCCTCTCTCCCTTCATGCGGTAACCTCCTACCGATCCCATTCACCGAATTGGGTCACCGCAGGGATAGCGGCGGTGTTCCCGCTCGGGGAATTGGGTCACCACGGGCCTCCCCGAGAAGTGCCCCGTATACCCTTATGATCTTGAACAAATCATGTCCGATGGTAGGAGATTATAGTAAGAGGAAAAACTTTGTTCTCCAACTCTATTCGGTTTCATGCTAAAGAAAATAGTTTTGTTTTCTGTTGCCATTTATGGGTTGTTGCACCTCCAAAGGATCGACTTTGTTTTGCAAGAATAGGATGTTAACAAGTCATTCCACCATCAACACTTGAAAGTTATGAATTTATATATATGAATAGAAAAGAAAAACTAGGTACGTTGTTTTATTTTCTTTTAAATATGTAATAAACAAACTAGCGGAATTACAACTCGCTACTCACGTGCTTAACATACGTTAAATTAGTCCTAATGTTGTTGGAAAAAATAGTCTTAGATAGATTATTCCTAGAACATATACATAGTGATTGTAAATTTATAAATAATTTATAAACAATTAATGTTAATATACACAGTTTATCGTTTTGTTTAGTTAAATTAGTATCCCTATTAACACTCCGGTCAATGATCTTTAGATCAAGTGGTGGATAGTTTGCATTTCTCTTGAGAGATACAAGTTCAACTCTCACTTGGTGCAGAGTGAGGCACTGCCGCTGGTGTGCAATGATAGGAGACTCAAGGAAACCTGGGTTGGATCCTTGGGCCAAATGGGTTTTACCGGCAATTTCACTGTCGTGTCTACGAGCGGGTGGGGTTACCGGGTTTTCCCCGGAATTGGTGGTGGACGCGGGTTACTCTCGGAGTACTACGTTTGTCCAGTGGGTGCCCCGATAGTGCTCGGGATTGATTCTGTTAGGCGTTTAAAAAAAAAATAAAACACTCCGCCACAACGCGAATGCTTCATTCCAGTTAATATAAATATAGCGATACATGTAATTTGATTTAACATGAACTCATATGATGGAAATAACAAAATGCATGGTGCGAGTGTTTTTTATACTACATTAAAAACACAAGTTAAACCGAGTCGGATTAAGAACGTACCAGGGACATCGCTAGCAACTTGTGGTTCGGTATGGTGGCCATTACAAACCACCACCGCATCAAAACCCTCCTCCACCAAACCACCCTCCGTCGTCCGCCACTCCACCACAAACCCACCACCCTGTGACTCAACTCGCACCACCTCCGAGTTAAACCGAATGACCTCACTAACTCCAAACTCGTTAGCAAAATCCTGAACGAACTTTAGAACCTCTTCATGACCGGGGAACAACCTCGGATCACCGTACGATTTGTCTTCAAATGAGAAGTCCGAGAAGCTCATCAGTGGCCGAGGAAGATTTGTTCGGAGAGATTTGTAGATGCTGCTGTGAACAATGGATCTGTTGGGGTCGAGGTGAAGGCAGCCATCAACTTCCACTCGATCATCGTAAACCCAGGTTCCACCGATCTTGTCTGATTTTTCTAAGACGGTGACACGAAGGTTCTCTCGGAGAAGCTCGCGGGCGGTGAGTAGGCCGGAGATGCCTGCTCCGATCACAGCTACATTCAGAGAATCCTTCATGGTAGGAGTTGGTAATTGGTTGTAAGTTTAGCCAAGTAGCCAACTATATTCTCAAAATAAACATTGAAGTTATGCTTTACAAATTAAGACACGTTTAATAAAGTCTCACATTATTTTAATATTTACACACCTTGGTTGGCTATCTGCACATTTAGGGTTTACCTATGCTGTGTAAAGAGCTATACTCAGTGTATATAAACCATGGATTTAAGAGCCTTATTAGCAATCATTGCACATAAAACAAGGGTTTATATACGTTGTGTATAGCGCTATACGCAGCGTATATAACCCATCAGATTTTTTTTTTTTTGCTATTTTGATGTATATGTGGTATAAATTCTCACCTGGTTCCAACATTAAATCGCTTAAAACATATAACCGTTAATGTTATACCAATAATATTATATACCGTTAAAATTTTGGAAAACGTATATATGGTTCGAATATATTATATTGTTATCGTTTAAATTAAATTACAATTCCATGTCTAGTGCGCTTCGAATGCTATAAACATTTAAATATCATACCGTTAATGATTTTTAAATACTACATCTATAGGCTTATAAATGTGTTGTATGGTATCCTATAGTATCGTATGGTATTGCATCGTATCGTATCGTATAGTGTATAGTATAAGTCTCGTATAGGTTCCCTGTAGGTCTTGTATATGCCTATAGGCCTATACGAAACCTAAACCACACATATAGGCCTATACAGATAGTTATATCGTATAGTATAATAAAGTATAAGTCTCGTATAGGTTTCCTGTAGATCTTATATATTCCACTTTCGTGCCTTCGGACGGGTGGAGGTCGTGTTTCTGTGTATCTATGGACTGGCGGCGGTCGAGTAATCGACCTTGACCACAGTGCCCTGTGTCACGATAATTGACACATCGTTCATTGACCTTAAAAAAAGGTAAAGCAAACACGCTTTATTTTAATCGCCACAAAAAAGTTTTTCTTTTTTCAAAATAGAGTTGGTGCAAAAAAAAAACTTTTACAAAAATGGTGTTTTTGAAAAACCAAATTAATGTTTTTGAATGCCATGTGGTTGAGTGTCGATCTAGTTGACTCTATCTCACATATAATAGTGATCGTAGACGAGGAACATTCATCTTGTTGGTGATTAATGTGTTTACCAAGTGACTTGGATTATGACTTATGTTTAAGTCCTTATGAGTCAATGGTAAAGCGTTGGAGATCAAAGGTAAACAAGTTATGTTCTTTAATTGAATGATAAAATTTAGCTATGTGCTATATACAATAATTTGTGGGACCTTCCTAAATATTGATGTTGTAGGATTATTAATAAGTCTCATTATTTTGTCTTAACAAGAAATGAATGTTGCAAAGTGATATTCTGATATCCTTAGGGCTGTGAAGAATCAAAATGATGCATCTTCTATTCACATGCTAAATTATTGTAGTCTAAAGCATGCTAGACTAGTACTTGGTTAATTATGGGTCTTGACGGAGACTAATTAACTCTAAACATTCAAATGTGTATGAACACAAAAAAGAATTTGTGTACAGACAAAGTTAAGGGAGAATTTTCATTCACTATAAGGAAAAGACACGTAACTTTTGAAGATTTTATTCGAAAAGCTAATGAGGACAACTCATCGTCTAGGCTTATTCTAGATGTTAAACTAGAATTATTCTAACTTGGTGACAAACTTATGATAATGCCATGTGTTGCTTTGGTTAGCTTGGAAGCTTATGTAAGCTAATGCAATATGACTTGAATTCAATGATACAACGAGGTTGATGTTGTTCAATCATATGTGTACAGAAGTGAAGTTACGAAATGTTGATTAAATGGCAAGAAATGTGGAGGATGATCCATTTAGAAACAACCCTATAAGGGTGTGTAGAAATGGTTTTCACTACCCCATCTGGATGATTTCCTATAACACTTAAATGTGGGGGTGTCTTGTATTTGTATCATAAAAGTTTGGTAATAAGGATTTTGTAATTCAATCTAGCATTGCAAACAGACGACTATGTGGAGGACACAAAGGTCGTAGTGCATAATGGAGATGTGTTTGCCTTAAATGATAAGCGTGTCTTATAGATACATATATTATAACCAGATTCAGAAGGCTACTGAGGTTATAGTCTTAGAAGTTGACATTAGGAAAAATTAGCTTTCGAGTTAAGAACACATCATGACAACTGATCTCGAATACGCAAAGTTATTTGTTAACGTTATGGATCCAACAACCTGAGGGTTTATTAGAGACCAAGTTTTAGAATGAGACTGAAGCCTATGGAAAAAAGGGTATGTGAAGGACACCTAACTTAGTTGACTGGAGATCCCAAGATCTAAGTTCTATAGGACAACTAACTCATATGCCTAAAGGTGGTCACTGTGGGGGCATAAATGATATGCATAAGCTAGTATATGGTTATACATACCCCAAAGTATAAAAGGGTGTTTAAATACGTCCTAGTCTATTCCTATGATATTCAGTGACAAAGAGTGAGGCTAAGCAAAATATGTGGTAAATGATTTGGATAAATCACGATAACCACGATGCTTTTAATGATCTAAGGAGAGTCACCTACGTTAGAGAGAAGTGGGGTCGCTTCGAATGAAATTGAGAGCATAATTCCTAGAGCTCTCGCAGAACCAGGAAAGTGTTCCACAACCATTATTGGACACGACTATTAGGAGATGACCCGGCTAAGGAGAGTCTTGTGTGAAGTGTATTGTCGTCTACACAAACGGCAGACAAGTTCAAAGACATGGAGATCTACTCAGAGCTAGTGGGCTAAGTGCATTTCATGAGCGAAGGTTCAAAGGGTAACACCTACCTATCGTATGCAAAACTCAACTGTCGAGGTTCCTTTGGAAACTTTATGTGTTTTGAACAATCTCCATTCATATGGGGGATTGTTAGGAAAATTAGTGAATAGATATTTAGTTAATTTATAATTGAGTGAAATTATAATTACTAATTAAACTCCTTCATATGTTAAAAGTCTTGAGTAGAGTTTTATGTCACTTGATTAGGTTTTAATAGAGTTTTTATGTCTCTAATTAAATCACTAATTAAGTGAAACTTTCATTAGATTTTTATGTCTCTAATAAAATCACCAATTAAAAGAAACTCTTTACTACCCACAACTCTTGTAAAATTGGTAGGCTTTGTGACTCATTGGAATCATGAGAAAACTACAAGAGAAAGATTATATGTATGAAGAATTCTTGTAGAAATGGTGAAGACTTGAACATCCATATGTTAGGAATTATAGAGAGATAAGTCTTCTCTTCTCGATTCCGTCACCTTCGTATCATTATTTTTCCACAAGTTCAAAAAATATAATTCTAGTCGGTGTAACCTCGGGCGCGTGACTATTTCCAGCAGTACAGACTGCTTCTGCTGTTGTACCCTGGGAGACAGACGCGTCGTCTTTAGTAGAGGCACGAAATCTATTTTAAGGGAAGCATGTTGAACACGTGCCTCAACCAAAATCGTCAACGTTTTAGTGTGCTCTTTGTTGTAGTCAAGGAGTGTTTTTCAAGACTCAAGATGATGAATACTCGAGTTTAGGATGCTATCAAGTGCGCGTGAAGGACCCACCAGACATGCGAGTTGAATCAAGATTGGTATATATAATTATATTTTATTTCTTTTTATTTAGTTATTGCAACCGATATTGTACTATGATATTTCCTACGAATAACGAGAGTCTTGTTATTATATATTTTGTAATTATATTTTATAAAAGGTGAACCTAGTTCCTATATGATGGATGAAAGAGAGAGAAGATCTAAATTTTTTCTTTGTGTTTTGAAGTTTGAAGACCTGGGTTATTGATAATGATGTGCGGATTATGAAGATTAGAGTTAAGAGAGAGAGAGAGAGAATGATGGATGAAAGAGATAGAAGATCTGAATTTTTTATAATTTTATTTTTTAGTATTTAGGGTAAAATGACCAATATAGCCTCATGTGGGGTTCATTTGGTTAGATTTAACCACAAAAATTACCTGAGTTAGGGCTAAAGTACATAACTTGCAAGGATTTGCAAACATTGACTACGTTTTTTTGAATTATTGAAGACAAAGGACATAATTTGCAATAAGTGACATACATAAAGGACGATTTTTGTAATTTACTCTAAAGCTATACCCACAACTAAATGATAAAATTTTATATTTTTATTAAAAATCGCTAAATTTCGTCACTAAAAATTGAACAACAGTACCGCTGCATATGCACATGTGCAGCGGTACTGTTCAAATTTTTTAGTAACGAAATTAGCGATTTTTAATAAAAAAGAATTATTTTGTGTGTTTTTAATTCTTTTTAGATATTTTTGGTTGTGTTCATATTGGTTCTCGCAATAAAATAGGGTTAGGGTAAAATGAAAACTTATACGAATTGTAAGAACTTAGGGAAATCGGCATTACAAAAGGTTTTTTCAAAATTTTTTTTTACCAAAAATCCTAAAAAATCAAAGTTTCCAATAAAATAAAAAAATAGTGTTTTTTTCATTTACGGCAGTCGTAATGTAGTAAAAAGTGATGTCTGGCTTATGTCATTTGCTTTTTACAGCTGTTGTCAATGGCCGAAAAACACCACTTCAAATTTTCAAAAAAAAAAAAAAAAAAAAAAATTACCGCAGTCTTATCTAACATTTTAATCAAGGGATGTGAAAAAACGGGGGCAAAACTCGTACGAAAAAGCCAAGTTCTCTAAGTTCTCACAACCCAGAAGGGTAACATTTTTTTTTCTAAAAAAAGGAAATATAACATACATATATTTGAACATTTTTATAAAAGAAAAACAAAAAAGCGTCAAGTAGTTTATTTTAAAAAAAAAATGTAAAAAAAATCATGGTAGGATTTGGTAATTGGTTGTAAAGTTAGCCAACTATATTCTCAAAATAAACATTGGATTTATGCTTTCCAAGTTAAGAGAGGTTTAATAAATCAATCAATATAGAGAGCACAAACAAACGTCATTGTATTAGTAAAGCAACGTGCTTTATTTTAATCGACACAAAAAAGAGTTTTTTTTTTTGTTTTTATTTTCCAAATAGAGTTGGTGAAAAAAAAAAAAACTTTTACAAAAATGGTGTTTTTGAAAAACCAAATTAATGTTTTTGAAGCTTTACTTGCTCCTCTCTCTTAGTGTCGTTCGACTACTCCAATTCATTAGATAATTTATTTATATAATATCATCGTTTTGGATCTTTTAACCTAACTTATTTTCTATTTATAAATAATACAATAAACTTTTTTTTAACAAAACATACTTAAAATAAATCCGTTTCCAATTTTTTTATATAATAATATGATTGTTGTTGTAAAACTAGCTTAAAAGCAAAATAATTAGAGGAGATGTAGAGAGAAATAAATTGATATTTCATTTAAAAATGTATATATTACAAGAGAATACAATGACTATATGTATAGAAGATGGAGTCTTAGAAAACAAGCAAGTTATTTTAGGAGTTAATAACCACGATAATAATATTTATAACACTCTCTCTTAGTTATCAACTAAATACGCTTTGAGATGCTGACTTGTTAAAAACCTTGCTAGAAAAATCCAACGGGACAAAACCATGACTAAGGGAAAAAGAGTGCAACGCGTGTTATCTCCTTGATATTTCTAGATTCGTTATGTTGCCTCATTAAAAACCTTACTAAGAAAACCCAGTGGGATAAACCTTAGTCAATGGAAAAAGAGTGCAACGTGTATGATACTCCTCCTCATTTGAATATGTAGCCCTTAAGTGATGTGTATCAATCTTCCTTGAAAATTGCTCAAAAAGATTGTAGCTAATGAAATGTCGCTGCATCCCTTGAAGTAGAGCCCTTTATGTTGAGCAATGTTATAAGATCTTCTATGGATAATTTGGGTGCCTCCTCTAAAAAAACAAATATAATATGATCTTGATTGTATTGTGTTACATTCCCTGCATCTACAAGCCTAACCAAACTCGTTTTCATGGGTTAATAAAACATATTAATGTATATATGCATTTAACTATGGTACTTCTAGAATGAGAATCTCTACTTTGATAGGAGATTATAATAGTCATTTTTTATGACATGTGACTAAGCAACCTTTAAGGTACATTGATGTTGACCTTTGTACATACTAAAATGTCCCAGTATCTTCTGGATGTAGTTTGATTGATGGATAAAAATATGATCACAAGTATGCTCAAACTGTAGGTCGAGTAATAACTAGACTATGCTATGGTCATTCAAAAATTCTCCCACTAAAAGCTCGACAGTTTCTCTCAATGATGCCTAGACATCATCACTACAACCTACGATTATAGTGAACTTTTAAAAGAAAAGTTTTATAAAGATGGATAATATTATCAAACTTATATTGCTCTTTATCGGGCTATCTCATGAGTTGTACAACACTCGACCCGACTATTTTAGTTCATACTATCTTTTTAACTTTATAAAGATACATTCCTGAGGTTTCGAAATCAATGCTTCAGGCATTTACAATCATTCATGTACTTCTTTCCACATTGAAAAACAATCTATGTGCATACACTCTTTAGGAGTTTTGTTGCACAAACCTCCTATTGATTTCTATATCATATGCAAGGATGTCTTGAATATTTGCTTTATTTGTAAAATCCATATTGTATGATGATTGTACACTGTACATTGAGATGTTATAATAACCAGTCACAAGATTTCTATGTATGTTTATTGGTGCACAAGAATTACATCCATAGGATGTTTCAATTAACCTTTTAAGCACTATAATGCTTTCGGATACTCGTCAAGAGTTCCAATTGCATTCAACGTATGCGAATACGAATCTGTATACAACGATCATATTGTTCACGAGAACTTATTTTACATGATTTTAATAATTTAAATCCTTGAGTGACTTTCAGGTATATTTTTAGTATCAAGTGAAACATAAATAAGCATAAGACGCATATCAATTCTCTCTTTATATTACCAGACTAATTAATTATTGGAAAGCCAATACATCCACCATTGTAGAATACGTCTTATCATATTCAGTCATTGGTCTTTGCGAAAATACACGTGTCACCAATTTAGCCTTATATCACTTGATTTAATTTTCATATGATTCGCATAAAAGACCCATTTGTATCCAACATATTTTATAATTTCAGTTGTATGGTGACGTGTGCGTATATATACATATTTTTACAATGAATTTTACACACGATTTAGTTTTAAATTTATAAAAATGATTTATACTTCAACATTAAAACACACACAAAAGGGCAAGTGTACCCCATCATATATGTAGTAAAGTATCGGTAAGAACCAAGTGTCGATCCAAGGATGCGGGCGGATGCAATAAAACTAAACCTTTGTCATTAAACTACCGATAAAAAGATGGGTGGATAATTTGTTTAAACTAAAATATGACTAAACAAATATTTTTTTTAAACCATAATAGACTCCAAATATAAAAACTAGGTAAATAGCCTTGCTTTACGAACAACCGGAAGATGTTAACTAAGTCGGTTTTTGATGTGTGCAAAATGCAACATATAAATTACATCAATTGTGCTATAAAACTAACCCCTTTTTATTAGTAATGTTGGAAAAAGTGTGCTTTTGTCTTCCTTTGTATTTTCAGGATTAAATGAGCTCAAATTAACAAAAGAAGCAAAATGACAGCTAAATCTAATATAAATACAAGAAAAGGAATAAATGTGGCATGCCCGACCCCTCGACATCATCTTCCCAAGCAAAAACAAGAAAACAGAAGGCTGAACACGCCCCGTGCTCAATGAGCACGGGGGCGTGCCCAAGTATCAGCAGAAAAGACAAAGTTGTAGAAGCTTCTATCACCCACCACGGGGGCGTGCCCAGCGGACACGGGGCCGTGGTCAACTCTAAGATTCACAGAATCTGAGGAAATCTTGATAGTACAGATACGCTTCTGCACACAGGGTCGTGCCCAGTGGACACGGGGGCGTGGTCAACTAGTGCAGACAAACTGCAATTAATGAAGAAAGAGAAGAGGGATGGACACGGGGTCGTGCCCAATGGACACGGGGCCGTGCCCGAGCTTCTGTTCAGGCTATAAATAGGGGTGCTTGGCTCACTTGCAAATCATCCATTGGCACACCACCACTCTCACACTTCACCCACACTCCACCACCACCACAACACCATCATCCACCACCATTATCCATCATCCATCATAGAGTGTGTGAGTAGTCTTGGGATCCAAGATTGATCGTAAGAGTTCTTGACAATCAAAGTCCATGTTTGCCTAAGTCTCTTACATCACTTGGTGAAGATAAGCATTTAGTGTAATACTTTCTATTTTTAATCTTTTCGCACTTTTTATTTCGTTATGTATTAATGACTTTAATAACTAGTTTCATATGTTGAAGGTGATTCTTCCTTATCATTTGTCCGTGGTGTCTTGGCATTATTTTACTGTCTATATAAAATAAAAGATTTTCACCATTCATATCTCCACGGTCTATATGGAGATATGTTGGCTACCTGGTCGGGGGTTAAAGGAATGGTTTGGTAAGAGTTTTGCCATTGTTCAGTGTATAGATCCTGCAAGGACCTGGGTCAAATTTAGTAGGACCTGCTTCAAAACCCAATGATGGCGGGGGTCCAAACTCTTTGATCCCCTCATATGTAAATTACTATTAAAACTTTAACCCGACTACTTAGGACTGTATCCCTACTGACTCAGACTACTTAGCCGAGGGTAACGTCACCTTCAAAAGCGGGGTCGACCACAATATGCATTAATAACTTAATTAATTATCTTTCAATAATCCGACCCTTTAGGATTGTATCCTTGCTGACTCAAACTACTGGGTTGAGGGTAACGTCACCTTCAAAAGAGGGGCCTACTACAATAACTAAGATAATCTCTTAAAAAGTACAAAAGTGCGGAAATAATCAAAGGTTACACTAAAGGAGAGTCGGATCCAAGTGATTCATCTTTTCTATCTGTTTTTATTTTATTTTATTTTATTTTTATTTTCAGCATTTTAGTTTTTTATTTTCTAGTTTAAAACCTTTTTCAAATTTTTTTATTTGATTAGATGTTGAGGATAAACACTATACTACGCTCACGATGGGTGCACTTGCCCATATGTGTGTTTGGTGTTAGTAAATATCGTGTTTTATAAATTTAAAACTTGAATAAAGTGGTTCAAAAGGGCTAAAAATATACATAATAATATATCACACCACACACACATCAGTTTTGCCACTAAAACACTTGGTCAATTTTCCATTTTTCAAAGACAATTAGTATCCCTTTCGGGAATCCTAACATGACAACTCTTTGGAAAGTGAAAGCCATAAACACACTTTAACCACCTAAAATTGTTCTTTAACGCCCTATTGATGAATGTCTATGGAAATCCCTTAAAGATAAGCTAGTCATCCGTTAGGAGTTTTCTAACCTCACTTAATCAATGAAAGTGACACCGATGAACACAATGTAACCACCGACACAAGCATAAACTAGATTAAATCACAACCAAGTTCATTTTACAAATCTTAAACCTAAATTCACCAAGAAAGCAATTTTGGCCTAAAATTACTAACAAAGTTTACAACTTATGTCAAGAATTCATAACAACACCATCTAACCCGTTAAGGTCCTTTCGTGAGGGAAAACACTCTTGATTAATATTAATTACCCCTTATTAAACTAATACTCATTTCTTCTCTTCTCTCTTCAAGCAAATTCAGGTTCATCCGGAGGTCTTGTTCGTTTTCGGCCTCCTGAGCTTCATTCTGGCAGTTGGGGATCCTATTTCAGCCGGGATGACAGCTAGTTTATGGTGTAAACATTTTAAACATGTTAAAAGTCTTCTAATAAATGATTAATTAAGCTTCTTGCTGCAAATATCTCAACTAACCACATACTAATCATCCAAGATAATTAACAAAAATCAAGAATCTAACATCAATAAAAAAAGGTTGCAAACTAATCATCAAGGATTAACATAAAAAATGCTAAGTGTCATTATAAGCTTAATTAACATGCTAATGATTGTTTATGAAGCAAAAAATACTAGTGTTTTTGCCCTTATGCTACAATATTACATAAAACGTCAACCAAATGCTTGAATCATAAACAAAATCATGGAAAGATTCATGAATCAAACCATAAACAAGCAATAGATTGAAGGCCCGGATGGTAACGTAGCATCTAGGCACAATGGGGGCTTGATTCTGATCAAAAGATGTAGTCTCCTGAGCCCAGAAATCGCCTGGGATCCTCCAAAAAATCCAGACTTGCAACCAGAATGCCATCTGCTGTTTTTTTATAACTTTTTCAATCGGCACGGCCGTGCGCTGTTCATGAGATCTTGATACGTCAGCAGATCTAGGCAGGTCTTCAAGATTGGCACGGCCATGCCATTGGTGGCATGGTCGTGAATGTCCGACAGGCAGCCGGAACTGCCAGCCGCATTGCCAGTGCTTCCGAGGAAAGGAGACTGGCACGGTCATGCCAGTCGACGCATGGTCGTGCGTCTTCGAGAATAGCCGGCACTGCCAGCTGCACTGGCAGGGCATGTTGAGCTGTAGGCCTGGTCTTCGGGATGGCAGGGCCGTGCCAAAATTTGTACGGTCATGCCATAGATGCTGAACTTAAGAGAATCTTCGTATCTCTGCCGATTCGCTCGGAAAATCCTTGTTTTCTTCATCTTCTTGTTCATCATGCTATTTGAGGCCTGTAAATAAAAAATACACGATTAAGTGTCTAATCCTTGGTTTTATGGTCGAAAATGCGTAAAATGGGGGATTAAAGTGTGTGTAATTTAACGAATATCAAACCTCCCCACACTTGAACTTTGCTTGTCCTCAAGAAAACTAAAATTAGAATAGAATAAAAGATAGTTTCTAACAAGAATAATTAATTTACATACTACATACTAATACAAAGACATATGGTTAGCTGGTTTTTCGAAAGGAAACGTCAACGGGTTCAAACCAAACAAGCACATGCAAATATATGTAGAGATAACCAAAAAGCCATGATTCCACTTCCGATTGACTTAGCATGCAAATCATCACACGTCTCATAATGTTCACACACACTAAGCTATATTTGTGAAACGTGCGTAAAATGTGTATGTGTAAACACTCGATGCCTAGACAATGAAACGTGTAATATCATAAGCTTGTCAAAAGATCTAATCTCCACCAATTAACATGCAAAAAACTGTAAATCAAGAGGTCTTCAAGGGTTGTAACAATAGGCTAGGGTGAAAGGTGTGGAATTGAAATTTTCAAGTGACTAAATGGTTAAAACTCTGTAGTTACGTTTAACAAGCATAAACAATAAAACTATGCACAGCTAATGCCTTAAAAAGACAACTTTTGTGTTATCGAGCTAACTGACGAAATTCCACTATTTTAGCACTTAAAATTACTCGAATCTTGTCATCTTCACCCTATTTTAGGGTGTTTATTTTCTTATTTTCTAATTTTTTTTACACAAATTCTAATGCTTTTGTACAACAAATAACTAATTACAAAGAATGCTATAATAACCCAACGAAAAATGTGAGTGCTAGGAACGGTTCTCTCGAATGAAGAACGCAGATCGGATTGATCAATGCAGACGTGCGGAATCTGTATGCATCGTTAAAGACAAATCAATAACAAAGTCAACGATTAACGTATCCATTCTCATTCAGATAATGTGAAAGTACAAGGTTCCGTAGAGATCTGGACAGAGCTTCGCTACAAGAGATTGCCAAAAAAGTCTAACATAGTGACCCCTAAGTCTCTCTTTATAGACACACTGGGAGAGGATAAGTCATCCGGTCGGAGGGTCATCCGTCCGGATGGCCATCCGTGTGGATGACCCAAGTCATCCGACCGGATCACTTTACAATATGACATTTCGTCTCCGATTCTCCCAGATATAATATAACAAACATACAAAACTATACATAGACACGTACAAGACAAAATATAGACTCAATACAGATGGAAGCTACAGAAATAAGTGCATCTACAGACTCCCCCTTGGATATAGCTGCAGTCTTCCTTCCTGTATAGTCTTCAACGTGTCTTCCTGCTGCGTCTGCTCTCTCGAGCCTTCAGTCTCCTCTTCTCTGCCCTTTCAGCTAACATCTTTCGCCTCATAGGCCTTCCAATTTCGTTCCAATACTTTCTGTATTCTGGATCTCCATCCCTCTTTCTATTACATCTTGGAATTTTGTTCTCTTCAGATTCTATCGGTGTTTGATCTGTCGGTGGAGGCCTTTCAAACTTTCTGTGACCCAGAACTGCTGCTCTCTCTCTTATCTTCTTGAACTTTTCACTTCTCTTTTCCTTCTTCAAGAATTCTTCTAACTCTATGTCTCTGAACTTCGATTCCCAATACCTTCCAGAGTTTATGTCTTTTGCAAAGCACAAATTCACCATTTTCTGATATTGTTACGCTTGAACTCTGTCAGGCCCATCATAGACAATCTTGTTGAAGAATAGGCAATCTAAATCTTTCTTCGAGCAATTAAAAAGTCACATTGGATCTAACACGTTGATGCGCCTTGTTTCACCTGTCTTCTTATCATAAAGTGAGATCACTGCTTCAGCTGTGCTTTGGTTGTATAACCATCCCTTAAAATCTTCATGAAAGTCTTGTTCCATAGCACGTAGCGGCATATTCTTCAAACATCTTGGAGGTCTTATCTTCAATGTAATGTCTTTCTCTCCAGTGATTGGATCATACTTGACAATCTGTTCAGGAAAATGCGGCTTCTAATCTGGAAATTTGTTCTTGGCTTGGAGCTTTATGTAGTTCCATAATTTCTGATCATGCATTTTCACATCAAGACCATAATAGAACTGTTTAATATTCTTTGTTTGGACAAGCTCCTCCACATCCCACCATGGGAGTGTTTTGATATCAGAAAGAAATTCTAAGTATTGCACCCCACGCTCTCTTCGAATAACATAAACTTGTAAATCTTCAAGATAGCCCCATGAAAGAATATCACCCAGAGATTTATCTGGATGATCTGTGAAATACTGAAGCGGCCTCTTATACTTCCTCTCCTTAGGCATTCCCTTGAACCATTTCTTTCGTCCATTAAGCAGTTCTTCTAGAGGTATCGTTTCAGGAACACCTGAATAATGAAAAGGCGTGTCTTCATCAGAAACATCAGACCCCTCTTCAATGATCATATATTTGAAATTATTTTCTTTGTTAGTAAACTTAAAAGTATATTCTCTATCAGGTGATGGTGTAATTTC
This sequence comes from Helianthus annuus, assembly GCF_002127325.2. Taxonomy (NCBI): domain Eukaryota; kingdom Viridiplantae; phylum Streptophyta; class Magnoliopsida; order Asterales; family Asteraceae; genus Helianthus; species Helianthus annuus. The sequence continues at coordinate 164,758,531 of NC_035449.2, read as the reverse complement.
ATCTTCTATATCGAACTTCATGTGGCCATCATCCATCCCCAATTCTTCTAACATAGACTCTCTCTTTCTATCCACCTCTAACTCCCCTCAAATGATGTATGTAAGTAAGTGACTATAGGTTGAGTTAGGAATACCTGGTCACTAGCATGTTGTTTACCAGAAGAAGCTTCATGATGCTGATCTTCCTGTTGTTCATTTAACGGGTCGTTCAGGAAGTCATCAAGAGTATGTTGAGTAGTCGGCTTCACAACTACCAACCCTGTTGCCCCTTGATCATCATCGTCATCATTATCATTATAATGATCATAGTTGTCAATATCATCAAACAACTGCTCCAACTCTGCATCCTTTTCTTTCATTTTCTCTTCTTCTTCATGACGTTTTTCAGTTATCTTTCTTCTGTCGAGCTTTATATCTTCGGGTGTAATGTCGATCACATCACCAATAGCCACAATAGCAAGTAGATTAGAATCTACAATATCTTCAGCTTCAGATGTATCAGGTTGACTTGACGAACCAAGAATCTCTTCTTTCTCTATCACCAACCCTTTCTTCTTTTGGTTTGCTTCTTCAGCCAATTGTTTCTCTTTGTCCACTCTTCTTTCCTCGACTCTTTGAATCTCTAATTCATCAAACACTGCTTGAACATTGAATCCAAGCTTGTATTCTATCACAGTGTAAAGCATATTCAACTGCTCATCTTTCACTGCTTTGTCAACCCTTAAAGCTTCAATCTCTTGTCTTAACACTTTGTTCTCATTTGAAGAAGTTTCATGCAGTTCACCAATCATTTGATGCAGTGTCTTGTTGGTTTCATTAATAGATTCATACTGAGCATTCACCTCATCAAACTCTTCTGTGATTTGATCAATCACTTTAGCATGTGCTTCTAGGTCGTCAGTTAATTGATCAGTTATATCAGCATGATCATTTGCAGCTTTCTTCAATTCTGCATTTTCTGCTTTCACTGCTTTAAGTTTTTCTTTTAACTCTCACAATCAGCTTCGGCTTTTGCTTTTGCTTTTTCCTTTTCAAGAAGACTTACTTTCTTCGTCAACACATTGATCTTTCCTTGGTTGAATATATCAAAGTCACCTTCAGGAAGATCGTCTGGATATTCGCCAATAACTCTAGGAAATCCATGGCTTGAGCTTGAAGTAGTGTCTTTCTTTGGTTGTGACGGATCTTTAGGATCATCGTGAATCTGAATAGTTGGATTGATTGGTGGTGGTGGTGGCGTAGATTGTTTTTCACCCATAAAATCCACCTCTACATCTTTAACATTCTTCTCAACTCTTTCGTATTCAGGACTTTCAGGCGCTTTCTTCTTTTTAGTTTCAGCATTTTGAACTTTTTCAACTTCTGGATTGAGCTTTTTTAACCTCTGGAACTTTAAACCTTTTATCTTTAGGTACTTCAACATTCTTTTCAACTATTGGAACCTCTGGAACTGCTGTAGAGTCTCTCTTCACTATAACACTTCTTGAAACAGCTCCTACGGGTCGTGCCTTACGCTTTCTCCTAAGTTTCTTCTTCTCATCTGGTGTTGGAATATACGTAGAGTCCTCTTCATCAGAATCCTTCTTCTTTTTCAGAGTACCTTTATACTTTTGTTTCCCAGATACAGATGATGTTGGTGCAATCTTTGTTGGATCATCACTTTTAGTAGCACTTGAATCAGATTCAACAACACTTTCAACTAAAGTCTCTTTGACACCTTTAGCTTCAACATTCTTTGCAGACAATTCAGCTTCTTTTTCACCAACTTTTGTATCTTTAGAAGCTTCAACTGCAGTATGCTTGATATATTGATCAAATGACATGTTTAGAAGATCTGCGCCTTGCTTGATCAAGTCTGTTGGAGAAATAACTGTTTCATCAACCAATCTTGGTGGAAACTTCTTCTTTGTTGGTTCTGCAAAACAAATAATAACACTTATTAGGTATAATATTCCAAAGAATAGTCTACAACCTTTTTTTTGATTCCCTCTTTCCAACTTTACCCTTAATCACTATTTTCGCCGTAGTCACTTTCGGAGATATCTTAGGTGTTCTTTTCCTCTTCTTCTCATCCTTCTCGTACCAAAAGCTCAATTTCTTTTCCACCATTTCACTTAAACATTCACTTTCATCCTCTGAATTACTATCTGCATGTCTCCAATGATCATTCTCAGGTGCCACATAGTTCGGCTTCTTAATCTTTCCAATCATTCCTTTAACTCTTGGCTCCTGATCGGTTGTCAAACTTTTATACTTGTTCAACCTATTCAACGTTTCACTATTCATGTGGTGTAACTTCATCTTATCTGTTGGATCTTTTGGAAGGTTAGGAACTTGATCGTCCAACAACGTTTGTATGAATCTAGGGTACATGATGTACTTCTCGCCTTTCACATTATGAAGAGCTTATTGCTATTAAAGATCTAAGTGTTGAGGAGAAAAAGAAATACAACGATGAAAAGATGATGACTAGTCTATTGCATCAAGCTATTAAAGAAGATATCTTGGTCTTACTGCGACACAATGGAAGTGCATATTCAATTTGGAAAGCATTAAAATCGAAATTTGTTGGATGTAAAGAGATGATTAAGAAAAAAAAATCACTTTTAAAAAAAGAGTTCGATCTATTTCATGGTTTAAGAACTGGAAACACCAAGCAGGTCATAGAAAGATATTGCAATCTGATAGTTAACATGAAGAGATTGAGCATCACAAAAGATAACGAAGAATTGATCGAGAAGTTGGCTGATGCGTTGCCACATGATGTTTGGGGCACGTACCTTATGATGTTGAGAAATAAGAAAGATTTTGGCAGTCTAACACCGGGAAAGTTTATTGAAAAACTTGAAGCTTAAGAGATGGAACAACGGAAGATCTCAAGAATGAAAGACTTTGATGGTGAAAAAGATATTGGTTTATATTACAAAGGAAGTATCGGTGATAAGACCAATATGTCAACAAAGATCGAAACTGCATTCAACGCTAAAAGTTCTTCTAGAGGGTCATCTCAAGGATCAAACAGCAAAACGGGATTTTCTTCATATCCCTCATTTGATCCAAACTTTTCAGCAACCAAGAATGGAAAGATATGACAATGTAACATTGCATTAAACCTTGAGAATGGTCAGAATTTCTCGAAAGAGGTTGCAAAAGGTCACATGTCTTTGTTGGTGACTGTGTTAGAGTCATATGAGAGTTTAGTTGCAGGACGGATCGGAAATCCAATGTTGACAAAAGAGGATTACGATCAGATTGCTGTTGAGGAGATGGAGTTAATGGATATAAAGTGGTGTTTGGCAAGTGTGTTGAGAAGAGCTGAGAAATTCAAACAGATCACAGGAAGAGATGACTTCCGTGATGCTAATGTTTCTACTTTAGGTTTTGATAAATCTGAAGTTACTTGTTTTCGTTGCAGGGAAAAAGGGCATTTCAAATGAGAATACACAAACCGCGAAGCAAGTGGAGCTGAAAATCCGTTCAACAATTATGATTATTATCGAAAAGCGATTTATCATCAAGTTGCTCAACAACCACATCAACAACAATCACAAACTGCTCATGCTAGGAAGGAAACTAAAGAATCAAAGAAAGCTTGTATGGTGAATCAAGATGATGGAAGTTCGACTAAAGGATTCAGTTGGGATAAATATATTACAGCAGAAAGTTCAGCAGAAAGTAAAGCATATTTGATGAACAAAATGATAGATTAGATGATGAAAGGCTTCCAAAAGGTTTTAGTTGGGATGACTAGGATCCTAACAAGACCTCAGATCATAAAGTTTTTGTTGCTCGAATTGTTGATGATAGTGATAATGATGATTATTATGCAAACAAAATGAAAGAGCACTTAAGAATGCTAGAAGAATGTGATGACAGTGATGATGGAAAAGTTCGAGTGAAAAAGAAGAAAGTTATAAAACAAGTTATTAGTGATGATGAAGAAGTTCGTGTGATAAAGAAAAAGGTAAAAGAAATTCCAGCTTTCACAGTTGAAGCAGAAGCTGATGCACGAAAGATTCCTGTGAAATGTGAAAACTATGAAACAGTGAAAAAGCAAAATAGTACTTTGATTCATAACATGAACAGATTGAAAGAATCCTATGATGTTCTAAACAAAGCAATGAATCAGTATAATCAATCAAGCAGTGAACAAGCAACAGCTATGAAGACACTTCAAGGAGCTTTCATGACAAAGCAGAAAATTGTCAATAATTACATTGAGAAGTGTACTATGCTAGAACAGAAACTGGAAACACATTGGATTGAAACAGAAAGGGTAAATAGGTTGTTAAAAAGTTACTCATGTACTTCTTATGTTATTGACAGGATTTATCCCACAGTTGAAGGCATGAAGGCATTTGAAAAAGAAACATCTGAAGTGAAGAATTCCGAAACAAAAGAGGATACTGAAGTGAAAAATTCTGGTAAGAAACAAAGTGTCAGTTACAACAAGTGTCCACCCAAGCTTGAAAATGGATATTCTCCACGAAATCCAAATTCAGAAAGAGTAAAAAAGGCAACCAATTTACAGTGGGAGTCAGAGTCTTTAGAAAATTTGCCAGACAACATTGATGTCACTTTCACATTGTCTGACACTGATCATGAGTCCGAATTAATAAAGAAAGTGGTCGATCAGGTGTTGGATAATGATGAAACCGAGGATTCAAAGCCGGATTCAAATTCAGAGTCAAAATCTGAAACGTCAAGTCCAACAGTCAAAAAGGATAAATGGGTTTATAAAGAGTTTATGTTATCAAAATCTAATTTGAACGACGAAACATTCAAAGTAGTTTATACTTTGAATGATTCAGAAAAATTATATTCTGGTGAAGAATTTCCAATAAGAGGTGTTAAACCAGAAATGCTAAAAAAGGTTTTCAAACTAACAGAAATTAATATTTCTGAAATAAAAGATGAAAATATTTCTGAAAAACCTAAACCTTACACCTCAAGAGTTCAACAACGTTTAAACCAGAAAAAAGGTTACAGTTCTGGTTCAGGTTATCAAAAGAAACCAAACCATAACGGTAATTTCAAAAAGAAAGGTCTTGGTTTTATTTCACCAGAAAATCATAAAAATGAGAAAACTTATAAACCAAAAACTGTTTTTGTTACAGGAACATCAACTGAAGAAGAAAAGGAGCAGTTGTTCAGGAAGCAAATAAACAAAGAATTCCTTGCTAGGAAGCAAGAGGAAATGAAGTTAAATGTTCAGAAGAAGAAAGAGACAAAAATCTTTTTTGAATGCAACACAGTTGGTCACTTTGCCAGAAATTGTTATAAGACAATTCAAACAAAACAGGGAGTCTCTGAAAAACTGAAAGGAAAGATGGTTGAAAATGAATCACCAACCAAACAATTTATTGTTTTCAAAAACTCAAAATTTGAGGTTGGTGAATGTTCAAAAAGTGTTTTCAAAAAAAAATGGGTTGTTAAGAAATCTGATGATAGTTCTAGCAATGATTCTGATCCGTCAAAATCAGAGAAGCTATCTTCTAGCGATGAATCTGACTCGTCAAAGTCAGTGGAGCCACAAGTTGAGATGAAAAGTGAAAAATCAGTTCCGCCACTGGATGATGAAAACTTTCCACCCTTGCGGGCTAAAAATTTAAAATCAAAAGTTGGCAAAGTTGAAATTTCAAATCAATTTTTTCCTGAAAAGAAAGAATTTGATGTTGAAAAGGCCTTTAACCCCACAGTTCAAAATATTTTTGTAAAAATGATTGACGGGAAGGTAAAAGGGGTAAAGGAGTTCTATGAGAAGAAGAAGAAAGGAAAGAAGCCGAGTGTTGATAACTCGGAATCTCCCAAGGACCGTCAGGCTTGGGAGAATCTCTCTAACTGAAAAACCTGAGTTGCTGGAGCTCCCAAGTTGGTAATCGTGGAGCATGAATTGGCATCTTTCTTGAATATGTTTTTTTTGAAGTAAACCTACAAGTAGTAGAAAAGTGGGTTTTCACCTGCAAGTGGTTAATCAAAGTCATTAAGTTGAACTTGATTTAACTATTATAACATGTGTTTTGAAAAAAAAATGATGTAGTTTATCCCCTAACCTACAAATGGTTTGTGAAATTCAACAAAAGTTATTTTTCGGAAAAACCATTTTGATTAAAACAAACTTAAGTGTTTTGAAATCATAATGGTAAAACAATTTGTTGTTAGGGGGAGTTCTGATTGTTTATGCCAAGTGGATGGAGAATTGAAGCTTGAAAATCAGTTTGTCAAATTCTTGTACAGTTTGTTTTCAAATTTTCTCAGAAAATCAAAATTGAAATATATTTTGATTTTAGGGGGAGTAAAAATTTTAGAAATTTCGAAAATTTGAAAAATCCGAAAACATGATAATAAAGTTTAAAAAGTTAAAAACATCGAAAAATTCAAAATGAGTTTTGTTGTAAAAAATAGGAAATGATAGTACATCAGTGAACTATCACAACATGCTAAAGAATTGTAAAGACAAATGTGATAAACGGTCTCACTATCCATGTGTCAGTAGGTTTTTACTCATTTAGTAGATTGTTTTCGAGATATAAATCTAGATAGAAATACTTACTTATCTTGTGGGGGAACATCTCTCGGATATATGGGTAACCCCCGAATCTTGTTTGAAAGATTTTGTATTTCTGACATACTAGGTCTTTGTGCGTGGTGATATCTGGGGTATTATACCAGGACTTCTGATTTTACGGGAGCAATAGCCTAGTCCCCGTATAATATTTTGCATAGCTTTAATCTTAAAGCCCACCCTCAGCATAAAAAATGATGAAACATTGAAAAAATGCTAGTCATGTGCTGTTGAAGAAAAGATCCCCAAACGAGACACACCTAAAGTCGAGCCATCATCTCTCTGTCTGAACGGAAGTTTTAACCTGAGCTCTCATGGTCTCGCATTTACCCGTTTACAGGTATCATAAGTGTACACTCACCCGTAAGACTGAATATAGAAGTTTGGATACGGGAGTATATTCTGAGGTGGGACACTCAAATAAGTTTATGTGCTTAAAACATTAATCTCGTGTCTCGGAACAATTGAAATTTGTGTAAAAAGTTAAAGTGGATCAGTATACTGACAATCTACGTGAATCGCCATAGATTAAATCATTTTGAACGATATCTACAAGTGATATATAAAGTTGTAGAGTTTTAAATTTGTGAAATTTATTGTGAGGTAGAGAATGTGAAGGAATGAAGCTTGGAAAGAGCTAGGCTCAAATTCCATGGAATCCTATTGTTACAAAGAGCCAGGTTACAATTTTAGAACCTGTGAGAGTTTGAGCCAGGTGTTCGATCCAAAGATTGTAGATTGTGATTTACAGACTGCGATCCCAGCTTATCGAAAGGGGGAGTCTGAAGACAGTCAAGAAGGAGTGATTAGAGCCAGTGTCTTATCCTGGAACTGTGTCCACGCAAGATGCTTAAGGAATCAAGAGACCCGATCAACAGAATTAGAAAGCTCAAGTTCCAGGTTGTGATTCTGAGGAAAGAAGAAAAGATAGAGATAGAGGATACTTTCAGTGGAGAATCTTTGGAGAGAGCGAGAAGACTGATAAAGACTGAAGATGTTGAAGACTCGACACCGAAGACTTCATCAATATCCAAGGGGGACTCTGTTGGTACATATGTCTGTCGACTTCGTCTTGTATCGAGTCTTGTGTTAGATTAGATAAATCAGGGCACGTAGATAGAGAAAATGAAAAATGTATAGTTTAGGGCCATTTCGCACGAAATGGTAAACAGTCATTTCGTACGAAATGAAATGTCCATTTCGCACGAAATGATCATTTCATCTGAAACTGATTTCGCATGAACAGTTTCGTGCGGAATGACGAGCCTATATATATGCCTTGCCCATTTCGTTTGTAACGATCTGATTCCGATGCCGAAGTGTCTCCTGGCTGTAAAACGTTGTATTTTCAATATAAGAGACAGTTTAAAGTGATTCTTGTGCAAATCAGCTGAAACAACTTCGATACGACTGAATTCCGCCTTTCGTATTGAATAGAACTCTTCTGAACGACTTGTTTTGGGTCTGCAAACGATCCTACAAGTGGTATCGGAGCTCAGGAGGAAGAGTTCTTACCATTTCAGCTGAAAATTCCGATTTCTACACCTTCTTTTCAAAATTAACTACTTTTCACTGTTAAAATGGCTTGATTTTCTCACATTATAAGCGCAATACTATTTTAACAAAACCTTGAAAGTATCAGACCTAAAATCGAACTAAAACCTGATCAATTTGTCAAAATCATGGCCGATAGAATGATGTCAGCAGCATTTCGCACGAAATGAACTTTTCATTTGCACGAAATAGTTCTTCAGGTTCATTTCGCACGAATTGATCCGTCCATTTCGCACGATATCGCTTAGTTTGGTTCTTTTTGCACGAATTGGATAGTTTTGATCTCATTTCGTACGAAATCAGTTTATTTCGCACCAACTTTGCATTTCGCTTGACCATTTCGCACGAAATCATCATTTCGTTTGTAAAGGCTATTTCGCACCAAAGTTCATTCTGTTTGAAAGTTCATTTCGTTTGAGAATCATCTATTTCTTTTGAAATTCAAAGTTTGTGAAAGTTTTGGAACTGAAACATGGAAGAAGAGTTTTACAACGCCTTTGCTACCTCGATTACTATTGCACAAAACACAATGTTAGAAGATGAAATGGGTACCATGCAAAAACCGCCAAAGCTCATGAATATTGAGGAGTATAAAGGATGGGAGGAGCGATTCGAAAATTGGGTTCAAGCAAATTACTTGGATGCTTGGGAATGTGTTGAAACAAAATATGTTAGACCGGTGAATGATGATGAAGAGGTTATTGATATTAAAGATCTAAGTGTTGAGGAGAAGAAGAAATACAAAGATGAAAAGATGATGACTAGTCTATTGCATCAAGCTGTTAAAGAAGATATCTTGGTCTTACTGTAACACAATGGAAGTGCATATTCAATTTGGAAAGCATTAAAATCAAAATTTGTTGGAAGTAAAGAGATGATTAAGAACAAAAAATCACTTAAAAAAAAGAGTTCGATCTATTTCATGGTTTAAGAACTGGAAACACCAAGCAGGTCATAGAAAGATATTGCAATTTGATAGTTAACATGAAGAGGTTGAGCATCACAAAAGATAATGAAGAATTGATCGAGAAGTTGGCTGATGTGTTGCCACATGATGTTTGGGGCACGTACCTTATGATGTTGAGAAATAAGAAAGATTTTGGCAGTCTAACACCGGGAAAGTTTATTGAAAAACTTGAAGCTTAAGAGATGGAACAACGGAAGATCTCAAGAATGAAAGACTTCGATGGTGAACAAGATATTGGTTTATATTACAAAGGAAGTGTCGTTGATAAGACCAATATGTCACCAAAGATCGAAACTGCATTCGATGCTAAAAGTTCTTCTGGAGGGTCATCTCAAGGATCAAACAGCAAAACGGGATTTTCTTCATATCCCTCATTTGATCCAAACTTTTCATCAACCAAGAATGGAAAGATATGACAATGTAACATTGCATTAAACCTTGAGAATGATCAGAATTTCTCGGAAGAGGTTGCAAAAGGTCACATGTCTTTGTTGGTGACTGTGTTAGGGTCATATGAGAGTTTAGTTGCAGGACGGATCAGAAATCCAATGTTGACAAAAGAGGATTACGATCAGATTGATGTTGAGGAGATGGAGTTAATGGATATAAAGTGGTGTTTGGCAAGTGTGTTGAGAAGAGCTGAGAAATTCAAACAGATCACAGGAAGAGATGACTTCCGTGATGCTAATGTTTCTACTTTAGGTTTTGATAAATCTGAAGTTACTTGTTTTCGTTGCAGGGAAAAAGGGCATTTCAAATGAGAATACACAAACCGCGGAGCAAGTGGAGCTCAAAATCCGTTCAACAATTATGTTTGCACTGCTCATGCGAGAAGACTGATAAAGACTGAAGATGTTGAAGACTCGACACCGAAGACTTCATCAATATCCAAGGGGGACTCTGTTGGTACATATGTTTGTCGACTTCGTCTTGTATTGAGTCTTGTGTTAGATTAGATAAATCAGGGCACGTAGATAGAGAAAATGAGAAATGTATAGTATAGGGCCATTTCGCACGAAATGGGAAACAGTCATGTTGTACGAAATGAACTGTCCATTTCGCACAAAATGATCATTTCGTGTGAAACTGATTTCGCATGAATAGTTTCCTGCGGAATGACGAGCCTATATATATGTGCCTTAACCATTTCGTTTGTAACGATCTGATTCCGGTGCTGAAGTGCTGCCAAAGTGTCTCCAGGCTGTAAAACGTTGTATTTTCAATATAAGAGACAGTTTAAAGTGATTCTTGTGCAAATCAGCTGAAACAACTTCGATACAACTGAATTTCGCCTTTCGTATTGAATAGAACTCTTCTGAACGACTCGTTTTGGGTCTGTAAACGATCCTACAAATTCTTACCACCCTGATGTCCATCCAACCCTCTGTTTTGATTGTTTTTGTTATAACATGGTGGCACAACTGGTTTCTTGTAGTAAGATTTATCACGTTGAAAGTTAAAAAACCTCTTAGAACTTGTTAAACCCTTAACCTTAGAAACATCGATCTCAACAAGTTTGAAAACCTTCTTCAGTTTATCCATATTTACGTTTTCGATCAGAAACTAAATATCCGAGTACAACTTATGAGAACCACTCATCTTGTACATGACAAGAGTCGGTTCATCACTTAAGTTGTCCTGGGACTTAATTTTCGGAATGTAATTGTTTAGAAAACATTCATCATCTTCAACTTTGGAGTCACTGTCAGATTTTAGCACATTTTCAACAACATTTTTCACAACTTCAGATTGAATACTGTCTTCATCAGTTTGTGAAGTAAATGTGACATCAATGTTTTCTGGCAATTTTTCAACGTCAGTTTTCTCACTTATTTCAGATTCGTTAGCCAACCCAGATTGTTTCTTTGTGAAATTGTTGCAAATAGGTGGTGGAACATTATGATAACCCACCCCTGTTCCATCTGAATAGACATCTTCACTGGCTTTGTTCCCGATTGGTTTGGGAACTATATGCTGATGAACAAAGCTAGCGGATGAATAGCTGTTTAGCTTCAGATTTATTCCCTCATTTTCGATTTTAGCTTCTTGGAATTGAAGCTTGAGATTCGTAATCTCATCCAGTTACTAATTTATCAGTTTTTCTTTCGCTTGAAGAACTCCTGATAAATGAGTGTTTTCTTTATGAGTTTTTGAGTTGCGTTCATTTGAATCTTTTATTCTTCTTTTCAGCTTGTCAAAATTTTCAGAAATTTTTCTGTTTTCAAGAATCAATTTTTCATTTTATTTGCGAAAACGTTCAACATCACTTTTATCATTTTCAATCTTTTCATTTAATTCTTTGATTCTTTCATTTGAAGCTTTAATCAGTTTTTCTCGACCAAGAACTTCACTATCGATTATGCCAATTTTATCTGGCAGCTCCAGGAGTCTCTTTGTTGAGAGATATTTGCGTGTGTTGCACTCTTTCGTGCAACCTCTGCAAACACTTTCAGATTTAGCACAATCACTCTTACCTGGTTCATTTTCTAAACCACTACTACTGACCTTTTCTGATGACTCAGACTTAGAAGCAGACTTGCAATCTACCTCAAGTTCTTTCGCCATTAGAACTTGAACTGCCTTCTTTGTCAGATTCTCGACTGTCATTTGTTTTTCTACATCGATGATCCCTTCGTCCACTTTCTTTGGCTTAAAGGAGTTCAGATATATCTCATGCCTTTCCTGTTTCAGCCTTTCTTTCTCAGCTCTCTTTGATGCGTCTATCTTGATCTGTTCTTTTACTGGCGGGATGGATTTCATAAGGGTTTCCACATCAATGGTTGATGGATCAATACAAATGTTTCCCTTTGGATCCAAGTAACACTAACGATCCGGATCCCATCTTTTCGCCTTTTTGGCTTCTTTGTAGGCTTCGTAGATCTTTTTCTTCGGTCTTTGTGCCAAACACCTTTCTCGGTTGTATGTTGAAGGTGGTGCTGGTGGTTCAATGTGTGCCATAAATGCGTAGCCGACGACATCTTCTTTAGGAAGGAATTCACTCCAATCAAATCCCTCATCATCTTAGATCACCGCCAAAGCTCTTGATTTTTCTTTTGGAGTTTCTTCAACCTGCTTCATCTTCGGTGGCTCCTCATAGTTTCGATGATAGACTGCCTTTCTATAATAATCATCATGAAACGGATTTGCAGTCTCATCAACACCAGAGTTTCGACATTCTCTTTTGAAGTGGCCCTTTTGCTTGCACTTAAAGCAAGTCACCTTCGATTTGTCAAATCCGAGCTTCGTTGAAGGACCTCCAATAGAGTTTCGCCCGGTAATTTCCATAAATCTTTGAGCTGCGAATCACGCTCCCCATACACCAGTGAATGTCGATAAGCTCCATTTCTTCTGGATCTATTTGATCGTAGTCTTCTTTGGTGAGATTGGTGTTCCCCATCTTTCCGGCAACTAAGCTCTCGTACCATTCCAGAATCGATGCTAGAAATACCATCTACTGCTTTGCGGTCTCTTCATTGAAATTCTGTGCATTGTTTAGATTGACGGCTATGTTGCACTGGAATACATTTGACTTTGAAGCACTTTGTGATTGCTGATTGTTCGATGCGGATAAAGAAGATGTACTAGAACCAGCTCCATGGTGTTAGTGCAGTAATGTCTATCGCCTCCGTCAATCCAGTTCGTAGCAGAATATAGAAGAATACAAGGCATTATAGTGTAATATTTAGGGAATAGGCAAGGTGGCAATATTCTAAATAAGGGGAAATCTCTTATAAGCCTTGGCCTATAAATAGGAGTGTAATGTCTTTCGTTTAGAACTTTGGCCATTTGAAGACTTTGGAGCATAGGAGCTAGAGAGAGAAAGTAGAGAGAGAAAGGCAAAAGGTGATTCACGATTCTTTGTACGTTTTCATATCTTCTAATTGAATCATAGATTATAGTACGGTTCTTGTGTTCGGTAAACGCACATGTACGGATTCCACACGTCACACGTGTCATACGCAATTGTTCGGGAGTCAAAAACCGATCCTACAAGTGGTATCAGAGCCGGAGCTCGATTGCACGGATCAAACACACAAAATTGCACAAGAAATCATCAGATTCAGAGTCAAAATCGCATCAGATTTGTCAAATTTCTTACTCTACTCATCTTCTTCACGTTTTTGACAGAAAAACGCAAAATTAACGAGGTTTTTACGGATAAAATTGGCTGATTTTTTGACATATTGTGCGAAAATCATATTTCTACAAGCCTACAAATTTTCAGAATTTAATTCCAAGCGGTTTGAGAGAAATTGAGATTTTTCTGTCCGAATACATGAAATATGTTGGCTGATGTTGATGTTTATGTTCACCGATCGGATGGCCAACCGATCGGATGACCATCCGATCCAAAGTTAGTCCGTTCAATATCACAATTAAATCTGATCTGATACACGTGAATAGATTCTTTAATAGTGCGGCCCAAAATTACATTTAATAAGTGTCAGATCCATTTACTAAAAGGCCCAATAAGATTCAAGACCTTAATTTGTTTTCATATCAGTCCAAGTGAATGAGTGATGTTAATGATAACTGTCTCGGCCCATGTGATATTGTGTTGAGGTCCAATTAAAATTGTTTGATAACAAATTGTCGGCCATTAACATGTGATTTGAATTGTTCAATACATCAGCTCTTGAACGACACTTCGTTCGAGGTGACACCCGATCTAAATACAACAGTGATTCAATTGTTGAAAATCATCGAACGGTAATCCATTCGAAGTGACGATCCAAATTTCATTACAGGCCCATCTATTACAGTCAAACATTCAGGTCCATTCCTTTATGAAGTGCGTGTCACACCCTGATGTTTCCACGTATTACCGGTGGGCCCGGTGGGGAGTATCGTGACGTAGTTGATATCATCATAGTCAATAATCACAGTTCAATGCACAACGGAAGTCTAAAAGTAATAATATTACAAACCGATAAAAGAAATATTACACAACGGACTGAAAGCTTGCAAGACTCTTTATTTGATAAAAGAAAAAGAAATGTTGTTCAACATATTTAAGCATCAAAAGCTTGCAAGACTCTTTATTTGATGCTAGGAGTAGCCAACCCATTTCGCTTAGTACCTGCACTTAACCTTTTTGGAAAATACGTCAGTTTACACTGGTAAATACAATTAACTGGCACTTTTGAACATATTTAAGAAAATTGATTTACATGCACAAGGCACAAATAAAATTTTAAAACTTGGGATAATTATTTAAAAATAATCTTGTAAAAGAATTATATGTTTGTCATACGTTCAGTAGCCCGGGTTAGAAGTACCAGGTTAAAGATTAATAGACACACCACATAATATAACCCATGACGAGTTATTCTCAACAAGCGGGTATATCTTTTTTACATACGCACCGGCAGGTGTATGCCTACACCCCGTGCTTAAGCCGTGGCCATTTTTAATGAATGATCCGAGGATATCCAGGACATGGTTATTAACCCCCCAATGACTTAAAACAAACAAAACAGATTAAACGGGTTATCTCAATGATTTAACCATTATTCGATTAAAGATTCAATACCCGACCAAGTGGTATTATTAAATACCGTACCCCAAGCCCGTATAAGGGAAAATAAGTTAAAAGTATTTACCTGAGCAAAAATATAATTTAACCTCAGTCGTATAACAATCAGCAAGTGCAAATATCTTTTACATGGCTCCTAAATCTGGAACGAAGGTTTTAATAACCTATTCGATTCCTAACGTGTCTTACTTAGGTTTAAACTTAGACCGGTTAGTTTTAATGAAAGGTTTACGGTTCAAAACGAAAGGTTAAGCGAAGACTGGATTAGGATGTGATGTAGACCCGACAAGTATGAAGACTTGTATAATATGGGTAAACTAAACACCTTCTGGATTTTGTAGTGAAAATGATAAGGTTTGACCCGTTTCGGTCAATTTATGCAAACTAGTTACATAAACCGCACCGAACGCGCATAATGCATAACGGGTTACCAAATGAGTCATGAACAGGTTCCACAAGTTAATATGCTTAAAATATGTTATAATATCAGTAGGATACCTTCCATTATGCCCAAATCGAATTTAAAATCAATTTAAGCCCCGAAAGGTTATTTTGGTCATTTTAAATTTTATAAAAGAGGTTAAATACTAATTTGAGGTTCTGGTCTAAAATGGTCAGTAAAAATATTTATTTTTGTAAGTTACATCAATAAGATATTGTATATATGTGAAATTTATCATTTATAGCCAAGCTATGCACCGTAGGGGCATTTTGGTCATTTCACATAAGCTTTAAGGGTCAAATTTGCAAATCTGATTTTAAAACTTTTACTTGTTGTTAAAGTATAAAACTTTACTTATAATATCAATAGGTAACACGCCTTAGGTGCTAAATATGGTTTTAAACCATACTATGCGTCTAAATTGCAAAAAAGTCGGTATTTGACGGTATTCGGGTTGATTAAGAGAATCTGAGATTTTGATCAGCCTCTACTGTTTAAAATATTTTATTTAATGTATAAAATTAGTAGAAAAAGGTTTGATATGTAAAGGATGTGTAAAACTCATTTTATTAGCAAAAAGGGCATAACCGTTAATTACCGAGTCAATGCAAGAATCCTATGTTATGATCAGCTTAAAATTTAATAAAAATTTCCAAAAATCCCTAAATATTATATTACATCAGTGGGTAGAAAGTTTGGTTTCAAAATTTGGGTTAAAATAGGTTTTATGCGGAAAATGCCGTTTAATTAATAAAAAGACTTCAATTTACGATATTGAGCATAACTCCTAATTTAGACCACAAACTGATGTAAAATTTTTGGGACATGCTTATAAATCAGTAATAAAGGTTTCTGTCCTCTCACATTTTTAAAAATATCGTATTTATATCAAAAGGGCATAATGGTCAACTTTTAAGCAATTAACGGAAACATGCAAATGACTCAGATTTAAAAGGAACCGTATAGTATAATCTCAGAGAGTTATACTAACATGTAATATGGTCACTAAGGAACCCTAAGGCATATCTAAAACAAGCTAAATCGGGTCACAACTGAAAGTCAAAGCAAAAGTCTACTTTTGCGACTTTCGGTTGCGAACCGAGCCTAAACTCAGAATTGTCGGGTTGAACATGCCTAAACATGTTCTTATATTATTTACCATGTTATTTTAGTATTTAAACATTTATCATAACCTCTGCATTGCTAGTTACGAATTTATTTCAAAAATAGATTATGTTGACTTTTTATTAATAAGTTTGACCCGATAATTGACCAAGTTAGAGTGGAAATCAGTAGGTGCCCTTTTAATGGTTTATTACCTACATAATTACCAACTCATAGCCACTTTGAATTCGAATAATGGTTGGACCATTAGTGATTAATCACCATGCCAAAGCTTAATTACGATAGCTTTGACTTTTGGTCATTAAACCAATAAAAGTTGAACTTAGGAAGCTAAGAATACTTACTAGTGTCCTTAGCACGAGTTTAGAACTGAAGGAAGCTTTCTTAAACTCCAGGAAGCTCCAGATAAAGAAATATGAAGTGATTTTCAAATGCACAAGTGAACTAGTGCAAACAAAAGGGCCTTATATAGGATTTTTCACTTCTTAAGATCATTCCACATGCCCGGGACATTGATCTCAGATGTTACCAGGAGTCCCTAGTGCATGAAAAACTGTTGGCTTAGTCCTTGGTATCGATTTGAGTCATGCAAAGGCGGTGGAACTGGCTGAACATGCAGCTGTCCTTATCTGTTGTTGCTGGCACTGTTCACGTGGGCCGCGTAAGACTCAGAGAGAGTCTATGCGGGCCGCGACACTACCTCATGACCGGCAAACAAGTTTAAGCCTTTGCAGTTTTGGTCCCTGGTCCAATATAAGTTTATTTAACTTTCGTTTATTGCATTTAGGACCCCCATAGTTAACTTTTAAGGACCTTGGGTCATAAACTAACTCCGTTAAGCTCCCGGTTAGTTGTACGATCACCCGAAAAGTCTTGTTTTTTTCGAAACTCCACAAAATTAATATCCGATATTCTTGAGAGCAAAATATATAATCATTACAATGTTTTTAGGTTTGTTAAAAGGTCACTTAGAGGTTACTTTTAATATGGTGACACTCTTAACCCCTATGCATCGTAAGATCCTTAATTTAAGCACAAACGACTTCCAATGTTCGACAAAATTATTCATTAAAAAATACGAACGTTGTATGAGGTCAATCAGAGACACAAGAATGGCATGTTGACACTTTGGATCCTTTTACTTACATATTTACATTGTTTGACAAATTTTAGTCCCTCCAGATCAATCTATTATACGTTTAAAGTCCATGACACGTGTCTTCATTATATTAGTCGTGATTTTATGAGGTGTTACATCCTCACCCCCTTAAAATAAATCTCGACCTCGAGATTTACTGAAATAAATGAGGGTACTTCTGTTTTATTGTGGATTCAACCTCCCACGTGTATTCTGGGCCTCTACAGGCATCCCATTTTACCTTCACGATTGGCACGTGCTTCCTTCGATGCTTCTTAATCTGTCGATCCTCGATCGACAAAGGTTTTTCAACAAACTTTAAGCTCTCATCTATCTGCACGTCCTTATGCGACATTGCTAGCGACTCATCGGCTAGACATTTCTTTAAGTTGCAGATGTTAAATACATTATGTATTCCACTAAGCTCTTCTTGAAGATTTAGCTTGCAAGCTACAGTTCCGATACATTCGATAATCTCGAATGGTCCTATGTATCTTGGGCTCAACTTGCTCTTCTTGCCAAAACACATCACTCCTTTCCAGGGTGATAGCATAAGTAGCACTTTGTCACCTACCTCGAATTTCAGAGGTTTACGCCTTTTATCTGCGTAGCTTTTCTGCATATCCCTGGCAGCTTTGAGACGATCACGTATCTGCACAATCTTATCTGTCATCTCCAGGACTATATCAGGTCCTGTTAGTTGGACATCTCCAACTTCCGCCCAACAAACTGGCGTTCTGCATTTCCTTCCGTACAAAGCTTCGAAAGGTGCAGCTTGAATACTCGAATAATAGCTATTATTATATGAAAATTCAATCAACGGAAGATGATCATCCCAACTTCCACCTAAATCAATAACACAAGCCCTTAGCATATCCTCTAGTGTCTGAATTGTATGTTCGCTAAATCAGTAACACAAGCCCTTAGCATATCCTCTAGTGTCTGAATTGTACGTTCGCTTTGCCCATCCGTCTGAGGATGATAAGCAATGCTGAAGTTTAATCGAGTGCCCAATGATTGGTAAAAGCTTTTCCAGAAGTGAGATGTGTATCTAGTATCCCTATCGGAGATAATAGATACTGGCACTCCGTGGAGATATAAGATCTCATCCACATACAACTGAGCTAGCTTATCTGAGCTGTGTGTTTCCTTAATAGGTAAGAAGTGGGGTGACTTGGTCAGTCTGTCTACTATAACCCAAATAGTATCATTCTCATGCTTTGTTCTTGGTAACTTAGTGATAAAATCCATAGTTACCATCTCCCACTTCCAGGTGGGAAGTTCAGGCTGTTGCAGCAAACCTGATGGCTTCTGGTGTTCGGCTTTAACTTGAGCACACGTCAGACATTTAGCAACATAAGTGGCTATAGATTTCTTCAAACCTATCCACCAATAATTTTCCCTTAAATCCTGGTACATCTTATCACTACCAGGATGAACTGAGTATCTCGAACTGTGAGCTTCCTGAAGGATCACGTCTCTAAGTCCTCCATGAATAGGGACCCAGATTCGCCCATTTAATCTTAGGATCCCATCCTTGCCATACGACAATTGCTCAGCAGTGGCGCCTAACTTCTCATTCGGGTAGTTAGCTTCTAAAATAACTTCCTTTTGAGTGGTTAACCACCTTTCATTCAAGCTGTTTTTATAACGGGTTTAACCCGTTCCTTCCTGTAAAAACATCAGCAACTACATTCGGTTTCATGGATGATATCGGATTTCACAATCATAGTAGTTCAGTGTCTCCATCCATCAACGTTGTCTCATATTCAGATCCTTCTGGTTAAGCAGATGCTGAAGGCTCTTATGATCAGAATACATCACACACTTGGTACCATATAAATATTGCCTCCAAAGTTTTAGTGCAAACACAACGGCACCCAATTCCAAGTCGTGGGTGGTGTAATTCTTTTCACGCACCTTTAATTGTCGTGAGGCATAGGCAATGGCCTTGCCTCTTTACATGAGTACACATCCCATTCAAGTGTGCGATGTGTCGCAGTATACCACAAACTCTTTAATTCCTTCAGGCAATGTCAAAACAGGAGTATTGCTCAACTTCTGCTTAAGAATCTCAAAGGATTCTTGTTGTTTAAGACCCCAATCAAACTTTATATTCTTGCGAGTCAATGAAGTTAGGGGTGCAGCAATCCTTGAGAAATTTTCAATAAAACGCCTGTAATATCCTGCTAGACCCAAGAAGCTGCGAATCTCTGTGGGCGTCTTCGGCTCTTGCCAATTAATGATGGCTTCAATCTTAGCGGGATCCACCTGGATACCACGCTCGCTAACCACATGTCCATGAAATTGGACTTCACGAAGCCAAAACTCACATTTTGAAAACTTGGCGTAGAGCTTCTCTTGCTGAAGAAGTTTAAGGATACATCGAAGGTGTTTTTCATGATCAGCCTGATTCTTCGAATATATAAGTATGTCATCAATAAACACAATGACAAACTTGTCCAAATAGGGTTTGCGGACATGATTCATGAGATCCGTGAATGCTGCTGGTGTATTAGTGAGCCCGAAAGGCATCACCAAGAACTCGTAGTGACCATAACGAGTCCTGAATGCAGTCTTATGCACATCTTCTTCTCTGACCTTCAGCTGATGGTAACCTGACCTCAAGTCAATCTTGGAGAAGTAACTTGCCCCTTGCAGTTGATCGAACAGATAATCGATCCTGGGCAATGGATACCTATTCTTGGTCGTAACCTTGTTCAGCTCGCAATAATCAATGCAAAGACGCATTGACCCATCCTTTTTCTTCACAAAAGGAATCGGCGCTCCCCAAGGAGATGAGCTAGGTCGAATAAAAACCTTTGCCAACAAATCATCCAACTGAGTCCTTAACTCTTTCATCTCAGTCGGTGCCAACCGGTAAGGTGCTCTTGCAACTGGTGCTGCTCCAGGAATAATGTCAATTCTGAACTCCACTTGCCTATGTGGACGTAAACCAGGTAGTTCTTCAGGAAAAACATCTGGATATTCAGAAATGATAGGGATGTCTTCGATCTTGGGCTTTGGTTCATCAATGGTTACCTGTGCCATATAAATGACATAACCTTTCTTAATACATCTCGAAGCCTTAAGCAAGGACACATGCTTAGGTAATCCGTACTAAGTATCTCCTTGTATCGTAAGTGGTTCACCATAAGATGTTTTAATAACCACTTGCTTCTTATCACAAACAATCTGAGCTTGATTAGAGGACAACCAATCCATGCCTTATGTCGAATCCCGCTAATTTCAATGGAAGCAAAGACAGTGGAAAAGAGTGCTTCCTAATGGATATAAAAACATCCATCTAATACAGTTGAAGCAGTCTCTATAGTACCATCGGCCAATTCTACTTCATATTTTATGCTTAGGGTTTTAACAGGTTGATTTAATAACTTTCAAAATTTGTTGTGTACAAACGACTTATCTGCACCCGAATCAAACAATACCCTTACATAAACATCATTGATAAGAAAGGTACTTGTTATCACGTTGTCATTCTGAACCCCTTCTTGAGCATTCATTTGAAAGACCCGAGCATTGGTCTTTTTACCCTTCTCAGGTTTCTTTGCATACTTTGGGCAGTTGGACTTGATATGCCCTTTCTCGTTACAGTTGTAACAAGTCGCATCCTTTATCTTCTTGCAATCCAACGTTTTATTGTCACTAGATTTGTAGATCCCACAAGCTTTGTGCTGCGATTGGGATTTTGATTCGAACCTGCACTTCCCTAGATGGCGATTCTTGCAGGTCTTGCATTTGGGCTTCTCACACGACTGTTTATTAACCTTTTTGAACCCAGAACCCTTCTGTTTCTTATCAGAACGGTGTGAGTTCTCATCCTCACATTTCCTTTTCCCTCCTCGGAATTCCTAAGCAATCTCTGCCTGACCGCATCGAGAGTAAGAGATAAGGATAGATCAGCCACTGACCTAAAGGTGGTAGTTCTTGATGCTTTCAAACTTGCCTTAATTTCCGGAGCTAAACCTCCAATAAAACGAGCTATGCGTTTTGGTTCAGGTGTGACCAAGTATGGAACCAATCATGACATAGTGTTGAAGCTCGTGAGATACGCCTGACAGTCTAAGTTCTTCATGACCAAGGTCAAGAAGTCAGTCTCTATTTTCTCAACTTCATGTTGAGGACAAAAATTTCTTTGATTAGAGCAACAAACTGATCCCAAGTCAGATTATACAACGAGATCTCCCCTGTATCTTGGATTACGGACCTCCACCAAGCTAGAGCTTCTCCTTTAAAAGATTGTGAAACAAACTTCATAATATCTTGCTCTGCACATCCACTAATATCAACCACTGTATCCATCTCGTCGAGCCAAGTCATACAATCAATGGCTCCTTTCTCCCCTCAATGGCTCCTTCTCCCCTGTGAAGTCTCTGGGTTTGCAGGAGACAAAATACTTATATGAACAGGTTTTAACACGAGGTTCTTGGTTAAGCACAACCTCTCTAGACGAAACACTCCTCTGATTTGAAGAATGATGAGAATCGCTCTTGTGAGCTGTATGAGTCTTGGAGGGTGGTTTTGTATGTGGTACAGACTGAGTTCTAGCGCGAGTATCACTTGATTCATTAAACTGTCTGTTGAGAGCTCGAGTAACGTGGGATCTATTAATTCCTGCAGTTCTGCACCAGCTACATTAACTCTGGTGGTATAATTATTCTCCCTCGGGTGGCTGTTAACCTCATCTGATCCAGCCATGTAGCTTGATTGCTAAATAAAATATTGGCAATGATTTATTCAGAAATCTATTATGGAATTGTCATTTATGGCAATTCATTAACCATGGAAATTTAAGCCATACTGGTTAATTTAATTTATTTAAATATTTATTATATTTTATCCCAGTTATAAACTATTAAGGATAATATGGTGGCATACAAAAGGCCTAGTCACAAGGACAATTTTCATTCATAAGCCATTTTATAAAATCAAGGCATTTAGGTTTGAACGTAGTTCATTACCTTTCTTAACAGGGAGTCATAGACTACAACTGTCTTTTGTCTTATATGACAATAAATATGGCATGTAGGCACTTCATCACTAACGGATGTTTAAATAACAAATAAAGGAAAGGAATTGGAAGAATTCAATATAAGGATGACTTGTGTGATTTTACCGATTCACATTTACCAGGAGTGTTAACATGTTTTCAGATGTTAACAAGGATTTGAATCTTAAAAAGGGACTACCATCATGGCCCTGTCTTAGAATGACACATGGGAAAGTTTGTACCTTTAAGATTTTGTTTAATATTACAAGGGCAGATCAGTATTACATTGGAATGATATTTTTGATTTATTTCATATATTATATTCATACATATAATGAAAAATGAAATTTTAAAATTAAAACATTCTACTAAATTTAAAAGAAGTACATAATTGTCCTAAACGGGACTTTTACATAAATAACTTTGCCCACGCAGGGGCTAAAATGAAAATACAAGTCCTCGCAGGGACTAGGTACATAAAAAATGTCCACACAGGGACTTAATTGGAAATTAAAATTACAAAACAAACAAATAAGGAATTTCAATAATCCCTTTTCTTCTTTCCCTTGATTAAATCGGTCAAACCCTTAAGTAGACGCTGGCGGTTTCTACGCTCCTCCTGCACATCCCGTTCCACTTGGTTCAACCTCTGGAGGATCTCCTGCTGCTACGGTGGTTGGATCTACGGTGGCTGCGGCTGCTGCTGTTGCAGAGGTTGAGGAGGTGGTGGGTATTGATACCCATTGGCCGGGTACCCAGTCTAGTAGGAAGTTGCGTAGGGCCCTTCAGGATGAAGAGCATTGTAGTTTGCCACCATGAGATATGGGTCAACATCAGGGGCATTGTAGTAGTTGTAGCCAGAATAGGTTGGCTGCTCAAAAGGGTTATATGCCGCTGCACCGGCGTAAGAAAGTATTGGGTTATCAAAACTCATTTGTGGTGCTGGTGGTGCGACTGGCGGAGAGTCGACCTCGGAAACTGGGTTTGAAGGCCCACCCATCTGTGGGTCTTAATATAACGGCGGGTAGTGGCTGTTGCTGCTGTGTTGGGGGGTGCTGAAGTGGAATCCCTCTCGGACGGACATCCGTGCCCCTGATCTTCTCCGCCTCGGTCGTTCTGGAGGCGGTTGCTGCTCTGGCGGCGGTGGTGTAACCGCCTGGAAACGCGAATCCTCAGAGGGATCATGCTACTGCTGTTGAGGTGGGTTGAAAGGGGGAGTAAACTCCCAGGGTTATGTGGCCCACCTTTCTGCAAAGCTGTCTGGACCCCGATGTGGTGAACTGTGAAAAGACGATCCGTCAGAAATCTCGATGGGATGCGTCGGCGTCCCACTCGGTGGCATCTCGGGTTCGGGGTCATCATCCATCTCCATATCCTGCATCTCAGGATAATGATCAGCTATCCCCAGAGGGTTTGGACCCTCTGGTTCTTGAACCTGGTTTATCGGATTGAACCGACTCTGAAAGTATGGGGTCGGGTCCTGAAGCGGTGAGAACCCGACCGCTTCAACGACAAGTAGGAGTGGTGTGAATTATTGGGCCCGTTTTCTAATTGTGGCCCAAAGGAGTGGTGATACAAGGGCAAAGAGCTAAGCAAGACAGAACGCCTCGCTGGTTCCAAATACGTCCTCCAGTCTTCTTGAGGACTAGAGCTCATGGTTGCTGAAGGAGTTCGTCGGTGTGATGGCCCGGCCTCGTGGCCATGACTTGTGAAAACTGGGGCTTTTCCGCCTCTGCCTCTTCCTGAGATACGTGGCGGCATTTTCTTGTCCCTGTCAAAACAAACAAAAGAAACAACAAAGGAAAACAATAAAGGACAAAATAAAAGATTAGGATTAGTCCTAAGTCCTTTGCCAAGACTCGGAAGTCAGGGAATGTGCAACCGTGTCATTGAGATTAAACACAAAAGGCTAGTGTTTAATTCACTCAATGTTGGCTCTGATACCAACCTGTCACATCCTGATATTTCCACGTATTACCGGTGGGCCCGGTGGGGAGTATCGTGACGTAGTTGATATCATCATAGTCAATAAATCAAAGTTCAATGCACAGCGGAAGTCTAAAAGTAAGAATATTACAAACCGATTCGAAAGTAACATAAAATATTACACAATGGATTGAAAAAGGATCCACAGGCGGATCAAAGATAAAAGAAATGTAGTTCAACAGATTTAAGCCTCAAAAGCTTGCAAGACTCTTTATTTGATGCTAGGAGTAGCCAGCCCATTTTGCTTAGTACCTGCAGTTAACCTTTTTGGAAAATAAGTCAGTTTACACTGGTAAATACAATTAACTGACACTTCTGAAAATATTTAAGAAAATTGATTTAAATGCACAAGGCACAAATAATCTTTTATAACTTAGGATAATTATTTAAAAATAATCTGGTAAAAGAATTATACGTTTGTCATACGTTCAGTAGCTCGGGTTAGAAGTACCGGGTTAAAGATTAATAGACACACCACATAATATAACCCACGACGAGTTATTCTCAACAAGCGGGTATGTGACAACTCGAATTTCCAAGATTTCTATTTCGCATTTATTGCACGTTCATTGTTTGTTTAGTGGTCTATTTGCACATTTAATTCGTTATGGAACTCTAACGTTTTGATACAAAGAAGTATATTGTGTGAATGTGCTTGGTTATGTGTTATTTGTGAAAGACTTGTCTAATGCATAAACTTGGTGGTGAAACTGTGAAATTGTTGTGAGATGGTGTGCTTGTGTAAAATGTAATAATTAAGGGTGTGTAGAGTGTGTAGAGTGATTAGTGAAACTTATATGATACTTAACCCTAATTCTTCACTAAACCTCACACAAGAAACAAGGCACGTACTTTCATTCTTTGGTTTTCTCTGGCAATCATCACATCATCATTGGCAAGCTATTCATCACTTTTGATTTTACATTTTCTCTAGAATCGACACAAGGTAAATGCTTATTGTTTAATTGATTGTTGATTGTATCAATTCTTGATTATGTGTTCATGAAAACCCTAGTTTTCATATGATGTTCTGTGATTGTTAATGTGATCCTGATTATTGAGATTTTGATGAATGATTAGTGATATAACGATAAGATTGTTCGCATAATGTTTGCTTGTAATCATCGATTGATTGTTCATGAGTTCTGCATATATGTAATTAGGGTTTCACGATCGTCTGAGAACATAAAATGTAACTGATACAATCCCTAGGAACTGGAACATTCGTAGTAGGTATGATTGTTTTAGTCAGAGTTTTGTAACATACATTGACAGGTCCGACTTTTGTTTAAAGGTTGAAATAATCAGACTTTTATAATGATCCGACTTTTAGAATGGTTATTATAAGGGTCCGACTTTTTTTAAGTTGATGCAAGGTTGTCAGAGTTTTACTGATTAACATGATGTCTGAGTTTTAAAATGTAGCATAGTCCGAATTTTTGACATGTATGCTTGTCTGAGTTTCTGGCAAGGGTGTGAAGGGGTCCGATTTTCAACCCTTTCCCCATGTCCGACCTTTTTATGCTTTCCATTCCCCTGTCCGAATTTTATAAGCCCATACATTCTGTCCGACCTTTCATTTGTACATATATATATATCCGAATGGTTATTAAATGAATCAAGGTTAAGATGTACGAACTTCATGAACATGACACAAGGTCCGAATATTCTATGTAGGGGATGTCCGACCTTTTGTTATAAAGGGATGTCCGACTTTTTATTGTGAATGGCAAGGGTCCGAGTTTTGGGCCCAGGAACCTTTGTCCGACCTTGTAAAGTGTAACCCACTTAGTCCGAGTTTCATGGCCCCAAACCCCCACCCCCTGTTCGAATTTTATAAACTTATGTGCATAAGATCCGAGTTTTTGGCCATGGGAGTCTTATCCGAATTATTATACATAACCCACTTGGTATAACTTTTACATGTAGACATGTGGTCCGACCTTTTATTAGATACATTAGTGATCCGAGCCTTGTTAATAGTTATACGGTCCGAGTATGTTGACTTGTTAACTGAACCAAGTTGTTATTGAATGATGTATGATTATCCATCACCACTGTATGCATGATACTGAATGCTACTTATTGTATGATGTCTGTACATGACTACATGTTACTGTAATTGCTCATATAACTGTATGACTCCTTACGTGATTGCATAATATTGAAAGCAACTGCATGATCCTGCATGCGTGAACATCCTATGTGATAATTGCATGTACACAATAAGCACACAAAAACATAGTTGTTTGATTTCTCATGACTTGCAAACCCTAATTTGATGCAAACACTTACATCGTATCATGTACAACATATCCTAGGTCGTGTGTAACGGACTTAGACATTTGATAAACCCTAGAGCATAGCATACCGAGCAAACCAAGGTGAGTTCACACTCTTACTAAGGCATGGGATTCCCAGGGCTTGGGAATGGGATTGAAGGAATAAGGTTGAATAGATTCGTACTGACATTAATACTAGACTACCATACCATTGTCCTCGGTTGTGCAGGACACATACTTATGCTACTCAATGTCCTCGGTTGTGCAGGACACATACTTATGCTACTCACTGTCCTCGGTTGTGCAGGACACATACTTATGCTACTCACTGTCCTCAGTTGTGCAGGACACATACTTATGCTACTCACTGTCCTCGGTTATGCAGGACACATACTTACAATATACGTATACTTATACTTCCTACTATCCTCGGTTGTGAAGGATACTTACTTAATACCTACGTAAAACTTGTACGTATTACTGTTCTCGGTTGTGAAGAACACTTATGGTTACGAATAGTCTAGTGGATATACAACATGGGAAGCCCCCACCAATAGAACGTACTATCGGCCCAGTAGAGCCACATGTTACAAATGAACTTACTGTTACGCATTTACTTTCTGTGAACTCGCTCAACTAGTTGTTGATCCTCTGTTACATGCCTTGCAGGTCGTTAGATACATGGAGCTTGCACAGGGAGGAGCTAGTCGTTGTGGGCTTGGATCGTGATTGTCTTGTTAAACACTTATGACATTTGATACTTTATTGTGATGGATTTTATTTATACGCTTCCGCTAAACAGTGATAACTTACCTATGTTTTGGAACACCTTTCATATGGAATTGGTTTGGTTTAATAGCAATTACTTTTACTATATATTGTTCTATATGATTGGTGGCTTGATCCTGGTCAGTCATGCTCCCAAGCGGTGATACTCCGCAGGTGGATTTTGGGGGTGTGACAGATTGGTATCAGAGCCATTGGTTATAGAGAACTTGGTTTTAATATGGGAAAACATTTTTAATAAAACCAGACTATAACCAGAACAGTGCTCACAATGATCTACAACGACGCTTCGCTCCACGTGCAAGACTCAACATCCTAGGTAATAAGGTTTATGTTTATTGCCTACATGCTAGAATTGCATAGAACTTTGCTCGTAGTATGCTTAGATTTCATTGCTCACTACTTGTTATTGCTTGAAACACCTGTGTGCTCACTCTCTTCTGTCATCGCACTAATCGCGAACCCCTCTCACTCATGTTCTCCTTGATATCAAGATCATGAGTGGACGCGTTAACATAACTCAAGCCCAGGTGGTGGCTTCGATCACTGAACAAGTTACTGCAGCACTCGCAGCTGCCCAGGCAGGAGGTGTAACCTGCCATCATCACTTACTCTAGGATCTTTAGATTCTACTCACGTAAACCAACACTCGTGCTCAAGTATGTTTACTCTTACGTACACGACAGGTCAACACGCTCAGCCACCTGTCTGCATATTCAAGAACTTCATGGACTGTCGACCAAGCACGTCCAGTGGCACGGAAGGAGCAGTGGGACTACTCCATTGGTTTGAGAAGCTCGAGTCAGTATTCAAAATGTGTGAATGCCCTGAGGCTCGCAGGGTGAAGTACGCCACTGGCACTCTCGAAGGAATAGCGCTAACTTGGTGGAACGCGCAAGCACAGATTCTAGGGTTGGCAGCTGCTAACGCCACACCCTTGGAAGATTTCAAGGAACTGATCAAACGAGAATACTGCACACGCGATGACATCCACAAGTTGGAAGTGGAACTTTATCATTCGAAGATGACGGGGTCAGAGATTGAAGCTTATACGGAACAGTCGAACGAACTGGCCATCTTGTGTCCAACCATGGTGGACCCTCCGATCAAGCGTATCGAATTGTACCTCAAGGGTGTAGCCTCGGAGATTCAAAGTTATGTGACATCGGCCAACCTTGCTTCTATCCAGGATGTTACTCATCTTGCTCATCGCCTCACAGATCAGGCAGTGGAACAGAACAAGCTGCCTAGACGCATTGGTGCTACTACTACTACTTCTGCTATTCCCAGTGACAACATGAGAAGGTGGGATGGAACCTTCAGCAATGGTTCAACTTCAGTTCAGTCTCAGGCACGGCAGCGAAAGATCGATGACTATCAGAGCACTGGTCAGCAATCTTCTGGTAGTCAAGGGTTGTAACCTCGTCTTAGTTGGTCAGACACTCTCCATCAACCTCATTCCCTAGCCTTGGGTAGTTTCGACATCGTCATTGGGATGGATTGTTTATCCCAACAGCAAACGGAGAACCTATGCAAAGAGCAAGATTGTTTGTATTCCCCGTTCTGGTCAAGAACCTCTCGAAGTTCAGGGCGACAAGAGTGGTGCTGTGGTTGGCATCATCTCTTTCTTGAAGGCACATAAATGTTTACGAAAGGGGGCACACTGCTATTCTGGCATTAGTTACAGGTGCATCGACGAAAGAGAAGAGAATAGGAGATATTCCAGTTGTACGCGAATTTCCTCAAGTGTTTCCTGAAGATTTACCTGGTCTACCGCCTCATCGTCAAGTCGAGTTTCAAGTCGAGCTAGCTCCAGGAGCAGCACCTATAGCTCGCGCACTGTATCGTTTAGCTCCAACTGAACTGGAAGAACTGTCTAAGCAACTACAAGAGCTCTTGGACAAGGGCTTTATTCGTCCAAGCTCTTCGCCTTGGGGAGCTCCAGTATTATTCGTGAAAAAGAAGGATGGCACTTTCAGAATGTGCATTGATTATCGCGAACTGAACAAGGTTACAGTGAAGAACCGCTATCCTCTTCCTCGTATTGACGGCTTATTCGACCAGTTGCAAGGGTCGAGTTACTATTCCAAGATTGATCTAAGGTCAGGGTATCATCAGCTGAGAGTCCGGGATGAGGACGTCTCCAAGACAGCATTCAGAACTCGCTACGGCCATTACGAGTTTCTGGTCATGCCATTCGGGCTTACGAACACGCCCGCAGTCTTCATGGATCTTATGAACAGGGTGTGCAAACCCTTATCTTGACAAGTTCGTCATTGTCTTCATCGACGACATTTTGATATACTCCAAGAGTCAGGAGGATCACGAGCAACATTTACGTCTTATCTTGGAACTTCTTCGAAAGGAGCAATTGTACGCAAAGTTTTCTAAATGCGACTTCTGGCTTCGTGAAGTCCACTTCTTAGGCCATGTTGTCACACCCCGACCACGTAAAACAACAAAACGTGGCGGAATCGTCGGGGAGTGTTGTAACAGAATCATTGTTTCATAACACATGGAAAATTGAAATATTGTTTTATTGATTAAAAGAGTTACAATGTCTTAACAAACAAATAAGTATAACATAATTAACTAGTCTTGCATCTTTTATTGTCACTAAGGCCCAAGTCCGCCTATGTGTATCTTGATCAATCCTATGCATCATCTCCTGAAACACATGTGAAAATAGGTACGTCAGCATAAAAATGTCGGCGAGTACATAGGTTTTATTGATTTAGGATTCATGACTTATAAGTTTAGAAAAAGTTGGTTAACAAAAGTCAGTCATGATCCTTGTAAAAATGTTTTGTTTTATAAATCATTTGAAAAACGATGATAGATATGTATATGTAAAAGAATAATGTTTGGTTAACTGAATAACCAAGTAAAATGAGTTTGTATATAACAAACAGTTTTGTAAAACAATGTCTTGTGAAAAATATGTTATTTGTATAAAATGTATAAGTCCAAATTGAATGATTTAAATAACGCTACGACATGTAATATAATACAAGCACTTATATATAGGAAGTACCAGCGGCGTATCCACCATGCTTGTAGCATACTACACACATATCGTTACTTAAGTCACTTAAACAAACCACCAAAGCATATAGTTCATGTTCAAACCAATCATCAAATGTTCTTGTCTAAACCATTGTCAATGTTCAAAACCCAAAATGTAGTCATGTAGTTATGTGTAAACAAAAGGTATGTATGGTAAGTAACAAAATAAGAATACTTAACCATAAGTAAAAAGGAACAAAACAAAGTATTTTGAATAAATCAAAAAGTTATGTTTTGCCAAGTAGAAAACTTGTTTTATTGATACAAACATTTATGTGGTGAGATAACGCATTACATTCAAGCCTTGAGACAGCAGGATAACCTTAGAGTAAAGGTTATCAAAGTAAAAATGTTCACGGATTCAGTCATTCCTTTCACCCAAACAAACCTAGGGTGTCAGGAACGGGATTTGTCAAGTCCTATGGTACCATTACTTACTACCGAGCGGCGTAGCTAATGTTAATGAATGTAGTAAAGAACCGTTTATACAAACCAAATGTCATACAAAATGTAAACAAATTATGTGAAAACAATGTACTAAGTATGCTAAGTAAACATACAAAGCAGAAAAGTCATGTAAAACAATGTGCTAATATGCCATGTAAACATATATAGCAAAACAATGTAATGTAAATCAATGTGCTAGCATGCTAAGTTAACATACATAGCAAAACAATGTAATGAAATCATGTACTATATGTGTACTAAAGAACATAGCAAGCATATGATGAAAAAACAAGAAAGCACGAAAGTAACGAGTAGGCACATGTGTTTCACCCCAAAATGTTTGAAAAACAGTAAAAGAGGGGACTATGTACTCACTTGAGGGTGCTTAGAAGTCTTGAACAACAACCAAGCAAAGCTAGAGGGATCACAGAATCAAACGGCACCCTATATAGATAACTACATAAATAACCGGACCTAAATCGGGGGATTGGATAGTATGAGGTTTCGTAAACCAAATGAGTATTGGAACTCATATGATATGGTTTAACAAAGCCTATATACTAAAATGAAACTTAACCTAAGTGCTTACGACCCATTACGACCCGTTTAGGTAGCTTACGCTACTTTAACGCGTCGTTTGCGTAAAACGCATCCGGAACGCCTAACTAGTCCTATGACAAGTAATATATGCCTTAACATGTCTAATATTATTGTCTAATCAGTTTAGATGTCAAAATTTAGGTTACATATGCTTAAAATGAATTTATGCGTGGAAAGGGCATTTTGGTAATTTTCCTAAGGCATAAGAATTACTTATCATACAACTACTTAAACGACGTGACCATAAGGCATAACCTCGGAAGGTTATTCCCTAAACAACTATGGTCACCTAAAGTGTTTGGTCGGATCCTAATGATCGACCAAATGGGTCGGGTTCGAAAGTATAAGCGATTGATTAGATCGGTTACCTTTACGACCCTAAACAAGCACAATTCTAAAAGCGACGAGCTAAACATGCTAGAACATGTTTAGTAAAGTTAGAAAACAGGTTTGGTATTAAAACAATCGGTTTTAATACCCTAGAGTAGTTTGGTTACAAAATACGCGAGGAAACGCATTTTGGCCGAAACTACGACTCGTCACTGAGCCTAGATAACGTGGTAATCAGTAGGTATAGTCACTAGGGACTATAACCATCGTGATTACGCTCACGTTATGAAGTTCAAACGAACTTCGCATTGACCATAAACTGGTCAATGCAGAAAGTCAAACACAGTTTGACTTTAACGCTAAAACGAAAGAAAAACGCGAAAGAATACTTACAGAAGGTCCCCGCAAGATTGATTTCCGAGTATTTCTCAGGTATGAAGTGTTTATGACTCCAACTTAGAGAAAATCTCATAATCAAGTGGGTTTGAATGAAGTTGGGGTTGGGTATTTATAGGAAAACCAAGACCGTTAGGATCGTTCCTCGATAAACGTGCTTCGATCTTGGCCGTACACATGGGCCCCTTGTTTTATAAAACCATGGGAGTCCCAAAACAGCCCATAGATTGCTTAAAAAACCATTTGGAAGTGGTTTGGAGGTGCTAAACAGCTGCAAACAGCTGTTTGCAACATTTTGCTGATCTGGGAGGCTGACGCGCCCCGCGTAAGGATTACATGGATCCTTACACGCCCCGCCTGAGGGTCAAAGTTCAGAAGTTGCAGTTTTAGTCCCTGTACTTTAGAAACATGCATTTTGGCCCATTTTTGGCACATTTAAGCCCCGTTAACCTCATTTCAAGGCTCTAAGATGAAGTTAAAGTGTAGGGGACTTGAAACATGCTTAAAAAATCTCGGATGTCGGTTCGTTTGGTCGTACGATCGCGATGTTTGCTTAATTACGACGGAATGCGCATAAGCGCGAAAAACGATCCAAATTGCGCGACGAATGGATTTTTCTCATGCCAAACATTAAAACATAATATTTTAATGCTTACATAAATTTTTGGATGTCCGGAAGTATTCAGAACGTAAGTTATACGCGAAAATGCAAACTTATGCACTTTTTGACGCTTTTAGTCCCTGAATGAGCATAAAGTTTATTTTAGCACACTAAACCCCTCAAAGCCTATTTCTAAGCTATGTAAAGGATATTTAAGGTGTGTTTAACTTATGATCATGTTCTGGAATGTTCGTTACAGTTCAGATTGGCAAACTTTCGCAGTTTGTCGAATTTAGTCCCTGTAAGCGAATAAACTTGATTTCGGCATATCAAACCATCCAAAACTTATTTCTAAGTTATGTAAGGGTTATTTAAGGTATGTTAAGCCTATGTCACTATTCCGGAGTTTTTGTTCCATTAAACTGGTTATATTTACGAATCAGATCGCGTATAACCTTCTAGAAAGTGATTTAAAGCCCGAAATCGAACAAGAATCAATATGTGCAAACGATACACATATTTATACAAATCCCAAGTATGAAATACAATATTTCATTGGTTTGGTATTTGTTTGATGGCTTAAGTGACACAGATGTCACAGTCTCCCCTACTTCAGGAAATTTCGTCCCGAAATTTATTTAGAGGAAACTTGTGAGAGCTTGAAACATGAAGTTGAAAAGATCAAACGACACTGGTTAGAGTTCTGAACTTCTAGTAACTTTAAATTACGTCATGCTTACAATGTGGGAGGGACACTTATATAAAAGTATATAAAGTGTTACTGGTGCGTCCACCGTACCTCCATTACATTGTTCACACTTCGTTATTGTTGCCACTATTGGTTCTTACACATAATAAGTCTTACTGTGGTTTCCGTGCACTGAACTTCATAATTATGTATGCATCCATAATTACGTAATTCCTTGCATAGTCACGTAGTGCATCTTAGAATGTGTAGGGGAGGAAAACAATGAACGAGCCTGTGATGATTGTGATTTGACCATACTGGGGTCCTTTTTAATTGAGTCAATAAATGATCTCCAGACCGCCACGGAGTCTTTTCAGCTTATATCATCACATGTCATTCTCAACCAGATACCGAATCAAACCTTTGACTAGACCACTCAAAGGGTCTCTTTTTGAATCATGGAATGGTACTATATAATCCAAGGGTCTTGACTATTACGTAGAAGCCCAATAAGGATTTAAGGTAGTACCTTTTTGAATATCCTACTACGAATCCCTCATATGAAGATATGGAAGGTTCTATGAGGATTTGGATAACGAATATCCAGAGTATTCAAAAACACAAAAATGCATAAAAGAGAACATAAATTGCATAAACACATAATCACATAATGATTTTAATATTTGTTATCATTTTGTTAATTGTGCACAAGTATTAAAGCACACTAGGAATCCATTCCGTGGATTTCATTTGGTACTTTAAACATTATCAAGAATCTAACTATGAAGATAGAGAGATCTTAAAGAGAAAATTCGATTTCGATTGTAAGGAACCGAAATGTTCGAATTAAGATACACAAGGAATCCAATTAAGGACTCTGATTTGAATGATAATTAACCACAAGGGTCTAATTGTAAAGATAAAAGATCCCATATGGATTTTAGAAGTTGAATATGTTTTTAAACCTTGCACTGGATATGCTTTAAGTCAAAACATGAAGTAAAAATGCTTATGAAGTTGAGATGCTGGATATGTCAAGGCGACATATGAAGCAGAATTTAAAGGTTAAGTCAATGAATGAAGAAAATATTTTTCAAAACTATGCATGGGGTTCTAAAAATGTGTTTAATGTTTTTGAAACCTTATATATAATACTTTTGAAATCATAAAGTAGGTGTATTAGGTAGGTATAAAAAATGTTTAAAAATCATGCGGGATGAATTTTGAAATTATGTATAAGGTTTTTGAAAACATGAGTGATGCTTTTGAAATCATGCACTTGATATAAGTAATTATATTGTATTAATAATATTTTGAAATCATGAAGGTCGTTTTTGAAAACATAGACATTGTTTTTGAAATCATGGAGGTTGTTTTGAAAACTTATGTTATGCATGTTGAAAAATCAGAACGTAATGAGCATGAGGTTTGAAAATACCCTTAGTTATCTAACCAAGGATTCAAAGGCACAAATGTGCAGAAGCACGATTACTCATAATTTGCTTTATTTCTTGTACTTTGTCTCCTAGAATGAAACGAGTACTTAAAATTTTGAGGAAATCATGAGCGATCACTTGAAAGGGAGAATTACAAGAGTAGTTTGTAAAGAACATAGTTCCTTGATGTAGGTATCATAGGAAAATGCCATACACACATGTAACTACATTTGTACATCAGAATTGCAAATAACAACTTTTATTTATGAACAAAACAGATTGTTTCACAATACAAGCAAACAAAAGAAACAAAGGCATAAGACAGCAACATCTTTTGCTCGGCCAAATGCTCATCCAAGGGTTGGATTTGCATTGACAATCTTCAGGCATTTGTTCCTGAAATGGCTCGTCTCACCACAGTTGTAGCAAGTAC
Source organism: Helianthus annuus (assembly GCF_002127325.2). Lineage (NCBI taxonomy): Eukaryota > Viridiplantae > Streptophyta > Magnoliopsida > Asterales > Asteraceae > Helianthus > Helianthus annuus. The sequence goes on along the minus strand of NC_035449.2, from coordinate 164,723,142 downwards.
CAGATGGAAAACGAGTTTGAGTAGGGTTGACTTGGAGTTGGGTAGCAGCAAGATTTGCAACAGCTTTATTCTAGATAGCAAAGCGGCATATGTAAATCAAATGTCCCAACCATCCACAGTAGGTACATTTGGAGCAGGGTACGAGGTTTGAATGATGACGGTTGCATTGTTTGCACCATGGGGCAGTTCCTATGTACGGCTTCCTAGCTGGTGGCGCTGCCACTTGGCTAGGTCCCGCTTGATTAGGTGTAACTGCTGCGGGTTTCCTTGAAGCCTTACGCTTTCTTGATTTTGGTGCAGGCCCGACTTCTGCTTCCTTCGGTGATTCTTGAGTGGCTCCATTTTTGAGACGAGACATGGCGATACCTAAATCCACAGACTTCAAGATTACCTCGCCTATTTGCTGGGCAAATTTGGCTGTTTGCTCGGACATCTGACCGTTGCTGAGATAAAGAGACATTCTAGAAGAAAATGAAAGATATAGGAAGAAACAAGTGAAAGGTTATCGGGTGATCAAAACAAAATGACAACGCATAGAAATTGCGATCATTTGTTTGTTACCTAAGGCAAACAAATGAGATGGTGAAGAATCAAAGTAAGCGGGTCATATTAATGCATCGCTGAAGACATGCTCGCCTATAAGTGAACACTCACCCCAAGAGTTCCCAGGTAAGAGTGACTGGTCCGATACTGCGGATTTGTACGAACACTCTAGCCTTAGACAGAAAACTTAGAGTATAGGCATTCACTCTTCCAGTTTGCACGTGTTCACATCATTTAGACCCAAACTTTGACGGGATTTTGAAAACTCGAAAGGCACTAAGCCAAATATGAGTTAAACTGGAAGGGTTCAAAACCTTATAACAAAGGGTTCAAAACCTAGTAATCAATCATCATAGAACAGATGATTAGTTTTCAAAGCGGATCAAATTTATGTTCTTGTTGTGGTTGTCACCTAAGGATAAGTGACGGTATTGTTTTATGACTAAACGCAAGTAAACTCGCGTTAGGGTCCTAGGAAGGTTATAGTCTAGGTCAAAGCATTACTAATAACCTAATTCCCTATAACCATGGGCTCTGATACCAACTTTTCTGTCACACCCCGACCATGTAAAACAACAAAACGTGGCGGAATCGTCGAGGAGTGTTGTAACAGAATCATTGTTTCATAACACATGGAAAATTGAAATATTGTTTTATTGATTAAAAGAGTTACAATGTCTTAACAAACAAATAAGTATAACATAATTAACTAGTCTTGCATCTTTTATTGTCACTAAGGCCCAAGTCCGCCTATGTGTATCTTGATCAATCCTATGCATCATCTCCTGAAACACATGTGAAAATAGGTAGGTCAGCATAAAAATGCCGGTGAGTACATAGGTTTTATTGATTTAGGATTCATGACTTATAGGTTTAGAAAAAGTTGGTTAACAAAAGTCAGTCATGATCCTTGTAAAAATGTTTTGTTTTATAAATCATTTGAAAAACGATGATAGATATGTATATGTAAAAGAATAATGTTTGGTTAACTGAATAACCAAGTAAAATGAGTTTGTATATAACAAACAGTTTTGTAAAACAATGTCTTGTGAAAAATATGTTATTTGTATAAAATGTATAAGTCCAAATTGAATGATTTAAATAACGCTACGACATGTAATATTATACAAGCACTTATATATAGGAAGTACCAGCGGCGTATCCACCATGCTTGTAGCATACTACACACATATCGTTACTTAAGTCACTTAAACAAACCACCAAAGCATATAGTTCATGTTCAAACCAATCATCAAATGTTCTTGTCTAAACCATTGTCAATGTTCAAAACCCAAAATGTAGTCATGTAGTTATGTGTAAACAAAAGTTATGTATGGTAAGTAACAAAATAAGAATACTTAACCATAAGTAAAAAGGAACAAAACAAAGTATTTTGAATAAATCAAAAAGTTATGTTTTGCCAAGTAGAAAACTTGTTTTATTGATACAAACATTTATGTGGTGAGATAACGCATTACATTCAAGCCTTGAAACAGCAGGATAACCTTAGATTAAAGGTTATCAAAGTAAAAATGTTCACGAATTCAGTCATTCCTTTCACCCAAACAAACCTAGGGTGTCAGGAACGGGATTCGTCAAGTCCTATGGTACCATTACTTACTACCGAGCGGCGTAGCTAATGTTAATGAATGTAGTAAAGAACCGTTTATACAAACCAAATGTCATACCAAATATAAACAAATTATGTGAAAACAATGTACTAAGTATGCTAAGTAAACATACAAAGCAGAAAAGTCATGTAAAACAATGTGCTAATATGCCATGTAAACATATATAGCAAAACAATGTAATGTAAATCAATGTGCTAGCATGCTAAGTTAACATACATAGCAAAACAATGTAATGAAATCATGTACTATATGTGTACTAAAGAACATAGCAAGCATATGATGAAAAAACAAGAAAGCACGAAAGTAACGAGTAGGCACATGTGTTTCACCCCAAAATGTTTGAAAAATAGTAAAAGAGGGGACTATGTACTCACTTGAGGGTGCTTAAAAGTCTTGAACAACAACCAAGCAAAGCTAGAGGGATCACAGAATCAAACGGCACCCTATATAGATAACTACGTAAATAACCGGACCTAAATCGGGGGATTGGATAGTATGAGTTTTCGTAAACCAAATGAGTATTGGAACTCATATGATATGGTTTAACAAAGCCTATATACTAAAATGAAACTTAACCTAAGTGCTTACGACCCATTACGACCCGTTTAGGTAGCTTACGCTACTTTAACGCGTCGTTTGCGTAAAACGCATTCGGAACGCCTAACTAGTCCTATGACAAGTAATATATGCCTTAACATGTCTAATATTATTTTCTAATCAGTTTAGATGTCAAAATTTAGGTTACATATGCTTAAAATGAATTTATGCGTGGAAAGGGCATTTTGGTAATTTTCCTAAGGCATAAGAATTACTTATCATACAACTACTTAAACGACGTGACCATAAGGCATAACCTCGGAAGGTTATTGCCGAAACAACTATGGTCACCTAAAGTGTTTGGTCGGATCCTAATGATCGACCAAGTGGGTCGGGTTCGAAAGTATAAGCGATTGATTAGATCGCTTACCTTTACGACCCTAAACAAGCACAATTCTAAAAGCGACGAGCTAAACATGCTAGAACATGTTTAGTAAAGTTAGAAAACAGGTTTGGTATTAAAACAAACGGTTTTAATACCCTAGAGTAGTTTGGTTACAAAATACGCGAGGAAACGCATTTTGGCCGAAACTACGACTCGTCACTAAGCCTAGATAACGTGGTAATCAGTAGGTATAGTCACTAGGGACTATAACCATCGTGATTACGCTAACGTTATGAAGTTCAAATGAACTTCGCATTGACCATAAACTGGTCAATGCAGAAAGTCAAACATAGTTTGACTTTAACGCTAAAACGAACGAAAAACGCGAAAGAATACTTACAGAAGGTCCCCGCAAGATTGATTTCCGAGTATTTCTCAGGTATGAATTGTTTATAACTCCAACTTAGAGAAAATCTCAGAATCAAGTGGGTTTGAATGAAGTTGGGGTTGGGTATTTATAGGAAAACCAAGACCGTTAGGATCGTTCCTCGATAAACGTGCTTCGATCTTGGCCGTACACATGGGCCCCTTGTTTTATAAAACCATGGGAGTCCCAAAACAGCCCATAGATTGCTTAAAAAACCATTTGGAAGTGGTTTGGAGGTGCTAAACAGCTGCAAACAGCTGTTTGCAACATTTTGCTGATCTGGGAGGCTGACGCGCCCCGCGTAAGGATTACATGGATCCTTACGCGCCCCGCCTGAGGGTCAAAGTTCAGAAATTGCAGTTTTAGTCCCTGTACTTCAGAAACATGCATTTTGGCCCATTTTTGGCACATTTAAGCCCTGTTAACCTCATTTCAAGGCTCTAAGATGAAGCTAAAGTGTAGGGGACTTGAAACATGCTTAAAAAATCTCGGATGTCGGTTCGTTTGGTCGTACGATCGCGATGTTTGCTTAATTACGACGGAATGCGCATAAGCGCGAAAAACGATCCAAATTGCGCGACGAATGGATTTTTCTGATGCCAAACATTAAAACATAATATTTTAATGCTTACATAAATGTTTGGATGTCCGGAAGTATTCAGAACGTAAGTTATACGCGAAAATGCAAACTTATGCACTTTTTGACGCTTTTAGTCCCTGAATGAGCATAAAGTTTATTTTAGCACACCAAACCCCTCAAAGCCTATTTCTAAGCTATGTAAAGGATATTTAAGGTGTGTTTAACTTATGATCATGTTCCGGAATGTTCGTTACAGTTCAGATTGGCATACTTTCACAGTTTGTCGAATTTAGTCCCTGTAAGCGAATAAACTTGATTTCGGCATACCAAACCATCCAAAACTTATTTCTAAGTTATGTAAGGGTTATTTAAGGTATGTTAAGCCTATGTCACTATTCCGGAGTGTTTGTTCCATTAAACTGGTTATATTTACGAATCAGATCGCGTATAACCTTCTAGAAAGTGATTTAAAGCCCGAAATCGAACAAGAATCAATATGTGCAAACAATACACATATTTATACAAATCCCAAGTATGAAATACAATATTTCATTGGTTTGGTATTTGTTTGATGGCTGAAGTGACACAGATGTCACACATGTGGTGAACAGGGATGGGATTCATGTTGATCCATCCAAGGTAGATTGGATCAGGAACTGGCCTGCACCGCGTACACCAACGGAAATACGCCAATTCTTGGGTTTGGCGGGGTATTACAGACGAGTCATCAAAGACTTTTCGAAGATCGCACAGCCGCTTACTATGCTGACACAGAAAGGTGTCACCTACCGTTGGGGAGATTCCCAGGAAACCGCTTTTCAGTACTTAAAGGATAGGCTTTGCATTGCACCTATTCTCTCATTGCCAGAGGGCACCGATGATTTTGTGGTCTATCGTGACGCATCGATACAGGGGCTTGGTTGTGTATTGATGCAGCGGGATAAAGTTATTGCCTACGCTTCTCGTCAACTCAAAGTTCATGAACGGAACTACACGACGCACGATTTAGAGCTGGGAGCTGTTGTTTTTGCGCTCAAGATATGGCGACACTACCTGTACGGTACCAAGTGCACTATTTACACCGATCACAGGAGCCTCGAGCATATCTTCAAGCAGAAGGAATTGAATATGCATCAACGACGATGGGTCGAGTTACTTAATGATTACGAATGCGCCATCAAGTACCATCCAGGCAAAGCCAATGTTGTGGCTGACGCTCTCAGTCGAAAAGACACCTTACCTAGGCGGGTACGAGCTTTACAGCTCACCATTCAGTCTGATCTTCCTGCACAAATACGAGATGCTCAGGTGGAAGCATTGAAACCAGAAAACGTAAAGGCTGAAGCTTTGCGTGGTTCGAGGCAACGATTAGAACAGAAGGAAGACGGCGCCTACTATGTAACAGGACGTATTTGGGTTCCATTGTATGGCGGTTTACAAGAACTTGTGATGGATGAAGCTCATAAGTCTCGCTATTCGGTACATCCAGGTTCGGATAAAATGTACCACGACCTCAAAACAACATATTGGTGGCCTAGCATGAAAGCCCACATCGCTACTTACGTCGGCAAGTGTTTGACATGTGCAAAGGTCAAAGTGGAGTATCAGAAACCAGCGGGCCTACTTCAACAACCCAGGATACCACAGTGGAAATGGGAAGAGATTTCCATGGATTTTGTTACAGGCCTACCTAGATCTCAGCGTGGGAATGATACTATATGGGTGATCGTGGATCGACTCACCAAGTCTGCACACTTCCTGGCTATAAAGGAAACGGATAAGTTCTCCACTCTCGCAGACATCTATCTCAAAGAAGTTGTTTCAAGGCACGGGGTGCCCACCTCCATCATTTCGGATCGGGAAGCACGATTCACGTCAGAGCTATCGCAAGCGATGCATAAATCTTTCAGCTCATGGTTAGACATGAGCACAGCGTATCACCCTCAGACGGATGGGCAGTCTGAGCGCACGATTCAAACTCTAGAAGACATGCTTCGGGCGTGTGTTATCGATTTCGGCAACGGCTGGGAAAAGCATCTCCTTTTGGTGGAGTTCTCATACAATAACAATTATCACACCAGCATATAAGCCGCTCCATTCGAGGCATTGTACGGACGTAAATGCTGGTCACCTCTCTGTTGGGCAGAGGTGGGGGATAGTCAGATCACGGGTCCAGAGATTGTAGTGGACGCCACGGAAAAGATTGCACAGATACGACAACGCATGGCGGCAGCACGCGACCGTCTGAAAGCATACGCGGATAAGCGTAGGAAACCGTTGGAATTTCAGGTCGGGGACCGGGTTTTACTTAAAGTCTCACCCTGGAAGGGTGTGGTTCGTTTTGGCAAAAGAGGCAAACTAAATCCGTGGTATGTCGGACCGTTTGAAATCATTGAGGAAATAGGCAAAGTGGCCTACAAGCTAAACCTACCAGCTGAACTCGGTGCAGTTCACAATGTATTTCACGTGTCGAATCTGAAGAAGTGCCTGTCAGATGAGACCCTCATAGTTCCTTTTAAGGAACTCACTATCGACGAGCGGTTGCAGTTCGTCGAGGAGCCAGTTGAAATCACGGACCGGGATGTTAAGGTCCTCAAACACAAGAGAATCCCTCTTGTTCGAGTTCGTTGGAACTCCCGACGTGGCCCAGAGTACACCTGGGAACGCGAAGACCAAATGAAAGAAAAGTACCTCCAGCTATTCGGAACCAAGGCAACCACTACTGAGACTGAAGCTACTACTGTGGAATTTCGGGACGAAATTCCAAATCAACGGGGGGATGATGTGACACCCCAGGAAAACCAGTAAACGATGCAACTTACCTAGCCTCCTCAGTAACCGCATGCTAAAGTTCGGGACGAAATTTCTTTCAAGTTGGGGATAATGTGACAACTCGAATTTCCAAGATTTCTATTTCGCATTTATTGCACGTTCATTGTTTGTTTAGTGGTCTATTTGCACATTTAATTCGTTATGGAACTCTAACGTTTTGATACAAAGAAGTATATTGTGTGAATGTGCTTGGTTATGTATTATTTGTGAAAGACTTGTCTAATGCATAAACTTGGTGGTGAAACTGTGAAATTGTTGTGAGATGGTGTGCTTGCGTAAAATGTAATAATTAAGGGTGTGTAGAGTGATTAGTGAAACTTATATGATACTTAACCCTAATTCTTCACTAAACCTCACACAAGAAACAAGGCACGTACTTTCATTCTTTGGTTTTCTCTGGCAATCATCACATCATCATTGGCAAGCTATTCATCACTTTTGATTTTACATTTTCTCTAGAATCGACACAAGGTAAATGCTTATTGTTTAATTGATTGTTGATTGTATCAATTCTTGATTATGTGTTCATGAAAACCCTAGTTTTCATATGATGTTCTGTGATTATTCATGTGATCCTGATTATTGAGATTTTGATGAATGATTAGTGATATGACGATAAGATTGTTCGCATAATGTTTGCTTGTAATCATCGATTGATTGTTCATGAGTTCTGCATATATGTAATTAGGGTTTCACGATCGTCTGAGAACATAAAATGTAACTGATGCAATCCCTAGGAACTGGAACATTCGTAGTAGGTATGATTGTTTTAGTCAGAGTTTTGTAACATACATTGACAGGTCCGACTTTTGTTTAAAGGTTGAAATAATCAGACTTTTATAATGATCCGACTTTTAGAATGGTTATTATAAGGGTCCGACTTTTTTTAAGTTGATGCAAGGTTGTCAGAGTTTTACTGATTAACATGATGTCTGAGTTTTAAAATGTAGCATAGTCCGAATTTTTGACATGTATGCTTGTCCGAGTTTCTGGCAAGGGTGTGAAGGGGTCCGAGTTTCAACCCTTTCCCCATGTCCGACCTTTTTATGCTTTCCATTCCCCTGTCCGAATTTTATAAGCCCATACATTCTGTCCGACCTTTCATTTGTACATATATATATATATCCAAATGGTTATTAAATGAATCAAGGTTAAGATGTCCGAACTTCATGAACATGACACAAGGTCCGAATATTCTATGTAGGGGATGTCCGACCTTTTGTTATAAAGGGATGTCCTACTTTTTCTTGTGAATGGCAAGGGTCCGAGTTTTGGGCCCAGGAACCTTTGTCCGACCATGTAAAGTGTAACCCACTTAGCCCGAGTTTCATGGCCCCAAACCCCCACCCCCTGTTCGAATTTTATAAACTTATGTGCATAAGATCCAAGTTTTTGGCCATGGGAGTCTTATCCGAATTATTATACATAACCCACTTGGTATGACTTTTACATGTAGACATGTGGTCCGACCTTTTATTAGATACATTAGTGATCCGAGCCTTGTTAATAGTTATACGGTCCGAGTATGTTGACTTGTTAACTGAACCAAGTTGTTATTGAATGATGTATGATTATCCATCACCACTGTATGCATGATACTGAATGCTACTTATTGAATGATGTCTGTACATGACTACATGTTACTGTAATTGCTCATATAACTGTATGACTCCTTATGTGATTGTATAATACTGAAAGCAACTGCATGATCCTGCATGCGTGAACATCCTATGTGATAATTGCATCTACACAATAAACACACAAAAACACAGTTGCTTGATTTCTCATGACTTGCAAACCCTAATTTGATGCAAACACTTACATCGTATCATGTACAACATATCCTAGGTCGTGTGTAACGGACTTAGACATTTGATAAACCCTAGAGCATAGCATACCGAGCAAACCAAGGTGAGTTCACACTCTTACTAAGGCATGGGATTCCCAGGGCTTGGGAATGGGTTTGAAGGAATAAGGTTGAATAGATTCGTACTGACATTAATACTAGACTACCATACCATTGTCCTCGGTTGTGCAGGACACATACTTATGCTACTCAATGTCCTCGGTTGTGCAGGACACATACTTATGCTACTCACTGTCCTCGGTTGTGCAGGACACATACTTATGCTACTCACTGTCCTCGGTTGTGCAGCACACATACTTATGCTACTCACTGTCCTCGGTTGTGCAGGACACATACTTACAATATACGTATACTTATACTTCCTACTATCCTCGGTTGTGAAGGATACTTACTTAATACCTACGTAAAACTTGTACGTATTACTGTTCTCGGTTGTGAAGAACACTTATGGTTACGAATAGTCTAGTGGATATACAACACGGGAAGCCCCCACCAATAGAACGTACTATCGGCCCAGTAGAGCCACATGTTACAAATGAACTTACTGTTACGCATTTACTTTCTGTGAACTCGCTCAACTAGTTGTTGATCCTCTGTTACATGCCTTGCAGGTCGTTAGATACATGGAGCTTGCACAGGGAGGAGCTAGTCGTTGTGGGCTTGGATCGTGATTGTCTTGTTAAACACTTATGACATTTGATACTTTATTGTGATGGATTTTATTTATACGCTTCCGCTAAACAGTGATAACTTACCTATGTTTTGGAACACCTTTCATATGGAATTGGTTTGGTTTATTAGCAATTACTTTTACTATATATTGTTCTATATGATTGGTGGCTTGATCCTGGTCAGTCACGCTCCCAAGCGGTGATACTCCGCAGGTGGATTTTGGGGGTGTGACAGAGTATATCTTTTTACATACGCACCTGCAGGTGTATGCCTACACCCCGTGCTTAAGTCGTGGCCATTTCAATGAATGAGCCGAGGATATCCAGGACATGGTCATTAACCCTCCCAAAGGCATGAAACAAACAAAACAGAATAAACGGGTTATCTCAATTATTTAACCATTATTCGATTAAAGATTCAATACCCGACCAACTGGTATAATTAAATAACGTACCCCAAGCCCGTATATGGGAAAATAAGTTAAAAGTATTTACCTGAGCAAAAATATAATTTAACCTCAGCCGTATAACAATCAGCAAGTGCAAATATCTTTTACTGGGCTCCTAAATCTGGAACGAAGGTTTTAATAACCTATTAGATTCCTAATGGGTCTTACTTAAGTTTAAACTTAGACCAGTTAGTTTTAATGAAAGGTTTACGGTTCAAAACGCAAGGTTAGGCGAAGACCGAATTAGAATGTGATGTAGACCCGACAAGTATGAATACTTGTATAATATGGGTAAACTAAACACATTCTAGATTTTGGAGTGAAAATGATAAGGTTTGACCCGTTTCGGTCAATTTATGCAAACTAGTTACATAAACCGCACCGAACGCGAATAATGCATAACGGGTTACCAAATGAGTCATGAACAGGTTCTACAAGTTAATATGCTTAAAATATGTTATGATATCAGTAGGATACCTTCCATTATGCCCAAAACGAATTTAAAATCAATTTAAGCCCCGAAAGGGTAGTTTGGTCATTTTAAAGTTTGTAAAAGAGGTTAAATAATAATTTGAGGTTCTGGTCTAAAATGATCAGTAAAGTATTGATTTTTATAAGTTCTATTAAGAAGATATTGTATATATGTGAAATTTATAATTTATAACCAAACTATGCCCCGTATGGGCATTTTGGTCATTTCACATAAGCGTTAAGGGTCAAATTTGGATATCTGATTTTAAAACTTTTACTTATTGTTAAAATATAAAAATGTACTTATAATATCAGTAGGTAACACGCCTTAGGTGCTAAATATGGTTTTAAACCATACGATGCGCCTAAATCACATAAAAGTCGGTATTTAACGGTATTCGGGTTGATTAAGAGAATCTGAGATTTTGATCAGCCTCTACTGTTTAAAATATTTTATTTAATGTATAAAATTATTAGAAAAAGATTTGATATGTAAAGGATGTGTAAAACTCATTTTATTAGCAAAACGGGCATAACCGTCAATTACCGAGTCAATGCAAGAACCCTATGTTATGATTAGTTTAAAATTTAATAAAAATTTCCAAAAATCCCTAAATATTATATTAGATCAGTGGGTAGAATGTTTTGTGTCAAAATTTGGGTTGAGATAGGTTTTATGCCGAAAATGCCGTTTAATTAATAAAAAGACTTCAATTTACGATATCGAGCATAACTCCTAATTTAGACGACAAACTGATGTCAACTTTTTAGGACATGCTTATAAATCATTAATAAAGGTTTTTATCCTCTCACACTTTCAAAAATCTCGTTTTTATATCAAAAGGGTATAATGGTCAAATTTTAAGCAGTTAACCGAAACATGCAAATGATTCAGATTTAAAGGAACCATATAGTATAATCTCAGAGAGTTATACTAACATGTAATATGGTCCCTAAGGAACCCTAAAGCATATCTATAAAACAAGCTAAATCGGTCAGAACTGAAAGTCAAAGCAAAAGTCTACTTTTGCGACTTTCGGTTTCGAACCGAGTATAAACTCAGAATTGTCGGGTTGAACATGCCTAAACATGTTCTTATATTATTTACCAAATTATTTTAGTGTTTAAACATTTATCATAATCTGCATTGCTAGTTATGAATTTATTTGCAAAAGTAGATTATGTTGACTTTTTATTAATAAGTTTGACCCAATAATTGACCAAGTTAGAGTGGAAATCAGTAGGTGCCCTTTTAAGGGTTTATTACCTACATAATTACCAACTCATAGCCACTTTTAATTCGATTAATGGCTGGACCATTAGTGATTAATCACTAAGTCAAAGCTTAATTACGATAGCTTTGACTTTTGGTTATTAAACTAATAAAACTTGAAATTAGGAAGCTAAGAATACTTACTAGTGTCCTTAGCACGAGTTTAGAACTGAAGGAAGCTTTTTTGAACTCCAGGAAGCTCCAGAGAAAGAAATATGAAGTGATTTTCAAATGCACAAGTGAACTAGTGCAAACAAAAGGGCCTTATATAGGATTTTTCACTTCTTAAGATCATTCCACATGCCCATACATTGATCCCAGATGTTACCAGGTGTCCCTAGTGCATGAAAAACTGTTGGCTCAATCCCTGGTATTGATTTGAGGCATGCAAAGGCAGTGGAACTCGCTGAACATGCAGCTGTCCTTATCTGCTGTTGCTGGCACTGTTCACGCGGGCCGCGTAAGACTCAGAGAAAGTCTACCCGGGCCGCGACACTCCCTCATGACCGGAAAACAAGTTTCAGCCTATGCAGTTTTGGTCCGTGGTCCAATATAAGTTTATTTAACTTTTTTTTATTGCATTTAAGACCCCATAGTTAACTTTTAAGGACCTTGGGTCGTAAACTAACTCCGTTAAGCTCCCGGTTAGTTGTACGATCACCCAAAAAGTCTTGTTTTCTTCGAAACTCCACAAATTAATGTCTGATATTCTTGAGAGCAAAATATATAATCATTACAATGTTTTAAGGTTCGTTAAAAGGTCACTCAGAGGTTACTTTTAACATGTTGACACTCTTAACCCCTATGCTTCGTAAGATCCTTAATTTAAGCACAAACGACTTCCAATGTTCGACGAAATTATTCATTAAAGAGTACGAACGTCGTATGAGGTCAATTAGAGGCACAAGAAAGGCATGTTGACACTTTGGATCCATTTACTTACATATTTACATTGTTTGACAAATTTTAGTCCCTCCAGATCAATCTATTATACGTTTAAAGTCCATGACACGTGTCTTCCTTATATTAGTCGTGATTATACGAGGTGTTACAGTGCGGCCCAATCAAGTTCTGTTTAAAAAGTTGAATTGTCAAATCCATTAACTTTTCATTGTCAAGCCATTTATAGTTGCATGTGATTTCATATATTTGCATGTGATATGTAAAGATGTTGTCGCTAGTTGATTTGAAAGGTTTGCATGTGATTATATCAATTAAATGACAGCAAAAGCTTGAAAGATTCTCATCAATTAACGAAGGGACATTCGGTCAGATTGACATCCGATCGAAGGAAATAGTATACGGTGACTGTTGTTTTTAGTTGACCCTGTTCGATCGGATCTACAGCCGATCCACGGCAGAATGTTAAATTGTTTTGAGGTCCAACTCTTGAATTGCACTTCGATCGGATTGACATCCAATCCACGGCAGATTGTTAAATTGTTTTGAGGTCCAACTCTCGAATGGCAGTTCGAACGGACTGCAATCCGGTCCAATTGTCAAGGCCCGTGTGACTTTCTTATATGCTCGGTCCAATAACAAATTGCTTATTTCAGTGTATCACGTGAATTGAATGTTTCAAATTGGTGGCACATGTATTCATCATATCAATACAATTAGTGTGCATGTGATGCTTTAACTAGGTTGTCGGCCACATTTGTGAAATTCAAAAGTCAAAATTGTGTGACCCAATACTATCGGTCCATACATATTTTAGATTAGTGCTTTATAAGTCCATTTATTAATCTTGAAACAGAATATCACATGAGTATTGGTCCTATAAAGATCATTTAATTGCATGTGTAAAGTTTTGGCTTGAACAGATAACATTTAACGGAAGGAAATTCGATCGGGTCTACATCCGATCCACTAGTATCAATCCGATCGGATTGACATTTGACTTCTGTTGACCTGGTTCGGTCGGATTGACATCCGATCCAAAGACATCCAGTTATCAAAACACAATTGACTTTCATTGACCACGTTCGATAGAAGGACGATCCGATCGAAGACCAAGTGATTCGATCGGATTGACATCCGATCCAAAGTCATCCGATTGACTTTCGTTGATCCCGTCCGATCGGATACACATCCGATCCAACTGACTGATCATTTTAAAACTGATCGTTTGTTTGTTCGTTTGTAGGTGATTCGAGGTGATAAACAAGGAGCAAATTCAAAGTGCGTTACTCGGAAAAGAAAATTGAAGAATTAACTGTCATGGCTGAAGAGTTCTACAACATGTTTTACAAGGCGTTCACGTTCGAGTGTTCCGAAACATCGACTGTCACACCGAAAAGCATATCGAAAGCTATAACTGAAAATATTAACCATGATAATTTTTACGGAACCCATTCAAAACCACCAAAGCTCGACAGTATTGAAGATTACACATGGTGGAAAGAACGATTCATCAACTAGGCCAAAGCTTATGCGCACGAAAGTTGGTTTTGCATGGATTTCGAATACAGTAGACCAGTCGATGATAAAAACGAAGAAATTCCACTCAAAAGCTTATCCGTTGATGACAAAAAGAATTTCTCATATGAACAAAGAATGATTGCTCTAATCCAACAGTCGATTAGAGATGATATTTTCGCATTGCTTAATCACGATGGCTCATCTAAATCAGTGTGGGAAGCATTACGGGTTAAAGCTGAGGGGGGTAAACAAATTAAAACGAACAAAATAGCTTTACTTAAAAAAGAATTTGATTTGTTTGATGGTTTAAAAAGCGAATCAGTAAGACAAATGATTGAAAGGTTCTGTCACCTTAAAAAAACCTGATAGGTTTGAAATTGTAAAAACACGGGAAGAAATCATTGATAAAATCACTAAAGCGTTACCACGAGCTGATCAGTGGCAAACGTTCGTGTTTATTTTGAAAAACGATGTGTTGTTTGAAATAATTACTCTTGATGTTTTGATAGAAAACATAGAAAGTCATGAGCTTGAGCTGCAAAAGAAAAGCAAGATGAGCAGTTCTTCGCATCAACAGAATGTAGGTCTTTACTACAAGGGCAGTGTACCTTCGGTGACAGTTAGTTAACCACTAAAGACTGCATATAGTATTGAAAAGATGAAAGACACACAAAATAGCTCATCAAGCTACAATCCAGGATATCATTCATCGTCAACAACATCAAACTCTGAAGAACCTGATGAGATTCTCCGCAACATCACTTTAAAGCTAAAAAAATCTCCAGCAATGAGCATCAACACTGCTAAATAGCAAATGAGCCTTCTTGGATCAATTCTGGAATCATACGAAGATCTCGTAGCTGGGAAAATTGGAAATTCAAAACTGACAAAGGAAGATTACGACCAAATCGATCCAGAAGAGATGGAACTCACTGATCTGAGATGGTGTTTGGCAAGCTGCATTCGACGAGCTCAGTGGTTCATGGATATTACTGGCAGACAATCAATTTGTGGACCATCAACAAAACTGGGCTTTGACAAATCAAAAGTGACCTGCTTCAAATGCAAGCAAAACAGTCATTTCAAAAGAGAATGCAGAAACAATGCTGTTGAAGAAACCGCTAATCCGTTTAAAGAAGATTACTATCAAAAGGTGATCTATCACAGGAACAGAGAGGAATCACCAAGGTTGAAACAAATTGAAGATAATTTTGTGAAAGAGAAGTCAAGAGCATGTGTTGTGATCCAAGATGATGAAGGGTATGACTGGAGTCAAGTTCTTCCAGAAGAGGATGCAGTCGGTTACACGTTCACAGCATATGGCATAACCGTATCAACGAATAAACATAGTGCATTTGTTGCTGAGATAAAAGAGAAAACGAGAGAAGAGATTCTGAAAGAGAAAACATACAGAGAGAGATGTATTGTTGGATATCGAATCTAAGAAATGGATAAGGAATATGAAGAAGCAAGGAGTTATGGAAGATATGACAAAAAAACGAGAATGTTATGTTAACAGCATAGGAGAACCAGTTGTCCATCAAAAGGAAGTGGTGTTTGACGACGTTCTTGAAGTAATCCCTCTATCCGGCGAGTACTAGTCAAATGTTGCGAAAGATAAACATTATGAGAAAAAGCTGGATAAAATCATCAGAGATGTCATGACAACGAGTCTAAGACAGAGAGATGAAGAGAGGATGAAGAAGAATGTTAACAGTTTGGTGGATGATTTGAAGAAGGTTGCTGAGGAACAGAGGAGTGATGGTGAAAAAGAAGACAAAGTAGTTGGTGTAAAAGTTGTTACTGAAGAACAGCAGAATGAAGAGGATCTGAAGAAGAAAGATGAAGCTGATGAGAAGCTGGAAAATCAGTTGAAGTGGATGATGGTGCTGGTGTTGGTGAGGAACAGCAAAAGAAAGAAGCAGGTCAGAAGCAGACTGAAAAGAAAGCCGAAGTGCCTATCACTGAGGTAAATACTTCAACTAATTCTGAAATATCGAATAAAAAAGCTGAACAGTACAAGAAATGCATCGAAACGTGCAGTGCTTGAACTAAAAAAGATGAGAAATTCAGAACAAGAGATTTAGAATTCACTAAAATCGAAAAAAAATTCAAAGAAAAATGCAAAGAAGTGTTAGAAAACGAAAAGATTTTGAAAGATAATGATGAAAAATTGACACAAAAATGCAAGAGTTTAAAAAAGAAAATGAAATTTGGAAAGAAAAGATTTAAAAAATGACAGAAGAGTGTTTGCAAAAAGAAAATTCATGTGAAGAAATGAAAAAGGAATATGATTCAATAAAACTTGCATACAATATCACAAAAGAATCATATGAAGACGTGAAGAGTCAAATGAAACTTGTTCAATCGAGATTGAAACATTGTTCTGAAACATCTGATACGCTTAAGCGACAATATGAAATTAATTAAGCAACAAGTTGTAAATTCTTACATTGAAGATGTTGCTAAGCTAAAGCATAAAATAGTTGATTTAGAACAAGATAACAACAAGTTACACATTTATCACGCTTCATCATATGTTCTTGAACACATTTTCAACCTAAAACCGGATAGTAAAGATTCTGAGCAAAACAAGAAAGGAATTAGCTCAGAGTATCATCAAGTTCCACCACCGTTTGAGGAAAAATTCACGTTCTATGATGACGAGAAGGTGAAAAAAGCTTTCAACATGATTGATCAATTGCCAGATAATATTGACGTAACCTATTCCAAATCTGATGATTCTAGTGATTCAGAGGTGGTAGGTAAGGTCGTTGAAAGTGTTTTGAAAGAAGAGTTGGTTGAAACAGGTAAATCTGAATCACAAGATGAAAATGAAGGTAGTTTTCATGAAGGTTATCTGAAAAACTCAAAATCTGAGAAAAATGCGAATGATGATTCAAAAGGATTGGTTTATACCATGATTGGATCGGACAACTTATTCTCAGATCTTGAAGTCCCGATTCAGAATGCGATTTCAGAAAAGATTGACAAAGTGTTTAAATTGATGGAAATTGAAAAATCTGAGATTTCAAAGTTTGCTAGAAAAAGTCACAAACGTTTTATAACAATCCTGGTTACAAAAAGAAAGACATGAAGGTTGGGTTGGGTTATAAAAGGGAACATAATTGGAAGAAAAATGAAACGCCATTCTATCAGAAAGGGATGAACTTTGTTCATGGAACAAGTTTCGAGGAAGAGAAAGAACTCCAATTTAGATGACAGTCTAATGAAGGGTTCTATGCTCAGAAAAAGCAACAACAACAGGTTAAAGATGTGTCAAAGAGAACATGTTTTGATTCAAAGGTCAACAAGTTTTGATTCAAAAAAACTTGGAGGTACAACACAAACAAGTTTGTTTCGAATCAAACTTGGAAATCAAAGCCGAATAGCTTCGATTCAAGACAAACCTGGAATTCTCACATACCCAGATTTAGAACAACACAAAGTTGGAAAACAACTGTCGATGCAACAAAACCAAATCAGTTTTGAGTTGTTGAAAATCGAAACACTAAAAATGATTCACACTTTTACAAAAGAATTGCCTCAAAAGGACAAACTTGGGTGGAAAAGAAACAAAAGGTTTCTGTGAGTGATAATCAGAATGAAAATACATTTGTGAAAAACGTTAAAGATTTTCCGAAGTTGAATGAATCATATTATGTTGAAATGCCTAAGGTCAAACAGACCTGGGCTAACTTGTTCAAGTAATTGAATACATTGAATGTGCAGGTGCTCAAGAAATCTGAAAGTCATCTAGAGGAGTGTCGCAGCAGCCTGTCACAAGAGAAGGAGGCTACTGAACCCTGCAACTAAAACAAGGAGTTTGTTTGATTTCTGTACATAAATAAACAATATTTCAAAAACCCTAAAAAATGAAAAATCCAAAAACCAAAGATATGTTTTTATTTTGTCAAAAAATTGAAAAATAAAAAATATGTTTGTTTTTAAATTTTCTCAAAAACTAAAAAATCTAAAAATATGTTGCGTGAATATGCCGAAACCCTCACGGCGGAACAAACATGATTAATTTCGCAAGATTGAAACACGGTTTCAAACTGTCGAATATGTAGGATCGTTTTCAGACCCGAACGAGTCGTTCAGAGGAGTTTTAATTTGTTTCAGAGGCGGAAACTAAGAAACAGATGTCGAAACTGCTTGAATATCACTTTAAACCTCTTGTATATTGATATAACACTGATTACAGTCACTGGATAAACCGACAGCACCCCGGTATCCATAATCACAAATGTCACCTGTACTTCCTGATTTCGCTTGGAACATGTTTATATAGAGCTCTTGATTTCGCTTGAAGCCAGTTCAAGCGAGATAACAAATCAAGTGATTCTGCTTGAAAATGACCAAATTCATTTCAAGCGGAATAGCCTTCTCAAGCGGAATCAGACCATATACACACTACACTATCCTATTTTCTCGTATAGCGTGCCCTGATCTAACATTTCTAATACAAGACTCGATACAAGACGAAGTCGACAGATGTATGCACTAACAGACTCCCACTCAGATGTTGACGAGTCTTAAGTGTCGAGTCTTCGCATCTTCAGTCTTTATCAGTCTTTGTGCTTCACTCTTTCTATCTGCACCACATGCTCCCCCTTTCGATGAGCTGGAATTCCACACGTTTATCAGCATCATCAGCTCTAGTATCAAAACCTTGCCCTTCCTGCACAGACTCTACCTCACAATAAATATCACAAAATTTAACAATTTAATATTAAAATGTATGCACCAACTCCAAATCTTTTTTCTCAAAACAACTAGAAAAACAGTGATCTTTTTCAGAACACTATTCAAACATTTTAGATTTAACCAGACTCCCCCTCACAAAATAGTCATCATGTTTAGCACTCGGAATTTTGAAAATCAGCTTTTCCATTATCTATTCTCGAAAATCTTTTTAATTTTTTCAAAATTTATTGCTAAAACATACTGAAAATCTTTTTGGATTTTTGATAAAGAAATGTAGAAAAGAAATATTTACAGACAATATTTTTGTGAGTTTGTGTAAGAGGATCATGTCAGTTTCTGAGACAAATCACCAACACCGTTAAGCTTGATTTCATTTTAAGTTCTAAATGATTCATTTAGATTGTCAGTATATTGATCCACTTAAATTTTCACACAAAGTTCAAATGATTCAAGATATGAGATTAATGATTTAAGCACTTAATCTTATTCGCGTGTCCCACCACTTGAATATACTCTCGTGTCTAGATCCCAATATTCAGTCTTACAGGTGAGTATACCATAGATGATATATGTAAAGGGGTTAATTGCGAGGGCCGTGAGAGCTCAAGTCAGAACTTTCGTTCAGCAGAGAGATGACGGCTTCGACTTTTGGTGTGTCCCCTTTAGAGGATCTTTTCTTCAACAACAATGATTATCAATTTTATTGTTTAATCATTTTTGCTGAGGGTTGCGCTGTATTTCAAGCAATTTGCAAAGTATTATGCGGGGACTAGGTCAGAATTTCCATTCAGCAGAAGTCCTGGGATAATATGCCAGATATCACTGTGTATAAACACCTAGTATCTCAGAAAGAGGGACCTTTCAAACAAGATTTCAGGGGTTACCCATATATCCAAGAAATGTTACCTACGAAATAAGCAAGTTTGAAATTTAAGTTTATATCTCGTCACAATCTACAAAATGTGTAAAAACCTACTGGCATATCATCAGTGAGATTGTTTATCACATTTTTACCTTTCCATTTCTTTAGCATGTTGTGACAGTCCACTGATGTACTATCATTTCCTTTTTTTACAACAAAAACTCATTTTTAATTTTATAATGTTTTTGGATTTTCAAATTTTCTAATATTTTTGGATTTTCTGAAATTTCTTACTCCCCCTAAAATTCAAACACATTTAAAGAAATTTGAAAAATGAACTGTACAGAAAAATGACAACTGATATCAAATCGCTTCAATTCGCCATCCACTAGGCATAAACAATCAGAACTCCCTCTTTCAACAAACTATTTTCTCATTTAGATTTCAAAACACTTAAGTTTGTTTTAATTAAAATGGTTTTTCCGGAAAATAAGTTTTGTTTTAACCACTTGAAGGTTCGGGGTAAACTTCCTCACGTTGTTCAATTTTTTTACAATGATGAACCCCAATTTTAACCACTTGTAGGAAATCAAGTACAACTTAATGTCCCTGATTTACCACTTGTAGGAATACTTCATCTACAAAAATTCATTTTAATCATAAAGATGCCGATTCCTGCTTCACACTTACCAACCTGGAAGCTCCGGCAAGTCACACTTTACCTGTAAAATTTAAAAATTTTAAGATTCATTTCACTAAAACAAATTTAACAAGAATGATGCCGATTCCTGATCCGCAATTACAAACTTGGGATCTCCGGCAAGTCAGGTTTTTCAATGAAAGAAAATGTCCACCCAAGCCTGACCAGTCTTGGGTGATACCAACTTATCTGCAGTCGGGGTGTATGTTGCTTTCTTTGTTGCATAAAAATCTTTTACCCCTTTAACTTTCCCATCGATCATTTTTCCAAAAATTTTCTTTACATTCCCATTAAACGCTTTCTCAACATCAAATTCATTCTTCTTAGAATAAAATTGATTCGAGAAGTCATCTTTCCCAATCTTTTGTTTAAAATTCTTAGTCTTCAATGGTGGAAAGTTCTCATCATCCATTGAAGGAACTAAGTTTTCACTCTTTTCAACAACATGTGGCTCCTCTGATTTTGTGGAATCAGATTCATTGCCAGATTTCACTTCAGATTTCTTAACAACCCATTTTTGGTTGTCAAGTTTCACACTTCTTCTGTAAAACTTTTTCGAACATTCACCAACTTCATATGTTGAATTTTTAAACATTTTAAATTTCTCAGTTGGTGGTTCGGTGTTATCAACAACTACTTCTTTGAGTTTTTCTGAGACTCCCTGTTTTGTGTTGGATGATTTGGGACAATTCCAAGCGATGTGTCCAACTTCCTGACACCTATAACAGGTTCTAGTCTCCCTACTCTGATGAGCTTCACTTTTCTTCTTTTCAGCAACAAATTCTTGATTTGATTGTCTTCAAAATGAGGTCTTCTTTTCTTGTTCAGCAGACGGTCCTGAATAAATTTTGTATTTTTAGGAACTTTTCCATTTTTATAATTTTCAGGTGGAATAAAACCAAGACCTTTCTTTTTGTAGTTACCATTATGGTTTGGTTTCTTTTGAAAACCAGAACCAGAATTGTAACCCTTTTTCTTGTTTAATCGCTGTTGAACTCTTGAAGTGTATTTTTTAGGTTTTCCAGTAAGATTTAAATCTTTATTTCAGAAATATTTATTTCTGTCATTTTGAAAACCTTTTTGATCATTTCAAATCTAACACTTCTTATTGGAAATTCTTTATCAAAATATAAGTTGTCAGAATCATTCAAAGTATATGCAACTTCAAATGTTTTGTCATTCAAATTTGATTTTGACAACAAAAATTCTTTACTATAAACCCGTTTTCCCGAAGACTTTGAACTTTTTCCAGACGAATTCGAACTCCCGACAGACAAACACGAACTTTCGGACTCGGACTTTGACTTTGACTCCTCGTCCTTATCCAACACCTGATCGACCACTCTTTTTATTAATTCGGACTCATGATCTATGTTGGACGCTGTGAATGTGATGTCAATGTTGTCTGGTAATACATCGGTTAACTCGGACTCTAACTTTATATTGACTGCCTTTTTTACTTGTTCCTCATTCGGTTTCCTAGGCTAATACCCTTCCCAAATCGGAGGCGGACACTTATTATAACATACACCCTGTTTCTTACCAGTATCCTTTTTCTTCTTTGGCTGTTCGTCTTTAAACGCCTCAAAACCTGCAACAGTTGGATAACTTCTGTCAATTAAATAATCAGAACTTGTTATAACTTCTCAGTAAACGTCTGATTCTTTCAATTTCAGCTATCTCAGATTCCAACTCTTACTTCCATTTTCCACATTCTTCAATATAAAAATTTATCTCTTTCTGCTTTGACATCATTGTAGCATTCATCATCTTCAAAGCATCTTCCCTCTCAGAATTTGTCTTCTGCAAACTATTCACAGTTCTATTCAAAACATCGTACGACTCTTTCACATTCTTAACATCAAACAACAACTTTTCTTTCAACTTTTCTGATTCACTAAACCTCTCGTCTTTTTCTTCACATTGTTTGCAAGATACTGAACATGTAAGACATGGTTTTGCAACTTCAACAATCTTTTCGACCTCCATAATCTTCTCAACCTCAACTACCTTTTCCACTTCAACTATCTTCTCAACAATCTTGATTTCTTTCATTTTTTGCAGCTTTTCTCTCTTTGAGTTTCTTCAGTTTATCTGCAAAATAAAATTCAAAACTGTCAGAAGATAGATGAGTTTTTCCAACATTTATCTGTTCAATTTCCTCATCATCATCACTGCTTTCTGTTGAACTGTTTTAAGAAGAAACAGATTTTTCATCTTCATGAGATAACACAGCCATCCATTCCTTCATCAACTCTGGCTTTTGAACAATCTGAGCAATGAAAGCTTTTACATTGGAATCAGCTGGAATGTACTTGTCCCAGCTAAAACCTTCAACCATTTTCTCATCATCTTGATCAATAATGCCATAGTAAGCTTTCTTGTTTGCATCTTCGATCATTTTTCCGTGTGCAGTTTGTGAATCTTTTTGTTGATGCGGTTGATTGGTGATTTGTTGATATATAGCCTTCCGATAGTAATAATCTTTTCCAAAAGAATTCTTTGCTCCACTAGTCTCCTGATTTTTGCACTCACTTTTGAAGTGACCTTTCTCCCTGCATTTAATACAAGTAACTTTAGATTTATCAAAACCTAAAGCTGAAAGGTGAGCATCCAAAAAATCATTTCTTCCTGTTATCATTTTGAACTTTTCAGCTCGTCTCAGAACACTTGCTAAGGCCCATTTAATATCCATAAGCTCCAATTCCTCTGCATCAACCTGGTCGTAATCTTCCTTTGTTAGCATCGGATTGCCAATTCTTCCAGCAATCAATCCTTCGTAAGATTCTAACGTAGTAACCAGCAATGCCATATGATTTTTCACAACTTCTTCCGAAAAATTTTGTCCATTTTGAAGATGTAAAGCCACATTGCACTGAATCATATGCCCACTACCAGCAGTTACACTTTGAACACTTGGAGGACTAACATTTGAAAATCCACTAGTGTTGACTGAACATTGACTGACTGATCTAGATGAATTTCTTGCACTAAACGCGGTTTGGATCTTTGGACTAGCTTCAACATTTTGAACATTTCCTTTGTAGTACAGTTTGATATCTTGTTGATGACTCGAGCTGTTCATTCTGACTATCTTTTGCTGCTCAAGATCCTGTGCCTCAAGCTTTTCAATAAACTGAGAAATTGACAACCTACTAAACTCTCCAGAATTCTTTAAGATCATGAGATAAATACCCCATTCCTTCTGTGGTAATGCGTCAGCTAACTTCTCAACCCATTCTACTGGAGTCTTAGTAATTTTCAACTGAGACATAATACGCACAAGATGACAATATCTCTCAATGAGAGTCTTTGTAGATTCACCAGGCATGCTTGTAAACAACTGTAGGATCGTTTCGCGACCTAAACGAGTCGTTCAGAGGCGTTTTCGTCAATTACAGGTGCGGAAAACAAGTAATCAACGTAGGAATAGCTTGTAATTCACTTTAAACTCTTTCTGTATTAATTTGACAATGATTACAATCAGTTCTCGAACCGGCAGCACTTCGGTACAAGTTTCAACACACACACTGACTGAATCGCTCTTTGAACTATATATAGGTGTTTGGGTTCGCTTATTGGACAGGCCCAATAAGCGAACCATACGAGCGAACCAAACAACTACCACTCGAGCGAACCACTCTTATGTCCGTTCGAGCGGACCACTCTTATGTCCGTTCGAGCGGACCTAACCTAATTGGACTTTATGAGCGAACCTATTGTCTAATTCTCACACAATCATATAATTTCTCATACATTGAGCCCTAAAATGACATTCTAAGACTAAGACTTGATCTAAGACGAAATCAACAGATGAAATGCACCAACAGACTCCCCCTCAGATGTTGATGGAGTCGACCATTGATCACTGTAGAATCTTCACGTCTTCGGTCTTGATCAGTCTTTGGGCTTCTCTCTCTAACTTCTTCTCTCTGTCTTCATCACCAATCAGACTTTCTCTATTTGAAATTTGACAGCTTTTAAGTTTCTCTAATCCAACATGAGCTCCCCCTCAAATGTTGAATCTCTCTGCATATCAACTCAAACACACCATGAGTTTTATGATAAACGATTTAAGATTCTAAACATCACCAAATCACAAACTAACCTGCCAATCAGATACTGATGAACCACTAGGAATTGTGACGAATTTCTTATCAATTTAAAACACAATTTCCCAAACCATTTGTTCATCATGTTTAGCACTCGGAATTTTGAAAATTAGCTCTCCAACACCAGTTGTCGAAAATCTTTTTGACTTTTCAAAATTTTTATGCTAAAACACACCAAATTTTTTTTGGATTTTTCTGAAAGAAACAAAATGCAGAAATAAACTATTTACAGACAATATTTTTGTGAGATTGTGCAAGAGGATCATATCAGTTTTGCAACATATCACCAACACCGTTAAGCTTTCAAACATTTTAAGTTCTAAACAATTTACCTAGATTGTCAGTATATTGATCCACTTTAAATTTTCACACAAATTTCAATTGATTCGAGATACGATATTAGTGTTTTAGAGACTTGAACTTAATTGTGTATCACTCCACTTGACTATACTCCCGTATCCAGATCTCAATGTTCAGATTTACAGGTAAACATACTACAACTGATATCTGTATATAAGTTAAGGGATATGCGAGGGCTGAGGGATCTCAGGTCGATACTTCCGTATGCGCAGAGAGATATCAGCTTCGACTTTTCGGTGTGTCCCCTTTAGGAGATCTTTTAGCTACAACAACTGATTATCAATTTTATTGTCTAATCAGCTGAGGGGTCTATGCTATGTTTCAAGCATTATGCAGCAAGTATTATCCGGGAACTAGGTCAGAACTTCCATTCAGCAGAAGTCCCGGGATAATACCCCAGATATCACAGAGTATAAAAACCTAGTATATCAGAAAAAGAAACCTTTCAAACGAGATTTCAGGGGTTACCTATATATCCAAGAATAGTTACCCACAAATCAAGCAAGTTTGTTTTAGGTTTATATCTCGTTTCAATTTACTAAATGTACGAAAATCTACTGACATATCCACAGTAAGATTGTTTATCACATTTAAACATTTCATATCTTTAGCGTGTTGTGATAGTCCACTGATGTACTATCATTTCCTCTTTTACGCAACAAAAACTCATTTTTGATTTTATCATGTTTTTGTCCTTTTCAAATTTTCTGATGTTTTTGGATTTTCTAAAAATTCTTACTCCCCCTAAAATTCAAATACATCTAAAGAAAATGAAACCCAAACTGTACAGAACGTGACAACCGATATCAAATTACATCAATTCGCCATTCACAAGTACATAAACAATCAGAACTCCCCCTATCAACAAACTATTTTCCCATTTAGATTTCAAAACACTTAAGTTTGTTTTAATCAAAATGGTTTTTCCAGAAAATAAGTTTGATTGATTTTACCAATTGTAGGTTCCTATTTGGGGTTTCACAAACAAGTGTTCGGGGGTGTGGTTCATCATCTTGTCTATCAACCAATGTAGGAAAATACAAGTACAAATTAATGTCCTTGATTATCCATATGCAATCAAAGTATCTCATCACTTGCAAAAAATAATCACCAAACATAAACAAACCTCGTTTACTGTTTGTATGAATGACGTTACCGAAAATTATTCAAGAAAGATGCCGATTCATGATCCACGATACCATCTTGGGATCTCCGGCAAGTCCTGAGACTTACTGTTCATAAAATGTACCATCCCAGTCACAAACCAGGGATGGTTCAACTTTTTCCTTCTCTGTTTTCTTCTCATAAAATTCCTTAACCCCTTTGACTTTTCAGTCTATCATCTTACCAAAGATATATTTTACCTTGGGGTTAAAGGCCTTCTCAGCATCAAATTCCTGTTCATCATGATAAAATTGGTTAGAAATTTCAACTTTACCAATTTTCTTTTTATAATTCTCAGCTCGAAGTAATGGAAACTCCTCATCATTCACAATCGGAACTAAGTTCTCATTTTTTGAAACAGCTTCACAATTTGAATCAACATGTGGCTCAACTGATTTTATGGAATCAGTTTCATCGCCTGACGATAGCTCCTCTGATTTCGACCTATCAGAATCATCACTAGAGCTTTCACCAACATTGTTAACAATCCATTTCTGGTTGTCAGATTTGGCTCTCTTTTTGTAAAACTTGTTCGAACTCTCACCAGTTTCAAAAATAGAATCTTTGAACAATTTTTTTCTATCAAGTGGTGATTCGAACGCAAACACTTTTTCTGAGATTTTGCGAAAAACTCCCTGTTTTGATTGTATCGCCTGAAAACAATCTTTGGCGATATGTCCAACGTTGTTGCACTTGAAATAGGTTCTCTAGTCCTTCTTTTGTTCAGCTACCTTATTCAACTCAGCTTGTTTCTTTTTCAGAAACTCACTGTTGGTTTCCCTCCAGAAACTTGTCTTCTCTTCTTTATCAGTGGATGTTCCTGAAACAAATGACATTTTTGATTTAAAATCACGAACATGTTTTTCATTTTTCTGTTTTTCTGTAGGAATAAATCCTAAACCTTTCTTTTTGAAATTACCATTATGATTTGATTTCTTTTGAAAACCTGAATTAGAACTGTAATTTTTTTTCTTGTTTAACCTTTGTTGTACTCTTGAGGTGTACAATTTTGGTTTTTCATTAAGACATACGCCTTTTATTTCAGAAATATTAACTTCTGTGAGTACGAAAACCTTTTTTATCAAATCTGTTTTGACACCTCTTATTGGAAATCCTCATCAGAATATAATTTGTCCGAATTATTCAAAGTATAAGCAACTTTAAACAACCCATCATCCAAATTAGATTTTGATAACAAGAATTTTCTATCATAGACTAATTTTCCCTGTTTTCTGTTTGTCCCGGAGTTTTTGACTCAGATTTTGACTCTGACGCGGACTCCGACTTTGACTCTTCACTGTCATCACTATCTAACACATGATCCACGACTTTCTTCATCAATTGAGACTGTTGATCAGTGTCAGACAGTGTAAACACAACATCAATATTATCTGGAAGATTGACCGACGACTCAGACTCCCACTGTAGATTTGTGGCCTTTTTGACTCTTTCATCGTTAGGATGTCTAGGCAAATATCCGTTTTCCAGCGGAGGTGGACATTTGTTATAACTGACACTTTTCTTCTTACCAGATGACG
Organism: Helianthus annuus; assembly: GCF_002127325.2. NCBI lineage: Eukaryota > Viridiplantae > Streptophyta > Magnoliopsida > Asterales > Asteraceae > Helianthus > Helianthus annuus. The sequence continues at coordinate 164,695,609 of NC_035449.2, read as the reverse complement.
TCGTTTCAGTGTCTTTCTTCTTGTCATTCTTCTTCTTTTCAACAAGTTTTTCATCAACACTAACTTCAGCTGCTTTCTGTTCAGTTATCTCATCTTCTTCCCAGACCTTCATGCTTTCAACTGTAGGATAAATCCTGTCAATCACATAGGAAGTACATGAGTAACTTTTTAATAAACGATTAACTCTCTCCGTTTCGATTCTTTGCAACTCAAGCTTTTGTTCTAATGCAGCACACTTCTCAATATAGTTGTTTACAACTTTCTGCTTTGTCATAAACGCTCCCTGAAGAGTCTTCATAGCAACTGCTTGTTCTTCACTCGTTTGATTGTACTGATTCATTGTCTTGTTCAGCACATCATATGACTCCTTCAAACTGTTCAAGTTGTAAATCAAAGTGCTATTCTGCTTCTTCACAACTTCACAATTTTCACATTTTACAGAAACTTCTTTTGCATCAACTTCTTCGTCAATCTTGAATTCTGGCACTTCTGTGACCTTTTGTCTTCTCACCACCGGCACTTCTTCATCATCACTACTCACCGGCGTTTTGATCTTCTTCTTTTTCTTCTTGACCCTTTCATCCTCGCTATCACTCTCAGCAAGCAATTTCATATCTTCTCTGTATTTCCTCGCCCAATATTCTGTATCATCATCATTATCATTTACAATCTTTGCTGTAAAAGCAGTGTAAGCTTTAGTTTGATCAGGAATGTAATCATCCCAAGTAAAATTTGCCCAGCTAAAACCTTCTGCTAGCTTTTCATCTTCTTAATCAATCAAACAAGCTTTCTTGTTATCTGGAATATATTTATCCCAGTTAAACGACTGATTTTGATCTTGATTCACCACACATGCCCTCTTTCCAGTGTCTTCAATTACATCTCTTCCATGTGCAGTTTGAGCTTGATGTTTTTGTTGTTGAGATGATTGACCAACTTGGTGATAAATGGCTTTACGATAGTAATCGTTGTTGTTGTTAAACGGATTTTGAGCTCCACTTGATTCTCGATTAGTGCACTCTCTCTTGAAGTGTCCCTTTTCCCTGCACCGAAAACAAGTAACTTTGGATTTGTCAAAACCTAAAGTAGAAACATTCGCATCACGAAGATCATCTCTCCCCGTGATTTGTTTGAACTTCTCAGCTCTCCGTAAAACACTAGCCAGACACCACTTAATATCCATCAGCTCCATCTCTTCAGCATCTATCTGGTCATAGTGTTCTTTTGTTAACAATGGATTGCCGATACGACCTGCAACAAAACAAGAGTAAGATTCCAAAACCATTCCTAATAAAGACATCTGGTTTTTGGCTATTTCCTCAGAATAGTCTTGATCATTTTCAAGATTCAATACAATGTTACACTGTAATCTTCTCCCGTTTTTAGTTGCTGAGATGTTTGGATCAAACGATGGAAATGAAATAAAACTGGTTTTGCTGCTAGATCCAGATGATGGACTTTCAGATGAACTTTTGGCACTCAAACCAGTCACAATCTTTGGAGATAAATTTGACGATTTCTCATTTACCCCAGCTTTACAATATAACCCGATGTCTTGTTCACCATCGAAATCTTTCATTCTGATCACTTTCATTTCTTGAGCTTCGATCTTTTCGATGAACTTACTGAGCGTCAGGTTGCTAAAACCTTTCTTGTTTCTGAGCATCATCAAGTATGTGCCCCAACTCTCATATGGTAATGCATCAGCAAGTTTTTCAATCAATTCCTCATTACTCTTCTCAATACTCAATCTTTTCATATTAGCAAGCAGATTACAATATCGTTTAATAATTTCTCTCGTACTCTCATTCTTCAACCCTCGGAATAAATCGAACTCTTTCTTCAAAAGTGATTTCTTGCTCTTGACCATCTCCTCACTTCCTCTAAACATCGACCGTAAAGCTTTCCAGATCGAATACGAAGTTCCATTATGCTGTAGAAGAACCATGATATCTTCCTTCACTGCCTGTTGAAGAAGACTAAGCATCATTTTCTCATCTTTGTACTTCTTCCGAGCATCAGCAGATAAATCTTTAATTGGAAAAGGTTCTTCATCATCGTTCAATGGTCGAACATACTTTGTTTCTACGCATTCTCAAGCGTCAAGATAATTTGCTTGAACCCAATTTTCAAACCGACCTTCCAAACCCTTATACTCTTCAATATTCATGAGTCTTGGTGGTTTTTGCATCGTGCCCGTTTTGTTTTCGAGCATCGTATTTTGCGCCAAAGTGATTGGAGTCACCGGGGTAGCGAACACGTTGAAGAAATCATCATCCATTTTCAAAATTTTACAAAACTTTAATAATCAGCCTTAAAAGCGAACCAAGATGTCAATTTGATATAAAAGCGGACCAATCTGATCAATAAGCGGACCAGAATATCAATCGGACACAAAAGCGAAACGAATGTGTCTTTGGAGTGAACCGGAGGGGTCTTTGACGTAGACCAGATGGACAAATGAGCGGACTGGATGGACAGATGAGCGAACCGGATTGGTCTGATGAGCGGACCTGATGGGTCAGATAAGCGGACAAAGTCAAATAGGCGGACCGGATTTGTTAATTGGTCGAATAAGCGAACCGTACGAGTTAATTTGCAGCGGACCGTCCGTATGAGCGAACCAGATGACCAAATAAGCGAACCGAATCTGAATGAGCGAACCGGATAACCTGTTTTGGAGCGGACTAGTGTGATTTGACTGAAAAAGCGGACCAGTATCATCTGACCGAATAAGCGGATCTCCAATCGGACCTCATTTTTCTTTGAATTTTGGCTCCAAACTTTCAAGGGTTTGTCTCTGTACTATCGCGCACAATCCCTGAGATTTTGAATCAATTCTGACCGTTGGAAGTGTCTGAAACAGAAAAAGAAGGTGTAGAAGACAGAAATTTTGATGTTTTTCAGCTATTCTCTGTAGAACTCCTCCTCCTGATGCGCTGATACCAATTGTAGGATCGTTTCGCGACCTAAACGAGTCGTTCAGAGGCGTTTTCGTCAATTACAGGTGCGGAAAACAAGTAATCAACGTAGGAATAGCTTGTAATTCACTTTAAACTCTTTCTGTATTAATTTGACAATGATTACAATCAGTTCTCGAACCGGCAGCACTTCGGTACAAGTTTCAACACACACACTGACTGAATCGCTCTTTGAACTATATATAGGTGTCTGGGTTCGCTTATTGGACAGGCCCAATAAGCGAACCATACGAGCGAACCAAACAACTACCACTCGAGCGAACCACTCTTATGTCCGTTCGAGCGGACCACTCTTATGTCCGTTCGAGCGGACCTAACGTAATTGGACTTTATGAGCGAACCTATTGTCTAATTCTCACACAATCATATAATTTCTCGTAAATTGAGCCCTAAAATGACATTCTAAGACTAAGACTTGATCTAAGACGAAATCAACAGATGAAATGCATCAACAACAACTCAAATTCTTTTTTCAAAAAAGAAGCTTTACTTTTGAGCATCTCTGTACTTCCTTCAAACTTCCTCTCAAGTGCATTCCATATAGAATAAGCATTGTCATCATGTTGAAGCAACACAAATATATCCTCTTTTACAGCTTGTTGTAACAGGCTTATCATCATTTATCTCCTTTATAACTATCTCTCTCTTTGTCTGTAAACTCGGAGATAATTTTGTAAAGATTTAAAGCATTCTGTGGTCTAACATATCTTGTTTCAATGCTTCCCCAAGCTCTCAGATGGTTTTCCTGAACCCAATTCTCGAAACGTTTCTTCCATCCATAATATTCTTCCATTCCCATAAGTTTCGGGGGTTTTTGAAAAGTTCCGGTTTCGTTTTCCAAGTTCATGTTTTGAGCAACGGCAGCCGGAGTACTTGGAGATGTAGCAAATGCATTGTAAAACTCTTCTTCCATGATTTGATAACACGTTTTTCAAAAACAGCACTTTTCAAACGGAATCAAATTCAAGCGGAACCCGTTCAAGCGAAATCAAAACTTTTTCAAGCAAGATTAGTACTTTCAAGCGGAATAAAACTTTTAAGCGAAATAACCTGATTTCGCTTGAAATTCAAGCGAGATAAGGTTTTGGAGCGGAATCAGAAATTTCGAGCGAAATCACTGATTTCGCTTGAAACCTTTCAAGCGAAATGAGGTATTTGGAGCGGAATCACCAACAACTCAAGCGAAATAACAAATTTCGCTTGAAAACTCAAGCGGAATAAGATCAATTTCGAACGGAATCACTCTGCTCGTTCAAGCGAAGTCACAATTAAGGTCCATTTTAGTCATTTTTAAGCCAAATTTTAAACTGAACTTTCAAGGGTTTGTTAATATGCAGTTTTACACATTCTGTGAAAAATTTGGCTGATTTTAACCGTGAAAACTTGTTGATTTTGAAAAGAAGGTGTAGAAATAGAAATTTTCAAGCTGAATCGGAAAGAACTCCTCCTCTTGTGCTCTGATACCACTTGTAGGATCGCTTTCAGACCCGAACGAGTCGTTCAGAGGAGTTTTAATCTGTTTCAGAGGCGGAAACTAAGAAACAGATGTCGAAACTGCTTGAATATCACTTTAAACCCCTTGTATATTGATACAACATTGATTACAGTCACTGGATAAACCGACAGCACCTCGGTATCCAAAATCACAAATGTCACCTCTACTTCCTGATTTCGCTTGGAACATGTTTATATAGAGCTCTTGATTTCGCTTGAAGCCAGTTCAAGAGAGATAACAAATCAAGTGATTCCGCTTGAAAATGACCAAAGTCATTTCAAGCGGAATAGCCCTCTCAAGCAGAATCAGACCACTACACTATCCTATTTTCTCGTATAACGTGCCCTGATCTAACATTTCTAATACAAGACTAGATACAAGACAAAGTCGACAGATGTATGCACTAATAGAATATCAATGTGTTGTAAATCATGGGGGTACGTTATACGTTATATTTTCTGCAACACAGAGCATGTGAAGCAGAAAATGGATGGCGAGACAAAGCTATCAGTATTAGCTTGTCAAATTTTCTTCAAATGATTTTGAATTTTAGGGGGAGTAAGAAAATTTTAGAAAATCCAAAAACATTTGAAAATTTGAAAAATCCAAAAACATGATAAAATTCAAAAATGAGTTGTGTATATAAAGAGTAATTGATAGTACATCAATAGATAATCACAGTACGCTAAAGAAATGGAATGTTAAAATGTGATAAACGGTCTCACTGATGATATACCAGTAGATTTTTACACGCTTAGTAAATTTCTTTTGAGATATTAACCTAAATATCAACTACTTACTTATCTCGTGGGGAACATCTCTCGGATATATGGGTAACCCCCGAAATCTTGTTTGAGAGATTGCCTGATTCTGAGATTCTAGGTCTTTATACTGTTTGATATCTGGGGTATTATACCTGGTCTTCTGATATTGTGGAAGCAATGGCCTAGAACTCGTATAATACTTTACGCGCTTTAAAAAGCTTACTCTCTGCATAAAAATTGAGAAAATATCAAAAGATATATGAATCAATTGTAGTTGAAGAAAAGATTCTTTAAAGGGAACACACCTAAAGTCGGGCCTTCATCTCTTTGACTGAATGGAAGTTCATACCTGAGCTCTCAAGGTCTCGCACTAACCCAGAATACAGATATCAAATTGGTATACTCACCTGTAAGACTGAATCTAGGGAATTTTGATACGGGAGTTCTGAGGTGGGACACGCGAATAAGTTAAGTCCTTAAAACACTAATTTCGTATCTTGAATCAGTTGAACTTTGTGTGAAATTTTAAGAGGATCATTATACTGACAATCTAAGTGAATCGTTTAGAATTTAAAGTGTTTAAAGCTCAACGGTACTAGCGATTTATCATAAACTGATATGATCCTCTGACACGAACTCAAAGAAAAATATTACCTGTAAATATTGGCTGTAAATATTTCTTTACTGCTTTATGTTTTAGAAAAATACAAAAAGATTTTGTTTCTACTTTATTCTCGACAACCGATGTCCGAAAGCTGAGTTTCAAAATTTGAGTATGCTGAACATGTTTCTGAAAACAAACAAGTTCATTAATTTAAAACTTGTAGTTTTAAAATAAAAAATCAAAAACAGTTTGTGAAGTCTCCAAGGTCATTAATTTGGACTTGGATGATTAAATGTGAGGGATTTGGATTCTTAAATCGTCAAATCTTTAAAGCAATTCGATAGGTGGAGTAAGTCAAGTAATCCTGGGTATATTTATATTATTATATTTTAGAGCCAGATTCTTGATTCAAAAAGTTTTTAAGAGCCAGGTAATCATTTGTGGATGCTCAAAACGTTTTCACTTATAAATGTTTGAGATTTGCAGATAAAAGTACCATATTACAATCCCGATAGCCGAGTCTAAGGGAGAGTCTGAAGACAAGCTCAACGCAAGGGGGAGCTTGTATCCGGAAAGCCAGGTGTCAATCCCTATTGCACGGAAGCTTAACGAAAGGGGGAGCAGCTGAAGCAGAAGACAGCTCCACGGGGAGTCTGTTCAAGCAAGAGGGAGTCTGTGTTTGTTGAAGACGTCAAACTTTAAAGAAGACTCAGAGAGAGAGAGAGAGAAAGACAAGACGCTACGAGATTGACTGCGGCAATATCCAAGGGGGAGTTTGTTAGCGCAGTAATGTCTATTGCCTCCGTCAATCAAGTTCGTAACGGAATATAGAAGAATACAAGGCATTATAGTGTAATATTTAGGGAATAGGAAAGGTGGCAATATTGTAAATAAAGGGAAATCTTTTATAAGCCTTGTCCTATAAATAAGAGTGTAATGTCTTTAGGTTAGAACTTTTGCCATTTGAAGACTTTGGAGCATAGGAGCTAGAGAGAGAAAGTAGAGAGAGAAAGGCAAACTGTGATTCACGGTTCTTTGTACGTTTTCATATCTTCTAATCAAATCACAGATTATAGTACGGTTCTCGTGTTCGGTCCACGCACGTGTACGGATTCCGCACGTCACACGTGTCATACGCAATAGTTCGGGAGTCAAAAACCTATCCTACACATGGTAACCATGACCGCTTGATGAAGAACCGCTGCTGGATTTCTCTTGTGTCACAGCATTTGAGCTTTCGGCACTAAAGGCACTTTTCGGTGATGTAACTTTGGGAATCATACTGCCTCGGTTATACAGATCAACGTTTTGCTGATACTGTGTGTTGCTCACCTTGTTCATCTTCTTTATTTCCAGCGCGTGCCCTTTGAGTCGTTTGATCTACCAGTTTAATGTCATCTCTACCATTGGCTTTGTGTTTCTTAGTACTACACCAAAGTACTGCCAGTCCTGCTCATTTGGCAAAGCCTCGAACATTTTATCAACCATCTCTTCCTCATCTTTCTTTATTCCAAACCTTGCTAATTCTGCCTTTAGATGACAAAATATTTCCATCATTTGGCGCACGTTCTCATTTTTCATACATGTAAACACATCAAATTCCTTTTTTAACAAAGATTTCTTATTTTTCACTATTTCTTCACCACTTGTATACTTCTTTTCAAGCTTTCCCCATAAATCTTTTGAGTTGTCATAATCGATCAGTGATATGATATGATCTCTAACGGACTGATGTAGTAGAGCAATTGCTTTTTGTTCGGCTACAAACTCTTCCTACTCATTATCGTCTAAGTTCATATAGTCTAGTCTCGAAGCAGTGTATCCTTTCTTGAGACATTTCCAGCTGTCGTAAGCAAACGCCCTTAACCACCCGTCGAATCGCTTTGCCCATCGATTATAATCTTCTATCGCCAGTAGTTTTGGAGGTTTGTTGTACGTGCCGTACACATTGTCGACACTCAGCGAGTCGGATATCGCCTTGGTAGCAGTTTTGAGGTTCGTGTTGGAAGATGTATCTCCTGTGTTGTTGGCAAAGATATCACCAAAAGGATTCATGAATTCGTCTCCCATGATTAACGTACCTGAAAAGTCAAACTTAGTCAGATTTCAAAATACAAACTCAAACAGTTCGAACGGATGGTCTTTCGCACGAATTGTCGTTCGGACGAATGACCAAAGTTATCTAGATGACGAATGAACCAAGTGACGAATGGCCCTCTGGCCGGATGGCAATTCGATCAGATGGTCGTTCGTTGATATGAAACTTGAACTTTTAAACACTACAATACTGATCTGGTCGGATGGTAATCTGATTGGATGAGTATGACGTCAGCAGGTAAGATTGAACAATAACAAGTGTAGTCCGATCGGATGAGTGATGTCAGCAACGTTCGATAAATAGGTCATGTTTTTTATTGATTTGGACGTGTTTTAGCTCGAATTTTAACTTGAAAATTTGTAGGATTGATCTATAACAGATTCCAATCACAATGATGTCAAATTTAGTCCATTTTATCCGTGAATTGTATGTCAATTTTGGATTTTTCTCAGTTTTAGGTGTAGAAATGTAAAACTCAGATAGACATGAAGAAGAAGATGAAAAACCGGTCAAAATCTCCAGTGAGATTGACTAAAAACGGCTGTAATCGGCTGAAATCCTCGTGAAATCGCTGTAATCCTCTCCGATTCGACCTCCTAGTGCTCTGATACCACTTGTGAGTGCTAGGAACGGTTTTCTCGAATGAAGAACGTTGATCGGATCGATCAATGCAGACGTGCGGAATCCGTATGCATCGTCAAAGACAAATCAACAACAAAGTCAACGATTAACGTATCCATTCTCATTCAAATAATGTGAAAGTACATGGTTCATTAGAGATTTGGACAGAGCTTCGCTACAAGAGACTGTCAAAAAGTTCTAACATAGTGACCCCTAAGTCTCTATTTATAGACACACTGGGAGAGGATAAGTCATCCGGTCGGAGGGTCATCCGTCTGGATAACCCAAGTCATCCGACTGGATCACTTTACAATATGACATTTCATCTCCGATTCTCCCAGATATAATATAACAAACATACAAAACTATACATATACACATACAGGACAAAATATAGACTCGATACAGACGGAAGCTACAGACATAAGTGCATCTACAAAAAAACACCAAAACATTCCTATATACCCCGTATACTCGTAAATGAACCCGAATAACCTTTTTTTTAACAAAAATCAAATAAAACAAGGAAATCAGGTCGCTCGCGCGCCACGACTCTCTTGGGCTTGCGAGCTGCGGGGCGCGACAACCCCTGATAAGCCGGAACCCCATGCAGCCACGTGTCCCTTGACGTGTGAGGTCTAGACCCCTGACTAACCAAGGTTAAGCCATAGCTAGTCTAGCTCGCAGGTCGCGAAGGAACTAGAGGAGAGGCTCGTGGGGCGCGAGGGACCCCTCGACCATCCTATAAAAGGAGGCCTCTTGCCTCAGTTTCAATCGTTCAAAATTCTTCTTTCTCTCTGTCCCTTATAGTGCGAATTATCGAGTAAAATACCCCTAAAAACACGAAGCTCTGCCTCGTTGCAAGAATTTTATCCCCCGATCACATATTTGTTACCCTACCCGATTGATCTAGGGCTCTGTAAGGCATGTCGAGGCTCTACCTGACTAAGTTTGTTGGAGTTCTGTCTCGTGTTGTATGGTTAATGTGATTTGGGTTATCTTACTAACACGTGTGCTTTGTTTAATTTTTAATAGACAATAACCAGGAAAAGAAAAATGAAGCTATAGTATTACCTAAGTCTACAAAGTGAGTCATTCTCCTTTTGTCACATTTTGTGATGCCATTATTTCAAAAGTTTTACAAAACCCAAAATATTTATCAGATATAATTAGAGTGATTAAGTCTTTGTATTCTACAATTGCTGCCAGTATTATGGGGTTTGTATACAGTACTTGATAACCTTCACAATTGGGCACGGGTATCCAATGTGTGATATGACCATAGTCACAGATCCGTCGACTGACAAGTACTGAACGAGTAATTGGGTAGACATAAATATTGTAATCGCCTTTAATAAGGTAATGTTGTAACAACTGATGTTTGATAAATTGGAATGTACTCGCAACTATTTCTTGTTGATTAAACCTTTTTTAAAAACGTGTTTTAGGTAACTTAATGTGAAGCTAATAGAAGCCAGCATGGGAGCACTGAAGGCTTAAAGAAGTGGCTATAAAAGTTACCTAAATACAAAGGAGATTTTATTTTCAATAATTAGGGTTTATCTCTATAAATGTATTGTGAATGAAACTTGGGTTTTATCCCATTTATTATAAAAGTTTGGTGTTTTGAACTTTGAAACTATTTCCTAACTACGGTCCTGATGTCTCATTTCCGCTGCCAAATTAATAAACACCGATACCACCTGTTCTGTGTCTTGTGGCGCCCGCTCGCGGTGTAGGGATCGGGGGCTGCGACAGAAGGTGGTATCAGAGCCAATGCCACTGGTTTAAGCCATTTAGGTGTTCTGTTAACACCTAAATTTTAACCAATTGTGTTAGGAAATAACATATGTGATTATGTGTAAATATATATATTATTGTTTTATGTTATTTGACAATTTGTTAGTTTACAATATGAGTGAGCAAGTACCTCTGACGCTTACCGTTAATTACCTAGTTCCCCAAAGAATGAAGGAACCTCATCCTAGCCAACCTCAGAATACTCTGCTAATTCTGAAAAAGGAATCTTTATCTTTAAAGCAAAATCTGAGGAGCCATTCCCTCTTAAAAAGAGAGGCTGCTTTAGTAGAGGAGCGCATGAAAGGAGGAAAAGAATGAAAGATTTACAACAATAGAGAGCAATAGCAAAAGCAAATAGAGAAATGAATGCACAAACCCAAGAAGCTAATAGACATTATGGGAAGAGGAATTTGATAGGTAATTAGCCGATTTCCATATGTTAGCAACTACAGTAGCAGACCCTAACCTGAACCAAGTAGCTGAACCAGAAATTTTACCTTTATTCCCAACCAACAAATGGAGTTAGAACCCAACCAGGTGGACCAATCCCCAATCCCAACATTCGACCCCAATGAGATCCCTAGAATTCCCACCCCAAACCCTATAGCACAATATACTGACCTGAACCCTTTAGAGTATGATCCATGGTGGGATGACAACAGGTCATATCAGGAATTACTAAATAACCCTTATCCTTATGAAGAACCAGTGCCAGCCCCATTTCCACCAATGAGCCAAGAATATGTACAGGAACTTCGCTAGTATGGCGAAGAGTTAATTAAAGAAGGAAATAGGATCTGTCAGATAGGAGAGAAACTCGTCTAGAAATATGATGAGTGAGATATGCAGTATTAGACAAATCAGCACCTAGTATAATATATATATATATATAGATATATATATATATATATATATATATATATATGTGTGTGTGTGTGTGTGTGTGTGTGTGTGTAGTTTTGTACTTTGATAAGAAAAAAAAATAATCAACTAAAATAGATAGACTAAAATACCTATCTATGCATAATTACTAGTATGTTTAATTTTCAATTGTAATTTGTAATCGATGCATACATATAGATATATAAAAAAGAGTAAGTCGCAATGCTCGACGTTTTTGATCAATCTGCTTGCGTGATTGTTTGTATTAAATCTTATTCTGTGATATTAATAACTGATAAATGTTTAAAATTCAGATGGACAACGAAGTAAATCAGGAAAACTAGAATAATGATAATAACGGGAACCAAGTGAATAAAAATGCCATCAAACATATAGTAGCACAAGGAATTATAGATGCTATGCCATATATTATCAAGATATTAAAGAAGCAGAAAATAATAATTCTGTAATTGGAAGTAAACGTCAACCCACTGAACTAAGTCACAGCGTGAACGACAATCACGGACCACTTATCCAAGCTCCAATTTCTAAAAGAAGAAGAACCATCTCATATGGTTGTTCTTATAAAGAATTCTTGGCTTGCAAACCAACAGAATACTCAAGCAATGAAGGAGCTATTTCAGCCTTGTGCTGGATAAAAAAAAGACAGAAGCAGTCATAAAAATAAGTAAATGTGCAGATGAAGATAAAATTATGTTTGCTTCTAATCTTTTTAAGAATGCAGCTTTAGAGTAGGGGAATACCATTCTCCAATCTAGAGGAACTGACAATATTTATAATATGGAATGGACCAGCTTTAAGGAAATAGTTGAAAGAAAATTTTGTCCTCCTCATGAAAAAGAACAAATTGCCAATAAGTTCTTAAATCATAAAATGATTGGAATAAACTGCAGGGAGTACACTACCATATTCTTTGAATATGCTAGGATAGTACCAAACTTAGCCTCACCAGAACCAGTGTTAATCTCCTGTTACATCTGGGGATTAATTAGTGAAATTAAACACGTAGTCAACGCAGCTAGACCACAAAACATAGAAGAAGCAGTAGAACTAGCTAACACTCTAACTGATCAATTGGTATGTACACAAGAGGAAAACCAGAGAAAGAACCTAGCTCAAATGCTTACCCAAGAATTTTGTTCCGGTAATTTCAACCATGGGAAAGGTATAGGTTTTTCCTCTTCACCCAATTGCAAGTATTGCAAAAGGAAGCACTCAGGAAGGTGCTCGATATATAACAACTTCTGCAAGTTGTCTGGACATAAGGAAGAAGACTGCAGAAAGAAAGCTAGCAATAGGCTATGCTTCTGTTGGTACACTGAATGTCTATTTACTACGTCTTAATAGAGTCTTAGGTCTAGATAGGTTGTTTAGGTTTGGAAAACAAGTTTAGTGGGTTAATCATGTAATTCCGCTTGAAATGACCAGAAGTCATTTCAAGCGAAATATGTTAAACTTGTGATTCCGTTCCAAATTTAGGATTGTTATTCCGCTCGAGATCATACATGGTGATTTCGCTTGGAATGTTTCAAGCGAAATCAGATGCCGCTTGGCATTTCAAGCGGAATCACAGTCGAGGTGCAGCCAAAATTTAGCTAGAATTGGTCGTAAAGACTCGGAATTCAGTAACAGGGAAGAAAGTTAAAGAGAACAAGTTGTGGGACGTTGTTTACTTTGATTCCGCCTCTGTAAACAATGATGAACTGCCTTTACTGACTGTTTAGGGTCACGAACACGATCCATCAGCTTCAATTGTGGAGAAGTTGGTCATATCAAACCGAACTATCCGAAACTAGCTCTAGCGACAACCAGCAAAGCTAAGGCAACTGAAGGACCCAAGAAGAATGCCAGAGCATTCGTTCTGACAGCTGAAGAAGCCAAGATGATTCCGGATGTGATTGCCGGTACGTTTTTAGTTAATGATTTTTTTGCTAAGGTATTATTTGACTCTGGTGCAAACCAAAGTATTATCAATACTTCTTTCTACAAATTTCTCAACCAACCATTAATTAAACTTCAACAAGACTGTTTGGTGGAGACAATGAATGGAGAATCTATCAAGACAAGCGAAATCCTACAGGGAACAAGGATACAAATTGTAAACCATAATTTTACTGCTAATCTTTTCCCAATGAATCTAGCCGGATTTGATGTTGTATTAGGAATGGATTGGTTGGTAGCCAATCATGCCAGCATTTTATGAGATCAAAAGTCAGTACAAGTAAGTACACCAAATGGTGAAAAGATCACAATTAAAGGAGACAAGCCAACCAGGTCAACAAAATTCATCTCTATGATCAAAGCTGTAAGCTATGAAAGGAAAGGAGCAATAGTGCATATGATTTCCATAATCATTAACACTAAATGAAAAGAATTAAAAGATATTCCCGTAGTATCTAAATTCTAAGACGTTTTTCCAGAAGAGTTACCTGGATTACCTCCAGATCGAGAGGTTGAGTTCAGAATTCACCTCATACCAGGAACGACCCCGATTACCAAAGCACCATATCGACTAGCACCAACGGAGATGCAGGAACTGAAGAAACAGTTGGACGAACTGCTTGAAAAAGGATTCATACAACCTAGTTCATCCCCACGGGGAGCAACGGTGCTGTTAGTCAAGAGGAAGGACATATCGATGCGTATGTGCATTGATTACCAGGAATTGAACAAGGTTACGATTAAAAATCGGTACCCACTACCGAGAATCGATGACCTGTTCGATCAACTCCAAGGAGCTCGATTCTTTTCTAAGATATACTTACGCTCAGGATATCATCAATTGAAAGTACAGGAAGAGGACATTCCTAAAACTGCTTTCAGAACAAGTTACGGTCATTATGAATTTACAGTCATGCCATTTGGTTTAACCAATGCCCAGCCGCATTTATGGACATGATGAACAGGATATGTGAACCATACCTGGATAAAATTCGTAATTGTCTTTATAGATGATATTCTAATTTACTCTAAGAGTAAAGAGGATCATGAAGAGCACTTGCATACACTTCTGACATTATTGAGAAAAGAAAAACTTTATGCTAAATTCTCAAGATGCGAATTCTGGTTACAAGAAGTACAATTCCTTAGACATCTGGTTAATCATGAAGTAATTCATGTGGATCCCACCAAATGGAAAGTCCCTGACTCACCAACAGAAGTAAGAAGTTTTCTTGGACCGACAGGATATTATAGACGCTTTATTCAAGAATTTTCTAGAATAGCCATTCCGTTAACCAAACTGATCTGCAAATTAGTTAAGTTTGAATGGGGACCAAAACAGGAGGAAGCCTTTAGGATTTTAAAGGAAAGGTTAACCAATGCACCCATACTTGTAGGATCGAATTCTGACCCGAATGAGTCGTTCAGAGGTGTTCTTCTCTGTTTCAGGTGCGGAATAACAAGGAACGGAGGTAGAAATAGCTGAATCTTCACTTAATCTACTGGTTTTATTGATTTGACAACGTTTACAGCTCGATCTTCACACCGGCAGCATCTCGGTATGGAATTCAAGAATGTTACAAATGATTTCGCTCATGTGGTATATATAGGGACTAGGTTTTGCTTATATGGACATGTACACAAAAGCGAAACCCCCTATTGTACGTATAAGCGAAACTAATAGTTTCCCACATACGGACATGTACACATAAGCGGAACTAATATTTTCCCACATACGGACATGTACACATAAGCGGAACTAATAGTTTCCCACATACGTACATGTACACATAAGCGTAACTAATAGTTTCCCACATACGGACATGTCGGGAAATCTCGTACAATATGCCATAATCTAACATTCTAAGACTAAGACTCGATACAAGACGAAGTCGACAGATGTTGACGAGTCTTAAGTGTCGAGTCTTCGCATCTTTATTCTTGATCTGTCTCTGGGCTTCACTCTCTCAATCTCTTCTTGCAAGTCTTCAGACTCCCCCTTGCGATATGCTGGCATTTCTTCAGTTCATCAGCATCATCAGCTTTAGGATCGTTGTCTGGCTTTCCATCTAACAACCTCTCAATATCAATCAGCCTGGCTCTTCATGTTCCAAGATCGTTGCCTAGCTACTTCCAATCAGAGTCCTCAGGTATTGGAACCTGGCTCTCATCTAGCTCGGATCTCAGGAACGAAAAACCTGGCTTATCTTATCCTGCAAAAGCTCTACCTCAAAGTAAATTTCTCTCATATACATATTTCAATCTTAAACAGACTTACCTTGAAAACCAACACAGATTTTGATGAACCACTTGAAAGGTTAGATTATGAAAACATTTAATTCCAAACATACACTCCCCCTCAAATATTGCTCATCATGTTTAGCACTCGGAATTTTGAAAATCTGCTTTTCAATACTAGTTGTCAAAAATCTTTTTGGATTTTTTAAACTTTATGCTAAAACACACTGAAAATCTTTTTGGATTTTGGAATAAAGAAACATGTAATGCAGTAAAGAAATATTTACAAACAATATTTGTTTTGTGAGTTTGTGTAAGAGGATCATATCAGTTCTTTTTAGACACGTCACCAACACCGTTAAGCTTCATTTCATTTTAAGTTTTAAACAATTCACCTAGATTGTCAGTATACTGGTCCATTTAAATTTTCACACAAATTTCAACTGATCCGAGATACGATATTAATGTCTTAGATACTAACTTATCCGTGTGTCCCACTACTTGAATATACCCCCGTATCCAGATCCCAATATTCAGTCTTACAGGTGAGTATACCACATATGATATCTGTAAAGGTGTTAGATGCGAGGGTCGTGAGAGCTCAGGTCGATACTTCCGTATACGCAGAGAGATGACGGCTTCGACTTTTGGTGTGTCCCCTTTAGAGGATCTTTTTCATTTCAACAGCAACGACTATCAATTTTATTGTTTCATCAGCTTGCTGAGGGCGATGCTATGTTTCAAGCATTTGTGGAAAGCATTATCCAGGGACTAGGTCAGTACTTCCATACAGCAGAAGTCCCGGGATAATACCCCAGATATCACTGAGTATAAAGACCTAGTATCTCAGAATAAGGGACCTTTCAAACAAGATTTCAGGGGTTACCTATATATCCAAGTTTGTGTTAACCCACAGAACAAGCAAGTTTGAAATTTAGTTTATATCTCATCACAGTTTACTAAGTGTGTAAAAACCTACTGACACATCTGCAATAAGATTGTTTATCACGATTTATCTTTACAATTCTTTAGCATACTATGACAGTCTACTGATGTACTATCATTTCCTCTTTTCACAACAAAACTCAATTTTGATTTTATCATGTTTTTGTGTTTTTCAAATTTTCTAATGTTTTTGGATTTTCTGAAATTTTCTACTCCCCCTAAAATGCAAACACATTTCAAAGGAAATTTGAAAATAACTAGACTCTTTGACTCACTTGAAAACATGAAAAGTAAAACAAACTGTACAGAAACACGACAACTGATATCAAATCGCCTCAAATCATCATTCACTATGCATAAACAATCAGAACTCCCCCTATCAACAAACCATTTTCTCATTTAGATCTCAAAACACTTAAGTTTGTTTTAATCAAAATGATTTTTCCGGAAAATAAATTTGTTTTTACCACTTGTAAGTTAGCATCATATTCGGGGATGTGGTTCATCATCTTGTCTATTTTAACCATATTTAGTAAATCAAATACAACTTAATATCCCTGATTTACCATTCACAGTTCAGAAACCTCTGTACCACTTGCAAAAAATGACTACTTGTAAGATCACAAACAATACCACTTGTAGGTATGGCAAACCAATACCACTTGTGGGAATGGTACGTCTACATGTATCATGTTACCAATCAAGATGCCGATTCCTGCTTCACACTTACCAATCTGGAAGCTCCGACGTAGTCATTCAACCTGTAAATTTTTAACAATTTCAAGTATTTTCATAAACAACCTTATTAAACATGAAAGATGCCGATTCCTGATCCACAATTACAAACTTGGGATCTCCGGCAAGTCAGGTTTTTCTATTTAAACAGATTCACCCAAGCCTGACGATCCTTGGGTGACTTTGAATTCTTGTTCAACAATGGTGGAAAGTTTGCATCATCCATTGTTAAACCTGAATTCTCCATTTTTACCTCAACCAATGGCTCCTCTGGCTTTGACGAACCAGAATCATTGCCTGCACATGGCTTGTCTAACTTTGACCTGTCAGATTCATCGCCTGAAGGTGGCTTGTCTGACTTTGACATGTCAGATTCATCACCGACCATTTTCTTCTTCTTCTTTTCTTCTTTCGTCCTCAGATTTGTATCCGATGAATTCATCTTGCTTGACTTTGCAATCGAGGGAGTCAATTCATCAGAACTATTATTTTTACTAACAGATGAACCCGAGGACAAGATCTTCTCGAGATACTCTCTCGCCTTCTTCCTCTTCTTCCTCAGTCTGTCTTTCTGCCCCTGTGAAAGTTTAACTTTCTTTTCTTGAATTGTCTGTTCTTGAACTTTAGGTTATAGAACCTTCTGTTCATGGGGCTTGACATTGACTGGAAACTTTGCCAATTTTTTAGACTTATCCCTCAATCTGTCATTCGATCTCCTTGGGCAATCTCTGGCAATGTGACCTCTGATGTTGCAGTTAAAGCATCTTCTCGTCTCATAATTCCAACTTTGGTAGTTAACAGCAATGTGTCCTTGATAACTGCATCGGTAACACACTCTGTTATCGTACCATGTACCACCTTCAGTCCAAATGCTCAAATCAAAACACTGTTTGGCTTGGTGATACTCCTTTTTCCTCTTGATTGCTGGATTTGACTTTTGAGCACTGTGGTCCACCTGCACCACTTATTGCCAACAATTTTTGAATTATTATTTTTTACTTTTTGTAATTTTTGATTTTGATTGGATGATCGATCTGATGAGCTGTTATTTTCTTTTTGTACATTTTTTAAATTTTTATCTTTTTGTTTCTGGTCCACTTTCTTCTTCAAAGGTTTTTGCTTAGAGCATTCTCCCTTTTCAGTCGATTGTAGAACAGTTTTCTGAAATTTTTCTTTTAATTTCAAAAAAAGTTTTGTTTATCAATTTTTTCATTTTCATCATCAGATTTCTGATCACAATCTTCAATTTTGACTTTGTCAAAATTTGTGACATCGTCACTTATTGGAACAGAATTGATTGGTTTTGGACATCGAATATTCAAAAAATTTGATGAAGTCACAAAACCTTTCAATTTCTTTTCAAGTTCAACAATCTTGTTTCTTGAATTCTCAACTTCATTTTCAGTCTGGGGTATTCTTTCAAGATGAGACTTGATTGATTTTTCATTTTCATTTTTCATGTTTTCAAGAACAGATTTTTCATTTTCCAAAACTTTTATCCGTTCTTGAAATTTTGTTTCATTTGCTTTCAAGTTCTTGTTCTCAAGCTTTATCCAGAAATCTTCATTTTCTGAAGATTTCTTTTTGCTTTCATCCTTTTCTTCTAACTCTTTGATTTTCTTTCGAGCACATTCACCTTCTTTTTCAAGTCTAATAATTTTCTGAAGATGGGAATTTATCATTTTCTGCTTTTCAATGTTGTTTTGACTAAAAACATTTCTCCCATCTTCAAGAATTTTTATTTGACTTTGAAATTCTTTTTCCATTTTTAATTTTTCATTTTCAAAAATTTTGATTTTATCTTCAAAAATTCTTGCACTTTCATTCAATTTATTGTTTTCCAATGTTAAACTATTCAAATCACTTAACAGATTAACATTTTCGGATTTCAGCATCTCACAAGTTTTCTTCAATCCCAATATCTGTTTATCATCATCTTTCATCTCAATCTGTTCCTTTCCCCTTTGGTCATCATTTTGACTTTTCTTATTTTCAGCATTGATCACCATCTGTTCTTCAATCTTTTACATGAGTGGACAAATTGTCAGTTGAGAAAATTTTCCAGAAATCTTCAAGTTCAAGATATAATTTTCCCATTCTTCTTGAGGTAAAGCACTGACAAATTTTTCAACCCATTCTTCTGGTCTTTTGGTTATACCATTTTGGACATTGAACGAACAAGATGTATATACCTCTCAATGATAGTCTTTGTGTTTTCTCCTGGATAACCTGAAAATGAATCAAATTCTTTCTTTAATACATTTATTCTACCAAATGTTTCTTTAGTCATATTAAAGAAATTGGTATCCATGATTCGGTAACGCGTTTTTCAAAATCAGTGACAAATAAGCAAAATCAGATGTTCATAAGAGTGAAACTACTTATGTCCGAATAAGTGGAACTACTCAATGTACAAATAAGTGGAACTATCAGTGTCCGAATAAGTGGAACTATCAGTGTCCGAATAAGCGGAACTATCAGTGTCAGAATAAGCGGAACTATCAATGTCTGAATAAGGGGAACTATCAGTGTCCGAATAAGCGGAACTATCGGTGTCCGAATATGCGGAACTAACTTGTTCAAATGAGTGGAACTAACTTGTTCGAATAAGCGGAACAAACTTGTTCGAATAAGCGGAACAAACTTGTTCGAATAAGAGGAACTAACTTGTTCAAATAAGCGAAACTATCAAGTTATTTCGAGCGAAACCTGCGTTGTCCGAATAAGCGAAACCTGGTTTTTACCCAATTTTTACCATTTTTAATTCGAATTTCAATGCCAAACTTTCAGGGATTTGTCTATGATCAATAACACACAATCTGTGAAATTTTGAGCGAATTTCGACCGCAAAATCTCGTTCTAATGAAGAAAGAATGTGTAGAAGTAAGAATTTTTGATGAAATCCAGCAAATCTCTGTAGAACTCCTCCTTCTGAAGCTCTGATACCACTTGTAGGATCGAATTCTGACCCGAATGAGTCGTCCAGAGGTGTTCTTCTCTGTTTCAGGTGTGGAATAACAAGAAACGAAGGTAGAAATAGTTGAATCTTCACTTAATCTACTGATTTTATTGATTTGACAACGTTTAGAGCTCGATCTTCACACTGGCAGCATCTCGGTATGGAATTCAAGAATGTTACAAATGATTTCGCTCATGTGGTATATATAGGGACTAGGTTTCGCTTATATGGACATGTACACAAATGCGAAACCCCCTATTGTACGTATAAGCGAAACTAATAGTTTCCCACATACGGACATGTACACATAAGCGGAACTAATAGTTTCCCACATACGGACATGTACACATAAGCGGAACTAATAGTTTCCCACATACGGACATGTCGGGAAATCTCGTACAATATGCCCTAATCTAACATTATAAGACTAAGACTTGATACAAGACGAAGTCGACAGATGTATGCACTAACAATACTCGCGTTATGGTCTATTGTGACGGATCTAAGTTAGGATACGGATATGTGCTGATGCAATGTCAAAATGTTTTAGCTTATGCCTCTAGACAACTTAAGAAACATGAATAGAATTATATAATCAATGATCTAGAGTTCAGAGCCGTAGTTTTTGCCTTTAAGATATGGAGACACTATCTTTATGGTAGTAAGTTTGTTGTCTTTATAGACCATAAGAACAGTGACACCTGTGTCATTGTGACCGTCAAACAAATTCCAAACCAATGAAATTTTGTGTTTCATACTTGGGATTTGAGAAAATATGTGTATCATTTGCACATATCAATTCTTGTTCGATTTCGGGCTTTAAATCGCTTTCTGGAAGGTTATACGCGATCTGAAGCGTAAATATAGCCAGTTTAATGCAACAAACACTCCGGAATAGTGACATAGGCTTAACATACCTTAAATAACCTTTACATAACTTAGAAATAAGTTTTGGATGGTTTGGTATGCCGAAATCAAGTCTATTCGCTTACAGGGACTAAATTCGACAAACTGCGAAAGTATGCCGATTTGTACTGTAATGAACAATCCGGAACTTGACCATAAGTTAAACATACCTTAAATATCCTTTACATAGCTTAGAAATAGGCTTTGAGGGGTTCGGTGTGCTAAAATAAACTTTATGCTCATTCAGGGACTAAAAGCGTCAAAAAGTGCACAAGTTTGCATTTTCGCGCATATCTTACGTTCTGAATATATCCGGACATCCCAAAAATTTATGTTATCATTAAAATATTATATTTTAGTGATTGGCATGATAAAATTCCATTCGTCGCTCAATTTGGATCGTTTTTGCGTTCGTTATGACTTCCGTCGTAAATAACCGAACAACGCAACCGTACGACCAAACGAACCGACATCCGAGACATTTTGAGCATGTTTTGAGTTCCCAATACTTTAACTTCATTTTTGAGCCTTGAAATGAGGTTAACGGGGCTTAAACGTGTCAAAAATCAGCCGAAATCCAAGTTTCTGAAGTGCAGGGACCTGTTTTGCCATTTCTGTCAAACTTTCCTCAGGCGGGGCGCGTAAGCCCTTCCCCATTTCTTACGCGGGCCGCCTCAAATGCCCAGCGACCAGAAAGTTGTCTTTAGCAATCTGTTGCAACTTCAGGAGTTGTTTATGCAATTTCTTTGTGTGGTGATCAAGTTAACACCTCTCCAAGGCTTTTAATCAGCTTGTAACACTTTTATGGCCATGATTTAATCCTTGTTGGCCACACAAACACTTGTAATGATCTTGTGAGTTCACTACAAGTATAAATAGCAAGCCAACCTCCTAATTCCTTGCTCATTCCTCATTCTTCTCCTCTCACATCTGATTTGGAGAGCTCCCCAAAGTGTTTGGAGCTTTCAAATCTATTTGGGAACTTGGTTTTCTTGTAGAAAAGATAGCAATGACCCATTGTGAGTACTCTTTCATTCTTTTTATTTGTTTCCTAGTTTAGAAGTCAAATATAGTTTGACTTTCAACTTTGACCACGAGTTGGTCAACGAGAAGTTCGTTTGAACTTCGCAACGTGAGCGTAATCACGTTGGTTATAGTCCTTAGTGACTATACCCACTGATTACCACGTTGACTAGGTGTAGTGACGAGTCGTAGTTTCGGTCAAAATGCGCATTTAAGCGTATTTTGCAACCAAACTACTCTTGGTATCAAAACACTTTGTTTTGATATCAAAACCTGTTTTCTAACTTAGTTAGGCATGTTTTAACATGCTTAGCTCGTCACTTTTAGTTTAGTGCTTGTTTAGAGTCGTAAGTCAAGCGGTCTAAACCACCGCTTAGACTTTCGAACTCGACCCGTTTGGACGATCATTAGGATCCGACCAAGCATGTTTAGTGACCATAGTTGTATAGGGAATAACCTTCCGAGGTTATACCTTATGGTCACCTAGTTTAAGTAGTTGTATGATAGGTAGATTATATGCCTTAGGTAAATGACCAAAATGCCCTTTTCATGCATAATTGGATTTTAAGCATATGTAACCTAAACATTTGTCACCTAACTGATTATGCAACATAATTAAACATGTTTAGGCATATAATACTTGTCATAGGACTAGTTAGACGTCTCGAACGCGTTTTACGCGAACGACGTGTTAAAGTAGCGTAAGCTACCTAAACGGGTCGTAACGGGTCGGAAGCACTTAGGTTAGGTTTCCTTTTAGGATGTAGGCTTTGTTAAACCATATCACATGAGTTCCAACACTCATTTCGTTTACAAGACCTCATTCTATCCGATCTCCCGATTTAGGTCCGGTTATTTACATAGTTACCTATATAGGGTGCCGTTTGATTCCGTGATCCTTCTAGCTTTGCTTGGTTGTTGTTCAAGACTTCTAAGCACCCTCAAGTGAGTACATAGTCCCCTCTTTTACTGTTTTTAAACTGTTTTGGGGTGGAACACATGTGCCTACTTGATACTTTCATGTTTCTCATGTTTTTATATCATATACTTACTATGTTCAATAGTACACTATTAGTACACGATTTCATTATGTTTTGCTATGTATGTTTACTTAACATAATAGCACATTGATTTCCATGTACTACATTTTGTTGCATATGCTCATCAAACATATGGACACATTGTTTTACATTTTGAACCGTTGTAACCATTTGATCATGTGAACCATTTGTAACCATTTGATCATGTGAAACGTTTGTAACCATTTGACTATGTGAACAGTTAGTAACCGTTGATTATGTGAACCGTTTGTAACCGTTGACTAGATGAACCGTTGGACTATGTGAACCGTTGTGACTACTTGACTATATGAACCGTTTGTGACTACTTGACTATGTGAACCGTTTGTAACCGTTGATTATGTGAAACGTTTGTAACCGTTGATTATGTGAACCGTTTGTGACTACGTGACTATGTGAACCGTTTGTAACCATTGATTGACATGAATCGTTAAAACCTGTTTGAACCGTTGGGTTAGGGAAGTGATTAGGTAACGGGGCGGGTATAATGTGTTAAAAGCATTGTGGATACGCCGCTGGTACTTCCTATATATAAGTGCTTTTAATACATTATATATCGTTGCGTTATCTAGATCACTTGGGCAATGGTAAACAAAACAAAGTTGTAATACAAGGTTTTTCCAACAATATATCATACTATCCGAGTTTTTATTCCAAAAACGATTTACAAATATGGATTTATTAAACAAATGTTTTGGAGATAAGAGTCATGGCTACGAGATTTTATAAACTGTAACCAATTTGATTTGGGTTGGTTAATTGTGTCGCAATACTATACTTTTCAAATCAAGGTTTTTAAATAAGTATTGCAACATGTAAAACGAGCCATGAATCTGAAACTCATACAAAACCTATGTACTTGCCGGCATTTTTATGCTGACGTACCTATTTTCACATGTGTTTCAGGTACAATAGTTGATGATGCTAGATGATGATATTGGTGTACTCTCACATAGGAATGGACAAGGCCTTAGCGACTTTAAAACTTGAAAGATAATAGTTGTATTTATCTAATTTGTATCAAAACATTTAGTTCAATATTTTAATAAAACAAAACTGTTTAATCCATGGTTGTGAAACAATGATTCTGTTACAACACTCCCCGACGTTTCCGCCACATTTTGTTGTTTTACGTGGTCGGGGTGTGACAGAAAAGTTGGTATCAGAGCCAATGGTTATAGGGAATTAGGTTATTAGTAATGCTTTGACCTAGACTATAACCTTCCTAGGACCCTAACGCGAGTTTACTTGCGTTTAGTCATAAAACAATACCGTCACCTATCCTTAGGTGATAACCACAACGAGAACACAAAATTCGAATCGGCTCTGAAAACTAATCATCTGTTCTAGGATGATTGATTACTAGGTTTTGAACCCTTTGATATAAGGTTTTGAACCCTTTAAGTTTTCAAAGATCCCGTCAAAGTTTGGGTCTTATAATGTGAACACGTGCGAACTGGAAGGGTGGATGCCTGTACCCTGGGTCTTCTGTCTAAGGCTAGAGTGTTCGTACAAATCCGCAGTATCGGACCAGTCACTCTTACCTGGGAACTCTTGGGGTGAGTGTCCACTTATAGGCGAGCATGTCTTCGCGATACATCATATTGACCCGCTTACTTTGATTAGTCAATGTCTCATTTGTTTGCCTTGGTAACAAACAAATGGTCACAATCTTCATGCGTTGTCATTCTCTTTTGGCTATCTTTCGCTTGTTTCCTCCTATGCCTTCCATTGTCTTCAAGATGTCTCTTCATCGCAACAACACTCAATTGTCCGAACCAGGTGCTGCAGTTACCCAGCAAATAGGCGTCGTACTCCAGAGGACCGTTGTTTTAGCTATCACCATGACTCGCCTCAGGGATGAAACCGTATAAGGGAACTGCTCCTTGGTGCAATCAATTTAGCCGTCATCATCCGGATCAAATACCATGTTTCAAGTGTACCCACGATGGACAATGGGGACATTTGGTTAACATGTGCCGCTTTGCAATCCAAAGCAAAGCTGTTATAAACCCTGCTGTTGTTCAAACCTTCAAATTCTGCTTCATATGTCGCCTTGGCATATCTAGCGCCTCAACCTCATGAACTTTCTACCTTGTGTATCGACTTAAGCACGCCTAATGCAAGGTGTTGGAACACCTCTCGTTACACAAAATTCCAAATTCCAAAATAGGATCTTTCTATCCTCATAATTAGATCCTTATGGATGATTATCAATCAATCGGAGACCTAAATTCAATTATTCGTATGCCTTAATACGTATATTACAATTCAATAAGGATAAATCCGAATTCCTATTATGATCTTTCTACCCCCATAGTTAGATTCTTATGATTAAAGTGCCAAATGAAATCCACGGATTGGATTCCTGGTGTGCTTTAAATATCCGTGTCCAAAGATAACAAATTAAAGGTCAAGTTAATCAATGATGTGATTATGTGCTCATGTGTTCCCTTTTATGTTTTGTGTGATCCAAATTTTTGTTATCCAAATCCTCGTAGAATCGTCTATATCTTTGTATAAGGGATTCATAGTAGGTGATTATGTGCTCATGTGTTCCCGACCACGTATAACATGCAACCGCGGCGGAAAACGTCGGGGAGTGTTGTGGACAGAATTAATTTTTATACAACCATGGAAATTTATGTTACATTTTATTTATCATACAAGGGTGTTACATTGTCTTAAAAGGAAGTACAGAATTCAAAACATAATTATACTAGTTCTATCTTCATTTTTAGTCTCTAAGGCACCGGTCCGCCCTAGAATCATGATCATCGTCCTATGGAATAGCTCCTGAAAACACATGTGAAAGTAGGTACGTCAGCATAAAAATGCCTGTGAGATACATAGGTTTTGTGAAAGTGGGATTCATTACTAGAGTTTTAAAGAAATGTTTAATAACAGTCAGTCATGAACCTTGTAATTTGCTTTGTCTCGCTTTGTAAACCATTTGAAAAACGATAATATCAGATGATATGTGTAGATCAATGTAAGGTTAAATGAATAACCTAGTAAAATGAGTTGAATAAGGTAAGTTGTTTTGTAAGACAATGTTTTATGAAAAGTATGTTATTTGTATAAAATGTTATATGTCTAAACTGAAATGATTTAGATAACGTTAAGATATGTAATATTATAAAAACATTTATATATAGGAAGTACCAACGGCGTATCCACCATGTTTGCATCATATTACATACTCGACGTTACTCAAACCATCTACCCAAACCAATCCACCATGTAAATTATTCATGTATAAACCAAATGTCAAGTGTTATTGTGTAAACCATGTCAAATGTTTATGTTCAATGTAAATCATGTAATATGTATCCCAAAATGTATCATGTATGATAAGCGAAATGTATCAACTTAAAACATATGTAAAATGCACAAAACAAGTCGTTGAAGTAAAACGTGGTTTAAATCAACGTTATGTTCCGTGGAAAAATGCATGCTCTATTGATATTAACATTTATGCGGTATTGTAAACTATGCATACATCCAAGCCTTGAGACTGTGGCGATAAACCCTTAAACAAATTAAAGGTTTATCTACGTTATGTATATCGAATTCGGTCATTCCTTCCAATCCTATCAAACCCAGGATTTCAGGAACGGGAGTTGTCGATTCCTATGGTACCACTACCTACTAACGAACGGCGTAGCTAATGTTAATGAATGTATTGTCCCATGTTAAACAAATCAAATGTCATAACAAAATGAAGGCATGTGATGTAAACAATTGTACTAAGTATGCTAAGTAAACATACGAAGCAGAAGTGCTCATGTAAATCAATGTGCTCATATGCTGAGTAAACATATGCAGCAGAAATGTTCATGTAAATCAATGTGTCCATATGCTGAGTAAACATATGCAACAGAAATGTAATGTAAATCAATGTGTCCATATGCTGAGTAAACACATGCAACAGAAATGTTCATGTAAATCAATGCGTCCATATGCTGAGTAAACATATGCAACAGAAATGTTCATGTAAATCAATGTGTCCATATGCTGAGTAAACATATGCAACAGAAATGTAATGTAAATCAATGTGTCCATATGCTGAGTAAACATATGCAACAGAAATGTTCATGTAAATCAATGTATCCATATGCTGAGTAAACATATGCAACAAAAATGAAATGTAAATCAATGTACTAAGTACGCACACAATGGGCATACATAGCATGAAATGTACTGAAATCATGTACTATAATGTACTAATGAGCATAGCAGATATACGATGTGAGAACATGGAAAGCATGAAAGTAACAGATAGGCACATGTGTTTCACCCCAAAACAGTTTGGAAATCAGTAAAAGAGGGGTTCTATGTACTCACCTGAGATTGCTTTGGAGTTCTTGTGTAATAACCAAATAATGCTAGAGATCACGGAATATCAAACGGCACCTAATAGGTAGCTACATTAATATACCGGACCAAAATCGGAAAGATCGGATAGTATGCGGGTTTGTAAACCAAACGAGTATGGAGACTCGTGAAATATGGTTTAACAAAGCCTATATACTAAAATGAAACCTAACCTAAGTGCTCACGGTCCATTACGACCCGTTTAGGTAGCTTATGCTACCTTAGCGCGTCGTTCGCGTAGAGTGCGTATGGAACGCCTAACATTACGACCACAAGGTATAACCTCGGAAGGTTATAGCTATGGTCACCTAATATGTTTGGTCGGATCCTAATGATCGACCAAATGGGTCGGGTTCGAAAGTATAAGCGATGGTTTAGAACGCTTACCTTACGACCCTATATAAGCACTATACTAAAAGTGACGAGCTAAGCATGTTAGAACATGCTTAACTAAGTTTAGAAAATAGGTTTGGCATCAAAACAAACGGATTTGATGCTCACGAGTAATTTGGTTACAAAACACGCAAGATTGCGCATTTTGGCAGAAACTACGACTCGTCACTGAGCCTAGATAACGTGGTAATCAGTAGGTATAGTCACTACGGACTATAACCATCGTGATCACGCTCACGTTATGAAGTTTGAACGAACTTCGCATCGACCATAAGCTGGTCAATGCAGAAAGTCAACAAAACGTTGACTTTCGGACTCGAAAAGCGAATAAAAGAGCGAAAGAATACTTACGGAGGGTCCCCGAATGCTAATCTAGATCAAAATAGCTCAGGTATGAAACAATGGTTCCAACTTAGAGCCTTTAGATCAGATTGTGTGAGTTTTGAGAAAAATGGGGGGGGGTATTTATAGGAAAAGTGGAACCGTTAGGATCGTTTATCGAATATCGTGCCACGAACTTGTCCGTACACATGTCAAAATGTTGTGGTCACTGATTAATGGCCCTTGGCCTTTGATTGGGTGAAAAGGCAATTGGATCTTTCACCATTTGAAGGGGCAAGCAGCTGGGTTCAATGAATCTGCTGTACTGGGGACCCCTTACGGACCGTATGGGCTTTGGCTTACGGTCCGTAAGCCCGTAGTTTGGCAGATTTACAACTTTGGTCCCTGCAGCACCAAAACTTGGTATTTGATGCGTTTTTGGCACGTTTAAGCCCCGTTAACCCCATTTCAAAGCTCTAAAATGAAGTTAAAGTATAGCGAACTTAAAATGTGCTCAAAAATATGTCGGATGTCGGTTCGTTTGGCCGTACGGTCGCGATGTTCGGTTAATTACGACGGAATGCGCATAAACGCGAAAGACGATCCAAATTGTGCGACGAACGGATTTTTCTCATGCCATACACTTGGGCATAATATAAGGATGCTTACATAAATTTTTGGATGTCCGGATGTATTCAGAACGTAAGTTATGCGCAAAAGTGCAAACTTGTGCACTTTTTGACACTTTTAGCCCTTGAATGATCCAAAAGTTTGTTTTAGCATACCAAACTCCTCAAAGCCTATTTCTAAGCTATGTAAAGGATATTTATGGTATGTTTAACTTATGGACATGTTCCGAAACGTTTGTTACCTTTCAAATTGGCATACTTTCGCAGTTTGTCAAGTTTAGTCCCTGTAAGCGAATTAACTTGTTTTTGCCATACCAAAGCCTTCAAAACTTATTTCTAAGTTATGTAAAGGTTATTTAAGGTATGTTGAGTATATGTTGATGTTCCGGAGTATTTGTCGTATTAAACCGAGTACGTTTACGCACCAGTTTGCGTATAATTCTCTAGAAAGTGATGTAGAGTTTGAAATTGAACAAAAGTTAAAACACGAAAAATGTAAAACACAACAAAACAATTATTGGGATCAAATAACATTATTTTATTGAAAATTGAACTGTTCACAATGATTACGGGCACAAATGTTACAGTCTCCCCTACTTGTGGAAATTTCGTCCCGAAATTTATTTAGAGGAAACTCGTGGAAAAAGATGCGGATATTTCGCCTTCATTTAATCTTCGCGTTTCCAAGTAAACTCGGGTCCACGTTTAGATTCCCAGCGAACCTTGACCAAAGGAATGCGCTTGCGTTTGAGCCACTTGACTTCACGTTCCATGATTTCCACTGGTTTCTCAACAAATTTTAATGTTTCATCAACACGAATTTCATCAAGCGGTATGTGGAGGTTCTCATCGGCTAAACACCTCATGAGATTGGACACGTGAAAGGTTGGATGAACATTTCCAAGTTCAGGAGGTAACTCAAGTCTGTAGGCTACCTTACCGATTCTTTCGACGATCCTGAATGGTCCAACGTATCTAGGTGCAAGTTTTCCTTTCTTTCCGAATCTGATCACACCTTTCCAAGGTGAGACTTTAAGTAATACACGATCACCGACTTGAAAATCCAAGGGCTTGCGTTTTAGGTCCGCGTAACTCTTTTGACGGTTTCTATCTGTCTGAAGGTTATCACGAACTTTCTTTACCTTTTCTGTTGTCTCTAAAATGAGGGCAGGTCCAGTAAGTTGAGCCTCACCAATCTCATTCCAGCAGACTGGTGAACGACATTTTCGACCATAGAGATCCTCGAAAGGAGCCATGTTGATGCTGGAGTGATAACTGTTGTTGTAGGAGAATTCAATCAATGGAAGGTGCGAATCCCAACTACCACCAAAATCGATCACACAAGCTCTGAGCATTTCCTCCAGTGTCTGGATTGTTCTTTCAGATTGACCATCCGTTTGCGGATGATAGGCTGTGCGAAGACTAAGTTGGGACCCCATAGCAGATTGCATGGTTCTCCAAAAATGAGAAGTGAAACGAGCATCTCTGTCAGAAATGATGTTCAAAGGAACACCATGTCTAGCTACAATTTCATCCACGTAGATTTGAGCAAGTTTGTCAGCCGAATAATCCTCACGGTTTGGCAAGAAATGCGCTGACTTGGTAAGACGATCAACGATTACCCAGATGGCATCATGACCTTTCTTTGTGCGCGGGAGTTTAGTAATGAGATCCATAGTAATGTTTTCCCATTTCCAAACTGGGATCTTTGGTTGTTCCAATAAGCCAGAAGGACGCTGATGTTCAGCCTTAACCTTAAGACAAGTAAGGCATTTTGATACGTATAAGGCAATGTCTTTCTTCATACCAGGCCACCAATACTGAATACGAAGATCCTTATACATCTTATCTGAGCCAGGATGAATAGAATAACGAGACTTATGGGCTTCATCCATAAGCAATGTACGAAGATCATCTTGGCTTGGGAACCACAAACGGTCCATGAAGTAATATGATCCATTGTCCTTCAGTTCTAGAGCAGGAGTTATGTGATAAGGAAATTCCTTATCCATCAAACCTTGTGAAACACAAGATTGTTGAGCCTGAGAAATACGAGTTTGGATATCGGATTGAGCTTGAATAACAGATAGGATACGAACACAATGAAGCTTAGTACGTTCCTTGCGACTCAAAGCATCGGCCACAACATTCGCCTTACCAGGATGGTATCGAATCTCGCAGTCGTAGTCGTTTAGAAGTTCAACCCAACGTCGTTGTCTCATGTTGAGCTCTTTTTGATTGAAGATATGTTGAAGACTTTTGTGGTCCGTGAAAACCACACATTTTGTACCGTACAAGTAGTGTCTCCAGATTTTGAGAGCGAAGACAACCGCACCCAACTCAAGATCATGAGTGGTGTAGTTCTTCTCATGTATCTTTAACTGCCTCGATGCGTATGCTATGACATTGTTTCTTTGCATTAGGACGCAGCCGAGACCTAATTTAGATGCGTCGCAATAAACGACGAAATCATCATTGCCCTCAGGCAATGTTAGGACAGGTGCGTCGCAAAGCTTTTGTTTCAAAGTCTGAAACGCTTTCTCTTGTTTGACTCCCCAATCAAATGGCTTGTTTTTCTGAGTTAGAGCAGTTAGAGGAACTGCAATCTTCGAGAAATTTTCTATGAAGCGGCGGTAATAACCCGCTAGACCAAGAAAAGAACGAACTTCAGTAGGGGTAGTAGGTGTATCCCAATCCTTAATCGCGCTGATCTTGGAGGGATCTACATGAATACCTTGTTTGTTGACAATATGTCCTAAAAATTGAACCTCTTTAAGCCAGAATTCACACTTGGAGAATTTGGCGAAAAGTTGTTCTTTCTTTAGGAGTTCCAATGTAAGACGAAGATGTTGCTCATGATCAGCTTGCGTCTTAGAGTATATCAAGATGTCGTCAATAAAAACAATGACGAACTGATCCAAATAAGGTTTACAGACCCTATTTATTAAATCCATGAAAACAGCAGGAGCATTAGTCAAACCGAATGGCATGACTATGAACTCATAATGCCCATAACGAGTACGGAATGCTGTCTTGGGAATATCTTCTTCACGCACACGAAGCTGATGATATCCAGATCGAAGATCAATCTTTGAAAAATAAGATGCACCTTGCAATTGATCAAAGAGATTGTCAATGCGAGGTAGGGGATATCGATTCTTGATGGTGAGCTTGTTAAGCTCACGATAATCGATACACATCCTGAAAGATCCATCCTTCTTCTTGACAAAGAGAACGGGAGCACCCCAAGGTGAAAAGCTAGGACGGATAAAACCTTTGTCGGAGAGCTCCTGAAGCTGCTTAGATAATTCTTGCATCTCAGACGGTGCAAGACGGTATGGAGCTCTGGCAATGGGATTTGCACCAGGTACGAGATCAATACGAAACTCGACTTGGCGTGCTGGAGGTAGACCAGGTAAGTCTTCAGGGAATACTTCGGAATAATCCCGAACGACAGGAATATCTGAAATAGTCTTACCCTTGCCTTTATCTGTTGTAACATGTGCTAAGAAAGCCACATAGTTCTTCCGTAGATACTCTCGTGCTTTAAAACAAGACATGAGTTTGAGACCACCGGCAGGCTTCTCACCACGAACCTGTAGGATCTCGCCTGTCGACAGCGGTACACGAACAATCTTCTCAGAACAAACTATCTCTGCGCGATGCTTGGATAACCAATCCATTCCCACTATAACGTCGAAGCTTCCAAGTTGCATTGGCGTGAGGTCAATAGGAAAAATATGGTCGTTAAGGTTTAACTGGCAGTTGCGTAGAACAGAATTAAGAACAATGGGTTCACCACTGGCAACCTCTACTGTCAAAGGTTTACCTAGTTTCGTTCTAGACACGCGAAGCATTGTCTCAAAAGACAATGACACGAAACTCTTGTCGGCACCCGAATCAAAAAGAACAGATGCTGGCTGATTATTAATAAAGAACGTACCGGTCACCACTTCGTTGTCTGCTTGTGCTTCTTGTGCATTCATGTTAAAGACTCGACCTCGAGCCTGTGCCTGATTCTGGTTTGCATTCTGGTTCTTGTTGGCTAGCCTTAGACACCGATTTCTGTAGTGGGTCAGATCCCCACAGTTATAACAAGCACCTGGTGGGTAGTTTGGTCGTGCAGCCTGACCCTGTTGCTGAGCAACTTGTGAAGCAGGGTTCTGAACTTCGCGATTCTGAGCAAACCGACAAACATCGGCAAGATGACCCGACTTCCCACAGTTAGTACAGAAACGGCACTGATATTGTGGCTGATGGTGACTGTTGCATTGATTGCACAGAGGTGCACTCCCTGACTAGGGTTTCTTTGCTGGAGGCTGGTTGGGAGCTGCCTGGTTAGCTTGGGCAGTGACAGCATAGTTTTGGGAAGCCTTACGCTTCCTTGACCCCCTTGAGGAACCAGAATCCTTTCCCTTCTTTTTCTGACCTTTCTTATTATCTTCCTTGTCAGCCGACTGTTTCTTGCCCTTGTCACCCTTCCTATGCAATTTATTCTTTCGAATCTGCGACTCTGTCAACGTCGCTGATAACTCGATCGCCTGACGGAGTGTGGTAGGGTTGCTACCAGTAAGGATGTCTTGTACTGAGTCAGGCAGGCCGTCGATGTACCTTTCGATGGCCTTATCGAGTGGGGTAACCATAGTTGGGCAAAGCAGACTCAACTCCTCAAACCTATCAGTATAAGCCCTGTGCTCGCCACTATCTTGTTTCAAATCATCAAACTCTTTCTCTAACGCTCGTTGCTCATGACGAGGACAAAACTCCCTCATCATAAGAGCTCTTAGTTCAGCCCATGTCTGTGCTAGAGCGACGTCTGCACCACGGTCTCTCATTACCCCATTCCACCATGTAAGAGCCCTCTTTTGAAACACGCTTGAGGAAAACTCGACCTTGCGATTGTCGGGACACTGCACATGACGGAAAGTGTTCTCGTTGCTCTCGAACCACTGAAGAAGCCCAGTTGCTCCCTCAGAACCACTAAACTTGAGTGGCTTGGCCGAGTTAAAATCCTTGTATTTGCATGTACCATTGTTGTTGTTGTTGGCCTGGTTCCATTGAGCAAAGAGATTTGGGAATTGAGCAGCCATTTGCGGCGCAATAATCTCTGCCAACTCGGCAGTAGCTATCTGGTGTTCGCGTTGAGGAGGCATTCTAAAAGAGGAAAACATGAAATGAAACGAGTGAGATGATTGGATGAAGAGAATGAGATGAAGCAAAATTAACAAAAACAAAGATGGCGGTTATGCATCGCAAAGCAAACAAGCGACATGAAATGTCTATTCAAAGTAAGTGGGTCAATAATAATGCATTGTGAAGACATGCTCGCCTATAAGTGAACACTCACCCCAAGAGTTCCCAGGTAAGAGTGACTGGTCCGATTATGTGGATTTGTACGAACACTCTAGCCTTAGACAGAAAACTCAGGGTACAGGCATTCACCCTTCCAGTTCGCACGTGTTCACACTATTAAAGCCCGAAAACCTTGACGAGACTTTTGAAAATTCAAAGGGGTTCAAAACCTTATCACATAGGGTTCACAACTTTACAACAGAGGGTTCAAAACTTAGAAATCAATCATCTTAGAACAGATGATTAATTTTCAAAGTGGATTCGGAACCGAAGTTCTCGTTGTGGTTATCACCTAAGGATAGGTGATGTGCATGTTTTAAAATCTAAACACAAGATAATTGGTCTTACTAATAACCTAATTCCCTATAACCAATGGCTCTGATACCAACTCTTCTGTCACACCCCGACCGCGTATAACATGCAACCGCGGCGGAAAACGTCGGGGAGTGTTGTGGACAGAATTAATTGTTATACAACCATGGAAATTTAAGTTACATTTTATTTATCATACAAGGGTGTTACATTGTCTTAAAAGGAAGTACAGAATTCAAAACATAATTATACTAGTTCTATCTTCATTTTTAGTCTCTAAGGCACAGGTCCGCCCTAGAATCATGATCTTCGTCCTATGGAATAGCTCCTGAAAACACATGTGAAAGTAGGTACGTCAGCATAAAAATGCCTGTGAGATACATAGGTTTTGTGAAAGTGGGATTCATGACTGGAGTTTTAAAGAAATGTTTAATAACAGTCAGTCATGAACCTCGTAATTTGCTTTGTCTCGCTTTGTAAACCATTTGAAAAACGATAATATCAGATGATATGTATAGATCAATGTAAGGTTAAATGAATAACCTAGTAAAATGAGCTGAATAAGGTAAGTTGTTTTGTAAGACAATGTTTTATGAAAAGTATGTTATTTGTATAAAATGTTATATGTCTAAACTGAAATGATTTAGATAACGTTAAGATATGTAATATTATACAAACATTTATATATAGGAAGTACCAGCGGCGTATCCACCATGTTTGCATCATATTATATACTCCACGTTACTCAAACCATCTACCCAAACCAATCCACCTTGTAAATTGTTCATGTATAAACCAAATGTCAAGTGTTATTGTGTAAACCATGTCAAATGTTTATGTTCAATGTAAATCATGTAATGTGTATCCTAAAATGTATCATGTATGGCAAGCGAAATGTATCAACTTAAACCATATGTAAAATGCACAAAACAAGTCGTCGAAGTAAAACGTGGTTTAAATCACCGTTATGTTCCGTGGAAAAATGCATGCTCTATTGATATTAACATTTATGCGGTATTGTAAACTATGCATACATCCAAGCCTTGAGACTGTGGCGATAAACCCTTAAACAAATTAAAGGTTTATCTACGTTATGTATATCGAATTCGGTCATTCCTTCCAATCCTATCAAACCCAGGATTTCAGGAACGGGAGTTGTCAATTCCTATGGTACCACTACCTACTAACGAACGGCGTAGCTAATGTTAATGAATGTATTGTCCCATGTTAAACAAACCAAATGTCATAACAAAATGAAGGCATGTGATGTAAACAATTGTACTAAGTATGCTAAGTAAACATACGAAGCAGAAGTGCTCATGTAAATCAATGTGCCCATATGCTGAGTAAACATATGCAGCAGAAATGTTCATGTAAATCAATGTGTCCATATGCTGAGTAAACATATGCAACAGAAATGTAATGTAAATCAATGTGCTCATATGCTGAGTAAACATATGCAACAGAAATGTTCATGTAAATCAATGCGTCCATATGCTGAGTAAACATATGCAACAGAAATGTTCATGTAAATCAATGTGTCCATATGCTGAGTAAACATATGCAACAGAAATGTAATGTAAATCAATGTGTCCATATGCTAAGTAAACATATGCAACAGAAATGTTCATGTAAATCAATGTGTCCATATGCTGAGTAAACATATGCAACAAAAATGTAATGTAAATCAATGTACTAAGTATGCACACAATGGGCATACATAGCATGAAATGTAATGAAATCATGTACTATAATGTACTAATGAGCATAGCAGATATACGATGTGAGAACATGGAAAGCATGAAAGTAACAGATAGGCACATGTGTTTCACCCCAAAACAGTTTGGAAATTAGTAAAAGAGGGGTTCTATGTACTCACCTGAGATTGCTTTGGAGTTCTTGTGTAATAACCAAATAATGCTAGAGATCACAGATTATCAAACGGCACCTAATAGGTAGCTACATTAATATACCGGACCAAAATCGGAAAGATCGGATAGTATGCGGGTTTGTAAACCAAACGAGTATGGAGACTCGTGAAATATGGTTTAACAAAGCCTATATACTAAAATGAAACCTAACCTAAGTGCTCACGGTCCATTACGACCCGTTTAGGTAGCTTATGCTACCTTAGCGCGTCGTTCGCGTAGAATGCGTATGGAACGCCTAACATTGCGACCACAAGGTATAACCTCGGAAGGTTATAGCTATGGTCACCTAATATGTTTGGTCGGATCCTAATGATCGACCAAATGGGTCGGGTTCGAAAGTATAAGCGATGGTTTAGATCGCTTACCTTACGACCCTATATAAGCACTATACTAAAAGTGACGAGCTAAGCATGTTAGAACATGCTTAACTAAGTTTAGAAAACAGGTTTGGTATCAAAACAAACGGCTTTGATGCTCACGAGTAGTTTGGTTACAAAACACGCAAGAATGCGCATTTTGGCCGAAACTACGACTCGTCACTGAGCCTAGATAACGTGGTAATCAGTAGGTATAGTAACTACGGACTATAACCATCGTGATCACGCTCACGTTATGAAGTTCGAACAAACTTCGCATCGACCATAAGCTGGTCAATGCAGAAAGTCAACAAAACGTTGACTTTCGGACTCGAAAAGCGAATAAAAGAGCGAAAGAATACTTACGGAGGGTCCCCGAATGCTAATCTAGATCAAAATAGCTCAGGTATGAAACAATGGTTCCAACTTGGAGCCTTTAGATTAGATTGTGTGAGTTTTGAGAAAAATAGGGGGGGGGGTATTTATAGGGAAAACGTTTTTATTAAAACCGGACTATAACCAGATAAGTGCTCTCAACGATCCACAACGACGCTTCGCTCCACGTGCAAGACTCGACATCCTAGGTAATAAGGGTTATGTTATGTTTATTGCCTGTTTGCCAGAACTGCTTAGAACTTTGCTCGCATTACGCTTAGATACACATGCCTTTGTTATATGAGAACACCTATGTGCCTATACTTTTCTGTCATCGCCCTATTCGCGAACCATTCTTACTTACGCTACCTTTTTACAATGAAGATCATGTCTGGACGAGTTACCATGACACAAGCCCAGCTAGAGGCTCTCATTGCTACGGCAGTTGCAGCCGCTCAAGCAGGTCAACCCGCTCAGCAACAACCTGTGTGTACCTTCAAGAATTTCATGGACTGTCGTCCAAATTCCTTCAGTGGCACGGAGGGAGCAGTTGGACTCCTCCATTGGTTTGAAAAGCTAGAATCGGTATTCGAAATGTGCGAGTGCCCTGAGGCTCGCAAGGTCAAGTTTGCTACTGGTACTTTGGAAGGAATAGCACTGACTTGGTGGAACGCCCAAGTCCAGATCTTAGGGTTGGCAGCTGCTAACGCCACCCCATGGAACGACTTCAAGGAACTCATCAAGCGTGAGTATTGCACTCGCGAGGATATTCATAAGTTGGAGGATGAGCTCTATAATCTGAAGATGGTGGGATCGGAAATCGAAGCGTATACTAAGCGGTCGAATGAGCTGGCCGTGTTATGTCCAACTATGGTGGACCCTCCATACAAGCGCATTGAGTTGTATCTCAAGGGATTGGCGCCAGAAATTCAGAGCCACGTGACCTCGGCTAATCTTGAAAACATTCAGGAAATCCAGCGTCTCGCTCATCGCATCACCGACCAGGCAGTGGACCAGAACAGACTGCCTAAGCGTGTCAACGCTACTGCTACAGTCACTACTTCAGCTACTCCTGCTACTTCTAGTGATGGCAAAAGAAAATGGGATGGAGATTCTAGCAGGGGTTCAGCGACCGTTCAGCCACAAGCTCAGCAGCAGAAGATCGACCACTATCAGAGTCCCAGTCAGCAGTCCTCTGGTGGTCACAGGCAGAAGAGATATCAGGGAAGTCAGCCTAAGTGTTACAATTGCCACAGACATCACAATGGCCCATGCAACAAGGGTCGTTGTCAAAGGTGTCTCAAGATGGGGCACGAGGCTAAGGATTGTAGGAGCCCTCGTCCTGCGAACCAGAACCAGCAACCTCAGTTACCAGCTCCTCAGAACCAGAACCAGAACCAGCAGCAGCAGCCACAGCGTGGAAACCGGGGATGTTTCCAGTGTGGGGCTGAAGGTCACTTCAAGCGGGATTGCCCTCAATTGAACCAGAACCAGAATCGCAACAACAACAACAATCAGGGCAACGGCAACAACAACGGCGGGAACAACAACAATAATGGCAACGAGGCAAGAGGTCGAGCTTTCGTCTTGGGAAGAGGAGACGCGGTGAACGATCCCAACGTTGTTATGGGTAAGTTTCTCCTCGACAATATTTATGTTACTGCTTTATTTGATTCGGGTGCGGATACAAGCTATATGTCTGTGAAAATGTGTCAGCTGCTAAAACGTGCACCAACACTTTTACCCACCAAGCATGTAGTAGAGTTAGCTAACGGTAAAAGTCTAGAAGCCACGCACGTAGTTCAGGGTTGTAATCTTATCCTAGCTGGTCAAGCCTTCTCTATCGACCTCATTCCCATAGTCTTGGGTAGCTTCGACGTCGTGATTGGGATGGACTGGTTATCCCAACACCAGGCAGAAATCTTATGCAGTGAGAAGGTAATTCGCATTCCTCGTTCGGGTCAAGAACCTCTCGAAGTTCAAGGCGACAAGAGTGGTGCAGTAGTGGGCATCATCTCTTTCTTGAAAGCTCAGAAATGCTTACGTAAGGGTCACACAGCCATCTTGGCTCTCGTTTCAGATACATCGGCGAAAGAAAAGAAACTGGAGGATATACCAGTTGTACGTGATTACCCTCAGGTGTTTCCTGAAGACTTACCTGGCTTGCCGCCTCATCGTCAAGTCGAATTTCAGATCGAGCTCACTCCAGGAGCAGCACCCATAGCTCGCGCACCATATCGTCTAGCTCCATCGGAATTGGAGGAACTGTCAAAGCAACTGCAAGAGCTCTTGGAGAAGGGCTTCATACGTCCAAGCTCTTCGCCTTGGGGAGCTCCAGTACTTTTCGTGAGAAAGAAAGACGGTACGTTCAGAATGTGCATCGACTACCGTGAACTCAACAAGGTGACGGTGAAGAACCGTTATCCTCTTCCGCGCATCGACGACTTATTCGACCAGTTGCAAGGGTCGTGTTACTATTCGAAGATAGATTTGAGGTCGGGGTACCATCAGCTGAGAGTCCGGGATGAGGACGTCTCCAAGACTGCATTCAGAACTCGTTATGGCCACTACGAGTTTCTCGTCATGCCATTTGGGTTAACGAACGCGCCTGCTGTATTTATGGATCTTATGAACAGAGTATGCAAACCCTATCTCGACAAGTTCGTCATAGTATTCATCGACGACATTCTGATCTACTCCAAGAGTCAGGAGGAACACGAGCAGCATCTCCGCCTTATTTTGGAACTCCTTCGGAAGGAACAGCTGTACGCCAAGCTTTCTAAATGCGACTTCTGGCTTCGTGAAGTCCACTTCTTAGGCCACGTAGTGAACAAGGATGGGATCCATGTTGATCCATCCAAGGTAGATTCGATCAGAAACTGGCCTGCACCGCGTACACCGACAGAAATACGCCAATTCTTGGGTCTGGCAGGTTATTACAGACGGTTTATTAGAGACTTTTCGAAGATTGCTCAGCCGCTTACGCTACTGACACAGAAGGGTGTTACCTATCGCTGGGGAGAGCCCCAGGAGACTGCTTTTCAGTATCTAAAGGATAGGCTTTGCAGTGCACCTATTCTTTCATTGCCAGAGGGCACAGATGACTTCGTAGTATATTGTGACGCGTCAATACAGGGTCTGGGATGCGTATTGATGCAGCGGGATAAAGTGATTGCTTACGCCTCTCGTCAACTCAAGGTTCATGAACGGAACTACACGACGCACGATTTAGAGCTGGGAGCTGTTGTTTTCGCGCTTAAGATATGGCGACACTACCTGTACGGTACCAGGTGCACAATTTACACCGATCACAGGAGTCTCGAGCATATCCTTAAGCAGAAGGATTTGAATATGCGTCAACGACGATGGGTCGAGTTACTTAACGACTACGAATGCGCTATCAAGTATCATCCAGGCAAAGCCAATGTTGTGGCTGATGCCCTTAGTCGAAAGGACACTTTACCAAAGCGCGTGCGAGCGCTACAACTTACGATTCAGTCTAGCCTTCCTGCTCAGATACGAGCTGCTCAGACAGAAGCACTGAAGCCCGAAAACGTCAAAGCTGAAGCCTTACGCGGCTCACGACAACAGATGGAACAGAAGGCAGACGGCGCCTACTATGTAACGGGCCGGATTTGGGTCCCACTTTATGGCGGTCTACGCGAACTTGTAATGGATGAAGCTCACAAGTCTCGCTACTCGGTACATCCAGGGTCGGATAAAATGTACCACGATATCAGCACTACTTATTGGTGGCCTAGTATGAAGGCCCACATTGCTACGTATGTTGGGAAATGCTTGACCTGTGCGAGAGTCAAGGTCGAATATCAGAAACCAGCTGGCCTACTGCAGCAGCCTAAAATACCGCAATGGAAATGGGAGGAAATTTCCATGGATTTTGTTACGGGTTTACCTAGATCCCAGCGTGGGAACGATACGATATGGGTCATAGTTGATCGACTCACCAAGTCTGCACACTTCCTGCCGATCAAGGAAACGGACAAGTTCTCCACTCTTGCAGACGTATATCTTAAAGAAGTTGTCTCGAGGCACGGGGTGCCCACGTCTATCATTTCGGATCGCGACGCACGATTCACGTCAGAACTTTGGCAAGCAATGCATAAATCTTTCGGCTCACGGTTAGACATGAGCACAGCATACCACCCTCAGACGGATGGGCAGTCTGAGCGTACGATCCAAACACTTGAAGACATGCTTCGGGCATGCGTCATCGATTTCGGCAACGGCTGGGAAAAGCACCTCCCTTTGGTGGAGTTTTCTTACAATAACAGTTACCATACCAGCATTCAAGCCGCTCCATTCGAGGCATTGTACGGGCGTAAATGCCGGTCACCTCTCTGTTGGGCAGAGGTGGGAGATAGTCAGATCACGGGTCCAGAGATTGTTGTGGACGCCACAGAAAAGATTGCACAAATACGACAACGCATGGCGGCAGCACGCGACCGTCAGAAAGCCTACGCGGATAAGCGTAGAAAGCCATTGGAATTCGAGGTCGGGGACCGGGTTTTATTGAAAGTTTCACCCTGGAAGGGTGTGGTACGTTTTGGCAAACGGGGCAAACTGAATCCGCGATACGTCGGACCCTTCGAAATCATAGAAAAGGTTGGCAAAGTTGCCTACAAGTTGAACCTACCAGCTGAACTCGGGGCAGTTCACAATGTCTTTCATGTATCGAACTTAAAGAAGTGCCTATCTGATGAAAACCTCATCATTCCTTACAAGGAACTCACTATCGACGAGCGGTTGCAGTTCGTCGAGGAACCAGTAGAAATCACGGACCGGGATGTGAAGGTCCTCAAACACAAGAGAATCCCTCTTGTACGAGTTCGTTGGAACTCCAAACGTGGCCCAGAGTACACCTGGGAACGCGAAGACAGGATGACAGAAAAGTACCCCCATTTATTCGGGAACCATGCAACCACTACTGAGGCTGAAGCTACTACTTCGGAATTTCGGGACGAAATTCCAGATCAACGGGGGGAGGATGTGACACCCCAGGAAAACCAGTGAACAGTACAGTTTACCTAGCTTCCTCAGTGAGTGCATACCAAATTTCGGGACGAAATTTCCAATTAGTTGGGGATAATGTGACAACTCGTAGTTCCGAACCTACTTTTTGTGCTTTGTTGTAACGTATGTGAACATGTTATGATTATACGAACTCTGATTCATTAAATGTTAAATGTGTGTTATGATTTTGAAATGCATAAATGTGTGAAATACATGTTGGATGAAACCCGAACGCACAACACAACCAACCACACAACATTCACAACCGATCGCACAACATGTTTGGACTTTATGCTTATAAACGGACCAAAGGGGGCGGCCCATTGAGGAGTCCGGCCCACTCACCTTTGGCACATAACACGTGAGATGGGTGTAGTCATATCACACTTTCACAAAACATTCTCACACACAAGAACCCTAGTTCTCTAAGAAGCCGACGGCAACCATCTTGCATCTCGAAACACTTTGGTTCGTTGTTTGGATCACCTACCCCCCTTAAACCGGTTAGTTTATTTACTTGAACGCATGATTGTTAATCCTTGAATTGCATGATTCACATAACGATTTCAGTATTGATGTATGGTTACATATTTGATTTCATGCGAGTTGATGATGTTGATTTCTGATTAATGTTCTTGTAGTTCGTTTTGCATGATGATAAGCTTAAACCGATTGATGATATTAGGTTCTGTTTCGGATTGCTTGTGTAACGAATTCAGATTTGGAATGAATGTAATCGGATTGAATTGTTGGATTGATTGGTTGCTGTTTATGTTTGGAATCACGTTTAGGGTATGTATGAATTGCATGTTACCACATCTTGTGATTCGGGTATGATGCTTGTTTATGTTAGGGTTTATACGAATTAAGTGATATGGTTGCTTGTTTGATCGAGTAATTAGATGATGTGATAATGATTTGGTGTTAATTGATTTCATAAATGTGGAAACTATTGATTTTAATTGATATTGTAACTGAAATAACATGATATCCGGAAATTTAACACAATCACACAAGCCGGATCGCACAAGTTGGTCCAAATCGTACAAGACATGCTGGATCGGACAAGCTATCATGCTTGGGCCGATGTACCAGGTAGTTGGGCCGGTTGGGGTCGCACAACCCAGCCCGGTCGTACAAACAGTCCTGGCCGCACAAGGGTTCCGGTCGCACAAAGTACCTCGACCGCACAAGCCCAATATTAATCGCACAACCTGTATGATCGCACAAGGATGCATTTGCTTGCTAACCGTTTATTTATTGGGCCTTAAGCCCAATCTGGGTCGCACAACCCGTCCGGGTCACACAAGA
The DNA here is from genome assembly GCF_002127325.2 of Helianthus annuus. Lineage (NCBI taxonomy): Eukaryota > Viridiplantae > Streptophyta > Magnoliopsida > Asterales > Asteraceae > Helianthus > Helianthus annuus. The sequence goes on along the minus strand of NC_035449.2, from coordinate 164,652,129 downwards.
ATACTTGTTTAATTGTTTTGGGCCGCATAAGTTTGGATTGTTTACTTGTTTGTGGGCCGGGAATCATTGGGCTTAGACACTAACATCACACAAGGAGGTTGGGCTCGCACAAGCTTGATGGCCCAACCGTCCAACTCGCACAAGTGAGAATGTATGTTTATCTGTTATGTGGTTGCCATGATCGATACGTGCTTGCAATATGTTAACTCATGAAATTCATACGTGCAATACTTGAACCGAACCTGACTAGTGTGATAACCCTGTTAGGACGTGATTGATCACTGTTAGTTCAAGAAACCCTCTTTGTGTATCTGCCGAGCAAACCAAGGTGAGTTCACACAGCCAAGGCATGGGATTCCCGGGTTGGGAATTGGGTTGGATATGATGAATGTGGAATGATTACTCGTACTTACGCATATACCAGACTATAGACCATCGTCCTCAGGTTAGTCAGGACACGTTACGTAAAGCCTACGTAACCCAGTATATTTGCCACATGTCTCCCGGGTCGGGAAGGACACGTTACGTAAAGCCTACGTAACCCAATACCATTCACTGGCTTCCAGGTCGGAAGGCCACGCTGCGTAAAGCCTACGTAGCCCCCACGCGTACCACTGTCCTCGGGGAAGGGCACGTCACGTAAAGCCTACGTGACCCTGTACGTTTTCCTGTTCTCGGTAAAGAAGAACACATGGTCGGAAGTTAGTCTAGTAAGTACCGTTAATGAGAAACCCTCATTAGCCAGGATAAACATGGGAAGCCCCCACCTTTAGTACACACTAGTATGGGAAGCCCCCACTAGCTATACTTATGCATGTTAGAACCTTACTTTCTGTGAACTCGCTCAACTAGTTTGTTGATTATTTGCTGCATGCCTTGCAGGACCTTAGGTATACTTGGAGCTTGCACCAGAGGAGAAGCGGGTCGTTGTGGACAAGAACTCGTGAATGCTTATTAAACACTTTTACATTCACACATTGATACTTATGTTTTGGGTTATACATTTAATGCTTCCGCTACTTAAACAGTATTTGGTTTTGAAACATCAATCGTATCTTTGATTATTGTTAAATGCTATGTTTGATATGATTGGTGGCTTGATCCTGGTCAGTCACGTCTCCAAGCGGTGGTACTCCGCGTGTGGGATTTTGGGGGTGTGACAGTCAACCATGTCCTAACAGGGTTACCATACAAGTCAGGTTTTGACTTCAAATAATGCACGTATAAATCATAGCAACACGTATAGCACGTAAACAGTCAAAGCATAACTATGCAATCATACTTGTGCGTCTAAACTATTAGCCCAAATGTAAACGGCCCAACATGTTGTGCGATTCCACATGTACCGGCCCAAATAGTGTAAGGGATCCAATAACATATGTGGCCCAACTATATAACACATAGTGAGCTTGTGCGGTCCGGTTAGCTCTTGTGCGATTGATCTCTAGCCCGACCCAAATAACATCAGCAATTAAATAGTCTGTTCGGTCCAATTAGTATACCCGGCCCATTATAAAGTCTTGGGCGACTAAAGATACCTTGTGTGACTGAAGTCTTGGGCTGCCCGGCCCAGGGCTCTAACAGTCCAAATCTGATCGATAACCACGGCCCAACACAGGCCTTGTGCGACCAGGCTGCACTCGTGCGACTGAACTGTTGTGCGATTCTAGGTGTGTGTGGTTTGGACTTGTGCGACCATTCAACTAATTTCCATCATTCAAGCAATCGGTTACACTAATTCAAGGTTTCCATACTTATCATTTATCAATTAACAAGTTATCAGTTTCAAAACATGATAGATTTCAATCAAACAGGGATTTCAACATCAATTCTTATAACCCTAATTCATAACCAAACATGAACAACATCTTATAACATAACGATTTACATGAGCATGCATCATCACATTCAACCCGAAGCACATTGACTGATTTTTCAAGCATCATCAATTACCATTTGATTATATCATACAATCCGATTTTTGTGAACATTAACCATACATGTGAGCCGATTAACAATACACTATTAACTATTATCATAAGCAACCATGTTAACAAGAATCCTCGGTTATTAAGCAAATATCTCTAATAACATCAACATACAAAGCAATAACATCAACATATAATCAATAACATTAATCACTAACCGGATTGAGAGGAGAAAGGGGAATCAGCCAAGTCAAGAGCTTCGAGAGGGAGAGAGTTGTGGCTGCCGTCGAGTTTGAGAGGAGAGAAAGAGAGTAGGGTTTCTTGTGTGATAGTGTTTTGTAACCGATGAGAAAACAAGTCCCTAAGGATGTTTGTTTGCGTGAAAGGGGAGTGGGCCGACCCAAACATGGGCTGCCTTAAAGTCCGGTTGCAAGCTATGCGGCCCAAAGGGCTTGTGCGTTGAGCTAGTGTTGTGCGTTCGGATCATGTTGTGCGGTTTGGGCTATACATACATACACATAATTCATATTGCACACGACATACATACATTCATAACAGCATTCATACATCAAAGCATTCAATACGTCAAAGCTCATATAGTCATAAGACGTTCACATACGTTAGACAAAGTAAGTCTAAAGTTCGAGTTGTTACAATATCACCCAATGGCTGCCCCAATGGTGAAGATTATCAAGTAATGTGCACAATACCCCACATACCGGCTGTAACTTGGTGATTACATAAACTTAATCACTATAAGTTATAATTCTGAAAATAATTTGGAGTATTGTAAACAGTTAACAACTCACAAATTGTGAGAAAAGAGTTTATAAAAGAAGAATAACTCACATTGTAGATTTAACACGGACAGAATATGATTTTAGCTTCGTTAACCTAATTTAAATAATGATGCACACAAAACTGGGTTAGTGATCAATACAACAGTCACGATCACTCACGAGATCAAATTCTCACAATGAACGACAAAGTGCAATACTTCAACTCATTCATCGAATTAACGACAAACGACAAAGTATAATACTTAAACTCATTCATCGAATTAACGACAAACGACAAAGTATAGCCCAATGTGGGCGGCACTTAAAAATTCTTTGGATATATTGATCTCGGAAAATGAATCGTAATAGCGATCGAGTAATTACCCTGTTTTGCGGCAGCATTTCGTGATCGTGTGTGTTTAATTTGTAGTATAACTGAGCTAATTCGACGTCTACAGAGAATTTGTTCGACGTTTTAATACCAACAGTCGTATGCCAAGGTCGGCTATTTATAGTGCAATTTGAGACTCGCATACGGACCGTATGCTTGATCCCTTACGGTCCGTAAAGGAGACCGGTAGGCTTACGGTCCGTAAGGACTAACTCTTACGGTCCGTAAGGGTGCAGCCTAGGTTTTGTAGACTAGCTGAGTTCGGGACTAGCTTGGATGATTCAGCACAAATCGATTTTCAATTTGTTGACAACGAAAATTTAAGATAATTATCAATTAGGGTTTACCCCCCCTATGTTTTAGGGGCCCTGATCCTGATTCCGATTGTTCAGAAAATTTTAGGGTTGGTGCGGAATTACTTGGGTGTCTCAATTAGGGTTTCCTTATGGACTAATTATCATCCTAATTTATGAATTTTAATGAGAATTGTTACACACGATCTTGTCCGTACACATGTCAAAATGTTGTGGTCACTGATTAATGGCCCCTAGGCCTTTGATTGGGTGAAAAGGCAATTGGATCTTTCACCATTTGAAGGGGCAAGCAGCTGGGTTCAATGAATCTGCTGTACTGGGGACACCTTACGGACCGTATGGGCTTTGGCTTACGGTCCGTAAGCCCCTAGTTTGGCAGATTTACAACTTTGGTCCCTGCAGCACCAAAACTTGGTATTTGATGCGTTTTTGGCACGTTTAAGCCCCGTTAACCCCATTTCAAAGCTCTAAAATGAAGTTAAAGTATAGGGAACTTAAAATGTGCTCAAAAATATGTCGGATGTCGGTTCGTTTGGCCGTACGGTAGCGATGTTCGGTTAATTACGACGGAATGCGCATAAGCGCGGAAGACGATCCAAATTGTGCGACGAACGGATTTTTCTCATGCCATACACTTGGGCATAATATAAGGATGCTTACATAAATTTTTGGATGTCCGGATGATCCAAAAGTTTGTTTTAGCATACCAAACTCCTCAAAGCCTATTTCTAAGCTATGTAAAGGATATTTATGGTATGTGTAACTTATGGACATGTTCCAGAACGTTTGTTACAGTTCAAATTGGCATACTTTCGCAGTTTGTCAAGTTTAGTCCCTGTAAGCGAATTAACTTGTTTTTGCCATACCAAAGCCTTCAAAACTTATTTCTAAGTTATGTAAAGGTTATTTAAGGTATGTTGAGTATATGTTGATGTTCCGGAGTATTTGTCGCATTAAACCGAGTACGTTTACGCACCAGTTTGCGTATAATTCCCTAGAAAGTGATGTAGAGTTTGAAATTGAACAAAAGTCAAAACACGAAAATGTAAAACACAACAAAACTATTATTGGGATCAAATAACATTATTTTATTGAAAATTGAACTGTTCACAATGATTACGGGCACAGATGTTACAAAAAGGACCCTATGGTAGTCTAGCCACACTCATCACAGGTTTGATTTTCTTCCCCTACACATTATGAAATGAACTGTGCGGACTGTGCAAGGAATTACGTAATTATGGAGGCCTACATAATTATGGAATTTAGTGCACAGAAACCACAGCGAGTTTTGTCATGTGTCTAGAGTGAACCCTGTTCATTTCCAATTCTAATGAAGCAGCAGTTGAAGAAAAATGAACTAGCTATTCATTTTTCACTTCTGAAAGAATATCCGTTGATGGAAATGAATATCCGTTTGTTTAATACTTCATTTCCGATCTGATGAAGAATCCGTTGAAGAAAATGGATCATCCATTCATTTTCGCTTCTGAAGAATATCCGTTGATGGAAATGAATATCCGTTTGTTTAATCCTTCATTTCCGTTCTGATGAAGAATCCGTTGAAGAAAATGGATCATCCATTCATTTTCGCTTCTGAAGAATATCCGTTGATGGAAATGAATATCCGTTTGTTTAATCCTTCATTTCCATTCTGATGAAGAATCCGTTGAAGAAAATGGATCATCCATTCATTTTCGCTTCTGAAGATTATCCGTTGATGGAAACGAATATCCGTTTGATTATCCTTTTCATTTCCGTTTCTGAGGAAGCATCTGTTGAAAATGATGCCGTCGATTCTTTTTCGTTTCTGAAGAATGTCTATTAAGGAAATGATAGGATTATGCTTTGCATATCTCTAGTAGTTATTTGACACAAAGTCACAGACAGACTCCTACGAATAAATTTCGTCCAATTGTCACACCCCGACCACGTAAAACAACAAAACGTGGCGGAAACGTCGGGGAGTGTTGTAACAGAATCATTGTTTCACAACCATGGATTAAACAGTTTTGTTTTATTAAAATATTGAACTAAGTGTTTTGATACAAATTAGATAAATACAACTATTATCTTTCAAGTTTTAAAGTCGCTAAGGCCGTGTCCATTCCTATGTGAGAGTACACAAATATCATCATCTAGCATCATCAACTATTGTACCTGAAACACATGTGAAAATAGGTACGTCAGCATAAAAAGGCCGGCGAGTACATAGGTTTTGTATGAGTTTCAGATTCATGGCTCGTTTTACATGTTGCAATACTTATTTAAAAACCTTGTTTTGAAAAGTATAGTATTGCGACACAATTAACCAACCCAAATAAAATTGGTTACAGTTTATAAAATCTCGTAGCCATGACTCTTAACTCCAAAACATTTGTATAATTAAATCCAGATTTGTAAATCGTTTTTGGAATAAAAACTCGGATAGTATAATATATTGTTGGAAAAACCTTGTATTACAACTTTGTTTTGTTTACCATTGCCCAAGTGATCTAGATAACGCAACGATATATAATGTATTAAAAGCACTTATATATAGGAAGTACCAGCGGCGTATCCACCATGCTTTTAACACATTATACCCGCCCCGTTACCTAATCACTTCCCTAACCCAACGGTTCAAACAGGTTTCAACGGTTCATGTCAATCAATGGTTACAAACGATTCACATAGTCACGTAGTCACAAACGGTTCACATAATCAACGGTTACAAACAGTTCACATAATCAACGGTTACAAACGGTTCACATAGTCAAGTAGTCACAAACGGTTCATATAGTCAAGTAGTCACAACGGTTCACATAGTCCAACGGTTCATCTAGTCAACGGTTACAAACGATTCACATTATCAACGGTTACTAACGGTTCACATAGTCAAATGGTTACAAACGGTTCACATGATTAAATGGTTACAAATGGTTCACATGATCAAATGGTTACAACGGTTCAAAATGTAAAACAATGTGTCCATATGCTGGATGAGCATATGCAACAAAATGTAGTACATGGAAATCAATGTGCTGGCATGTTAAGTGAGCATACATAGCAAAACATAATGAAATCGTGTACTAATAGTGTACTATTGAACATAGTAAGTATATGATATAAAAACATGAGAAACATGAAAGTATCAAGTAGGCACATGTGTTCCACCCCAAAACAGTTTGAAAACAGTAAAAGAGGGGACTATGTACTCACTTGAGGGTGCTTAGAAGTCTTGAACAACAACCAAGCAAAGCAAGAGGGATCACGGAATCAAACGGCACCCTATATAGGTAACTATGTAAATAACCGGACCTAAATCGGGAGATCGGATAGAATGAGGTCTTGTAAACCAAATGAGTGTTGGAACTCATGTGATATGGTTTAACAAAGCTTGTTTTGACATTTCTGATCTATTTGGGAACTTGGTTTTCTTGTAGAAAAGATAGCAAGGACCCATTGTGAGTATTCTTTCATTCTTTTTATTTGTTTCCTAGTTTGGAAGTAAAATATAGTTTGACTTTCAGCTTTGACCACGAGTTGGTCAACGAGAAGTTCGTTTGAACTTCGCAACGTGAGCGTAATCACGTTGGTTATAGTCCTTAGTGACTATACCCACTGATTACCACGTTGACTAGGTGTAGTGACGAGTCGTAGTTTCAGTCAAAATGCGCATTTAAGCGTATTTTGCAACCAAACTACTCTTGGTATCAAAACACTTTGTTTTGATATCAAAACCTGTTTTCTAACTTAGGTAAGCATGTTTTAACATGCTTAGCTCGTCACTTTTAGTTTAGTGCTTGTTTAGAGTCGTAAGTCAAGCGGTCTAAACCACCGCTTAGACTTTTGAACTCGACCCGTTTGGTCGATCATTAGGATCCGACCAAGCATGTTTAGTGAACATAGTTGTATAGGGAATAACCTTCCGAGGTTATACCTTATGGTCACCTAGTTTAAGTAGTTATATGATAGGTAGATTATATGCCTTAGGTAAATGACCAAAATGCCCTTTTCATGCATAATTGGATTTTAACACTCATTTGGTTTACAAGACCTCATTTTATCCAATCTCCCGATTTAGGTCCGGTTATTTACATAGTTACCTATATAGGGTGTCGTTTGATTCCGTGATCCCTCTAGCTTTGCTTCGTTGTTGTTCAAGACTTCTAAGCACCCTCAAGTGAGTACATAGTCCCCTCTTTTACTGTTTTCAAACTGTTTTGGGGTGGAACACATGTGCCTACTTGATACTTTCATGTTTCTCATGTTTTTATATCATATACTTACTATTGTTGGTCCCTAATCTGTTGGGATCTTCCTGTAGATGAATGTAACGATATGATCACTGTGCGGAATCCAGATGATCACGAAATGATACACAAAGACATATGAATTCCATTAAACTCCGTCTGCAATTCTATTGATTGATGTGACAGATTACAGATCCGTAAGAACACAGACACTTCTCTAGCTCAGCTATCAAAGTTGCAAAAAGTTAAAAATAATCTAACTAAGCTACTATTTATAGGCACATCAGGATGACTTAAGTGCTGTCCGATCGGTTAGGCTAACCGATCGGTTGGGCCACTCGATCGAACAGCAAGTTCGATCGACTGGGCTATCCGATCGGCTAAGCCAACCGATCGGCTTATAACATAGCACTTTTTACAATACAAACCCGTATCCTGATGCCTTATACATATAATCTATACAACTATACAAAAGATGACTTCATGCTTACGGAAGCTACAGACGTTGTGCACTAACAGACTCCCCCTCGGATGTAGCTGTAGTTCCTTCCAGCAAAGTCTTGATCATTTCCTGTTGCGTCTTCTTTCACGCGCTTTCTGTCTTCTCTTTTCCTCACGTTCAGTTAACATTCTTCTTCTTTTATGTCTCCCTTCTGTCAACCACCAGTTTCTATACACAGGATCACCATCTCGTTTCCTGTCCCACTTAGGGATCTTGTTCTCTTCAGACTCAATCGGTGTTTGATCAGTTGGAGGCACGTAACCAAGGTTTCTTCTTCCTCTCTCAGCAGCTTTTCTTTGAATCTCTTTTGATCTTAAACTTCTTTTATATTCCTTCAGAAATTCATCAACCTCGAGCTCTCTCCACGAGGTCTTCCAGTTCTTTCCAGAGTTAATCTCTTTTGCAAAACAGACATCTACCACACTCTGGTACTGCTGAGCTATCGCCTTGTCTTTCTTATCATAGACTATCTTGTTGACAAACAAGCAATCTATGTCTTTCTTCGAACAGTTAACCAACCACATTGGATCTAGAATACTGATTCTTCTTGCTTCTCCAATGGTTTTGTCATACAGAGAGATCACTGCTTCAGCTGTTGAAGGATTATAAAGCCATGCTTGAAACAAATCAAAGAAGTCTTGCTCAATAGCTCTTAGCGGCATGCTTTTCAAGCATTTTGGTGGCTTCACATCCAGAGTAATATCCTTCTCACCTTTCTCCGTATATTTCACAATTCGTTTAGGAAATTGTGGTTTCCAATCTGGATAATTGTTCTTTGCTTGGAATTTGATGTAATTCCACAACTTCTGATCTCTTTCTTTGACTTCAGGACCGTAGTAGAACTGCTTGATATTCTTTGTAACTACCAGCTCGTCTACGTCCCACCAGGGTAAGGTAGCAATATCAGATATGCATCTAAAATATTGTACACCCTGTTCCCTTCGAATTGCATAAACATTTAGATCCTCCAGATAACCCACGAAGGAATATCTCCCCAAGACAAATCTTTGTCATGAGTAAAGTATTGTAAAGCCCTGAGAGTTTTCCTTTCTTTTGGCATAGCTTTGAACCATCTTTTCTTTTCTTCAGCAGAAATCTCTCTTGGTACAGGCTCAGGCATATCTGCAGAAGCAATTCTTTCTTCAATCTTCCTTCTTAGATCATCTGCATTCATATCTTGAAACATTTCCGTGAATGTTGGAAATGGCATATCTTCCCCTTCATAATGAAAATCCATTCTTTCTTCTTCAGAATCAGAATCGGTTTTAATAACCACATTATCATAATAATCAGCTTCAAGAGGAAATTGGGGCTCAAAATCTTTTGCTGGAGACTGTGGAATTACATCTTCTATATCAAACTTGAACTTCCCGTCTTCCATCCCCAATTCTTCAAGCATTTCAGCTCTAGTTCTTATAATCTCTTCCTCTCCTTGATGATAACCAGACAAAGAAATAAAGGTAGGATTAGAAAGATGTACCTGATCATCCGATTGTTTTCCAGAAGATGACGCTTCAAACTCTACATCATCATTCTGTTCATTCACTTCATCGTTCATCAGATCATTCACCTTTTCTTGAACAGACGGATCATTGATTAATAAACCAGATGTGCCTTGATCATCATCATCATCATCAGGTTTATCATTTTTGTCAGACTTATCATCTGCTCCATCATCTTTATCATTATCTTCCTCTTCATCTTCTTCATCGCCATATAATAAATCACTATCAGAATCTTCAACAATCTCCCCTCGAGCAATTTTACCTTTCTTTTTCAACTCATAGAATCTTGTTAACTTTGCTACTTCTTTCCCGTTGTAGGGTACTGGATACGCATCACCGACCATCACAAACTTGTCAGTGGTATACTCTAATAGTAATACCTCTCTTGCTCTTCTCCGTCTTTGAATAACTCGAACATCTCTGATAACATTCTCAAGAATGATAGGCTCAACAGGTTCACCAACCATTAAAAACTCTGACTCATGAACTTCTTCATTTTCGGCTAGCTCATGAATTTCTTCATCTTCAGCTTCTGCCATTACCTCATCATTCTCAGCGACTTCTTGAACATCAACCATTTCAGCATCTGGTTGAGAAGATGATCCACCCATATCAAGTTGATTCTGAGAAGCACCAAGTATTTCAACTTCTTCGGCTACACCTTTGTTTCTTAGGTTAGCTTCTTCAGCAAGTTGTCGTTCACGTTCTTGCCTTCTCTCGTTAGCTTTTATTATATCAACTTGATCAAATGCTTCATGAATATTCAGCTTCAGATGTGTTTCAATTACAGCAGTTAGCATCTGAAGTTGTTGATCTTTCATCACTTTGTCTGCTTTCATCGCTTCCATTTCCAGCTTCATTGCTTTCATTTCATTTGCAGAAGCTTCATTCATTTCATTAAGAAGCTGGTTCCATGTTTGCTTGATGTTTTGTAGATCTTTCACTTTGGCATTCAACGAAGCTATTTCATCTGTCAAGGTACTAACAACTTCAACATTGTCTTTAATATCCTCTTTCATCTCTTTAATTCTTTTGTCTTTCACGACCAATGCATCAACGAAGTCGTTGTTTGAATCTACCAATTCGTCAATCTTTTTCTTCAGTTTATTTCGCTCTGCTTCATTTTCCGCTTTCTCTTTCTCCAAAGCTTTAACTCTTTCAACTAAATCTTTGACTACCTGATCATGAAACATATCACCTTCACCTTCTGGCATATCATCAAAGAAATTACCAGTTGCGCCACCAAAACTTTCAAAGTCTAGATTGAAATCATCTGTCTTTGGTTGTGATGATTCAGGAATGTCATGAAGAACAGATGTTTGACTTGCAAATTTGACACCTGTAATCTCCACATAGTCATCGTCTTTGTTTAACTTTGGAGTTTCAGCACTTGGAGTATCTTTTGGAATTTCAGCCGCAGGACTCTTTTCAACATCGTCCTGTTTCTTCTTTCCTTCAATCTCTTTTTGAGATTCAGCACTTTGTTTTCTTGCTCTAACATTCCTTGGAATAGTACCCGCAGGAGCTGCTTTACGCTTCTTTCTGTTTTTTTTGACTCATCAGGATTGTATGGAGAGTCTTCATCATCCGAATCCTTTCTCTTCTTTAAAGACTTTTTCTTCAACTGCACTTTCCCTTTTCCCATTGTTTCAGCAACCAGTTCAGATTCAGATTGAGTTGCTTCTGAATCTTCATCACTGGAACTCTTTCGAGTTTCATCTTCATGAGCAACTGACTTTTGGGCTTGTTTAGCTGCAGCCTCTTCATTCTTTTTGAAGTAGTTTTCCAATGTTTCCTTTAAAGTCTCATTACTTTGCTCAATAACCACTATGGGTTCAATAACAGTTTCATCAATCAACCTTCTCTGAGGCTCTCCAGAAGACCCTGCAAAACAATCATTGAAAAACAAGATTAGAAATATTTTTAAGAAAAAGATCTAAGTATCATAGTACACCCCTTTCACTATACCCTTTTCTGTTTCCTTGACAACAACCACAGGGGTCGACTTCGGTGTTCTTTTTCTTTTACCATCTTTAATACACCACCATCTTGTCTTTTTCTCAATCAAATCACTCATTTTATTATCCTCATTATCTAAGCTACTGTTATCATGTCTCCACGTGTCATTTTCTGGAGCAACATAAGCTTTATCTTTCATTGCACAGATCAAGTCTTTTGTCTTTGCATCCTTATCTTTTGTGACTCTTAGAATAGCAACTTTGTTTACTTCACTCAGTTCCATCACATCATTGCTATCCTTCGGCAGATCCTTGATTTTGTCATTCAAGATCATCATTATGAATATTGGATACATGATGTATTTGTCTTTTCCAGCTTCACAGTTTTCTTTCATGAATTCAAAAATTACTTGAGATATGTTGTATCTCCTGTTCAGCACCAAACTTACAACTATGTTCATGATGTAGTCTGAAACTTCATCATATGCTCCTTTCCTATGAGACAAGGAGTGTACTAAACAATGCATCAAATATCTGTATGCTTTTGAGAAGCTTCTTTTGTACATCTTTCCGTTGATATGATTTGTAAATCCCATTCTACACCACAATCCCTTCGCAAGACGTTCTGACATAATTGTCGGATCATTGTCAGAATCTTGTAATTCTAGAATCTTTCTCACATCTTCAACTCCAAACACAATCTCAACATCTATGTCTTTGTCATTCTCATCTTTCTTCCTCACAACAGCATGTATTGTTTTATCTGTTTCCTCATATCTTGCAGTATTCCAAAATGCTCTCACATGTGATTCGTAAACTACTGTTTTATCAGATAGTGCTTTTGCAATTCTGCTATCTCTTAAAAATTCAGCCATTTTTTCTACCACAGTTCCTGTTGTGGACTTAGCATCTATTAAACAAGGTACATTGTGACCCTTGTCAGCATCCTTTCCTCGTCCCTGTAAAATTATTCAATCATTAGATATAGAGACTCAAGGTTGACATAGCTTGAAAAATTTTCTAACACTTGAAGTTTTCAGTGTGATAGTACTGTGAATCGAATGGCCTGTTCGATCGAGTAGCATTTGCTGTTCGATCGGTTAGGAATGATGTAATGTAATTAGTTTGCTTGTTCGATCGAGTGGTCTATTCGATCGATCAACAAATGCTGTTCGATCGGCTAGCAAATACTCTTCGATCGGTTAGCAAGAATTTATGCAAGAAATCTAAGGTCAGTGATTGAAACATGTCTTCCTTCAAACAAAGCTACTCGATCGGCTAGAACAATGTTATTCGATCGGTTAGCAAGCTGCTGTTCGATCGGCTAGCAAGGTGCTGTTCGATCGGCTAGCAAGATGCTGTTCGATCGACTAGCAAAATGCTATTCGAACGGTTTGCAAGATAAGACATGAACTTATGATATGATGTAATGCTATTCGATCGGTTAGCATTTGCTGTTCGATCGGCTGGGCTAGCCGATCGGCTAGCAAATGTCTCAGATTAGAAAAACATACATCAAAATACACTAACACTTAAGAATTTCTTAACATATCAAAGGCACAAACTTCAAGATAGATAATCAAAAGATATTCAAAACACTTATTTATGGAACATGATGCTGTTCGATCGGCTGGGCTAGCCGAACGACTAGCATCATCTTCAACATGAAGATCATTCAAGAACATGAAGAACATTATATTAGATATAAACAAATTGAACACATTTCTACAATCTACATACTGTCGACATCAAAACCCTATGTTCATCTTCATCAGAAACATCCTAAAACATCATCAATTTTGCATTTGAAGTTCCGACAGCCGTAGCCTAATAATCTCAGATCTATCAAATTCTAACAAGATTTTTCAAAAATTGAAACGGTGAACTTATAGATCTTATGATTGCGATCAAAACCATGTTCTTGGATTTGTCTAACACTTCCTAAATCCTTCTTAATCTTGATTCTAAGGTCCGACAGACGAAGAACTCTAAAACTGTTCTAAATCTTGAACAAAATCAGTGATTTGAAGTTAAGAAATACATACCTTTGCCATTTGAATTGACGAGCAAACCAACAAATCAAATCTAGAGTGCAAAAGGAATCAAAGAATCTTCAGTGAAATGAATCGAATAGGAGAGAGTTTTTGTTCGAACGAGAAAGAAAGAACTTTCTAGAAGAGCTGACCTCCTATTTATAGTGGTGAACTTGATCGAGTGGCCTGTTCGATCGGCTGGGCTAGCCGATCGGCTGGCCTGTTCGATCCAAGGCACATCACCTTTTTCAATCGATTAGCTTTTGAACCTTTTGTGATTTTTGAAAATGATTGGATGATTGATCTGATGAGCTTTTATTTTCCTTTTTAGGGTTTTTTAAGTTTTTATCTTTTTGTTTCTGTTCCACACTCTTCTTTACAGGTTTTTGCGTTGAGCATTCACCTTTCTCTATAGAATGTAAAACAGTATTTTTAAACATTTCATTTAATTTCAAAAATGTTTTTCTTTTTTCTTCCTTTTCTTTTTCAGTGATCGAGAAGTCCACTTAAGCATCTAGGTCCAAGTTAATGACCCTAGAAGCTTAATTTGTCTACCAAGTTCAACTTAATGACCTTGGTTGACCAGAAGCAAAACACACTGACTTGATTTATCGTTTTTTATGAAAATTTACAAGATACAACTTAATGAACTTGTATTTTTGACTTTTCAAATTCCCAGTTTGTGTTAAGATTAGCTCCCAACCCATCTTTTTAGCTCAGGATCAACTTTCTGCATTTGCATCAGACTGTGAATCTAATGATAAACTTTCCATTTTGGCTTGTCTAAAAATAAAGCAGAAATGTAAAATGTTTTTGTATTTTCAATGCAAGTGTTACACTAAAAAGTAAGCTGAAATACTAACAGAAATGAAAGATAATCTATTTACAGACAACTTTTGGTGAGCGTGTCAGGGAATCATATTAGTTTATCAGACAAGTTATCAGTACCGTTAAGCTTTAAATCATATTCAAACTTAAACATTTTACCTAGATAGATTTTAAATTTTCAACACAATTTTCAAGATATTCAGGATATGACTTAGTTGATTTAAGAACTTAGCGCAATCATGTGTCCCACCTCTTGAATATACTCCCGTATCCAGTATTCCAAATTTCTAATCTACAGATGAATATACTAAGATGATGTCTGTTCATAATTTAGGGAATGCGAGAACTGAGGGATCTCAGGTCAGAACTTCCGTTCAGCAGAGAGATATCAGTTTCGACTTAGTAGTGTGTCCCCTTTAGAGGATCTTTCCAGCTACAACAGATGATTATCAATTTTATTGTCTAATCACTGAGGGCTAGAATGCTATGTTTCAAGCATTTACTTCAAAGCATTATCCAGGGACTAGGTCAGAACTACCGTTCAGCAGAAGTCCCGAAATAATACCCCAGACATCATTTAGTAGAAACACCTAGTATATTAGAATATGAAATCTTTCAAACGAGATTTCAGGGGTTACCTATATATCCAAGTAGGGTTCCCAACAGACTTTGCAAGTTTAAGTTTTTATGTTTATATCCCAAATAAGTCTACTAAATGTGTTTAAAATTTATCATCATATCATCAGTAAGCTGTTTAAATCTTTATACGTTACAAATCTTTAGCATACGATAACTATCAAACTAATGTACTATCATTTTCCCTTTTTACACTAGCTCTTTTTCATTTTCTATTGTTTATGTAATTTTGAGATTTTATCATGTTTTTGGCTTTTTGATTTTTTACTGTTTTTGGATTTTCTAAAAGTATATATTTACAAATATACCTATCTCCCCCTAAAGACCAAAACATGTAAAAAGTCGACAAACCATTGCAGATTTTTTATCATCATCATCTACAGTGGTTTCTGCATCAACGCTAACAATTCCATCCGACACTGAAAAGAGCATCATACCGTTTAGTTTTAAAAGATATTTGAAACGATTTCTGTCAAAAGCTTTGGTATGAAGATCAGCTTTTTGCTCATCAGTGTGGATTTTCTCGATTCGTATCAACTTTTTCTCGAAGCAGTCGCGAATAAAGTGATGACAAATTTCTATATGTTTCGTTTTAGCGTGATGTACCGGATTTTTCGTTATGTTAATTGCGGCCTCATTATCAACAAAAATAGGAGTGTTAAGAAACTGCAAACCGTAGTCGCGCATCTGTTGCTGTATCCACAGGATTTGAGAACAGCAGCTGCTCGCAGATACGTATTCTGCTTCACATGTGGATAGCGCCACAGATGTTTGTTTCTTGCATTGCCAGGTGACCAAGCGGGGTCCAAAGAACTGGCATCCTGCAGTTGTTGATTTGGCATTTTGTTTGCAGCATCCGAAATCCGAGTCGGAATACCCCTCAAGCGTGAAATCGCCTTTTATAGGATACCACAACCCCAACGACGGAGTTCCTTTCAGGTAGCGCAGTATCCTTTTTACGATGATCAAGTGCGATGCTCTAGGGTTAGATTGAAATCTAGCTGCGAGGCACGTTGGATACATTATGTCGGGCCGTGAAGCAGTTAGATACATCAAGGAACCAATCATGGATCGATATAATCTTTCGTCTGCCCTGTCTCTGGTGAGATCTGGGTGAATCCCATGATTTGTTGCTAATGGGGTTGCAGCAGGAGAAGAGTCTGACATTCCAAATTTCTCTAGAATATCATGGACGTACTTCGTCTGGTGTATGAAAATCCCTTCAGGAAGCTGATCAACTTGGAGCCCCAAAAAGAATTTCATTTCCCCCATTGATGACATTTCGAATTTCTGCTTCATCACTTGCTCAAAATCTTTTTTCGTTTGTTGACCCGAAAATTATATCATCCACATAAATCTGGACTATCAGCAGGTGACCGTCAACAATTTTTGTGAAGAGTGTAGCATCAATTGTTCCCCGGACGAAGTTATTGGCTACCAAATGCTGAGATAAGGTCTCATACCAGGCTCTCGGGGCCTGATGCAAGCCCGGTGGCTGTCCCACATATACTTCCTCTTTCACTTTGCCATAGAGAAAGGCCGACTTCACATCTAGCTGATAAACTTTAAAATTCTTCCAGGATGCAAATGCTAGAAAGATCCTGATAGCTTCAAGTCATGCCACAGGAGCGTATACCTCGGTAAAATCGATCCCCTCCTGTTGACTGAATCCTTGAACGACGAGCCGAGCCTTGTTTCTAACTACAACTCCTCTGTCGTCCCTCTTACACTTAAACACCCATTTGGTGTTGATTTTCCGATGACCATCAGGTAGATCCACAAGTTTCCAAACATTCAACTTTTCAAATTGATTCAACTCTTCCTGCGTCGCGTTGACCCAGGAATCCTCAGTAAGAGCCTCTTTGTACGTGCGAGGTTCTATCTGCGAAATAAAACAACAAAGTGAGAATTCATTTTGTAAAGACTTTACTGAAGAATAAAAACTTGAAAGGCCCTGGTCAAGTTGACGTCTAGTGCGAACGCCCGATTGCAAGTCTCCTATGATCAACTCCTCTGGATGATAGGAAAGAGTTCGCGGCATCACTTCGTCTGGAACATCTACATTTCCTTCCAGATTCGTAACATTCTGTTCTGCATCCTGCTCACTGACTTGGTTTGTTTGACTTAATACCTGGATCTGCTCCCCCTCAAGGTCTGAATCACTATGATCAAATACTGGCATATTTTCAGCTTCTTGATTATCATTCACCACTGACTGATTACCAGGAGCAACTTCATCATCATGATCACCAGCATTGCTAGGACCCGCTTCATCATCATTTGAAGTCTCACGAGGTCTTCTAGAATACTCCGCTGGAAATCTGAGCGTTGATTCATACTCACGAAAAACATCCAGCACATCAAAGAAATCTTCCTCTTCCTCAGATTCTTCTCTCATATCAAACGATTCCCAAAGTCTGTCATAATTATAACGCCATGAATCACCAGGATTCTGAGGCGACATTGTATATCCCTGACATTCAACATTTGCTGCTTTAATAATACGCTTTTCACTTGGAACAAAGACACGTCGTGTAGGACCTGAATATCCAACAAATATTCCTTCAAAGCTCTTTGTACCAAACTTCCCATTAGGTTCTATTACCGTGCAGGGTGACCCAAACGGTTCTAGAAACTTCAAATTCGGCTTGCGTTTATTGATCAACTCAAAACACGTCTTGTTGAACTTCTTCACATTAAGAACTCTGTTGAGAGTATAGCATGCAGCAGAAACAGCTTCACCCCAGAAATTAATTGGTAACTTGGAATCTGCAAGCATCGTTCTGGCTGTCTCGATTAGTGTCCTGTTCTTGCGTTCTGCTACTCCATTTTGCTGAGGAGTGTACGGAGCACTATACTCATGCAGTATACCTTTTTCATCACAGTATTCCTCCATCTTACTGTTTTTGAACTCAGCACCATTGTCACTTCGAATTCTGCAAATCGGTCTTTGGTACAGGTTCTCAATCTTCTTAAACAATACCACTAAACTATCAAAGGTTTCGTCTTTTGTTTTCAAAAACATGACCCACGAAAATCTGGAGTAGTCATCAGTCACGACCAAGCAATAGGAATCTCCTGTTATAGTTTTGACATTCACTGGACCAAACAAATCCATGTGAAGTCGTTCCAATGGTCTTGAAACTGAATTAACTTGCTTTGAGGGATGAGACTTTTTCTTTTGTTTGCCTCTGACACAACTTATGCATTCCCCCTCCAGATGAAAACCTTTAATATTCACTCCTAACACTAGATCGTTATGCACCAAATGATTCATTTTCCTTAGGTGGATATGCCCCATCTTTCGGTGCCATAAACGAGATTCTTTCTCCGTTGCTCTGGACACAAAACAATGAGCCTGACCCGTGGTAGTCGTAGCAACACTCATGTCCAACACGTACAGATCATTGACCCTTGGTGCCCTCATGATGATCCATTCTTCAGGTATCACAAATCCAGGTTTCAAGATCAAACATTCTTTGTCGGTGAAATGAGTAGTGTACATCCTGTCACAAATCTGTGAAATACTAAGTAGATTGTTCTCCAACTCAGTGATGTAGTTAACTCTTTCAAACGTTATGACACCATTCGATAACGTTCCTTCGCCTATGATCCTTCCTCCTTGATTACCCGCAAAACCCACATAACCACCATTAATGTTATTCACATCATATAGTAATGCGGTCTTCCCTGTCATATGCCTTGACGCTCCACTATCCATTATCCACCTGGATACTAGTTGTGGAAGATCCTGCACATATCAAATCATCATTTAAACAACTTTTAAGAAAGATGCCGATTCATGCTTTGCAATCCAGGAAGCTCCGGCAATTCAAACTGTTTAGTCAAACATGGTGTCCACCCAGGCCTCACCAGCCTTGGGTGTAACCGTGACTTTTGCAATTTGAATTTTGAAATTCTTAGACTTGAGAGGTGGAAAGTTTGCATCATAATCAACCGTAATTGATTCTTCAGCCTTTTTCACCTCAGAAGTTGAAACTTTCTTTTCGACTTTTGGTACAATTTTAGGTTTCCACACTTGTTGAGTTTCTGCAGCCCGCTTATAAAATTTATCATGTTTAGGTACCAAATTCTTTACGGGTTCAGATTTTACTTTCAAGTTGTTAATTTGAACAGTTTTCTTCTCAACAACTTTCTTCTCAACATACATCGGTGCTTTACTCTTTTTGTCATCTTTCTTTTGTTGAACCTTCACAATTTCAGTCTTAGGCTTCACATAAGTACACTTTCGTGCAATATGACCAACCTGTTCACATTTAAAGCAAGTACGAGTATCAACTACTCGACTCGTGCCTTCAGACTGAGCCTGTGAAGCTCTCTTCTCAAAAAATTCTTTGTTTGATTTTGAAAAAAATTTCTGTTCTTCATCAGCAAGTGAACTTGAACTGTTCACAAATGTTTTCTTTTCGACAAACTTTTTGTTTGGAACCTATCTTTTCTGATATGATTTACCCCCCTGATAACCACCTGACCAGTTGTTTTTATTGTAAGAACGTGTTGGATAGGCAGTTTTCTTGTTGTCAACCCTCTCTTTCTTTCGACTCAGATTGTTTACTGCTGACAACTCGACTTCGACCAGTTTAAAAACATTTGTTAATTTGTTCAAATTAACATTCTCTAATGGAAACTCAGAATCTGAAAACAACTTATCCGATCCCGACATCTTGTACATAACAAGATCAGATTCATCATGTAAGTTGCTTTTGGATTTTTGTTTCGGAATGTATTTGTCTAGAAAACATCCATCCTCCTCAGAAGTGTCACAATCCGGTTTAAGCACTTTGTCTACCACACTTTTCACCACATCATTTTGGACACTCTCGTCATTGGAAGACGTGAACGTGACATCAATGTTCTCAGGAAGTGTAACATTATTTTCTTCTTCAATTTCCACCAAACTAGACTGCTTTTTCGTGTAGTTGTCTAAGATTGGCGGTGGAACTTTGTGAAACCCTACACCCGTTCCATCAGAAAACACATCCTCACCAGCTTTGTTTTTCCCTATAGGTTTGGGAACAATATGCTGCAAAACAAAGCTAGCTGAGCTATAGCTGTTTAATTTTAACTGGATTCTTTCATTTTCAATTTCAATTTCTTGAACTTTAAGTTTCAGTTTAGCAATTTCATCCAGCTGTTTGTTAATTGATTCCTCTTTTAATCTCAAAACAGCTCTTAAATGTTCATTTTCTTTAGTTGTTTTTCCATTTCGATCATCACTATCTTTGACAACGCTTTTCAATTTTTCAAATTTTTCAGAAATTTGTCTATTTTCAAGAAATACTTTGTCATGTTCAGCTTTAATTTTCTTACTTTCAGTGGTTAATTCATTTATTTGTTCAGCTGAAGCTTTTAATTCTTTGTCACGATCAAGAATCTGATCCTCAAGTTTTCTAACATTAGTTGTTAGATTCTTGATTTTCTCACCATTGAGATATGTGACAGTTGTACAAAAGTTGCATTGTTTGGTGCAACTTTTGCAATCAGCGTTACTATTGACTTTGTTACCTGACACATTTGTTGACTTGTTTTGACTGACCTGATTCTTTGACTCAGAAACAGAAGTAGAATCTACCTCAAGTGCTTTTGCAGCTAGCA
This sequence comes from Helianthus annuus, assembly GCF_002127325.2. Classification (NCBI taxonomy): domain Eukaryota; kingdom Viridiplantae; phylum Streptophyta; class Magnoliopsida; order Asterales; family Asteraceae; genus Helianthus; species Helianthus annuus. The sequence continues at coordinate 164,631,404 of NC_035449.2, read as the reverse complement.
CTTTGTCAGCCATGTTTCTCAGATTCTCAGCTGTCAACTCTTGTGTAGTGTCGATCAAACCGGTATCAACTTTCTCAAATTCTTCTTTCTCCTTTCTCTCTTTTTCTTCCTTTTCCTTTCTCTCTTTTTCTTTTTCTTCCTCGATCATTTTTGACGTTGGTGTTCCCCACCACTTGTGCTGCCAATATTCATCATCTTCTTTGTACTCCTGAATGATGGCTTCGATATCTATCTTTCTGTCATCAACCGCAATGTTGCCATATTGATCAAGATAGCATTCTCTATCTGGATCCCATCTGTTGGCTCTTTTAGCTTCCAGATAGACACTAGAAAGTCTGATGATTTTGGCTTCAGCAACCATCTTCCGATAATTATACTTCTGTTCCTCTGTACGATTATCCTTCCATGGAATAGGTTCATCATGACTTGCCATGAATGCGTAACCCACCGCATCATCTTCTGGCAAAACTTCTTTACTCCAATCGTATCCCTCATCATCATAAATCACAGCCAAAGCTCTTGATTTGTCTTTATTATCTTCAGACTGCTTTAATCTGGGCGGCTCAGATTTATTCTGATGGTAGATTGCCTTCTTGTAATAATCGTCTCTGAACGGATTCTCAGACTCATCAGCGTACGCGTTTCTACATTCGCGTTTGAAGTGACCCTTCTGCTTACATTTGAAACACTTCACTTTGGATTTATCAAACCCTAACTTTGTAGATGGTCCACCGATCGTTTTTCTCCCAGTAATCTCGATGAAGCGTTGTGCACGTCGAACTGCACTTGTCATTGCCCAACGGATATCGATCAGCTCCATTTCTTCGGGGTCTATCTGATCGTAGTCTTCCTTCGTCAGATTTGTATTCCCGATTTTGCCAGCTATCAACCCTTCATAAGATTCTAGCACAGACGCTAGAAAAACCATTTGTTGCTTGACTGACTCTTCATCAAAGTTTTGTGCGTTCTTCAAATCTATAGCAATATTGCATGAAAACTTCGCGTCAGAACGATTTGCAGAAGCAGAAGAAGTAGATCCACTGTGATAACCACTGTGGCTTTCATTGTTTGAACTGCTTTGACTTTCTTTAGTTGCTGGAGAGACATTCTCAGCAGAAAATGCAGTTTTTGGTGAAGAAGCTTTAGGCATCAAACTCTTAGGATAGTACAGATCTGGATTTTGCCGATATGATGAATGATTAACTTTGTATGTTTTCTTCAACTCTAGCTCATGGCTTTCAAGTTTTTCAATCACCACATATGGTTTCAGCTCTCCCGGAGGAATAGTGTTTTTCAACATCAATGCGTAACAAGAAGGCGAGAACCAACTAATACCTTCTTCAGGTATCTCAATTGAAATCCCCAGAAATGGTATTCTCCGTAGAAATAGTATTCTTGCTTATTTCGACGATCCTCGATATATAAGAAAGAGCTCGGGACTTACTAAATATGAGACTAGAGTGCTTTTCCTTGTGTGGATCCTATTTCAATGGGAACTTGATGAGTCGATCCACCTACACGTCTTGCTTTTACTGCTATACCCGGAGTGACTCTATCTCCAATCCATTTCATCCGGTAATGAATCGAACAGTTTATCAACAATTTCTTCATCAGAATAGTTGATATCATGTCGTGCAAGCTCCAATTTCAGATGACCAAATCTTTCAATCATTTTACAAACTGGTTCATTTTTGAAACAACTAAACATGTCAAACTCTTTCTTAAGCAGTTTTGTTTTATTCTTTAAAGTCTCTTTGCTTCCAAGACACTTCTTCCCGAGTTTTTCCCATAAATCTTTGGCATTGGTATAGATTATTAACGAGATAATATCCTCCCGAACTGATTGAAACAGTAATGCTACGCACTTTTGTTCAGCTACAAAGAGATCAATTTCTTCGGTATTTCTTAAAGCTTCACCATTACTTTTTCCATCAGCATAACCGTTTTTCATACTTTTCCAGCTGGGAAAAGCGAATGCCATTAGCCATTCCTCAAACTTTATTGCCCACCTAGTATAGTCTTCTATAGCCATCAACTTAGGAGGTCTGTTAAAAGTTCCGAATGCGCTTTCAGACTCCCATGCTTCTTTCTTTTTCTCTTTTGGTTGATTCGTGTTTGTATTGTTCGATGTTGAATCATCGTTTCCTGAACTTATTGTCATCCATTGTGAAAGTTCCTGCAAAATTAGACAACACTTAGAAAAATTTTGACCTTCAAAAACACTAACACAACAAACACTTGGATCGAACAGGGTATTCGATCGAATGGCGTGTTAGATCGATTGGCTCGCTCGATCAGTTACCAATGAACTTTTCAAACTTCTGTTCGATCGATCGGCGTGTTCGATCGAATAGGAATTTGAAGATTTGCAAACAACCACTTATCAACAATGTTGTCCAATCGATCTGCTCGTTCGATCGGATTACAATGATGATGTCAGCAACAACTCTAAAATATCTTTGAACGATTATTCAATACAAATCGATGACATCAGCAAGTGAATGAATATGCTAAGCAGTTCGACCGGCTGACAGCAGCAAGTTTAAGCAGTGTTTCATTGAATTTGATCAATTTGAACAAGAATTTGTTTGAATTTGATTATGAAATTTAGTAGGATTGTAATTTTTAAGATTCCGAACCGATTGATAGTTGTTTTATCAAATTTTATCCATGAAATCTATCTCAATTTTAAGTTTTTCGAGTTTTAAGATAAAAAGATGAAGAACAGAGAGAAATTTCAGAAGAATAGAGAGAATCGGTTAGATTTCCGGTGAAATCTAAGTCGGAATAGTAGATTTAACAAATTTCCGGTGAAATTTGTTCTTGACTCTGCAACTTTGACTTGAATTCGGTTGAATTTCTCTTCAAAACATCAAAGATTGGCCTGAATTCTGGTGAATTTGTCTTCGAGTATCTTAATTCAGCTTCCAAAGCTCTGATACCACTTGTTGGTCCCTAATCTGTTGGGATCTTCCTGTAGATGAATGTAACGATATGATCACTGTGCGGAATCCAGATGATCACGAAATGATACACAAAGACATATGCATTCCATTAAACTCCGTCTGCAATTCTATTGATTGATGTGACAGATTACAGATCCGTAAGAACACAGACACTTCTCTAGCTCAGCTATCAAAGTTGCAAAAAGTTAAAAATAATCTAACTTAGCTACTATTTATAGGCACATCAGGATGACTTAAGCGCTGTCCGATCGGTTAGGCTAACCGATCGGTTGGGCCACTCGATCGAACAGCCTGTTCGATCGACTGGGCTATCCGATCGGCTAAGCCAACCGATCGGCTTACAACATAGCACTTTTTACAATACAAACCCGTATCCTGATGCCTTATACATATAATCTATACAACTATACAAAAGATGACTTCATGCTGACGGAAGCTACAGACGTTGTGCACTAAGAACTATGTTCAATAGTACACTATTAGTACACGATTTCATTATGCTTTGCTATGTATGTTCACTTAACATGCTAGCACATTGATTTCCATGTACTACATTTTGTTGCATATGCTCATCCAGCATATGGACACATTGTTTTACATTTTGAACTGTTGTAACCATTTGATCATGTGAACCATTTGTAACCATTTAATCATGTGAACCGTTTGTAACCATTTGACTATGTGAACCGTTAGTAACCGTTGATTATGTGAACCGTTTGTAACCGTTGACTAGATGAACCGTTGGACTATGTGAACCGTTGTGACTACTTGACTATATGAACCGTTTGTGACTACTTGACTATGTGAACCGTTTGTAACCGTTGATTATGTGAACCGTTTGTAACCGTTGATTATGTGAACCGTTTGTGACTACGTGACTATGTGAACCGTTTGTAACCATTGATTGACATGAACCGTTGAAACCTGTTTGAACCGTTGGGTTAGGGAAGTGATTAGGTAACGGGGCGGGTATAATGTGTTAAAAGCATGGTGGATACGCCGCTGGTACTTCCTATATATTAGTGCTTTTAATACATTATATATCGTTGCGTTATCTAGATCACTTGGGCAATGGTAAACAAAACAAAGTTGTAATACAAGGTTTTTCCAACAATATATTATACTATCCGAGTTTTTATTCCAAAAACGATTTACAAATCTGGATTTAATTAAACAAATGTTTTGGAGTTAAGAGTCATGGCTACGAGATTTTATAAACTGTAACCAATTTTATTTGGGTTTGTTAATTGTGTCGCAATACTATACTTTTCAAAACTAGGTTTTTAAATAAGTATTGCAACATGTAAAACGAGCCATGAATCTGAAACTCATACAAAACCTATGTACTCGCCGGCATTTTTATGCTGACGTACCTATTTTCACATGTGTTTCAGGTACAATAGTTGATGATGCTAGATGATGATATTGGTGTACTCTCACATAGGAATGGACAAGGCCTTAGCGACTTTAAAACTTGAAAGATAATAGTTGTATTTATCTAATTTGTATCAAAACATTTAGTTCAATATTTTAATAAAACAACACTGTTTAATCCATGGTTGTGAAACAATGATTCTGTTACAACACTCCCCGACGTTTCCGCCACGTTTTGTTGTTTTACTTGGTCGGGGTGTGACAATTGGACGAAATTTATTCGTAGGAGTCTGTATGTGACTTTGTGTCAAATTTCTACTAGAGATATGCAAAGCATGTCACACCCCGACCACGTAAAACATCAAATCGTGGCGGAAACATCGGGGAGTGTTGTAACAGAATTATTGTTCCACTACCAAGGTAATTAAAATATTATTTTATTCATCACCCAGGGGTGGATTACATTGTTTCAAACAAGAACCAACAAGTTACATTGTCTTAAAACTACAGAAATAAAGAGCGCATGACGTAATTAAACTACGTCTAGTTCAGTTTTATGTCACTAAGGCCCAAGTCCACCCTAGCGTGTCACGATCATCCTACGCATTTGCTCCTGAAACACATGTGAAAATAGGTACGTCAGCATAAAAATGCCTGTGAGTAACATAGGTTTTGTGAATATAGGATTCATGACTTATAAGTTTAAGAAAAATGTTTAATAAAAGTTAGTCATGAACCTTGTAAAATGTTTTGTTTTGTAAATCATTTGGAAAGCGATAAAGTTTGATGATAAGTATAAATAAAAGGATTATGTATGGTTTAAGAATAACCAAGTAAAATAAGTTGCATAAAGTATGTTGTTTTTGTAAAACGTAGTCTTGTGAAAATGTATTATTCGTGTAAAAGTATATAAGTCCAAACTAAATGATTTAAATAACGCTATGACATGTAATACAATACAAACAATTATATATAGGAAGTACCAGCGGCGTATCCACCATGTTGGTATCATACTACACCCATACCGTTACTTAAGTCACTTAAACAAACCACCAATGTATAAAGTCCATGTTTAAACCAATCATCAATTGTTCTTGTCTAAACCATTGTCATATGTTTAAAAGTCCAAAATGTAGTCATGGAGTTATGTGTAAACAAAAGTTATGTATGGTAAGTAACAAAAATGAGAATACTTAACCATAAGTAAAAAGGAACAAAACAAAGTATTTTGAATAAATCAAAAGTTATGTTTTGCCAAGTAGAAAACTTGTTTTATTGATACAAACATTTATGCGGTAAGATAACGCATTACATTCAAGCCTTGAGACAGCAGGATAACCTTAGAGTAAAGGTTATCAAAGTAAAATGTTCACGGATTCAGTCATTCCTTACATCCACACCAACCCAGGATGTCAGGAACGGGATTTGTCAAGTCCTATGGTACCACTACTTACTACCGAGCAGCGTGATCAATGTTAATGAATGTAGTAAAGAACCGTTTATGCATACCAAATGTCATACCAAATGTAAGCAAGTTAAGTGAAAACAATGTGCTAAGTATGCCAAGTAATCATACAAAGCAGAAAAGTCATGTAAATCAATGTGCTAATATGCTATGTAAACATTTATAGCAAAGTAATGTAATGTAAATCTATGTGCTAGCATGTTAAGTTAACATACGTAGCAAAACAAAGTAATGAAATCATGTACTATGAGTGTACTAAAGAACATAGCAAGCATATGATGTGAAAACAAGAAAGCACGAAAGTAACAAGTAGGCACATGTGTTTCACCCCAAAATGTTTGAAAAACAATAAAAGAGGGGACTATGTACTCACTTGAGATTGCTTAGAAGTCGTAGGATAACCACCAAGCAATGCTAGAAGATTTACGGAATCAAACGGCACCTATAAAGGCATCTATATTAATAAACGGACCTATCGGAGGATCGGGTAGTATGAGGGTTCGTAAACCAAATAAGTGTGGGAACTTATGTAATATGGTTTGACAAAGCCTTCATACCAAAACGAAACCTTACCTAAGTGCTTTTGACCCGTTACGACCCGCTTAGGTAGCTTATGCTACTTTAACGCGTCGTTTGCGTAAAACGCGCTTGAAACGCCTAACTAGCCCTATGACAAGCAAGATATGCCTTAACACACTTAATATTGTTGCTAAATCAGTTTAGATACCAAAAATTATGTTACATAGGCTTAAAATGGATTTTAGTGTAAAAAGGGTATTTTGGTAATTTACCTAAGGCACATACATTACCTATCATACAACTACTTAAACGGCGTGACCATAAGGCATAACCTTGAAAGGTTATTCCCTATACACTATGGTCACCTAATGTGTTTGGTCGGATCCTAATGATCAACCAAATGGGTCGGGTTCGTAAGCATAAGCGATTGGTTAGATCGCTTACCTTTACGACCCTAAACAAGCACAAATCTAAAAGCGACGAGCTAAACATGCTAAAACATGTTTAGTAATGTTAGAAAACAGGTTTGGTATTAAAACAAACGGTTTTAATACCCTAAAGTAGTTCGGTTACGAAATGCGCAAGAAAACGCATTTTGGCCGAAACTACGACTCGTCACTAAGCCTAGATAACGTGGTAATCAGTAGGTATAGTCGCTAGGGACTATAACCATCGTGATTACGCTCACGTTATGAAGTTCAAACGAACTTCGCATTGACCATAAACTGGTCAATGCAGAAAGTCAAACAAAGTTTGACTTTCGGACTCAAAAAGCAATAAAAGAACGAAAGAATACTTACAACGGGTCCCCGCAAGATTGAATTCCGAGTACTCTCAGGTATGAAGTGTCAAGCACCCCAACTTAGAGAGCAACCTCAGAATTCAAGTGTGAGGGAAAAGGGCAAGGCATGGAGGGGTATTTATAGGATTTGGTGAACCGTTAAGCTCGTTCCTCGCAAAGCGTGCTTCAATCTTGGCCATCCACCTATAGCCCATTGATTTATAAAACCATGGGAGTCCCAAAACAGCCCATAGAATGTTTAAAACCATTTGAGAGTGGTTTGGAGGTGCAAAACAGCTGCAACCAGCTGTTTAAAACAATTTTGCAGAACTGGGGACCTCACGCGGCCCGCGTGAAGGTTACCAGATATGTAGGCGGGCCGCCTGGCCAAGTCAGATCAGCAAAAACTTTGCAAAATGACAGTTTTGGTCCCTGCATGCGTTTAAGGCCATTTTTGACACGTTTAAAGCCTGTTAACCTCATTTCAAGCCTCTAAAATGAAGTTAAAGTATAGGGAACTCAAAACATGCTCAAAAATATCTCGGATGTCGGTTCGTTTGGTCGTATGATCGCGATGTTCGCTTAATTACGACGGAATGCGCATAAGCGCGAAAAACGATCCAAATTGCGCGACGAATGGATTTTTCTCATGCTAAACATTAGAACATAATATTTTAATGCTTACATAAATTTTTGGATGTCCGGAAGTATTCAGAACGTAAGATATGCGCGAAAGTGCAAACTTATGCACTTTTTGACGCTTTTAGTCCCTGAATGAGCATAAAGTTTTTTTTTAGCAAACCAAACCCCTCAAAGCCTATTTCTAAGCTATGTAAAGGATATTTAAGGTGTGTTTAACTTATGATCATGTTCCAGAATGTTCGTTACAGTTCAGATTGGCATACTTTCGCAGTTTGTCAATTTTAGTCCCTGTAAGCGAATAAACTAGATTTTGCCATACCAAAGCCTTCGAAACTTATTTCTAAGTTATGTAAAGGTTATTTAAGGTATGTTAAGCATAAATTGATGTTCCGGAGTATTTGTTGCATATAACTGATTACGTTTTCGTACCAGTTTGCGTATAATTCTCCAGAAAGCGATATAGAGTTTGAAATCGAATAAAAGCCAAAACATGAAAAACATTAAACATAAAGAAGCAAGCCTAGGGATCAAATAACTTTATTTCATTGATAACCGAACTGTTTACAATGACTACAAGCACAAATGTCACAAAGCATAATCCTATCATTTCCTTAACAGACATTCTTCAGAAACGAAAATGAATCGACGGCGTCATTTTCAAAAGATGCTTCCTCAGAAACGGAAATGAAAAGGATAATCAAACGGATATTCGTTTCCATCAACGGATATTCTTCAGAAGCGAAAATGAATGGATGATCTATTTTCCTCAACGGATTCTTCATCAGAACGAAATTGAAGGATTAAACAAACGGATATTCATTTCCATCAACGGATATTCTTCAGAAGCGAAAATGAATGGATGATCCATTTTCCTCAACGGATTCTTCATCAGAATGGAAATGAATGATTAAACAAACGGATATTCGTTTCCATCAACGGATATTCTTCAGAAGTGAAAATGAATGGATGATCCATTTTCTTCAACGGATTCTTCATCAGAACGGAAATGAAGGATTAAACAAACGGATATTCATTTCCATCAACGGATATTCTTTCAGAAGTGATAAATGAATAGCTAGTTCATTTTTCTTCAACGGATGCTTCATCAGAATTGGAAATGAACAGGGTTCACTCAAGACACATGACAAAACTCGCTGTGGTTTCTGTGCACTAAATTCCATAATTATGTAGGCCTCCATAATTACGTAATTCCTTGCACAGTCCGCACAGTTCATTTCATAATGTGTAGGGGAAGAAAATCAAACCTGTGATGAGTGTGGCTAGACTACCATAGGGTCCTTTTAATTAGATCGACAAGGATCTCTTTAGTTAGACCACTCAAGGAGTCTTTTCAGCTATTACATCACATGATATTCCTAACCAGATTTTTTGGATAAATCTGTTTAACTAGACCACTCAAGGGGTCTAATTATGGAATAGTACTTCATAACCCAAGGGACTTAACTACAACGTAGAAGTCCATTAAGGATTTAAGATAGTACTTTTGAATATCCTACTATGAATCCCTTATACAAAGATATAGAAGATTCTACGAGAATTTGGATAACAAAAATTTGGATCACACAAAACATAAAAGGGAACACATGAGCACATAATCACATAATTGATTAACTTGACCTTTAATTTGTTATCTTTGGACACGGATATTTAAAGCACACCAGGAATCCAATCCGTGGATTTCATTTGGCACTTTAATCTAAGAATCTAACTATGGGGGTAGAAAGATCATAATAGGATTTCGGATTTATCCTTGTTGAATCGTAATATACGTATTAAGGCATACGAATAATTCAATTTAGGTCACCGATTTGATTGATAATCATCCATAAGGATCTAATTATGAGGATAAAAAGATCCTATTTTGGAATTTGGAATTTTGTGTAACGCGAGGTGTTCCGACACCTTGCAAGGCGTTCCGACACCTTGCACTAGGCGTGCTTAAGTCGATACACAAGGTAGGAAGTTCATGAGGTTGAGGCGCTAGATATGCCAAGGCGACATATGAAGCAGGATTTGAAGGTTTGAACAACAGCAGGGTTTATAACGGCTTTGCTTTGGATTGCAAAGCGACACATAACCAAATGTCCCCATCGTCCACCGTGGGTACACTTGAAACAGGGTATTTGATTCGGATGATGACGGTTACATTGATTGCACCAAGGAGCAGTTCCCTTATACGGTTTCATCCTTGAGGCGAGTCATGGTGATAGCTAAAACAAAGGTCCTCTGAAGTACGACGCCTATTTGCTGGGTAACTGCAGCACCTGGTTCGGACATTTGAGTGTTGTTGCGATGAAGAGGCATCTTGAAGAAAATGGAAGGCATAGGAGGAAACAAGTGAAAGATAGCCAAAAGAGAATGACAACGCATGAAGATTGTGACCATTTGTTTGTTACCAAAGGCAAACAAATGAGGCAGTGACTAATCAAAGTAAGCGGGTCAATATAATGTATCGCGAAGACATGCTCGCCTATAAGTGGACACTCACCCCAAGAGTTCCCAGGTAAGAGTGACGGGTCCGATACTACGGATTTGTACGAACACTCTAGCCTTAGACAGAAGACCCAGGGTACAGGCATCCACTCTTCCAGTTTGCACGTGTTCACATTATTTAGACCCAAACTTTGACGAGTTTGAAAACTCAAAAGGCACTAAGCCAAATATGAGTCAAACTAGAAGGGTTCAAAACCTTATAATAAATCATCCTAGAACAGATGATTAGTTTTCAAGGCAGATCAAATTTATGTTCTTATTGTGGTTGTCACTTAAGGATAAGTGACGATATTGTTTTATGACTAAACGCAAGTAAACTCGCGTTAGGGTCCTAGGAAGGTTATAGTCTAGGTCAAAGCATTACTAATAACCTAATTCCCTATAACCATTGGCTCTGATACCAACTTTTCTATCACACCCCGACCACGTAAAACAACAAAACGTGGCGGAAACGTCGGGGAGTGTTGTAACAGAATCATTGTTTCACAACCATGGATCAAATAGTTTTGTTTTATTAAATTTTTGAACTCAATGTTTTGGTACAATTCAGATAAATACAAATAAATGTTTCTCAGTTTTAAAGTCGCTAAGGCACAAGTCCATCCTATGTGTAGCATGCATCAATAATCATCACACAGTAGTACCTGAAACATATATGAAAATCGGTACGTCAGCATAAAAATGCCTGTGAGTAACATAGGGTTTTGTGTATTAGATTCATGGCTTTGGATAATGCGAGAAAATAATTTATGTTTTCAAAATAGCCATGAATCCAATATAAAAGTTTTTTTTTTCTGAAAACGTGTCGTTTTGGAAAAAGGTTTATAGTATAGACAAAAATATACTTTGGTTTTGAAAAGTATGTATAAATAGTATAACAAAGTATACTTTAGTTTTAAAATAGTTAAATGGATAGTATATCGAAATATACTTTAGTAATTAAAATAATAGTTTTGGTAGTATATCTAAAATATACTTTGGTTTAAGGATAAAAGTATTGATAGTATTTCAAATTATACTTCGGTTTAAAAACAACATATCAACTATGTGTTGGTTTAAAAATAGCATATCAACTATGCTTTAGTAGTATATCAAATTATACTTTGGTTTATGAAATAACAAAGTAGGTAGTATATCAAACTATACTTTGGAAAACAGTAGCATATTAAACTATGCTTTGGTAAAAGTAGTATATTAAAACACATGTTGGATTTTGTACTTAGTATATCAAAATATACTTTGGTAGATCACATTTGAGAGCACATCAAACTGTACTTTTGTAGTATATCAACATATACAAAGAGAGTGTGACTTGGTATTCAATCAACTTAGTGTATCAAACTACACTTTGGAGACTATAGAAATACCACAAAGGCAATTTCTATTTGGTTAAAATTTGGTTTCTGACATTCCATACAACAGGAATGGGGTGTCTAGTCCTATAGCGCTATATCATACTACCAATCGGCTGGGTGAATGTATAAAAATGGTATAATCCAACAATTTGTTTATTAAGTTTTGGAAAATCAGTGTTTAAACCATAGGTAATTGTTTAATTTGTCAAAAGAATGTGTACTAAACATGTGTAATCATATAGTTTAAAATCAGGAAAATAACAGATAGGCATATATGTTTCACCCCAAAACAATTGAAAACAGTAAAAGAGCGGACTATGTACTCACTTGAGAGTGCTTAGAAGTCTTGGACAACAACCAAGCAAAGCTAGATGGATCACGAAATCAAACGGCACCCTATATAGGTAACTTTGTAAATAACCGGACCTAATCGGGAGATCGGATAGAATGAGGTCTTGTAAAACAAATGAGAGTTGGAACTCATGTGATATGGTTTAACAAAGCCTACATCCTAAAAGGAAACCAAACCTAAGTGCTTTCGACCCGTTACGACCCGTTTAGGTAGCTTACGCTACTTTAACGTGTCGTTCGCGTAAAACGCGTTTGAGACGTCTAATTAGTCCTATGACAAGTATTATATGCCTAAACATGTTTAATTATATTGCATAATCAGTTAGGTGACAAATGTTTAGGTTACATATGCTTAAAATCCAATTATGCATGAAAAGGGCATTTTGGTCATTTACCCAAGGCATATAATCTACCTATCATACAACTACTTAAACTAGGTGACTGTAGGATCGGAATCTGAGCCGAACGAGTCAATCAGAGGAGTTTGATCAGATACAGGTGCGGAGAACAAGTACCTAACGAAGAAACAGCTAGATCTTCACTTAATTCTCTTTACTGATTGATTTAACACTTTTTACAAGCAATTCTCACACCGGCAGCACCTCGGTATGGAAATCTAGAAGTTACAAATGTGGACATCTCATATGGTATTTATAGGAAAGGTGGACCTCTTTTATGGACGTGACGAATAAGAGGGCCAACTATGTACGAATAAGAGGGCCAGGTAGGTGTGAAGTGGACCTCTTATTCGGCATGTCCGTATAAGCGGTCCAAGACTCTAAAATGCCTAAACTCTCTAGTTTTCTCGTAAAACGCGCCCTAATCTATACAATACAATGAAAGACTCGATCTAAGACGAAATCAACAGATGTAGTGCACCAACAGTGACCATAAGGTATAACTTCGGAAGGTTATTCCCTATACTACTATGGTCACTAAACATGCTTGGTCGGATCCTAATGATCGACCAAACGGGTCGAGTTCAAAAGTCTAAGCGGTGGTTTAGACCGCTTGACCTACAACTCTAAACAAGCTGTTGGTGCTCAATGTCTAAAGCCTGTGTCTTTGTTGTATTAGATTAATGTATAGGGTCTAGATAGGTTAATTTTGTATAGTACAGGGGGTTAAAAGGTAATTTTATGTTTTGTATGTTGGAGGTCCGCTTTTGTGTCACATGTCCACAAAAGCGAACCCACTTAATAGGGAGATCCGCTTTTGTGGCATGTCACATAAGCGGACCTGTTAGTCTATAAATACCCCTGTTTGTCTTTCACATTAAAACTGTTCACGTCATCGGAGGCCAAACTGCTGTCCGTACTTTTGCTGAAATATCAATGTGAAAGAGTCTTTAAAGTGTATCTTGTCTGCTTCTACTCCTTTCTACCATGTTTTGCTTTGTTTCATGTCATATTTGTATTTCCGTGACATATATGGTAGGCACTAGCTCAGATTGACTCGTTTTAGAGGTCACACTGATCCTACAATTGGTATCAGAGCCAGTTGTGAGTTAGTTTGCCCGATACAAAGCATTTTACCCATACTTTATGAGATTCTGACAGTTTGGACGGTTGAAATGTACTGAAAAGTTGTCATAAGGTGTAAAATCTAGTAATAACAAACCCTTGAAGAGATTAGACTCAAATTCAGCCTAAAAGTGACCAAAAACAGCTCGTAAAACAGATTCGCTTATATGTCAGTCTAGTGGTTCGCCTATTAGGTCCGCTCCAAGGTTCATCATTGACAGATTCGCTCCAGAGATCCGCTCGAAATGTCTTGTTTTTGGCTGGTTCGCTCTTGAGATCCGCTCATAGGAACTTGTTGATTGGAGATTCGCTCGTCTGGTTCGCTTGAAGAGTTATTGTTTTAGGTTCGCTCTAAGGGTTAATGTTTTAGGTTCGCTCAAAGGGTCATCATCTAGTTCGCTCAAAGGGTGATCATCTGGTTCGCTTATAGTGTTTAGTCTGATTCACTCATAGGTGCTTGATCTGGTCCGCTCATTGGACTGAGATTGGTTCGCTTATTGGTTCAAGGATAGGTTCGCTTATTTGGTTGTTATAGATCCGCTTTTCAGAACTGTTGTGTGTAAAATTCAACGTTGTGGTTAAAATGGAAAACCAAGATTTCTACAATATGTTTGCTGGTAGTGGTGGTGTTGTTCAAAGTCCGGCGAGCATCATGCAAAACGTCATCTTAGAAAACGAACTGGGAACCATGCAGAAGCCGCCAAAGTTGATGAGTTTAGACGAGTATTCGGGATGGTCCGGGAGATTTAAGAACTGGGTGCAGGCTAATCATCTTGAATGCTGGATGAAGATTGAACGAAAATTTGTACCTCCAATGGATGGGTTGAATATGTTGAAAACTATTGGAAGTCTTACTGAAACGGAACAGATAGATTTTAAGGCAGAGAAGAAGATGGTGAGTATACTGCAGCAAGCGATCAAGGAAGATATTCTTGTGCTGCTACAACTTGATGAGAGCGCGCAATCTATCTGGAAAGCCCTAGAACAAAAGTTTAAAGGTAGTGCGTCAATGATAAAGAGCAAGAAGGCGTTGATTAAGAAAGAGTTTGATATCTTCACCGGGATTAAAGGAGTGTCGACGAAGCAGTTGATAGAAAGATATTGTCATCTTGTTGTTGAAATGAGAAGGCTGAAGATTGAGAAATCAAATGAAGAGTGGATTGACAAACTCTGTGACGCGCTTCCCTATGAAGAGTGGGGAACTTATCTGATGATGTTGAAGAATAGTTTTGACTTTGTGAACTACAGTCTGAGTGTGTTTATTGAGAAGATAGAAGCTCACGAGCTTGAACTGCTAAAGATAAAGAAGATGAACTCAGCCAGTATGCCGCAAGACGTGTCATTATACTACAAAGGTAGTCCGTCAGCAGCAAATGTTCAAAGTCCCAAGATACAGACAGGGTTCAGTGCTGACAACACCTCAAACGCAACATCAAATGCTTATCAGTCAAGCCATTCTACTCCATTTGCAAATTTTGAGCCAAACATTAAAGTTCCAGAACAAAGTTTGCCTCAAAGCTCTACTGGATCTAATCAACAGGCATTTGTTTCTGGCGTTCAATGCAATATCGCAGTAAACATCAAAAACGGGAATGAGATAACGGAAAATGCTGCCAAGCAACACATTGCATTACTAGCTTCAGTTCTAGAGGCTTATGAAGGATTAGTGGCAGGAAGGATCGGTAATCCTGACATGACGAAGGAGGATTACGATCAAATTGATCCCGAAGAGCTTGAATTGATAGACATCAAATGGTGCATGGCGAGTTTGGTGCGCAGGGCTCAACGTTTTATGGAGATTACTGGCCGGAACAGTCTATCAGGCCCCGATCAAAAGTTAGGGTTTGATAAGTCGAAGGTTACATGCTTTAAATGTAAAGAACATGGTCACTTCAAACGTGAATGCCCCAACCGTGAAGTGAACAATCATCAAAACCCGTTCACAAACGACTACTACAGACAGGCGATCTATCATAGACCAAATCAACAGCCAGCTGTTCCGAGGCCTCAGATAGAGAATAAACCGGAAAAGGCGCTCATTGTAAATCAAGATGATGAAAGGCTTGTTGATGGGTTTAGTTGGGATAAGTTTATTCCAGGAAAGGATGATCAGGCGATGATGGCAGAGGTAGTTGAAATTTCTGAGATAGTTGCTGAATCAAAAGTTGTTGATGAAGTAGTTTCTGAGGTAGTTGATGAAGTGATTCCTGAGGTTGTTGAAAAAGTTTCTACGGAAAGTGCTGCAGAGATTGAAGAAACAGTGGCTGAAGTTCTCAAATCTCAATCACAGCAGGAGGAATTTGTTTATACAATGAAATCTATTATGCCTCCTAACGTTTTTGATTCTTTTGCAGATTACTTTGAGGAGCCAAGAACTGGAACTTGCCCCAGATTTGAGGAAGAGAAAGAAGCAGTCGAGGAGGTGATCGACGTTTCCAAAGAAATGACCGGGAAGGTTCTGAAGGATATTGCTGACAAGGCTTTGATGAGCAAGCTTAAAGAGGTAGACACAGATCTCCAGGAGTCAAAGTCAGTTGATAAGGTGTCAGTTATTGGAAAGGATATTGGAGTTCAAGGAGTCGAGTTTGTCCAATCGTCTGTGTCAGAGTCGAATCAAGTCGGTAAAATTGTGTGTGAGGATAAGATTGTTGTTGAGAATGTTTCAATTCCCGAAACACCATGTCAAAGTTGTTCACAACCTTGCATGGAGTGTCTTTAAAAAGACACTAAGTATCAGGAATTGAAACAACATACTGATATGGTGAAGTTTGATCTAGAACAACTAAAAGAGGCGTATGATACGTTAGCTAGGTCAATCAAAATGATTCAAAAAGAGAGCACTGAAAATGACAAAGCTACAAAATTGGCGCAAGCCACATTGTTTGACAAACAAAGAGAAGTTAATTTTCATCTTGACACGATAGCATCTTTAAGAAAAGAACTTGAACTGGTTAAGACAGAAAATGACAGAATTGATCAAAAGTTAATAAGTTATGTGGCTTCATCGTATGTGTTAGAACAAATTGTACCTCAACAGCTACATGCTTCACCTGTCTTTAACAGTGTTCCACCCCCAATGTGGAATCACTACACACAGAAATATCCAGATGGGGTGGAAGCTGCGCTAAACCTTAAGTTGAAAACTATTGAAAGTGATTTACCTGATAACATTGACATCACTTTCACTTCATCTGACACTGATAACGAATCTCAGGTTATCAAAAACGTTATCGATCAGGTGTTGGATGATGAAAGTGAAGAATCTGAGAAGGCTAATTCGGTGGAGGCTGTCAGTGATTCTGAGGAGGATGGAAATTTCTTAGATCGTTATGTTTCAAAATTGGATAAAAGTGCGAATGATGATCCAATCACGGTGGTTTATACTATGGTTGGAACTGACAAACTTTATTCCGACATTGATTTTCCAATTCAGAATGTCAAGTTCGAGAATGTTGAGAAAGTTTTCAAATTGGTTGAAATGAGTGTTAACGAAATCAAGAAAAATGATTTCTTTTCGAAACTGAAAAAGTCATTTGATACTTCACGACCCAATAGTTCAGAAAATAAAGATGGGGTGGGTAAAGGTCGAAACAAGAAAAATCAGTTTAAGAAACAAGGTATTGGGTTTGAGAAGAAGATGGCTAAACAGGTTGTCAAGCCAAAAGATAGGATAGAACCTTTTGACTCACCTTGTACTTTTATAGATGAGAATGGTAAATTTGGCGCTAAAGCTAACGAAGGGTTCTTTGTAGGTTATGCCAGCCTGCTAAAAAGGGTGTTCGTGCCATGTCTGGGGAAGGTGATACAGGTCCAACACGTGGATTGTCAGAAGCACACTCCATCGCAATAACTTCCCGGAAAAAGATTCCTGTTCGACTATGACAAACTCTAGGAATCGTTTCATTTGCCGTCTGAGCCGAGTGATGAGGAACTTGCTCTTATGTACCTGTATCAGCAGAATATGTCACAAGAGCCAGTATCTAGACCGCTAGATGTTCCTACACCCACCGTGGGTTCTCACAATGATGAAGCAGGACCAAGTGGAACTATTCATGAACCGCCAGAGGAACCAGCTCCGTCATTTGACGTTTCTGACGACTCAGAGGAGGAATCCGCTCCTACCTTTGACGAGGAGCCAAATGCTATATCAGAGGATGCTGTTGATCAAACCGTTGATCTCGATATTTCGAATCTGGAGTCGGAAGTAGATGTTCCTGACACGGTGATGCCACGGACGCTGTCATACCACCCTTCAGAACAAATCATTGACGACCTACAAAGTGGTGTCAAGACTAGACACCAAACAGACCGAGCTTTTACTTGCTTTTATTCTTCTATGGCTGATATGCAGAAAGAAGTCTCACTTAAATGTTTTATTTTGTAGATAGAGCCCAGAACCTATAAAGAAGCATTGACCGAGGACAGTTGGGTGAACGCTATGCAGGAGGAACTACAACAGTTCGAGAAATTGGGCGTCTGAAGACTTGTTGATTTGCCAAAGAATCAGAAGTTGATAAAGACGAAATGGGTTTTTAAATGTAAGCGTGATGACAGAGGCGTTGTGGTGAGAAACAAAGCACGACTTGTGGTTCAAGGCTTCAGCCAACAAGAAGGAATAGATTATGATGAGGTTTACGCACCGGTTGCAAGGCTTGAAGCAATTCGCATTTTTCTAGCCTTTGCATCTTGGAAAGGCTTTAAAGTCTATCAACTTGACGTCAAATCTACCTTCTTGTACGGCACAATTAGAGAAGAAGTTTACGTGGGGCAACCACCGGGGTTTGCAGATCCACTGAACAGAGACAAGGTGTACCTACTAGATAAAGCATTATATGGTTTGCACCAGGCCCCGAGAGCCTGGTATGAGACGCTTTCGACCTACTTGCTGGACAATGGGTTCACAAGAGGCACAGTAGATAGCACTTTGTTCACAAAAGAAGAAGCAGGCCACTTGCTGATCGTGCAGATATACGTTGATGATATAATTTTTGGTTCCACCAACGACGATTTGTGCAAAGAGTTTGAGAGAGTAATGAAGAAGAAGTTTGAAATGAGTTCTATGGGGGAGATGAAGTTCTTCCTCGGGTTGCAAGTAGAACAACTGCCTGATGGAATCTTCATTCATCAGACAAAGTATGTAAAGGACGTGCTAGACAAGTTCGATATGACAGATTGCAGTCCTGCATCTACCCCCCTCGCGCAAAATCATGGCATTTGTCCTGACGAACAAGGTGTGAAGATGGATGAGACATTATACCGATCAATCATTGGTTCGTTGATGTATCTCACAGCCTCCCGTCCCGACATCATGTATCCGACATGTCTCTGTGCAAGATATCAGTCGAATCCGAAGCAGTCGCACCTGACCATTGTCAAACGCATTTTACGGTATTTGAAGGGTTGCCCAAGCATCGGCTTGTGGTACCCTCGCTCGGGTGACTTTACTTTATCCGGTTTCGCTGATTCCGATTTTGGTAGCTGTAAGCAGAATGCTAAGTCCACCACTGCTGGGTGCCAGTTTTTCGGAACTCGGCTTGTTACCTGGCAGTGCAAGAAGCAAACTGCAGTCGAGCTCTCCACATGTGAGGCTGAGTACGTATCAGCTTCTAGCTGTTGCTCGCAGATCCTTTGGATCCAACAGCAAATGTGCGATTTCGGTTTGCAATTCTTGGATACACCGATATTTGTGGACAATGAAGCGGCCATAAATGTTACTAAAAATCTGGTTCACTATTCGAAAACAAAACACATTAAAATCCATCACCATTTTATACGTGATTGTCACGAAATGAAATTAATACGGATTGAACATGTGGGCACCGATGATCAGAAAGCTGATTTTTACACAAAACCTTTTGATAAAAAGAGATTTTATTATCTTTTGAGGTTAAATGGGTTGAAAAATCTGCAATCTGGGAGGGTAATCGAATGTGAAGCTGAGCTGGGCAGCGATCTAACATGAACCTGTGTCGTGTTGTCATTTTTCTTTTGTAAGGTTGTATTTCCTTCTTTTCGATAAAAACAAAAACACAAAAATATGTTTTAGTTTTAGGGGGAGATATTCGCAGAAAAATACAAAAACATGATAAAATCATAAAAATACAAAAACATTAGAAAATTTCAAAAAGAGTTGTGTAGAATAGGGGAAATGATAGTACATCAGCTAGACGGACACAGTACGCTAAAGAATTGTATTGTAAAAATGTAATTAAGCAGTCTCGCTAAAGATGTGCTGGTAGGTTTTTACAGAATTAGTAGATCAGTTTGGGATATAAACATAAAATTAACTTGCGTATATGTGGGGAACAACTCTAGGATATATAGGTAACCCCTGAAATCCTGTTTGAAAGGTCCCGTATTCTGAGATACTAGGTCTTTATGCTCAGTGATATCTGGGGTATTATCCCGGGACTTCTGCTGTATGGAAATACTGACCTAGTCCCCGGATAATACTTTCCGCAAAAAGCTTTGAAACATAAGCTTCACCCTCAGCAAGCTGATGAAACAATAAAATTGATAGTCGCTGCTGTTGAAAATAAAAGATCCTCTAAAGGGGACCCACCTTAAAGTTGAACCGTCATCTCTCTGCTGAACGAAAGTTCTGACCTGAGCTCTCAAGGTTTCGCATCTATCCCCAACAGATATCAGCTGTGGTATATTCACCTGTAAGACTGAATACTGGGATCCGGATACGGGAGTATATACTGAGGTGGGACACATGTAAACGTTTAAGTCTTAAAACACTGATCACGTATCCCGAACAGATTGAAAATTTTGTGAGAATTTAAGTGGATCAATATATTGGCAATCTACGCGAACTGTTTAATGCTTAAAATGTAATATCAGCTTAACGGTACTTGTGTTCTGTCAGCAGCTGATATGATCCCCTAACACGCTCACAAAAAATATTGTGTATACATAGTTTCAGTTTGTTTGTTAAAATCCAAAAAGATTTTTATTTCTCATCTTAGTTTTCGACAAACGATATTGGGGATTCAAAGATCAAAACCTTTGTGCAGATCATGTCAGAGACTGATGAGGGTTGGGTAAACTGGAGATTGCAAATTGTGATTGGTATTGTGTTTGAAAGTTAAAATGTGTGAATGTTTGAAATGTTCGTAAGTTCATTCAGTTGAACTGTTTTTGAAAAGAAACATCTGTATACTTCATAAATCTGATCATCCAAGGCCATTAATTTGGACTTGGTGGGTCAAACAGTTGATCAAGGTCATTAACTTGGACTTGGTCAGCTGGGTGTCACTGTGCTTAAATCTGAAAATGAAAAATTGAATAAAAAATGAAATTTTTGAAAAACTTTGGATCAGGTCCGCTTATTTGTCAATTGGTCTCTGTCGGTTCGTTTTTTTGTCAAAAGTTTCATTGTGGTCCGCTCATATGTAATGTGTCATAAAAGTGGACCTATACCCCATATATATTTCACAGTGGTCCGCCCTTAATGTCATTTCACACATTCTCGGTCAGCTTTTGTGTGCTCTTTCTCCGGCGATTCAAGCGAATCTCTTTCACATTCATTTTCAGTCGTTGTTCTGCCCTAATATCATCTGTTCTAGTTAGTATCTTAGTGTGTTGATCATGGGCAAGGTATGTCACTATTCAATTCTTTCGATTTCAGGTTAAAATTGACTTGTCGGCTTGTTTGTTTGAACGAATCGTTTATTAGTGCTATTAACTGTTAAAGTTGTACAATTGAACATGTCATAGTAATCGATTGAGTTTGTAGAATGTAGTGTTATGTTTTAATTGTGTCAATTTGACTGATTTTTGATGTATGTCCATGATTCTAGTGCCAGGTTTAGATCTAGGGTTGTAGTCTTGCCTTAGATGAAATTAAAGGATACCCCAGGTCTCGGAACCATCAGTAGAACCTGATTTCATGCTCAATTTAAGGATTTGATTAGTTTTTAGATGCTTTACAGTAGGTTCGCTTGAACAGACACATTAGGAGGTTCGCTTATCTGAACAACATCAGATCTTCTTTTTCAACTATGTTAGTTGGTCCGCTCATGTATACATCATATGGTCCGCTCGTATGTGCTATGTATGGTCCGCTCTTCTGTGCACTAAGTGGTTCGCTTATTTGTCACTTTGTCTAGTTCGCTTATATGTGCAGTATATGGTCCGCTTGTTTGTAAATGTTATAGATCCGTTATTGTGACCATGTTAGGTTCGCTCTTGTGTGCATTATTTATGTGATCCGCTCATATGCACATGTCTGGTTCGCTTATGTGAACTTGTGTGTTTCGCTTTTATGAACTGTTGAAATTCATGAAATTTTGAAATTTTTTCTAAGTGTTCTAATTCATGGTTTCTGTGTTCGTTGTGCAGTCTAGGTCGAATGTTTTATTTGACCCTGTACACAACAGTTGTTGTGATCTGGATGTCGAGAAAAATCTCAAATTGAAGAATTTCGGTAGCATTTTGGATTTCATGGACCGGATTCCCATAAAGAAGGCGCTAACGGATCAAAGACTGATCTACAAATCGCACATTGGTCGTTTCTGAAAAAATGCAACATACGACGAAAAAAGTAAAGTCATTTCGTCTGTAGTGGAAGTACATGGAAAGTTAGAGACAATCTTGGTGACAGAAGCTATAGTACGCGAAGTAGTGAACTTTCCCGATGAGGAAAATTATCCTACACGGTTTCCCGAGAGGATGGTGAAAGGTTGCATGCTGAGGTTGGGATACAGAGGAGCTTTAAACACAGGAAATTATTTGAAGTCAAAGTTTCAGAAGTCGTTCAAGTTTCTCATTCATTGTATTCTGATTGCTTTAAGTCACACAAATGGAAGTTACGATCAAATGAGAGATTATCAGATGAACATGTTGACTGCTTTAGTGTTGAACAAGAAGTATAACTTCTCTCATATAGTGTTTCACTACATGGCAGAGAATATTACTACAAATGTTAGAACGTGGAAATATCCTAGGTTTGTGCAAATGTTGATCGATCATGCATATCCGGAAATTGATAGGAACATTAAAGATGATATATTGGAGCAAGCTCATATGTCGAACAACACATTGAAGCAGTTGGTGAAGTACCATCCAAATCATCTAGAGCCAGATCTTGTCGTTGAAAATTTTGGCTTTATCAAAGATGTGAAGTATGTTGATCCTGATCCAGAGAATCATCAGAACTGGAGGAATCAGGAAGAGATGAAAGAGACATTCTACGTTGTTGAGTTGAAGATTCTTGAGAATTTCATGACAAGAAAGAATGAGTGGTTTGTGAAGGAATCAGGAAGGAGACGCAGATTTGCAACTCCTACAGCAGATCAAGGTGAAGGTTCTTCGTCTAAACCAAAGAAAAAGCAAAAGAAAAAGACTCAAACTATGTTGGTTGATGAACCTGAAGATGATGTTCTTGCTGTGAATGTTGAAAATGAACAAGAGGTGAATGCTGGAGATGATTTAATGTTTGATGCAGAAATGTTTGAGACAGGTACAGATTTTGTTGAAAATGTTGTGCAGACAGTAACTTCTGATATACAGAAAGACAAAAAAAGGTGATAGATGATATTGAAGGTGATGAGGTTGACAAAGACACAACTAGTTCTTCAAGTTCATCAGAAGACAAAGTTGTTGATGAGATTGAACGT
The DNA here is from genome assembly GCF_002127325.2 of Helianthus annuus. Classification (NCBI taxonomy): domain Eukaryota; kingdom Viridiplantae; phylum Streptophyta; class Magnoliopsida; order Asterales; family Asteraceae; genus Helianthus; species Helianthus annuus. The sequence continues at coordinate 164,608,291 of NC_035449.2, read as the reverse complement.
CAGAGAAGGATGGAGGAGGAGATAGAAAAAGAAAGGTTGCTCAAGAAAAGAAAGAGATTAGAAACAGAAGATGATGCTCCTTATGTTCCTTCACCAGAGCATGTTTCTGAATCGCAATCAACTCCAAGAGGTAGAAAGAAAGCTACTGGTCGTAAGAGGGAAACGCCAAAAGTTAGAGTCTCAAAGAGACCTCAGAAGATTGTGTAAAAGAAGCAACCAGAAAAAGAAAGTCAAAAGCCTCCTACACCTCCACATGAACCAACACAACCACAATCACCTATTCACCAATCCCCACCAAGACAGCCTACCCCTCCACAACAATCATCACCACCCAGACTTCCCACACCTTCAAAACAACCATCACCTACTCCTCAATCAACACCACCACCACAACAACCATTTGTCTCTTCACAAGATATTTTCGGTACACCTCCACTTTCACAAACACAACCAGATTCTTCTAGCAAAGGTCTTCAAACTCCGCAAGATAATTTGTTGGATATTGGTGACTTTGATTTTGCAAACAATGATCAAGTGTTGAAGTTAGAAAAGAGAATGGAGAATGTGATAGCTGAAAACAAGAAGTTGGCAGCTGAGAATAAGAAGATAGCTGATAGAGAAAAACTTCTTGCGGTTCGTGTGAAGAAGTTAGAAAGTGAAAATAAAGAGTTGGTAAAGAAAGTTGAAGGTGATCAAACAGAGATTGATATCTTAAAGGTTCGTGTGTTTGAGCTTGAAGAAGAAAAGAATCGACGTGATGAACAGAATGAATACTTCAAGTTAAAACATAAAGAATTGAATGCAGCTAAAAAGGCAAGAGATCATGAGTTCTACATGCTAAACAAGGTTTTTGAAAGTATGTTGGGAACTTCTATAGAAGAAAAGTTTGAAGAGCTGCAAGTTGAAGAGGTCAGGGCACAACGTCAAGCTGAAATAGGAAGACAAATGAAGGATAAGGGTAAAGGAGTTGAAGGAAGTTCAGCTGAAGTTGAAATGGCTTTAGTACCTTCTATGGTTACAGAGAATCCTGAACCGATATCTGCAGTTTCTGGGTTGTTTAAAGAAGAAACGCCTATGCATGAGTTGATAGGTGATGATGATGAGGAAGATGATGAAGAAGATGATGACGATGAGGAAGATGATGAAGATGATGATGAAGTAGTGTTCTCTGCTAGCAGTCATAGTTCAAAAGGTGATGATGATGATGATGCTGCAGGTGGCACTGGTGTAAAGGTTACAGAAGCTTCTACCGAGAAAGTTGTTGATGATTTGATGAATGGCACGGTTAATGAAGAATCTGGGGAAGCTGCTGGAAAGGGGGAGTCAAGTAAGTCGCAAATAGTTGAACATTCTGAACCATTATTCTTGCGCTTAGACGTTTATAAAGAAATGTTGAAAGATGTAAATCCTGATATCCAATTTGAATTTGAAGAAGAATTGGAGTCTTTTGATATTAATAAACAGCCTGATTACACATACAAGTATGTTGAAGAGGCTGATTTATATGATAGAGTTGAAGTGGAAGATTGTTCAGATGATGAAGGTGTTGCTAAGGATACATCTAAGTATCTTACATTGATGGAGTTCTTTGCTAAAGAGAACAGGGAGGAGTTGAGACAGAAAGTGCCAGAGGCAGTAAATGAAAATGTCTTCGAGAATATGAAGAAAGACGTTGAAAAAGAAGATAGATCAAAGTGGTTTAAAGACAGACACGAGAGAAAATTCAAGCGGCCTTTGAAGTATTTTCAGCGTGATAGAACTGTTTCTCTCGGTGATATTATCAGTTAGGGATTTCTGCCGCAGGTGAATGCGTATGTCATCCGTAGAGAGTATGGAGTCCAATATTTCAAACGTCTATATGACATCATGTCATTACCATGGTGGGACGTTGATGAATTGTCGAAAGTTAGAAGCTTGAATTACCCTGTGAGGAAGAATGACAAGGCGATGTGGGGTTACATTAAGTACGAGTCTCTAAAAGGTTTTCGGAAGTGGAAGCCTCATCATCCTAGACATGTTCAAAGGGTAGATCCAGAGACTGGAGTTACTGAAACGATACTGAATGTTAAACCTCCAAGAACAATGAGGACAATTCCTATGCCTGAAATGGAGCAGGAGTTCTATAAAGGCTTTATAGATTGGGTATACAACTGCATAACAACTGAAGCGATCATATCTTACAGAGCTGGTGGTGAAATTAGAGAAATTCACGTCTATGATCCAATGTGGTTGGTTAACTGCTCAGCGAAAGACATAGAATGCTTGTTCATTAACAAGATCCGTTATAAGCCAGCAGACAAAGAGCAAGCGCTACAATTTCAACGTGTAGTTTCACTGTGTTTTCAGAAAAGCATTAACTTTGAAAGTAAGTGGAAATCTTCATGGTGGTCGTTAGATGAAAAGATGAAGAAGAAAGCGAAGCGTGAGCATGAACGTGAAAATCAGAGGATTGAAGAAAAGAGAGGAATGTTCATGAAACAGCAAGCTGATGAAGAAAAAGCGAAGAAAAAGTTAAATGAAAGAATCAGAGTTGAGCTGAGTAAGAAGCCAAAGCCGAGGGAAGAATTGTACAAAGCTATCTGAAGACCTACAGACAAGACAAAGACTGTGGCTTCATCCAAGGGGGAGTTTGTTGGTGCTCAATGTCTAAAGCCTGCGTCTTTGTTGTACTAGATTAATGTATAGGGTCTGGATAGGTTAATTTTGTATAGTACAGGGGGTTAAAAGGTAATTTTATGTTTTGTATGTTGGAGGTCCGCTTTTGTGTCACATGTCCACAAAAGCGAACCCACTTAATAGGGAGATCCGCTTTTGTGGCATGTTACATAAGCGGACCTGTTAGTCTATAAATACCCCTGTTTGTCTTTCACATTAAAACTGTTCACGTCATCGGAGGCCGAACTGCTGTCCGTTTTGCTGAAATATCAATGTGAAAGAGTGTTTAAAGTGTATCTTGTCTGCTTCTACTCCTTTCTACCATGTTTTGCTTTGTTTCATGTCATATTTGTATTTCCGCAACATATATGGCATGCACTAGCTCGGATTGACTCGTTTTAGAGGTCACACTGATCCTACACAAGCACTAAACTAATAGTGTCGAGTTTAACATGTCAAAACATGTTTAACCTACTGATTTGGTATCAAAACAAAGTGTTTTGATACACTAAAGTAGTTCCGTTGCAAAATGCGTGCTAAAACGCATTTTGACCGAAACTTTGACTCGACACTACACCTAGCGAACGTGGTAATCAGTGGGTATAATCACTAAGGATTATAACCAACGTGATTACAATCACGTTGCAAAGTTCAACCGAACTTTGCGTTGACCAAAGGCTGGTCAAACTAAAAGTCAAACACTTGTTTGACTACTTAAACTATAAAGCAAATAAAAGAATGAAAGAAGGCTCACTTAAGTCCTTGCTATCTTTTCTACAAAGAAGACAAGTCCCAATTCAGATTGAGAGAGCTCCAAAGCAGAAGTAGAGGAGAAATGAGAGGAATGAGCAAAGAATTGAGGAGGTTGGCTTACTATTTATACTTGTAGTGAACTCACAAGATCATTACAAGTTTTTGTGTGGCCAACAAGGATTAAATCATGGCCATACAAGTGTTAGGAGCAGGTGCAAAGCCTTGGAGAGGTGGTAACTTGGTTACCACACAAAGAATTTGCATAAACAGCCCCTGAATTAGCAACAGATTGCTAAAAACAACTTTCTGGTCGCTGGGCATCTGAGGCGCCCCGCGTAAGAAATGTGGAAGGGCTTACGCGCCCCGCCTGAGGAAAGTTTGACAGAAATGTCAAAACAGGTCCCTGCACTTCAGAAACTTGGATTTTGGCCCATTTTTGACACGTTTAAGCCCTGTTAACCTCATTTCAAGGCTCTAAAATGAAGTTAAAGTATTGGGAACTCAAAACATGCTCAAAATTATCTCGCATGTCGGTTTGTTTGGTCGTACGGTTGCGTTGTTCGGTTAATTACGACGGAAGTCGTAACGAACGCAAAAACGATCCAAATTGAGCGACGAATGGAATTTTATCATGCCAATCACTAAAATATAATATTTTAATGATAACATAAATTTTTGGGTGTCCGGATATATTCAGAACGTAAGGTATGCGCGAAAATGCAAACTTGTGCATTTTTTGACACTTTTAGCCCCTGAATGAGCATAAAGTTTATTTTAGCACACCGAACCCCTCAAAGCCTATTTCTAAGCTATGGAAAGGATATTTAAGGTGTGTTTAACTTATGGTCAAGTTCCGGATTGTTCATTACAGTACAAATCGGCATACTTTCGCAGTTTGTCGAATTTAGTCCCTGTAAGCGAATAAACTTGATTTCGGCATACCAAACCATCCAAAATTTATTTCTAAGTTATGTAAAGGTTAGTTAAGGTATGTTAAGCCTATGTCACTATTCCGGAGTGTTGGTTGTATTAAACTGGTTATATTTACGCATCAGATCGCATATAACCTTCCAAAAAGCGATTTAAGGCTCGAAATCGAATAAGAATTTGATATGTGCAAATGATACACATAATTTCACAAATCCCAAGTATGAAACACAAAATTTCATTGGTTTGGCATTTGTTTGACGGTCACAGTGTCACAGGTGTCACAATAAGAGTTTAAGATATGTTTTTGGGCAAAAGGAATTAAATATGAGACAGAGACGTTGGATGGAAATCTTAGTGACTATGACTGTGATATCCAGTATCATGCAGGAAAACCTAATATAGTAGCTGATGCTTTAAGTCGAAAGTATCATGAAAAGCCAAAACGAGTATGCTCTCTCAGACTAAATCTGCAGATAGATTTAAATGAACAAATTAGAGAGGTACATGAAACAACAATCAAGGGCGATGCTAAAGGTTTAAAAGGAATAACTGAGGAATTAGAACAAGGAACAGATGGAAATTAGAGATTCCATAAGAAAAGGATCTAGATACCTAAATAAGGAAACCTACGCTACAGAATTTTAGAAGAAGCCGATAAGTCTAAGTATACGATACATCCCGGTAGTGATAAAATGTATCAAGACTTAAGAAAGAATTTCTGGTAGATAGGAATGAAAAAGGATATAGCAAACTATGTTGGTAAATGTCTAGCATGTTCACAGGTTAAAGCGGAGCATCAGAAACCTTCATGGTTATTGCAGCAATTAGAAATGCCTATTTGGAAATGGGAATTGATAACAATGGACTTTGTTACCAAATTACCCAATACATGAAAAGGTAATGATACAATCTAGGTGATTATAAACAGATTAACCAAATCTGCTCATTTCTTACCAATGAAGGAAACTTTTAGTATGGAACAGTTAGCCAAGTTATATGTAAATGAAATAGTTTCCTTACATTGAATTCCTTTATCCATTGTATCTGATAGAGATAGCCGTTTTACATCTCATTTTTGGACAAGTTTCTAGAAGGCAATGGGAACCAGGATAAATCTAAGCACAACTTATCACCCTCAAACGGATGGACAAAGCGAAAGGACAATTAAGACAATGGTGGATATGCTTAGAGCCTGTGTAATTGATTTTGGAGGAAATTGGGACGATCAATTACCACTAATAGAATTTTCCTACAATAACAACTATCATAGCAGCATTAACGCTGCACCATTTGAAGCACTTTATGGACGAAAGTGCTGAACTCCAATCTGTTGGGCAGAAATTAGAGAAAAGCAACTATCTGGACCAGAGATAGCGCAAGAAACAACGGACAAAATTATTCAAGTCAAGGAAAGACTAAAAGCAGCACGAGATCGTTAAAAGAGTTATGCAGATAAAAGACGAAAACCATTGGAATTTCAAGTTGGAGATAAGGTATTGTTAAAAGTTTCTCCATGGAAAGGAGTAGTCAGATTCATTAAAAGAGGAAAGCTAAGCCCCATTTATGTTGGACCTTTTGAGAATATCAAAAGAATAGAACCAGTAGCTTCTCATCAACAACTGCCAGAGGAAATGGCAGGAATACATGATGTATTTCATGTGTGTAATCTCAAAAAGTGCTTAGTAGACGAATCATTAATGATAACTCTTCAGGACATAGAGGTAAATGAGAAACTCAAGTTTATAGAGAAACCACTACAAATTGAAGATAGAAAGATCAAGAATATCAAGCATAAGAGATTAGTTCCGGTAAAAGTGATATGGGATTCCAAAAGAGGACTAGAATACACTTGGGAACTTGAGTCAGAAATGCAACGGAAATATCCACCCCTGTTCCAGTAGATCTCGAGGACGAGATTTAAAACAAGGTGGGGAGGATATAACAACCCTCGAAAAACACCCCAGAACATTTCTATATACCCCGTATACTCGTAAACGAACCCGAATAACCTTTATTTTAACAAAGATCAAGTAAACCAAGGAAATCAGGTCGCTCGTAGGCTGCGACCCTCCTGGTCTTGCGAGTCAGGGGCGCGACAACACCTGATAAGTCGGAACTCCATGCAACCACATGTCCCTTAATGTGTGAGGTCTAGACCCCTGACTAACCAAGGCTAAGCCCTAGCTAGTCTAGCTCACGGGTCGCGAAGGAACCAAAGGAGGGGCTCGTGGGGCACGAGGGACCCCTTGACCAGCCTATAAAAGGAGGCCTCTGGCCTCAGTTTCAATCGTTCAAAATTCTTCTTTCTTTCTGTCCCTTATAGTGTAAAATTATCGGGTATAATACCCCTAAAAACACGAAGGTCTGTCTCGTTGTAGGTATTTTAACCCCCGATTACGTATTCGTTACCCTACCTGATTGATCTAGGGCTCCGTAACGCATGTCGAGACTCTGCCTGACTAAGTTCATTGGAGTTCTGTCTCGTGTTGTATGGCTAATGTGATTTGGGTTATCTTACTAACACGTGTGCATTGTTTAATTTTTAATAGATAATAACTGGGGAAAGCACAGGAAGCTATAGTATTACCTAAGTCTACGAAGTGAGTTATTCTCCTTTTGTCACATTTTGTGATGCCATTATTTCAAAAGTTTTACAAAACCCAAAATGTTTATCATTAAGTCTTTGTATTCTACAATTGCTGCCAGTATTATGGGGTTTGTATACAGTACTTGATAACCTTCACAATTGGGCATGGGTATCCAATGTGTGATATGACCATAGTCACAGATCCGTCGACTAACAAGTACTGAACGAGTAATTGGGTAGATATAAACACTGTAATCGCCCTTAGTACTATAATGTTGTAACAACTGATTTTTTATAAATTGGAATGTACTCGCCAGTATTTCTTGCTGATAAAACTTTTTTAAAAACGTGTTTAAGGTAACTTAATGTGAAGCTAATAGAATCCGGCAGGGGAGCACTGAAGGCTTAAAGAACTGGCTATAAAAGTTACCTAAATAAAAAGGAGATTTTATTTTCAATAATTAGGGTTTATCCCTATAAATGTATTGTGAATGAAACTTGCGTTTTATCCCATTTATTACAGAAGTTTGGTGTTTTGAACTCTGAAACTATTTCCAAACTACGATCCTGATGTCTCATTTCCGCTGCCAAATTAATAAACACCGATACCACTTGCACTGTGTCTCGCAGCGCCCGCTCCCGGGGTAGGGGTCGGGGCTGCGACAAATCCTAGTTAAATAGTGACTTTAACCGAGTTTTAACACGAAGGTTTAAAAATAAAAAGGCTAAATTTGGGTAAGTGGGTTAATTGCTTGGTTAAAATGAAGAAAAACACGGAGAAAGGCTCAACATGATTAATCCTAGTTGATGACGTAGGGTTTAGGGAAAACAAACAAAAAAAAGGCTAATAACAAAAGGTTTTCTAAGTGCCTCTATCATTTTTGACACAATCTCACACATTTATGGTCTCGAAAGCTATGCTAGTGACAAGTTCTAAATTACACGAGATATCCGGCTCATTCCTACTCCAAAATGAACAAACATATAAAGAATCTAAGGCTCAAAATCATGCTCACATAACGGAAGGAATGTGTAAAAGTGTGAAAGTTAACTTGCAAGTCGTTCTTTGTTTGTAACGTTTTTAGTTATCTTTTTCGAAACTTATTAGGCTTGTCGGTTCTTTATCATATCCGATGCTTTCTAAAACAATAACTAACCGGTTTATTTAATAAATACAATTTTTTAGGACAAACAAAGTTACGATGTTAAAGCCCCTCCCCACACTTGAACTTCGCATTGTCCCCAATGCGAAACCCAAAATATAGAAAAGGAGAATAACACTCCCCTGAAGAAGAACGAATATGGAATGATGATCCTCCGTCGGTCCAACTTTTTCTCTCCTGCCCAGTATGTGTTTCAAATACCTGCACAAACGTCACTACATAAAACACAACACAAGGCAATATATCCGGTCGCAAAAAAAACATATAATAGATAATAATAATAATAATAATAATAATAATAATAATAATAATAATAATAATAATAATAATAATAACCATCCGTACATAATACAGAGAAAATAGAAGAAAATGTCTGAAAATAAAAATACATATCCGAGGGTGTTTGAAATAGTAGCCAAAATGAGCACCCGATAAATAAACTAATAAAAGATAGATAAAAGCACCAAGTACACACGCTCCCCGACTACTCATCAACGTCGTCATCGTTGGTGCACGATGGACCCGCCCCGCTTTGGTTGCTGTGTCGCGAAGGCCACCGAAGATGTATGAAAATCCCGAATGCATCTCCTTTCTCATAACATCCTGATTCACTTGCATCTGTTGGAACTGATTATAGAACTCAGGATATGGCAGGATGCCTAGTGGCCAATCTTGGTGATGGTGATACTGGTGCTACTATTGGTGCTGCGGTGGCTGCTGATCTTGTATGAAACCTCCTTCCTCATGCTCATGCACGTCATGCATAACCTCATCATCTCCTCCCTCGTAAGCCAGAGGTGCCGACGATGGGTCCCAGATCTCATTGTTCAAACCCTTCAACCTTGGGTCGTTGTCGATGTCAAGGACCAAACCTACAGCCTTCAATGAGCGAACATCCACAACAAATCCCTTATTTACCAATGTCAAACTAGGGACAACATCATCAGTCATAATGCCCAGCGCGTAAGCGACTTGGGTGACGTACTCATCCCTGTGAATCTCGCTACTGGCGGTTCTACCCGAGTTATGCATAATAAACTCCGCCAATCGCGCTATGAGGTTGATGTGAACCCCGTCTGCGAGCGCATAAAGATAAATAGCATCTGGTGTGGGACAGTTCCCTTAACTGTCCATGCGGCCCGCGATTGTATGACTCATGATGTGGTGGAGGACTCGAAGTAGTGGGTCTCTCAACCATGATGCTTTTGCCGTTCGAGGCACGTAAGCTGGGCCCTCGGCTACCCTCGCCTAAAATTCTGGCCGTTGTTGCTCGCTTGCAAACGTGTATTGATCTGTGAAGAGCTCAGAATTTATTTCTTCATTTGTATAAATTCCAAGTTTTCTCCTGAGCTTTGCAACGGTCCAGTTATACCACCAACCACCTAACCAAAAGTTAATCCGTTTCTTTCTACGGAAATCTTAATTTTTGCTGGCCTCAGGTTTCTCATATGAGTATGTGGCGAAAAACTCTAAGGTGAGCTCGTGGTAGATAGGTTAGTTGATACTTAGTAGTCGGGCGAACGGGAGCAACAACATCCCTTGTAGTCGCTCAGGTTGATTTAGCTCTTCCATTACAGCCCAGCTCAGTCTTCGTGGCACACCGAATTGATCTTTACGTTGCCATAACTCATTAAGGGCGGTGAGACATGGGTGGTCTCTTTGGTAGTTCTGATTGAAACGGAGGAATGGGTGATTCATCTGCATGAGGAAATCAGGTTAGAAACGTCTAGAACAGAAAAAATTGCAAACCGTACGGCTGAGCACAGTGTTACGAGTATTCTATTTTGATCTAGGCATTTGGCACGATCGTGCCAAGTGTGGCACGGTCGTGCGGATGGATCGCACAGGCAGTGCCATGGGTAATGTAGCCCTGATCAACGTAACACATCTGATCGGCACTGCCTTGCCAATGGTGGCAATACCGTGCAACTCCGACAATCAGCAGGAAATCATGAACAACCTAGCTGGCACTACAGTGCCAATGGTGGCACTATCGTGCGTGCCCTGTAACTTGCAGAATCAGCCCCAATCACTTAGACAATCAAACTTTTCTCAAAAGCAACAAATTTTTTGGTGATTAGGTAGTAAAAGTTCGACTAGTTGTTCATGAAGTACACAATTCTTCCAAGAATTAGGGTTTTGTTTGTATTTATGAAGAGAACCCCAAATTTCTTGAAGAAAATCAAAAACCCTAAGTATAGAACAGGATTAAAACGAAAAATTTAAGTAAAATACATACCTTGTTCGAAGAATTGAAGAGATCTAGCAAAAAGTGGGGTAGTTTTTTAAGGGAAACTGGTTTGGGATGGGTGTGCGGCTAGCGGCTAGGGTTATAAACTATGAAAAGTTAATTGCAGAAAGATTCCTTATATACACCTCTAACCTAACTATCTCCGCACTTTGGCGCCAATGATGGCATGGCCATGCCGATTCGAGATTCACTGATGGGGCACCCTGGTTCTCGGAAGGCATGGGGGTGCGAATGCAAGTGCTGCTTTTGGGGCGCACGACCGTGCAAAAAGTGGCACTGCCATGCCAACACTACAGATCAGCAAAATCTTCATAGAAACCATTTTTTAGGGCTGTTTTGACCAATTTTCACCACTTTTGCAAGATACAACGTGATATAACATTGTTCTAACTCAAATTCTTCACTCGGTATGGTTAAAAACTGCACAAAAACATGAGAAACCGACAAAACAAACCGAAAACACGGAAAAACGAAAAATCTAAAAAATAAGACAATATTATCCAAGCATGCAAAACATGCATGCTACATTTTTAATCATCGAGTTCATAGCATATACTCTCCTCCCCACACTTGTTATGCGTGTGGGTGTGGAGTTCGATAACCTCCACCACAGGATCAATCGACCTGACCACATAAAGTATCAATTTATGGCCATTCACCTTGAAAGTTACACCATCGGCATTCTCAATCGCGACGGTCCCGTACGGAAAAACCTCTTTCACCGTATAAGGCAAGACAAGATCTCACGCCGCCGAGAGTTCTAAGGCAAGACAAGATCTCACGCTTGGAATTCTTTGTGGTCCTTCAAGCGCGTGTCATGTAACTTCTTGGTCCATTCCTTGTACAACACGGAGCTCTCATAGGCATGATGTCGCAACTCTTCAAGTTCATGAATCTACAAGAACCGGGCTTCACCTCCGCTTTTAAGATCCAAATTTGCAGTCTTTAGAGCCCACATTGCCTTATGCTCCAACTCAGCCGATAGATGGCATGCTTTTCCATAAACCAGCCTAAAGGGAGTAGTCCCAATAGGTACTTGTAGGCTGTCCGAAAAGCCCATAGAGCCTCATCTAACTTCTCTGACCAATCCTTGTGGTTTTAAGCAACCAACCGCTCAAGGATTTTCTTTAACCCCCGGTTCGTGACCTCCACTTGCCCACTTGTTTGAGGATGGTAGGGCGTGGATAACCTGTGGTGTGGACAAAGCTTTCTCAAGCTAAGTATTGCAGAAATGTGTCCCTCAGTCACTAATTAGTGGTTTCGGCACACCGAACCGACCAAACAAGCTCTTCAAAAACCTCACAACAACCCTGGCATCGTTGGTGGGGACACGTAATCTACCGCAACCAGGATGTATTTGTTCCTAAGTGAGGGAGGAAACGGGCCCATGAAGTCGATACCCCAAATATCGAAAACCTCACAGACCTGGATCCAATTCGGAGGCATTTCATCGCGTGCAGATATATTGGTTGCCCTGTAGCAAGCATCGCATTGACCGATCTCCGCGCATAATGGAATATGGTGGGCCAATAAAACCCAGGGTCTAACACCTTCTTTGTGGTGAAATTAGCTCCAAGATGACCTCCGGTGGGTCCCTCGTGACAATGGCATAATATGTCAGTCGCCTCCTTCCCAAACACACACCAACGGATCATTTGGTCTGCTCCGACTTGAAACAGGAAAGGGTCGTCCCATATGTAATGCTTGAGGTCCACAAAGAACTTATTCTTCTACTGATGCATCAATCCTTTGATAAGGTTCCCACAAGCAAGATTGTTCACGAAATCAGCCAACCATGGCGACTCATCACATACTTTGACACTCATCAAAGTCTCATGCGGGAAATTTTCATTTATCGGCTCCTAACGAGGGTCCTTTGCGTCTCCGTGCTCCAGTCTGGAAAGATGATCGACCGCAACATTCAATGAACCCTTCTTATCCTGAATCTCAATGTTGAACTCATGCAGCAATAGAATCTACCCGATAAGACGCAGTTAATATCTTGTTTTCTAAACAGGTATCGAATGGATGTGTGATCGGTGTATACAATCGTATTCGACAACATCAAATACGATCTAAATTTGTCAAATGCAAAAAATACCGCCAAAAGCTCTTTTTCTGTAGTAGTGTAGTTCTCCTGCGCATCATGAAGAGTCTTGCTGGCGTAGTAGATCGGATGGAAGTGCTTGTCCTTTCGCTGCCCCAAAACAACCCCTATCGCGAAGTCACTCGCATCCCACATAATCTCAAACGGCAAAGTCCAGTCCAATGCGACTAAGATAGGGGACTCAACAAGCTTTTGCTTAAGAAGGTCAAAGGCCTTCAAGCAATCATCACAGAAGATAAACAGAGCAACCTTCTCTAACAAACGGGTCATAGGTCTAGCGATTTTTGAGATGTCTTTAATGAATCGCCTGTAGAAACTAGCATGACCAAGGAAGCTCCGTATCGCAAACCGAGGTGGGAGGCGGAAGTCGAGAAATGATGTCAACTTTCGCCGAATAGACTTCCATCCTGCTTGTGAAATCTTGTGTCCTAGAACTATGCCCTCTCTCACCATAAAGTGACATTTCTCCCAGTTCAGGACACGATTTGTTTCCTCAAACCTTTTTAACATCTTTTTCAAATTCTCCAGACACTAATCGAAAGAATCCCCGAATACTGAAAAATCATCCATGAACACTTCCATGGAATCCTCGATCATGTCATGGAAAATTGCTACCATGCAACGCTGGAAGGTAGCTGGTGCATTACACAACCCGAAAGGCATACGCCGGTAGGCGAATGTGCCAAAGGGGCATGTAAAAGTAGTCTTCTCCTGATCCTCAAGAGCAATAGGAATCTAGAAATAGCAGAAAAACCTGTCCAAAAAACAGTAATAAGATTCCCTGTCAGGCGTTCCAACATCTGGTCGATGAATGGAAGCAGGAAGTGGTTCTTGCAAGTGGCATCATTGAGTTTGCGATAATCGATGCAAACACACCATCCCATGACTGTCCGGGTAGGAATAAGCTCGTTCCTATCATTCGTAACTACCATCATGCCACCCTTTTTAGGCACTACCTGTACGGGACTAAACCAAACTGAGTCGAAGATAGGGTAGATCAAACCTACATCTAGCAACTTTATCACCTCCTTTTTGACATCATCTTGCATGTTTAGGTTTAATCATCTCTACGCCTGCGCACACGGCTTGCAATGGTCCTCCATGAGAATTTTATGAGTACAGGAGGAGGGATTGATTCCTTTCATGTAACAACCCGCACATTCGCGCTTGTTACTCTCCTGACACTCGTTACGCCTAGCACTAGAGATCCGGATCATAATGTAAACTATATCGCAAACTACGCTACTTCGCATATTTTCGTAAACACAACACTTATTACAACACGCTATATCACATCGCTTACATTTGTTCGCATATACTATTACGCTATTGCTACGCTACTCGCAAACGCAAACGCAAACTCGAAACGCAGTTATATAATATTATTAGTTAAATACAAATAATCTAAGTACTAATACTTGGTTAAACGCGCACATGCTGGCACGCACAACTCAATTTATCGCACTAAAAGCACAACATAATACGATACTACTTATCTCGCTAAAACACTTAAAGTATCCACAATGATAAATGCAACTCTTAACAAATGAACCAAAGTTGGAAAACTAACTCGCGTAAACACTGTCGTCCGAATGGCCTTCCGTCTGAATGGACATCCGACCAGATGACCATCCGCTCGGATGACCATCCGCTCGGATGACCATCCGTTCGGATGGCCATACGCCCAACACGACCCTCGCGCACCGCCTTAACTCTCACCCTCTCCTATAAATAGGGCCATTGTGTCTCATTTCAACACTTTGGTTCTTCCATCCGCTCACACGCTCTCAGTTACTCTCAACCGCGATTCAAGGCCATTTTGTAAGCATCTCTCCCCGAATCTTCATCAATCTTTATCTCTAATCTCTTCTACATCATCTTCTTCATCTAAATCACACACAAACACTAACTTTTCGCTGAAATCACTGATTCAGACCTGTTGAAGGTGGTTTTTCACTCTTTCTGCTTAGGCAAACTGTTGTAGGACACCATTTAATCAAGATTGGTTCTAGATCTAAAGGATTTCACACTTTTTAACTTAAAAAAATGGGTCAAACATAAAATTTCACCATGGACAGGTCGTGTGTCCGAGGGGTGGTAACCATCCGACCGAATGAACTGAGTTTGGTATGTTTCCGTTTCTTGACACGTCGTCATGCCGTCTCCGTTAAACTTCAAACTGTTACTTAGAAAATTTTATAAAAACATCAACTACAGATCATCTCAATCGAATGGCTATCCAACCGGATGACCTGGCACTTATACTATTTGATTACTTAAAACGCTTTTTATAAAACTTCGAATTTCAACGATTTACAAACAAACACAACACATTTGAATGGCCATCCGCTCGGATGACCATCCGTCCGGATGACCATCCGCCCGGATCATCAGTCGAACACTTAACCATCCAACATTCTGTTTACGCACTGTTCAACGCTCTGCTCAACAGCTTACGCTTCTGTTTCCATGCTTAGGCTAACTCAACGCACTCCCTTCAATCCAATCAAGATTGTGTTACTTGCTAAACACACACTGTGAGTATACTCAAACCCTCTTTCACTTAATGCACCTTTGGGTGTAACATACGTTCTCTATAAAAAAACACAATACTTAGACGCATTACGAACGCTAACCGCACTCGCATGTTATACGTGATTAATTGAATTATTTGTTGTTGTGTTCATACAGTGTTACACTAGACCGCCTCTAGCAATGATAGTACTATAGTTTGGACTCAGCACCTGTCATGGATAGGGGTTTCTAGGGATAACATCACTTTACTTCACGTGTTCGCTGAACATGTGTCGCACATACTCTACAACGCAATCTCGTGGTTAGCTTGTAGCATTGTTGATAGCTTACTTGATTCTCTTATTATGTGTTACATGCTGGTTATGCGTAAACGCTTTCTATACTATATCTACGCAAACTTGTATACTCGCCAATACTTTTGGATTGCCTTTATTTTAACATACATTGTAGGTTAATCGCAGTTTATCTCGAATCAAGACTAGGAAGTCTAGAAAACCCACATAAAAATCTAGGTTGTCAGATTTGTAATGTTTGAGAGACATGAAATCTGTATAATTGTTTGCTGATATATATATATATATATGTATATATATATATGTATATATATATAGGGAGAAAATCATGCGAGAACCACCTCTTATTGTGAGAACTGCGAGAACCAATGTGAACACACAAAAAATGCCAAAAAATAGCTAAAAATCACACAAAATTTTTTTTTTTGATTTTGTTAATATTTTTTAGGTTAAAATCGCTACTTTTCGAAGCAAAAAAAAAAAATTTTTTTTTTGCTTCGGAAAGTAGCGATTTTAACCTAAAAAATATTAAAAAAATCAAAAAAAATTTTTTAGATTTTTTTAGATTTTTTTTAGATTTTTTTAGGTTTTTTGGGGGTTTAGTTTTTAGCATTTTAGCTTGGGTGGGGGGGGGGTTTAGGTTTTGGGGGGGGGGGTGGGGGTTAGGGTTTTTTTTAGGTTTTTTTTAGCTTGGGGGGGGGGGGTTAGGTTTTGGTGGGGGGGGGGGGGGTTTAGGTTTTTTTTTTTGGGGGGGGGGGGTTGGGGTTAGGTTTTTTTAGGTTTTTTTAGCTATTTTAGATTGTGTTCACATTGGTTTTCAAGGTTCTCACAATAAGGGTGGTTCTCGCATGAGCCCCTCCCTATATATATATATATATATATATATGTATGTATATATATATATGTATATATATATATGTATATATATATATATATTGTTTATTAGTATGGGATAATAAACGCATTAAATATTGTCACAAATGGACTGAACTTTTGACATATTGTGTAAAATTGACAATTAACAAACCCTTGAGAGTTTCAGCATAAAAAACAACCTAAAAGTGGCTAAAAATGGCTCGAGATCTGATTTCGCTCGAGGGTGTTTGTGTTTTGATTTCACTCCAAAAGTGTTGATTTCGCTCGAGCAGTAGAAGCGAAATCAGTGATTTCACTCGTGAATTCTGATTTCGCTCAAGATTCAATCACTGATTTTGCTCCAAAGGTGATTCCGCTCGGAATTACCTTCTGATTTCGCACCAAAGTTTTCAAGTTCTGATTTCGCTCGAGATAACATTCTAATTTCGCTCCCAAAAGTCACTTTTTGATTTCGCTCCAGAGAGTAACTTTTGATTTCGCTCCAAATATTAAAATTGTGATTTCGCTCTAAAATTCAGTCTAAGTGTGAAAACATGGTTTGAGCGTTAAGTCCGTTTTGTTCGTGATATCGTGTTGCTAATTCAGTCTGTGTAGAAAGTTTTTCAGTAAAAGTAACCTGTTTGTCAAAAAGTTAAATTTTTTTCGGAAATTGTCACCTAAAATGGAAAATCAAGATTTTTACAATCTTTTCGCGGGTAGTGGCATGACGGCAACACAAAGTCCGGCAAGTATAGTTCAAAATGTCAACATGGACAACGAGCTAGGAACCATGCAAAAACCGCCAAAGCTTATGAACTTGGATAAGTATGCCGGATGGTCGGGTCGTTTCAAGAATTGGGTACAAGCCAACCATTTTGAGTGTTGGATGAAGATAGAGAAAAAATATGTTCCACCTGTTGATGGAATGGGATTACAGAAAGGCATTGGAAGTTTGACTGAGACTAAACAAAATGATTTTAAGGCGGAGAAGAAGATAGTCAGTATTCTCCAACAGGCCATAAAAGAAGATATTCTTGTGCTGTTACAACATGATGATTCACAATCAATGTGGCAAGCATTAAAGTTGAAGTTCCAAGGCAGCATTTCTATGATCAAAAGCAAGAAAGCTCTAATCAAGAAAGAGTTCGACATCTTTACTGGGATGAAGGGTGAAACGACGAAGCAGTTGATTGAACGTTATTGCCATCCTTTGGTAGAGATGAAAAGATTGGATATTACCAAGACGGACGAGGAATGGATCGACAAGTTGTCCGACGCATTACCTTATGATGATTGGGGTACGTACTTAATGATGTTGAAAAACAACTCGGATTTTGTGAATTTGAATCTCAGTGCATTCATTGAAAAGATAGAAGCTCATGAATTGGAATTGTTGAAGATCAGGAAGATGAATTCAACAAATGTACAGCAAGACGTATCTCTTTATTACAAAGGAAGCACTCATGTTGCAACAAATCAAAGTCCAAAGATACAAACGGGCTTTAGTGCTGATACAAATTCAAGTGCTTCTGCAAACACTCCACAATCAAGCAAGCCCTCACCATTTGCGAACTATGATCCAAACTTCAAAGCTAAGGAGCAGCCTTCACCTCAAAGCTCTACAAGTTCCAATAATCAGGCTTATGTTTCTGGGGTGCAATGCAACATTGCGGTGAACATTAAGAATGGAAATGAAATTATTGAAACAGCCGCGAAACAACACAATGCGTTACTTGCTTCCGTTTTAGAGGCATATGAAGGTTTAGTGGCGGGTAGGATCGGTAATCCCGATATGACAAAAGAGGATTACGACCATATTGACCCCGAAGAGCTTGAATCGATTGATATAAAATGGTGCATGGCAAGTTTGGTTAGAAGGGCACAACGATTTATCGAGATCACAGGTAGAAACAGTCTCTCAGGTCCTGATCAGAAACTAGGGTTCGACAAATCAAAAGTTACCTGTTTCAAGTGTAAGGAACGTGGTCATTTCAAGAGAGAATGCCCGAACCGTGAAGTGAACAACCATCGACCTAACCAACAACCTGCTGTTCAGAGGCCGCAAATAGAAAACAAACCGGAAAAGGCTCTAATCGTGAATCAAGATGATGAAAGAGTAGCTGAAGGTTTCAGCTGGGATAAATATATTCCCGGAAGCGATGGGCAGGCCATGATGGCAGCAATTGTTGAAGTACCGGAGATGGTGACTGAACCAGAAATAGTTGTTGAAGAAGTTCCAGTGGTTGTTGAAGATGTTCCTGTTGAGAATGTGATTGACATTGAAGAAATCGCTGCAGAAGTTTACTATTACCAATCAGAACAGGAAGTATTGGCAAGTTCTATGAAATCAATAATGCCTCCTAACGTGTTTGAATCTTTTGCAGGTTATTTCGAAGAACCGACGACTGGATCGTATCCAAGATACGAAGAAAAGAAAGAAGTTGTCGAGGAAATGATAGACGTGACAAAAGAGTTGACTGGAGAAACATTGAAAGATATCGCTGACAAAGCTCTCATGGGAAAGCTAAAAGAGGTAGACACAGAACCTGAGAAGTCAGAGTCTGTTAGTACCGTGTCAGTCAAACAGAAGTCGGATCAGAAATCTGGAGTTCAGGAGGTCAAAGTGTCTGAGTATGAATTGAAAAATGTCGGTAAACAAGATGTGAAAATTGTGTGTGATGAACAGGTTGTTGTTGAGAAAGTTGTTTCAATCCCTGAAACACCATGCCAGAAGTGTTTACAACCGTGCATTGAGTGTCTTGAGAAAGACACTAAGTATCAGGAATTGAAACATCATGCTGATATGCTTAAATTTGACCTTGGACAAGTCAAAGAGGCTTATGATACTCTTGCCAGGTCATTTAAAATGATCCGACTAGAGAGTGTTGAAAATGACAAAGCAACAAAATTGGCTAAAGCAACACTTTTGGATAAACAAGTTGAGGTTAACTTTCATCTTGACACAATCGCTTCACTAAAGAAAGAACTTGAATTAGCTAACATTGAAAATGAAAGGATTGATAAAAAATTGATGAGTTATGTGGCTTCAGCTTATGTTCTTGAACAAATTGTCCCACAACAGCCACATGTTGCACCAGTCTTTAAGCGCGTTCCACCCCCAATGTGGAATCATTATACGCAAAAATATCCAGATGGGGTGGAAGGTGCTTTGAATCTCAAGTTGAGATCAATTGAGGATGATTTTCCTGAAAGCATTGATGTTACATTCTCTGCATCCGACACCGACAACAAATCACAGGTCATCAAAACCGTTGTCAATCAAGTGTTAGATGAAGAGAGTGATAACTCTGAGAAGTCTCAATCTGAGAAAGCTCATAGTGTGTCTGAAGATGAGGGTAATTTCTTAGATCGGTTCATACCGAAATCGGACAAGAGTGCGAATGATGATTAAATTATGGTGGTCTACACTATGATTGGAACAGACAAACTTTACTCTGATTTCTAGTATCCTCTTCAGAATGTGAAGGTTGAGACTGTTGAGAAAGTGTTCAAGTTGGTTGAAATGAACATTAATGAGGTTAACAACAAAGAATTCTTTTCAAAACCTAAAAAATCTTTTGTTACATCACGTCCTACCAGTTCGGGAAAGAAAGAGTGGGATGGTAAGGGTAATAACAAGAAGAACAACTTTATAAACAAAGGGATCGGTTTTGAGAAGAAGACGGCTAAACAAGTGGTTAAGCCAAAAGAGAAAATGAATGATATCTTTGTTGCTGGACTGAGTATGGATGATGAAAAAGATTACATTTTTAGTCAAAAAGCCGTGGACGATTTCAAAGCAGCGAAAGAGTTGAAAGAGGACACCTCCAAATCCACTTTTATCGAGTATGACAAAAGAGTCTGTTATCGCTGTAATGAAATCGGGCACATGGCTAAACAGTGCAAGAAAGTGTTTGAGAAACCTGCTTTTGTAAAACCAACTGTTCAAAAACAAACTTTTCAAAAACCAACTGTTCAAAAACCTCGACCAAAATCACCGGTTGATACAAAAGGTAAAAAACCAATGGTTTCTCCGATTCGCATCCTAAAAAGAGGAGAATCTTTGAACTCCGAGGATAAGCCAAAATCAACCTTCGAGGTTGGCGAATCTTCCAAGTCTCGCAAGACTTCAAAAATTTATCCTAAAACAAATTTTTTTGAGAACCAATTATGGGTTGCGAAGTCGAAACCATCAGTTGAGGTCAAAAAGATGGAAAATGTGTTAAAAAATGAAACAAAGGTTGTAAAAGATGATGCTGTCATATATGATTTGAACTTGATAAACTTCTTGCAGAGTTTCCCCCTGATTAACAACAAAGTAAAAACAATTGTGAAAGATGATGTTCCAAATGTCACATTCAACTTTACTAAAATTGATAAGAAGTATGATGTAGTGTTTGGCAGTGTTTCTGAGGTCAAAAAATCACGGGCGTCATTATTTTAAATGAGTTGTTTTGATGTGTGCAGGGGCTGCCCAGGTCTATCCTTTCAAAGTGGATCAAGGACAGTGGTACATCAAGACATATGACTGGGACGCTAGCTCTACTTTACGACGTCAAATCAATAAATGGAAGTTATGTGGGCTTCGCCGGAAATCAAGGCGGCAAAATTGTTGGACAGGAACATTGTCGAATGGTGTAATATCGTTTGAGAAAGTGAACTATATCGTAGAGTTGGAGAACAATTTACTTAGCATTTTTTAAATATGTGATAAATCTTTCAGTGTACACTTTACTAGAAATGAGTGTTTGGTTTTAAAACCAGGGTTTAAAATCCCTGATGAGATGGTGTTGTTGCGCGCTCCATGGGAGAACGACTTATACATTCTAGATATGAGCGTCGCAACACCAACAACTCATCAAAAACAGTGTTTTGTGTCAAAATCGAAAGCAACGGAAAAAGATTCCATTATGTGGCATCGAAAGATGGGACACATTCACATTCGAAAAATGAATTTTCTAGTACACAATGATTTGGTAGAAGGTGTAAATCTAAAGAACTTTCAATTGTCTGATGATTGTGTAGCTTCCAAGAAAGGAAAGCAGACTCGGAAGTCACACCCACCGAAGATACTTAATTCGATCAGGTTACCTCTTGAGAGATTACACATGGATCTCTTCGAGCCTGTCAATGTAAAGAGCATCAGTGGAGATTTGTACTGCTTGGTGGTGACTGATGACTTTACAAGATTCTCATGGGTCGTGTGCTTAGAAAGAAAGGATCAAACTTTTGAGTCGCTGATGGTGCTGTTTAAGAAGATGGAAATGGTGTATAAGCTGCCGATCCAGAGAATTCGTAGTGACAACGGAACGGAATTCAACAACAACAAAATGTACGAGATTTGCAATGAGAAGGGAATTCTTCATGAATTCAGTGTGCCATACACACCACAACAGAACGGCGTTGCTGAACGAAAGAATCGGACCCTAATAGAGATAGCTCGAACAATGTTAGCCGATTCCAAACTACCGATCTTCTTCTGGAGCGAAGCAGTATCTGCAGCTTGTTACACATTGAATAGCGTACTCACTGTTAAAAAGCACAAAAAGACATGCTTTGAGTTGCTGCACCGATACAAGCCTATTCTTGAGTTTCTGGAGCCTTTTGGGTCTCCGATTACGTTTATTGATGAAAATGGTAAATTTGGTGCTAAATCAAATGAGGGTTTCTTTGTAGGTTACGCAAGCCCGCTGAAGAGGGTGTTCATACCGTGCTTGGGGAAAGTGATACAAGTTCAGCATGTTGTTTGTCAAAAACACAGTCCATCACCACAACTTCCCGGACAAAGATTCCTGTTCGATTACGACAAGCTCTGGGAGTCGTTTCATCTACCAGTCCAGTCGAGCGACGAGGAACTAGCACTTCTGTACCAGTACTAGCAACCTATGTCACAGGAGCAAGTGCCTAGACCGCGAGTAGTTTCTCAACCCACCGAGGGTAATCACAATGATGAAGCCGGACCAAGTGGAACATCTCACATACCACCAGAGGAACCAGCTCCAACATTTGATAACTCCGACGACTCAGAGGAAGAACCCACTCCAACCTTTGACGAGGAACCAAATGTTACTTCGATGGAAGCTGAGGATCAAACCGTTGATCTTGATATATCGAACTTGCAATCAGAAGTTGATGTGCCTGACACCATTATGCCTCGGACTTTGTCTTACCATCCGTCAGAGCAAATAATTGGTGACCTGCAAAGTGGTGTCAAAACCAAAGAGCAAATCAACCGAGCACTTACTTGTTTTTATTCAATTGTTGCTCCGTTACAAGAGGAATTCTCATTGAAATGTTTTATTTCGTAGATCGAGCCCAGAACATACAAAGAGGCGTTGACTGAGGATAGCTGGGTGAATGCAATGCAAGAAGAGTTGCAACAATTTGAAAAGCTGGGTGTTTGGAAACTAGTAGATCTGCCGGAGAATCAAAAGTTTATCAAAACAAAGTGGGCTTTTAAATGAAAACGGGGTGACAGAGGAGTCGTGGTGAGAAACAAGGCACGATTAGTGGTACAAGGCTTTAATCAGCAAGAAGGCGTTGACTACGACGAAGTTTACGCGCCTGTTGCGAGACTTGAAGCTATTCAAATATTTCTGGCATTTGCGTCATGGAAAAACTTCAAAGTGTACCAGTTGGATGTTAAATCTGCCTTCCTATACGGAAAGATTAAAGAAGAGGTGTATGTGGGTCAACCGCCGGGGTTCACAGATCCACATCACAAAAACAAGGTCTATCTGCTGGACAAAGCGCTCTACGGACTTCACCAGGCCCCGAGAGCCTGGTATGAGACGCTATCCAAATATCTGTTGAGCAACGGCTTCATCAGAGGAACAGTAGATTGCACCTTGTTCACAAAGGAAGTGGCAGGTCATTTGTTGATCGTGTAGATTTACGTTGACGATATCATTTTTGGTTCCACCAACGACGAGCTGTGTAAAGAGTTTGAGAAAGTGATGAAGAAAAAGTTTGAGATAAGTTCTATAGGGGAGATGAAGTTCTTCCTCGGGCTGCAGGTGGAGCAGATGCCCGATGGAATCTTCATTTACCTAACGAAATATGTGAAGGATGTGCTTGACAAGTTCGACATTACTGAATGCAGTCCTGCAGCAACCCCCCTTGCACAGAATCACGGGATCTGTCCTGATGAAAGTGGAGTGAAAGTGGACGAGACACTGTACCGGTCAATCATTGGATCTTTGATGTATCTCACTGCTTCCTGTCCGGACATCATGTACCCGACATGTCTCTGTGCCAGATATCAGTCGAGCCCAAAGCAGTCACATTTGACGATTGTCAAACGTATCTTACGATATTTGAAAGGCTGCCCAAGCATCGGCTTGTGGTATCCTCGCTTGCGTGACTTCTCCTTATCAGGTTTCGCTGACTCTGACTTTGGAAGCTGCAAGCAGAACGCAAAGTCCACCACTGCTGGGTGTTAGTTCTTCGGAACTCGACTCGTTACCTGGAAGTGTAAGAAACAAACCGCGGTGGCACTTTCTACGTGCGATGCTGAATACGTTTCAGCCTCCAACTGTTGCTCACAGATCCTCTGGATCCAACAGCAAATGCGCGACTTCGGTTTGCAATTCTTGGATACTCCGATCTATGTGGACAACGAAGCAGCTATAAACATCACTAGAAACCCGGTTCACCATTCTAAAACGAAACATATCGAAATCCGTCACCACTTCATCCATGATTGTCACGAGAAGAAGTTAATTCGGATTGAACACATACACACCGATGATCAGAAAGCTGATTTTTATACAAAACCCTTTGACAAAAAGAGATTTTACTATCTTCTAAAATTGAATGGGTTAAAAAATCTGAGTTCTGGGAGGGTAGTAGAATGTGAAGCCGAGGAGGGCGGCGATCAGATGTAAACCATGTCGTGTTGTCAACTTTCTGTACAGTTTGTTTTCTGCTTTTCGATAAAAACAAAAACACAAAAATATGTTTTAGTTTTAGGGGGAGAAATTCGCAAAAGAATACAAAATCATGATAAAATCTCAAAAAATCCAAAAACATTAGAAAACCTAAAAAGAGTTTGTGCATAATAGGGGAAATGATAGTACATCAGCTAGACGGACACAATACGCTAAAAAATGTAACATAAAAAATGCATTAAGTATTCTCGCTAAAGATGTGCCGATAGGTTTTTGCAAAATTAGTAAGTCTGTTTGGGATATAAACCTAAAATTTACTTGCTTTTACGTGGGGAACACCTCCAGGATATATGGGTAACCCCCGAAATCTCATTTGAAAGGTCCCTCTTTCTGAGATACTAGGTCTTTATGCTTAGTGATATCTGGGGTATTATCCCGGGACTTCTGCTGTATGGAAATACTGACCTAGTCCCCGGATAATACTTTACGCATTGCTTTACTTGTAAAGCCTCCCCTCAACATAAAAATGATTAAACATTGAAAAATGATAATCATGTGCTGTTGTAAAGAAGATCCCCAAAGGGTACCCACCAAAGTCGAAGCTGTCATCTCTCTGCGTATACGGAAGTATCGACCTGAGCTCTCACGGCCCTCGCACATCACCCCATTGCAGATATCATCTAGGTATATTCACCTGTAAGACTGAATATTGGGATCTGGATACGGGAGTATATACTGAGGTGGGACACATGTAGAGGTTTAAGTCTTAAAACATTAATTTCGTATCCCGGACAGATTGAAAGTTCTGTGAAAATTTAATAGGATCAGTATATCGGCAATCTACGCGAATTGTTTAAGGCTTGGTATGAAATAGTAGCTTAACGGTGCTTGTGTCTTGTCGGCAGCTGATATGATCCCCTAACACGCTCACAAAAAGATTGTGTGTACATATTTCAGTTTATCCGATTAAAAATCCAAAAAGATTTTATTTGTTCATATTATTTTCGACAACCAATGTTGTGAATCAGACGATCAAAACCTTGTGCAGATCATGTCTGTTTGATGAGGTTTGGGTAAGCAGGAGATGCTGAAATGTAAAGTGGTACATGTGTGACAGATTGTAAAAGTGTTTGAAAGCTCAAAATGTTCGAAAGTTCAATAATTTGAACTGTTTTCAGATTGAAAAGACAGCGTACTTCATAATCAGGTCAACCAAGGCCATTAACTTGGACTTGGTAGGCCAAACAGTTGACCAAGGTCATTAACTTGGAATTGGTTAACTGGGTGTGTCGGTGATCAACCAGAAAAGGTTAAAAAGTTAAAAATTTTGAAAATAATGTTCTGATTTCGCTCGAAACACATGTTTCATAACAATTGGTTGATTTCGCTCCTAGCTGCTTTGTAAGGTGATTCCGCTCGTAGTTTCTAGTTGATTTCGCTCGAGAGACACTTTGGGCCATTTCGAGCGGAATCAGACCGACTATGAAAGGTCTCTTGATTCCGCTCCTACACCACTTTCTTGATTCCGCCCCAACTGTTCTCTCTCCGGCGATCTTGAGCGAAACCCACAAACCTTTGTGTTTCTACCGAATGCTGCCCAAATTCTTGTAGATTTGTTGTTATTAGTTGGTTTGCTCAACTATTAACATGGGCAATGTAGTATTACCGTCCGATTTGACTTAGATTCATGTATTTCATGACTGCCGGCGTTTGTTGATGAACGAAACATAGTTTAGGGTTATTATTTGTTAAATCTGAACAAGAAAACAAACATATGTTGTCGTTATAGTGTGTAGATCTTAAATTTGTATGTTAATTGTTCCAGATCAGAGCAGTCTGCATGTTGTCGATGAACTGATGACGAAATCGTAGATCTAGGGCGTATTTGGGGTCAAATATAAAATCAAAACATAACCCTTTGATCGAAATTAAAAGTTTAACATGTTAACCATTTTAATTTGATGATCTGATGAGTTTTTGAGAGGTTAATTTTGATTTCGCCTGAAATTGTAAAGGAATGTTGATTCCGCTCTAAAGCGAATCTTTTGATTCCGCTCCAGATGATGAGTTTGTGATGGTAGGTGATTTCGCTCATAAGAGTACATGTGTTAATTTCGCTCTTAGTGTACCTTGTGATTCCGCCCCAAATGTGTTTGTGTTGATTTCGCTTCTAACAGCACTTAGCTGATTTCGCTTCTAAGTGTCTGTTTTGATTTCGCTTCTGTTGACATGTGTTTTCACTTGTAATTCTTTTGATGTTGAAAAATTTCTAAGTGTTGATTATTGAATACTGTTTTGTTTGCAAGGTTCGAATGTGCTTTTTGATCCACTTCACAATAGTTGTTGTGACTTGGATGTGGAGAAAAATACTGAATTGGCTATGTTTAGCAGTATTTTGGAGTTCATGGGTCGAATACCAATACAAAAGGCTTTAACTGATCAACGTCCATTGTACAAGTCACATATTAAGAGATTCTGGAAGCATTCAAAGTATGATGAAGAAAACAAAGCAATTCATTCGATTGTGAAAGTGCATAATGAAAAGAAGGAAATTGTGGTGACTGAGGCACTTATTCGTGAGGTTGTGAATTTTCCAGACGAAGCAGATTCACCAACAAAGTTTCCATAATGGATGGTAAAGGGTTGTATGCTCAAGATGGGTTACCAGGGTGCTCTAAATGTTGGAAATTATTTGATGTCTAAATTCCAGAAACCCTACAAATTTATTATCCATTGTATATTGATGTCACTTAGCCATACTAAGGGAGGTTACGATACAATGCGTGATTATCAGATGAACATGGTCACTGCGTTAGTTCTGAACAAGAAATATAATTTCTCGCATATTGTCTTTCACTACATCGCTGAGAATATCAAAACAAAGTGTCGGACTTGGTCTTATCCAAGATTTGTGCAGATGCTGATCGATCATGCCTATCCAGAAATTGAACGTGATTTGAAGGATGATTTGTTAGTTCAGTCACACATGAGCAATGATTCTCTCAAGCAGCTTGCTAGATACCACCCAAACCATCCAGAACCAAAGGTTGTTGCTGAATTCTTTGGATTTATCAAGAATGCAAATTATGTAGATCCTGATCCAGTTGATCATCAAAACTGGAGAAACGAAGAAGAAAAGAAGGAAGCATCTTACGTTGATGAGCTAAAGACTTTTGAGGAGTTCAAACCTACTCGTAATGATTGGTTTGTTAAAGAAATGAGGAGAAGAGGCAGAAAAGGTACCCCTAAAGTTCAGGAGGGTGAGGGGTCATCATCACAGCTGAAAAAGAAACAAAAGAAAGCAGCGAAGACGTTATTGATTGATTAACCTGAACTTGAAGAACCGGTGGTAACTGCGGAAGAGGATCCGTATGCTGATATTGATCAATTGATGTTGAACGTTGATGACTTAGTATCTGATCAAGCAGCTGATGTAGAAGCTCAGAAAGAGAAGGTTATTGATGATATCGAAGGCAATGATGTTGATAAAGATACTACAAGCTCTTCGAGTTCTTCAGATGAGGAAATAGATGAGAATGAACGTCTGAGAAGAATTCAAGAAGCTACAAAGAAAGAGAAAATGTTGAGAAAGAGAAAGAGACAAGAAAAGGAGGATGCTCCCTATGTTCCATCACCTCAACATGTGTCTGGATCTCAATCACCTCAATCAAGTAGTAAAAAGAAAGTAGGAGCAAAGAAAAGGATTGTATCTCCTAAAATCAAGAAAGTTACTCTGAAGATTCCGAAGCCGAAGATTGTGTTGAAAAAGAAACCAGCCAAAGAACCCAGTAAACCATCAACACCACCACATGAACCTACACCACATCAGTCACCAATTCAATCACCACCACATCAATCACCTCCCAGACAACCTTCACCATTACATCTTTCACCACTACATGTCTCACCACCACAACAACAAACCCTACTCACATTTCAATATTTATTCCAAACACCACCACTCACTCAAATTCAACTAACTCCTGGTTCTTCAGGCTACAAAGGTCTTCATATTCCTCTGGATAAGCTTGAAGACATTGGAGATTTTGGCTTTGCAAATGATGAACAAGTGAAGAAGTTAGAAAAGAAGATGGATGATGTGTTGAAGGAAAACAAAGTAATTGCAGGTGAAAACAAGAAGGTAGCTGATCGTGAAAGAATTCTTGAAATGCGTGTAAAAAGATTAGAGTTTGACAACAAAGAATTGTTAAAGAAGATTGATACAGATCAGACTGAGATTGATTTCCTGAAAGTGCGAGTAGCTGAATTGGAAGAAGAAAAAGCTCGAAGGGATGAGCGAAAAAATACTTTGAGCTGAAAAACAAAGAGTTGGAAGCTGCTAAAGCAATGAAAGAGCATGAATTTTACATGTTGAGCAAAGTTGTTGAGAATATGCTTGGGAAATCTGTAGAACAAAGATTCGAAGAGATTGTAGTTGAAGAGCTTAGAGCCAAACATCAAGCTGAAATTGATGAGCAAATGAAAGATAAAGGAAAAGGTGTTGAAGGCAGTAGTGCAGTTGTTGAAAGATCAATTGTTCCATCTCTTATTGAGAATCCAATTCCAATATCTTCTGTTCCGAGTATCTTTGCTGAAGATGTTTCTTTGGAAGATCTAATTGTTGGTGATGATGATGAAGATGATGATGAAGAGGATGAAGAAGAAGAGAAAGATGATAAACAGAAAGACGATGATGATGAAAAGGTCTTTTTTGCTAGCAGTCATGGTTTAGATAATGACGATGATGATGCTCAGGGTGGTTTGGGAATCAGAGTAACTGAAGCTTCTAATGAAAGAACTGTTGATGATTTTCTGAATGATTCTTTGAATGAAGAGTCAGGGGGAGTTGAAGGAAACGGGGAGTCTGGTGATGCTCAAAACGTTGAACATGTTGAAAAATTAGTTTTGAGGTTGGATACTTATAGGGAAGAAGGTGAACATTTTAATGCGTATACATTGGAAAAGATTAAAGAAATGACACGTATGGTGGATCCTGATTTTAAGTTTGACTTTGAAGATGAATAGAATGCTTTTGACATCAACCACCAACCCGAGTATGAGTACAAGTATGTAGAGGATGCTGATATGTATGATAGTGTTGAGGTTGAAGATTGGACTGATGATGAAAATGTAAGTGAAGATACTTCTCAATATCCTACGTTGATGGAATTCTTTACTGAAGAGAATCGAGAAGAGTTGAGAAGGAAAGTGTCAGAGATGTTGAAAGACAAGAATTTTGATGGTACTCCCAAAGATATGCAGAAGGAAGAACGGCAGGAATGGTTTAAAGACAGTCATGAAAGAAAGTTTAAAAGGCCGTTGAAGTACTATCAAAGAGATCGAAGCATTTCACCTGGTGACATCATTAGCTGGGGTTTCCTGCCTCATGTTAATGCTTATGCGATCCGATGGGAGTATGGAGTGAAGTACTTTGAACATCTATATGATATTATGTCACTACCATGGTGGGACGTTGAGGAGCTGTCAAAAGTAAGAACTTTAGGTTATCCTGTACGACAGAATGATATTCCGATGTGGGGATACATAAAGTTTGAATCGTTGAAGAATTTTCGACACTGGAAACCACATTATCCGAAAAGAGTTACAAGGGTGGATCTAGTGACTGGGGTTGTTGAAACTATTCTTAACGTTAAAAAGCCTAAGACGATGAAAAATATACCAGTGCCAAAGATGGAGCAAGATTTCTACAAAGGCTTCTTGGGTTGGTTTTACAGTTACATTTCGACTGAGGTTAGTGAATTGCTCAGTGAAAGATATTGAATGTCTATTCATAAACAAGATCCATTTTCAGTCTGGAGACCGTGAGCAAGCGATGCAGTTTCAACAAGTTGTATCTCTTTGCTTTCAGAAAGGCATAAATTCTGAAAGTAAATGGAAGTCAACCTGGTGGTCGCTCGAGGAGAAAGAAAAGAGGCAAGCTAAACGTGAACGTAGAAAGGTTGAAGAGAATAGAGGAAAATGGATGAATATTCAAGCTGAGGAAGAAAAGAAAAGGAAGAAAGACAACGACAGAGTGAGGAATTTACTTAGGAGGAAGCCTAAGTCAAGGGAAGAAACGTTCAAGTCACTCTGAAGACCCGAAGACAAGACTAAAGACTGCGGCTGTATCCAAGGGGGAGTTTGTTGGTGCACGGATGTCTAAAGCCTGCGTCTTAGTCTTAGTTGATCTTGTATAGGGTCTAGGGGTCATATTTGCTGATTATGTAAAGTTTAGGGGGCTATCTGTAAATTGTGGAATGTAATGTTCAGATTTCGCTCCTAATGACATGTTGTCATTTGGAGCGAAATCAGAGCCCCTATATATAGTGTTTTGTGTTTTCTCATTTGTATCTGAATGTTGATCGTGTAGCCGAACTGCTGCCGAATTTTTCTGAGAAAGTTTGATGAGAAAACGTGTTTAAAGTAATCTGCATTCTGTTTATACTCAAATTCTCTTTGATTCAAGTTGTTTGTGTATTTTCGCTGCATAAACAGTGGTATTAAGCTCTGATTGACTCATTTGATCGTCAATAACGATCCTACAGGAACCATCATCACCAATCTGATAGACTAGCTGCTCAAAGTTGTGGCCCTCTTGCGTAATGCCATCTAGGTCCCCACACAACAGTTGTGTATCTGAATCGATCTTCTCAATCGTGCCCTAGAAATGGGTGCTCACATAAGTGTCGACAATGTCAACATAGTAGAGCGCGTCATCCTGACTCTATGGGTGTTGCTTTGATTGCTTGATGTCAAAGGTCACATGCTCGTCATTCACTTGGAGCGTAATCTGGCCCGCGACTACATCTACAATGGTCCGGGAGGTATTCAAGAATGGACGTCCGAGTATCAAAGGCACCATAGAATCCTCATCGATATCCAGAATAACAAAGTCCATGGGAAATACAAACTTGTCAATCTTGACAAGCATATTCTCAACAAACCCGCGCGGATACCTGATTGAACGGTCAGCTAGTCGAATGCTCATCCTCCTAGGTGAAGGCTCACCCAGATCCAGCTTGGCAAAAACCTTATAAGGCATAAGGTTAATGCTCGCTCCCAAATCAGCTAACGCGTGACTAACAAACATGCTGCTAATAAGACAGGGAAGTGTGAAGTTGCCGAGCTCTCCCATCTTCATAGGCAGACGGTTTTGAAGTATAGCTGAGCAACTCTCATTCATCACTACACAGGACATATCCTTGAGTTTTTGCTTGTTTGAGAAGATGTCCTTCAATAACTTCGCGTACTTAGGCATTTGGGCTAAGGATTCTACGAATGGTATGTTTATATGTTCTTCATTCTTCTGCTCTTTAGCCTGGCTCGGTGTGGAATGGGGGAGTGTAATCTTTGACTGGCTTCTGAGCGGGTTTTGGTTAACCGTATTTGCTCTCCACCCAAAGTTCGGGTGATTTCTCCATCCCAGTTTAGACGCATTGCTGTAGGGATTATTTTGTGGCCTTGCTTGATTGTTGACAAAGTCTACTTCCTCCTAGCCTTCTACATAACTCCTTGGGCACACGCACCCAACTCGTCTGATACTCCACACTGCTCACACCCAGAACTAGCTTGTGCTACAGTCTGGGCTCTATCAAACTTTGCTAACAGCGTCGAAATCTGTTCAGTGATAGCCGTATAGTCATCGACAGGAAGAACAACTGGGCAAGATGATGTCCGGCCCCTCTCTCCACCTTGACGTGAACTCGACTTCAACGCAGCTTTCTTGATAATAACGTAGCTTCATTAGTCGTCTTCGTCCCTAGATCGCCGCCTGCAAATACATAAAAACGCTCCTGTGTGTCGTAGTTGAGTCCCTGGTAAAAAGTCAGAACTAGTGGCCTCTTGGATAAACCGTGGTGTCGGAACATCAAGTAATAAGTCTTTGAATCACTCCCAGGCTGCATGTAAGGACTCTCCGTCATCCTGTCGATCCGGTTCCTCAACTTAGTCGTCTTCTTAGGAGGGAAATACCTTTGCACGAAAAACTCTGTCATCTCGTCCCAAGTCCTGATAGATCCTACGGGAAGTGACATAAGCTAAGATCTAGCTCTGTCGCGTAGTGAAAACGGAAATAGTCGCAACTGAATCACGTCACCCGAAACGTCCCGTATCTTAAAAGTTGAGCACACCTCAAGAAAAGAAGCAATATGTCGACCAGGATCCTCGTGCTCTCGTCCATCGAACTGCACCGAATTTTACATCATATTTATTATAATAGATTTATTTCAAAACTAGGATCTATTACTGTGACACCCGGCTAGTATCAAGGCCGCTCCGTTTGAAGCCTTGTACGGAAGAAAGTGTCGTTCACCACTTTGTTGGGCTGAAGTCAGCGAGAAGCAATTGACCGGACCTGAGCTTATCCAGAAAACCACCAACAACGTTGTCCAGATCAAGGGAAGGTTGAAAGCTGCCGCAGATCGAAAGAAGAGTTATGCAGATAACCAGAGGAAACCGTTGGAGTTTCAGGTTGGTGATCAAGTTATGTTGAAGATGTCGCCTTGGAAAGGTGTTGTAAGATTTGGAAAAGGGGGAAAGCTGAGCCCGCATTATATAGGTCCTTTCGAAATCGCATCTCGAGTTGGATCAGTCGCGTATAGGCTCAAGCTGCCACAAGAGTTGAGTGGAGTTCATGACGTGTTTCATATCTCCAATCTGAAAAAGTTTCAGTCAGATGAGACGCTAATTATACCCCCTGGAGAGGTTCGTGTAGACGATAAACTAAGATTTATCAAAGAGCCAGTAGAGGTTCTAGATTAGAAAATTCAGAAACTTAGGAGGAGTAGGATTAAGTTGGTCAAAGTTCGCTGGGATTCTAAACATGGACCTGAGTTCACTTGGTAACGACAGGATCAGATGCAACAGAAATATCCTCATCTCTTCCCACCTTGTGCGAAAACGAAACCTGTACAGTAGAATTTCGGGGACGAAATTTCCTAAATAAGAGGAGACTTTGACACCCGGCTATATAGGTTGTACCGTACAAATGGAACACGTGTCATGAATGAATAGAAGGCTGTATTTTACTGATATTAATGTTTATGTATGATATTTGATGTGTTAGTAAATCCAAAGTTTGATAAATTTTATGTTGGCAATAATAAGATAAACGCTTATCGTGTAACGAACAAAATGCAAAACGAACATCGGTGACTACCCGATCAATGTTAAAATCCTAAAAATAATTCGTTATGATTGGAATAGTAATTTTAATCATGTCTTGAAGGAAAAATAACGCTAAGAAACTCAATTTTTCGAGTTTGAGCGCCTACCGCGCGATACTGCGGGTATCTAACAAAATACAGTCAACGCAGCCAGTCAAGGCAACTTATAATTATTTCAGTAATATTTTGGTGAGTTTATTTTTATAGAATGATAAAAATAAATTAAAACATCATAAAACGGGATTAAAACGCTAGATAAAATACCCGGTATCCAGTAAAATACCAGTTTTTTATCTATATATATATTATATATGTATGCGTGTAATATATGTGTATAGAATGCAAGATGGCGGCCAAGGAGTGTCATATCTCTCCTCTCTCTTCCACTTGGAGGTCTTGGAATACACTAAGTAATGATTGTGCCTTTACAAACCTTCCAATATCTTGCCAAATCCAAGATATGATTTCAAAACACAATTTCACTCCCTCTCTCTAACATCTTGGCCGGACACCCTTTTACATACAACCATTTTCATTTTCCAACTTGTTTCTTGAAGATTCATGTTCTTACAAACTCATTTCAAGTTAGTTTGAATATCCAAGAGGGTTTTAAAGGTGATTTCAAGAAGGTGCAAGCTCCATATCATCAACCTTTATCAAAACCCACTAAAAATCTTGAAGGTATAAACTCACTTTGAAAATCTTGTTTTTGATTCATAGTGATAGTGATGGTTATGGAGGTTTCTCTTGTTCTTATATTAAACATAAACTTGAAAATTTAAAACAAATGGGTTTTTGGAATAAAATAAAATGGATGCGTATATGTATGTATATGTGGCCGTATATATGTATATGTGTATGTTAGAAAATGAGTTTTGATTTTTGATTTGATCTTGTTGATAAGATGTTGAAATGCGATGTGTATGTGAACTTTGGAAACTTCTAAAAAGGCTTTACTCATATGAATGGACATGTGAAAGTAAAGATGTGAAATCATGTGTGTGTGTATATATGTGAGCCATATATATATATATATGCATGCATGAACATTTTTTATATTAATAACTTTGGATGTGTAAGAATATATGCATATGTCTTGCATTTATGAATAAATGATGGAATGATAATCATACAAAGATGATGATGTTCTTGAAGGTTAAACATAAAATAAATGTATGTTGGATATGTTTTGATTCATACAAGATGATGATGTGAAACGAATGCATTAGATGCTTGTACTTGAACATGCATGTTGATATTTAATCATGAAATGATGATTTTGATATGATTTGATGAAAATAAATTTTAATTAGATTCTAAACACTAAAAATATTAATATATAAAGTGTTGAAATAGTATAAAACTTTTTCATAAAGTTTACTAGCTTTGCATGTTGTACTTAGTGCTTAAAGTGTTGTAAAATACATGAAATCGCATGATTTATGTGACTTACATAAATACTGCACTAATCTGATAATAACTTAGTGCTCAAGTCATTACAGGTTGGGATGGCTATGGTAACGTTTAACGCAAAACTATGCGGTAAAATGGTTAAAAATCTGCTTTTCGAAGGGTTTTTACGAAACTGTTTTAAATCAGTAAGTAAACTGATATTTCTAATATAAATATAAGTATCTTAACATATATTAAGTTTACTTGGTGTTTGGTTAGTCATACGTGACTTCCGACGCCCGAAAGTTTACCGAATCACTAAAATACGCGTTTTACAATGTGCACTAGTATGGGTTATTTATGGGTGAACCTTATGTGTTAAAAATGTGTTTGTGATTTAGATATCTGTATATGATAATATGTTAAGTGTTGACATGATAGCGGGAATTTAGACTATGCATGTACACTTGTGCGCTTAAAGTGGTTGAATCGGTAAAAATTGTGTTAAATGTGCAACTTGTTTGTCGAGCACGAAAATTGATACGTATGTTAACTTGATAAGTTATTTCATGTATATGTGCTTCAAAAATGATAAAATAAATAAGTTAATGAGATTTCGCGTGTTATGATATTAAGTATAAGTGTACGTTTATGTATATATATATTACGACGCACAAATCGTAGATATATTACGTATAAACGGGAGTGTTAACGGATTTACATGATAAGGTTCACCAATAAAATCGTTCAAGTCTCAAAATCTTAAAAATATATATGTATGAACACACATATATATATATATATATATATTAACATGCCAACATGTAGGATCGGATTCTGACCCAAACGAGTCAATCAGAGGCGTTTTCGTCAATTACAGGTGCGGAAAACAAGTAATCAACGTAGGAATAGCTTGCAGTTCACTTTAAACTCCTTTTCTATTGATTTGACGGTAAATACAACCAGTTCTCGATCCGGCAGCACTTCGGTACGAGAATCAGGAACTATTACAAATGAAATCGCTTATGAGGTATATATAGGGCGTTGGGACCGCTTATTGGACAGGCCCAATAAGCGGCCCACCCATGACACATGAGCGGTCCAACTAGTTACCACTCGAGCGGCCCATACATGACCATTCGAGCGGTCCACAGTCCTAATTTGCCATATAAGCGATCCAACCTCTAATTCTATACATTTTCTCTAATTTCTCGTATTTCTTGCCCAGATCTAACATCTAAGAACTTATGACTCGATACAAGACGGAATCAGCAGATGTAGTGCACCAACAAACTCCCCCTCAGATGTTGATGGAGTCGATTATCGAGTCACAACAATGCTGTCTTCACATCTTCAGTCTTGTTCAGTCTTTGGGCTTCTCTCTTTCTACAGACTCCCCCTCTCGATTTACTGGTATTCACATCTTCAGTAACATCTTCAGGATCATCACCTGGCTTTCCTGCATAAACTCTACCTCAAAGTAAATTTTCACACATATACATTTCAAATCTATCACCCTACACTCATTCAGATTCTCATTCAAAACAAACACAGACTGTGATGAACCACTTGAAAGATTAGATTTAAGAAAACATTTGATTTCGCACAAACACTCCCTCTCAAATATTGCTCATCATGTTTAGCACTCGGAATTTTGAAAATCAGCTATTCAACATCAGTTGTCTAAAATCTTTTTGATTTTTTTTAAATTAATGCAAAACACACTAAAAATCTATTTGGATTTTTGAATAAAAGAAATTGCAGAAGTGAAATATTTACAAACAATATTTTTGAGAGTTCATGCAAGAGGATCATATCAGTTTTTGAGACATATCACTAACACCGTTAAGCTTTAAACATTCTCAGTTCTAAACAAATTACCTAGATTGTCAGTATATTGGTCCACTTTAAATTCTCACACAAATTTCAATTGATTCGAGATACGATATTAGTGTTTTAGAGACTTGAACTTGATTATGTATCACTCCACTTGAATATACTCCCGTATCCAGATCTCAATGTTCAGATTTATAGGTAAATATACTACAACTGATATCTGTATATAAATTAGGTGAAATGCTAGGGCTGAGGGATCTCAGGTCGATACTTCCGTATGCGCAGAGAGATATCAGCTTCGACTTAAAGGTATGTCCCCTTTAGGAGATCTTTTAGCTACAACAACTGATTATCAATTTTATTGTCTAATCAGCTGAGGGTTTAATGCTATGTTTCAAGCATTTTGCAGCAAGTATTATCCAGAGACTAGGTCAGAACTTCCATTCAGCAGAAGTCCCGGGATAATACCCCAGATATCACAGAGTATAAAAACCTAGTATATCAGAAAAAGCAACCTTTCAAATGAGATTTCAGGGGTTACCTATATATCCAAGAATAGTTACCCACAAATCAAGCAAGTTTGTTTTAGGTTTGTATCTCTTTTCAATTTACTAAATGTATGAAAATCTACTGACACATCCGCAGTAAGATTGTTTATCACTTTTAAACATTTCATATCTTTAGCGTGTTATGATAGTCCACTGATGTACTATCATTTCCTCTTTTTGCACAGAAAACTCATTTTTCAATTTTATCATGTTTTTGGCTTTTTCAAATTTTCTGATGTTTTTGGATTTTCTAAAAATTCTTACTCCCCCTAAAAGTCAAATACATCTAATGAAAATTGAAAACAACTGTACGGAACATGACAACTGATATCAAATCACCTCAATTCGCCATTCGCTTGGCATAAACAATCAGAACTCCCCCTATCAACAAACTATTTTCTCATTTAGATTTCAAAACACTTAAGTTTGTTTTAATCAAAATGGTTTTTCCGGAAAATAAGTTTGATTGAGTTTACCACTTGTAGGTTACCATTTGTAGAATTATTCAACAAATGTTCAGGGGTGTGGTTCATCATCTTGTCTACCAACCAATGAAGGAAAATACAAGTACAACTTAATGTCCTTGATTTACCTTTTTCACAATCAAATCATCTTACCACTTGTAAGTAAAAACACAAACAAACCTTTTTACCAATTGTATGATTGTCGTTACCGAATATACCACCAAGAAAGATGCCGATTCATGCTCCACGCTTACCAACCTGGGAGCTCCAGCAAGTCCTGAGACTTACTGTTCATAATATGTACCATCCCAGTCACAAACCAGGGATGGTTCAACCTTTTCCTTCATTGTTTTCTTTTCGTAAAATTCTTTAACTCCTTTGACTTTGCGATCAATCATTTTTCCAAAGATATTCTTTACTTTGGAGTTAAAGACCTTCTCAGCATCAAATTCCTGTTCATCATGGAAAAATTGGATAGAAATCTTAGCTTTACCAATTTTCTTCTTGTAATTATCAGCCCGAAGTGATGGAAACTCATCATCATCAACACTCGGGACTGAGTTCTCATTTCTTACATTAGCTTCACATTTTAAATCAACTTGTGGCTCCACTGACTTTGTGGAATCAGTTTCATCGCCTGAAGACAACTCCTCTGATTTCAACCTATCAGAATCATCTCTAGAGCTTTCACCACCCTGCTTAACAACCCATTTTTGTTTATTAGATTTTGCTCTTTTCTTGTAAAACTTGTTCGAACTCTCACCAATTTCAAAAACAGAATCTTTAAACAGTTTTGTTCTATCAAGTGGTGATTCGAACGCAAACACCTTTTCTGAGATTTTACGAAAAACTCCCTGTTTTGGTTGTATCGCCTGAGTACAATCTTTGGCGATATGTCCAACGTTGTTGCACTTGAAACAGGTTCTCGAGTCCTTCTTTTGTTCAGCTTGTTTCTTTTTCAGAAACTCATTGTTCGTTTCTCTCCAGAAACTTGTCTTTTCTTCTTCATCAGTTGATCTACCAGATGAAGCCTTTCAGTATCCTTTTTCTTGTCACTCTTCTTCTTGTCAACAATCTTTTCTCCAGCATCAACACCAGCTGCATTCTCTCCAATTACATCATTCTCTTCCCATACCTTCATGCTCTCAACAGTCGGATAAATTCTGTCAATCACATAGGAAGTACATGAGTAACTTTTCAACAAACGATTTACTCTTTCAGTTTCAATTCGTTGCAGCTCCAACTTCTGTTCTAAAGCAGCACACTTCTCAATATAATTGTTTAGAACTTTCTGTTTTGTCATAAACGCTCCCTGAAGAGTCTTCATAGCAACTGCTTGTTCTTCACTAGTTTGATTGTACTGATTCATTATCTTGTTCAGCACATCATATGACTCCTTCAGACTATTTAAGTTGTAAATCAATGTACTGTTCTGCTTTTTCACAATCTCGCAGTTTTCACATTTCACCGAAACTTCTTTTGCATCAACTTGTTCTTCAATTTTAAACTTGGGCATTTCTGTCACTTTTTGTCTTCTCACAACCGGCATTTCTTCATCATCACTACTCACCGGCGTTTTGATCTTCTTCTTTTTCTTTTCCTTCTTGACTTTTTCGTCTTCGCTATCACTCTCAGCCACCAACTTCATATCTTCTCTGTATTTTCTCGCCCAATACTCTGTATCATCATCACTATCATCTATAATCTTTGCTGTAAATGCAGTGTAAGCTGTGGTTTGATCAGGAATGTAATCATCCCAAGTGAAATTAGCCCAGCTAAAACCTTCTGCAAGCTTTTCATCTTCTTGATCAATCAAACAAGCTTTTATATTATTTGGAATGTAATTATCCCAGTTAAACGACTGCTTTTGATTTGGATTAACTACACATGCTTTCTTTCCGGTATCTTCAATCACATCTCTTCCATGTGCAGTCTGAGCTTGATGTTTTTGCTGTTGAGATGATTGACCAACTTGGTGATAGATGGCTTTGCGATAGTAATCATTGTTGTTGTTGAACGGATTTTGAGCTCCACCTGCCTCTCGGTTTGTGCACTCCCTCTTAAAGTGTCCTTTTTCCCTGCACCGAAAACAAGTAACTTTAGATTTGTCAAAACCTAAAGTAGAAACATTCGCATCACGAAGATCATCTCTCCCCGTGATTTTTTTGAACTTCTCAGCTCTCCGTAAAACACTAGCCAGACACCACTTTATATCCATCAGCTCCATCTCTTCAGCATCTATCTGGTCGTAGTCTTCTTTGGTTAGCATTGGATTGCCAATACGACCTGCAACAAAACAAGTGTAAGATTCCAAAACCATTCCTAATAAAGACATTTGGTTTTTGGCAATATCTTCAGAATAATCTTGCTCATTCTCAAGATTCAATACAATGTTGCACTGCAATCTTCTCCCGTTTTTAGTTGCTGAGATGTTTGGATCAAATGATGGAAATGAAGTAAAGCTGGTTTTGCTGCTTGATCCAGATGATGGACTTTCAGATAAACTCTTGGCACTCATACCAGTCACAATCTTCGGAGATGAGTTCGACTATTTCTCATTTATCCCAGCTTTATAATACAACCCGATGTCTTGTTCACCATCGAAGTCTTTCATTCTAATCACTTTTCTCTGTTCCATCTCTTGAGCTTCTATCTTTTCGATGAACTTACTGAGCGTCAGATTACTAAAACCTTTCTTGTTTCTAAGCATCATCAAGTATGTGCCCCAACTCTCACATGGTAACGCATCAGCAAGTTTGTCAATTAATTCCTCATTACTCTTCTCAATAATTAACCTTTTCATATTTGCAAGTAGATTACAATAACGTTCGATAATTTCTCTCGTGCTCTCATTCTTCAATCCTCGGAATAAATCGAACTCTTTCTTCAGAAGTGACTTTTTACTCTTTACCATCTCTTCACTTCCTCTAAACTTCGAACGTAAAGCTTTCCAAATTGAGTACGATGTTCCATTATACTGTAAAAGAACCTTGATATCTTCCTTCACTGCCTGTTGAAGAAGACTAAGCATCATTTTCTCATCTTTGTATTTCTTCCGAGCATCAGCAGTAAGATCTTTGATCGGAACGGGTTCTTCATCATCGTTTAATGGTCGAACATACTTTGTCTCCACGCATTCCCAAGCATCAAGATAATTCGCTTGCACCCAATTTTCAAACCGACCTTCCCAACCTTTATATTCTTCAATGTTCATTAACTTGGGAGGTTTTTGCATCGTTCCGGTTTCATTTTCTAACATCGTGGTTTGAATAGCATTGATCGGGGTACTTGGAGTAGCGAACGCGTTATAGAAATCCTCGTCCATTTTCAAATTTTTACAAAATATTTCAAACAGTACACAAAAGCGGTCAAGATAATCACAATGTCACAAAGGCGGTCCAACAAAATTAAATAAGTGAACCGGGTAGAATGAACACAAGAGTGATCCAAGTAATTTGGTCAAATAATCGGTCCAAGTATTGTTATACGAGCGATCCGGATGAGCGGTTCCCAATTTACCTAATGAGCGGTTCACACTCGAACGATGAGCGGTTCACAAGTTGTTCGGATAAGCGGTTCAAGCAAATCTGTACGAGCGGTTCAAGAAATTTCAGATCGAGCGATTCAACCAATGGTCCAATAAGCGGTTCACAATTTACCGAACGAGCGGTCCCCAATTGATCTGATGAGCGGTCCAGATCAACTGATTTCGAGCGATCCAGAACTGTTCAGAAAAGCGAACACCAATCGGACTTCATTTTGACCTACTTTTTCTTCGAATTTCGACACCAAACTTTCAAGGGTTTGTCTCTATACTATCGCGCACAATCCCTGAGATTTTGAGCAATTTTCGACCGTTGGAAGTGTCTGAATCTGAAAAGAATGAGTAGAAGACAGAATTTTTGATGTTTTTCAGCTATTTCCTGTAGAACTCCTCTTCCTGAAGCTCTGATACCACTTGTAGGATCGGATTCTGACCCAAACGAGTCAATCAGAGGCGTTTTCGTCAATTACAGGTGCGGAAAAAAAGTAATCAGCGTAGGAATAGCTTGCAATTCACTTTAAACTCCTTTTCTATTGATTTGACGGTAAATACAACCAGTTCTCGATCCGGCAGCACTTCGGTACGAGAATCAGGAACTATTACAAATGAAATCGCTTATGAGGTATATATAGGGCTTTGGGACCGCTTATTGGACAGGCCCAATAAGCGGCCCACCCATGACACATGAGCGGTCCAACTATTTACCACTCGAGCGGCCCATACTTGACCATTCGAGCGGTCCACATTCCTAATTTGCCATATAAGCGATCCAACCTCTAATTCTATACATTTTCTCTAATTTCTCGTATTTCTTGCCCAGATCTAACATCTAAGAACTTATGACTCGATACAAGACGGAATCAGCAGATGTAGTGCACCAACACAACATAATAAAAAATAATGACTTTTTGAGAAAATCTCAAAGTTATGTGAAAATTCTAAGATACGGAGAAAGTTAAGAATTTTGCTATATATATATTGATTGATAAATCATTCCAACGTATATTAGGACATGTAGAAATCAATTTGTGGGATTGCACTATTTATAATACGCACCCAAAGGTGAGTGTCACTAAACCCCCTCTTTTTACTGTTTTGTATATGTTTGGGGGGAAGAATACACCTTAAAAGGTTTAAAGATGTTTTTAACTAAAACATACCTTTTGTTTTATAAAATGTATACTTTCATGGAAAATATACAGATTTGTTAAATATATATATGTTTTGGGTTGAAACGGTTTTTGTGAATAAATATGTTTCGGGGAGAAACGGGGATTATTACGGTGTTTCAGAGAAAACGACTGTGTAGATTTAAAATTGCTTAAATCTATAGTTGGGACAAATTTGCTTGAGGTCAAGAGAGTAAGTATCAGTTTATAGGCTTATATTTCGGTGGGAACGTCGGGGAATTCGTTATATTAGATTTATCGTTATTAGTAGGATTTATATATATATATATATATATATATATATATATATATATATATATATATATATATATATATATATATATATATATTGTTCATGAAGCAGACATTATAGATGGCCTTGATATGGGCCATGCACAAGGAAGTTCGTTTAATCAATTAAGTATTGCACACGAGGGATTGTTGGTAGATCTATCCGGTTGACAACCCCGTCGTGACCGGTCGCCCCGTGTCAAGTCAAATGACGAATTGATATTCTGTTATAGTCTAGCTTTGATTATACCTTCATTGTTAATATATAGTTTGAAATGTCTTGCTACCTTACGATTCAGAATATTTGATGCTATCAATTTAATATGTAAACTTGGGAAGATGTTTATGGTCGGAGGTTCTACGGAAATGCTTACGACGGCTGACCCATGAATTTTTACGAGGAAATAAATTAACTTTCTTAAAAATTATATGGATGTTTTAATAATAAACACATAAATAGAAAGTTTTTCCTTGAATCAAATTATTTAAATTTGGATATGTGAACTCACCCTCCTTTGTGTTGACACTTGATTTTAACGTGTTCTTCAGGTACTGGACTTCGGCTTCGGGAATTATGGCGTATCTTGTGGTTGTTGATGCATGTTTGGTTTGAAAATGTTTTGGACAAACTTTTAAAACTAATTTGGGACCAATGTAATAATACCCATAAGGATCAAGACTAACAAACTATGTTGTGGTTGTGTCGTACTTTGAAACTTTATGCTTAAAAACTATGTTTTAATTAAGTTAATTGTCCAACATTATGATGCATCGTCCAGCAAGATATTAATGGGCACCAACTTCC
Source organism: Helianthus annuus (assembly GCF_002127325.2). Taxonomy (NCBI): domain Eukaryota; kingdom Viridiplantae; phylum Streptophyta; class Magnoliopsida; order Asterales; family Asteraceae; genus Helianthus; species Helianthus annuus. The sequence continues at coordinate 164,565,060 of NC_035449.2, read as the reverse complement.
ATCACCACTACGTTTTATATTCCGCTGCGACGTTTTTGGAGTGTGACAAAAGTTGGTATCAGAGCCAACGCTTGTTAGCAAACTAGATGTTTTCTGGAAAACTCTAGACTTCAACCAAATTATATTGAGATTAAAGTCCGAAATTCGCGAAGCCAAAATTTTTAAATAAACTTGGATTTTTATCATGTATGAAAACCATTGCGTGTTTAGGTGCGTACGTGATTGTCTGTTTATTTGGGCCTTATGTATTATTTTTCATTTAAACACACACTTACTTTGTATGGTTAGATATGTCACAGATGTCGCACGAGCACGAGCACGAGGTCATCGAGATTCATGACTCAGATAGTGAGCCAGAATTAGATACTTCACCCAGATCTATTCTACCAGAGATACCCCTCCCGACTCCACAGATGGTTGGTATGGCCGAATTCGTTTCGTCATTCCATGTCGATCCTGCTGCATTCGCCAGCCAGGTAGACCCCCCGTTATGCTTTCACAAGCAACGAATGGATAGATGACGATAATGATGTTCCTCCCTCGATCCACGAGACGGGACAATCATCAGGTGTTGGATGACGTGGATAGAGGTGTCCCTATGATCGGAGGATCTTTCAGTATCGCACCAGTGGTGGACGCGACTATTGTTACACCTCGACCATTAGAGCCATCGGTCCTTCCACCTGCTGGTGTTGCCGAGCCCACTACTAAGATCCCTCCACCTGTTATTACTGAGTCATCCTTACCATTGATCGAGTCACGCGCTCCTACTACACCTCTCTTGGTCTACTGTCGACGTAGGAAGAGGATTAGACCTGTTGGAGAGATCACATCGACGTCACGAGCTGTGACATCATTTACTTCCAAGAAGCAGAAAGGAGTATGGGTTGATCGATGTTGTCATTGCGACTGACAGTTCGTTACTCTACGCGGAGACCTGGACTCAGCGAGGGATTAGATGAAGGATCTAGAGGGGCAGATGGACTGGTACGACGAACTGATGGATCTAGACGACAGTGCAATGGATCAGACACACTGGAGAATAGTTGATGCGGGCCCAAGTGTGGAGGAGCGGGCTATTTTGTATTTGGAGGCCCAAGATCGTGTAACAAAAGGGGCTTCACTAAAATGGCTCTAACTTAGGCTACGAGGGTCCGTTTTGGGCGCGCGACCAGGCCAAAAAACGCTTATTTCCATGAGTTATTTTATGTTTTGTGTTTTTAGTGGGTTTTTTGGACTTTTATTTTGTTCTAGTTTTTGGCCCAAGTGTGTTTTAGGACCATTCGAATTTCGGTCTCTATTTATATGTTGCTAAAGCTAATGAAAAGTTCAGACTTGAATTTTGAGACAATTAATTTTTCACTTCAAATTCCGTGCCTTTTGGGTGGAATCTTAGGGGTTGGGGAAGAACACCCGGGTATTCTTTGAATCAACGTGTTTGATCTTCGTTTCCGTATCATGCGCCACATCAATAGTGGAGCTGGAAGAGCTTGTTAGAAAGATGTTAAACTTCCTGGGTCCGAAGTGTTAGTTGGTTGTTGTTTTTGTAGTTGTTTGTATGTCTCTTTTGATAAACCCTTTATGGCTTGCATGCCAAACTTTTGGATATTTAGGAGGAAATTCCATGTAGACTTGTTGTTGGTGTTAACACGCCAAATTTTTATTAGTCTTTATACTAAAAAAAAGCATTGTAATTTCTAGTATAAATATCAAATGGGTTACTTTTGGTTTAAAAATTGTTCTCATTATTATGTGGATATTATATATGCGCAATGTTTGGTCCACTAACATTTAATGATTGAATTATTTTTGGATATCGTTTTATGTTGTTATTATTGTTGTAATAATAGAAACGACGAAATGCCGCCAAAAGCGAGATAGGGTCCTGGACTACCGACCACCCAAGAGGAGTTGGCACAACTCATAGCCCAACACGTTAATACTTCCATGGAACAGCGGGATGCTAACCAGAATAATGGCCTGGGACGTGGACGTGGTATTCATGGGCATGGTTTTGCTGGAGTACAGATCGGAAACTCTCAAGGTAATATAATGATCGGAAAGTTTTAGTAGTTCATGTGTTATGATATAATTGGAGCGTAATCCTGATTTTCATTAACCTTGTGAATAGTGCACGGATGTACATACAAAACATTCCAGGGCTGCAACCCACGATCATATACCGGTGCTGAAAGACCTCTTGATATCACCAGATGGATTGAGAAGATGGAATCTGTCATGGCAATCAGTGGTTGTGCTGCTGATCAACGGATTAGGTGTGATTCTTGTTCTCTTCTTAAGGAATCTTTATCATGGTGGAACGCACATGTTCAAATAATGGGTGAAGACGCTGCCTGTGGTCTAACCTGGAATGCACAAGTTCAAATAATGGGAGAAGACGCTGCCTGTGGTCTAACCTGGAATGAACTAAAAGGGTTGCTCCTAAAGGAATACTTCCCGCGTAGTGAGATACAGAAGATTGAGACCGAGTTCTGGAATTTGACCATGGAAGGCCAGAACGTCAGAGCTTACACATCTCAGTTCAATGATTTGGCAAGGTTGGTTCCACGGTTGGTCACTCCTGAGTATGTTAAGATAGAGAGGTACATTTGGGGGCTATCGCCACGAATTTGCAGTATGGTCACATCAGCGAAACCCACTACCTATCTAGAAGCTACTACACTGGCGAAATCATTAGCAGATGATGCTGCTCACAAAGGTAGCCTTAACAAGAAGGAGGAAACCGGGAAGTCGTCGGGAAAGGCCAATGGAGACGGGAAATCTGAGCGGTCAGAGCGATCTGAGCCTAGATCTGGAGATTCGCGGAAGCGCAAGTCTGAGAGCTCGAAGAAGGATACCGATGAGAAGCGTGACAGGAAACGAAGCTCGGGGAAGGTTTATGTAGCAAACTCTAGTGGTTCCAGAAGGGATAATGCCAGGGATGGCAAGGGTAGTTCTGAGAAAACGATTCACGGTGATGAGCAGAGAAAGTGCACCAGGTTTGGTCGAACTGGGCATGTTACCCGCGAGTGCTATGCTAAGAGTACTTCGGAGGGAGTTAAGCTAGAGGGATGCTTCGAGTGCGGTGAACACAGACATTTCAAGAGAGATTGTCCGAAAGCAAAGGGTCAGATTGCCAGGGGCAGAGCGTTCGAGCTGAATGCTGGGAAGGCACGTGACGATCCTGCTGTTGTTACCGATATTTCTTGATCAATAACCATTCTGAGTTCGTACTCTTTGATACTGGGGCTGACTTGAGTTTTGTTTCAAAAAACTTTGAACCATTTTTTTGTTCTCCAACAAGTAAGCTAAGTAAAAAGTACTCGATAGAACTAGCAAATGGTAAATTGATAGAGACTAGCGAAGTCGTCTATGGTTGTAGTATTCGGTTAGACGATTATAATTTTAGTATCGATTTATTACCAGTGGAGCTGGGTAGTTTTGATGTAGTTGTTGGGATGGATTGGTTATCCAAGAATAAAGCTCAGATTATTTGTTCGGAGAAGCAGGTGAGGATACCTCATCCTCGTGGTGGTGAAGCTATAGTTGTTCACGGAGATCGATCGAGTCGAGTATCAAGAGTTGTTAGTGTTATGAAGAAGCTTAAGATGTTGTGTCAGGGTTATCTTGCGTTCTTAGTTAACGTAGTGGATACGAAGGCTGAAGGTAGGAAGATCGAAGAGATTCCTATAGTTCGCCATTATCCGGAAGTTTTCCCTGAAGACTTACCTGGATTGCCCCCTGCGAGACAGATCGAGTTTAGAATTGATCTGGTACCCGGTGCTACAACAATTGCAAAATCTTCTTATAGATTGGCACCGTCAGAGATGAAAGAATTGTCGAATCAGCTTCAAGAGCTACTAGACACAGGTTTCATTTGACCAAGCTTTTCGCCTTGGGGTGCACGTCTTTTGTTTGTGAAGAAGAAGGATGGTTCCTTCAGGATGTGCATTGATTACAGAGAGCTGAACAAGTTGACTATCAAGAATTGGTACCCTCTACCGAGAATTGACGATTTGTTTGATCAGCTACAAGGATCCAGCTGCTATTCGAAGATCGACCTGCGTTTAGGATATCATTAGTTGAAGGTTGTTGACGAAGATGTTCCGAAGACTGCTTTTCGAACACGATATGGCCATCACGAGTTTTTAGTCATGCCTTTGGGCTTAACTGTAAGGACCTTCAAAAATGTCCCTAACCAACCTATAGGTGTAAACCCGGACCCCTGAAACCCTACTGTGCATGAAAAACCAAGAAAAACAAGAAATTTGGGTTTTAGGCGGGCCGCGTAAGGTATAGCTTAACCTTACGCTGGCCGCTTCAACACAATGAATTACCGGATAAGGTTTAGGGTTCCAGGCGGGCCGCGTAAACCATAAGGGATGTTTACGCGGGCCACGTCAACTTAAATTTGACCGGATAAGTATTCCTGGACCACATGTTGATTACCGGGTGACCCTACTTGTGACCAACCAGACCTACACCTAGACTAGGCGGCCTCACGGGCCGCCTAAGATGTATGTGTGGGTTTATGCGGGCCGCGTAAAACCCAATTTCAGGCTATAAATAGCCTGTGCATGGGATTTTCATTCTGTGTCGACGAAACTTACAAAATACGAAGTTAGGCTGCTCAAAATCATAATTTCATATAGTGAGGTGCCGCCATAATACCGGGTATTAACTCGATCGCTGCTACGATTAAATATCTGATCGATTGAAACTATCCAATGGATGTTTAAGTGCTGCCCGCATTAGGGTTATACTTTGTCATTCGTCGTTAATTCGATGGATGTTTAGTATGGCACTTTAACATCCGTTGTATCTCGTGAGTTATCGTAAATGTTGTATTAGTTACCAACCTGGTTCGTGTGCATTGTTGTTTAAACTAGGTTATTCGGCTTATCAGTAGGCTAAACCCTGCCCGTATAAACTTGCAATGTGAGTCATTCTCTTTTTATCAACTGTTTTACAATACGTCAAATTATTTTCGAAGGTTATAATTACAGGGATTAAGTCGTGGTTATCTTAATCACTGGCTAGTGGGGTATTGTGCATATTACTAATTTCTCACGGTTAGGCTAATAAATCCTAAGACTGACAAAACGTCACTACTTGGGTGACTGGACCCAATAGTGGTATGACCATCGTCACACGGGTGGGAAGGCCAGATAAAAATAAGATAGAAGCCATTATAATCGCTCTTATGCTGTAATTTATAACTATGTGTCATTTATCAAAATGAATGATTCACTCAGTATTTCCCCGCTGACAAAAATATTTCTAAAACATGTTTCAGGTGACCTACTGTGAATCAAGAACAAGTGCTACGGAGCACTCTCAGGCTTGAAGTAGTCGCTCAAATAAATAAATAAACGAAGATGTTTTGTAAAATAAGGAATTCCTATGAAATTCCTCTACTCTAAATTACGGGGTTTATCCCGAAATACTAAATAAATAATACTCGGGCATTTTCATAGTTTAAACGATCATGCTAGACTTCCGCTGTACCACATGTTTCTGTCCCGCGGCTCCTGGACCGGGTCAAATCGGGCGCGGGGGTCATGACAGAAATAGGTGGTATCAGAGCCACTGGTTTAAGCTAATTAAGTATTTAGAAATACTTTATTTATCTAATTGCCATTATGTGATTTTGTGAAACTTTAGTTTACAAAAATTTTAACTTAGAATTGTGTGTGTCTTCGTGTGTGCTAACAGCATGAACGAACTATCAGAAGCCCTACAGAATATTTCAATCCATAGTACAGATATGGATATCACCAGTATTACTACTGGGTACCAGGCAGATGTGGAGGAGCCTATGGTATTTAAAGCCCAACCTCAGGAAAAACCAAAAGTAGTGAAAAAGAGACATAGGTGGGTAGGTTGGAGGCGTTTACGCAGGAAAAAGCCAGCAACACAGACAACTATGAAAAAGGAAGATCCAAAGGATAAAGGAAAGGGAATAGAAACTGGGGAGAGTTCCAGGAAAAACTAGGAACCACTATCTTGGGAAGAAGAGTTGGACCGTAAACTTGCACTAGGTGACATCATCGAACCTGCCGATGAAACTCTCTTTAACTACCCAGCCGAAGCCCTATTGCCTGCTAACCTAGAACCTGCCATTCCAGACCTGATTGTTCACCCTAGACCTCTACCAGGAGCACTGGAGGAATGGTGGACTGCCGACTAGCAATTTCAGAACACTATGAATAGCCCTAACACCTTTCTCCCTCAATTCGACCCGGAACCTGCACTGAACCCACCAATGAGTAACAAAAACTTAGCTGAACTCCGCCGCTATGGCGAGGAGTTGGTGGATGCTGGAAATAGGATTCGGGAGGTAGGAGAGCAGATCTCCTGGAAGTATGACGAGAGGGAACGTCATTTCTGAAACGCCAGCCAACAGGGATTGCATGAGGTGGTGTGGTTCTCGTGTATAATAATAATAATAATAGTAAAATATAAGTCCTGTAAAATAGTCTAAAAATAAAACGTTGTAAGATAATCAGTGTGTACGGACGCATACTATTAAAACTATATAAAATCGAATAGTCGCAAAGTCGACAGTTTTCGCTGTATATGTTTGTGTGATTATGTGTTTCTTTATTGATTCTTCGTGTTATTTAACTACTTGTTAATGTACAGAATGGGTAAGCAAAAGCTTTCGGATATTTATCATCAACTAGATAGTGCCCAAATGAATAAGGGAACCTCGTCCCAATCAAATTCCTCAAGATATTCAGTGAATACTAATGAAGGAATATTTATTTGTAAGGCACACTATGAAAACCCACTTAGGGAATAGGTAAAAACCCGCCATGGGAAGATGAACTAGATGAAAAATGGTCAGATCTTTATATGTTAGCCACTACAGCAGGAAATCTTGATCCTTAATTAAGATAAGTGGCCAAACCGAGACCAACCATGAAAGGTAAATAAATAAGTACGAGGTAATAAAATAAATACAAAGCACAATCGTCATAGTCAAAATAAAATAATAGGATGTCTTTGAATTTCAGTTGTAATAGATCTATAAGATTGTTGTATTTGTTGTATTAAATAAAATTTGGTTGTACAGTTATATTAAAATGTTGTACTAAATAAATAGTTGTGCTTGATAAACATCCAGATGGAACACGCGGGTAATGAACCAGTTAATGAACTTAACCAATCAGAACACAATAACGAGGATCACTTTCTAAACCGGCAAGACATAGAAAACATCGTTGCTCAGGGAATAGTTAATGCTATTCCAGCTATCGTCGATGCGGTAAAACGTCATGTTGAGCCTTCGCAAGCTCACCCTAGTAAACGTACGCACGACGATACTGCCAGTAATAGTATAACTGGAGGCGGTAATATTAATAACGGAATTCAAGCCCCGATACACAAAAGGATGAAAGCTGCAACACCTGGTTGCACTTATAAAGAGTTCCTTGCCTGTAAACCAGTTGAATTTGCAGGCAATGAAGGTGCAACTGCAACACTGCGTTGGTTAGAGAAAACCGAGGCAGTGATCAAAATAAGTAAATGCGCCGAGGAGGATAAAGACATGTACGCTTCTCACCTTTTCAAGGAAGAAGCGTTAGAATGGTGGAATACAGTATTGCAAGATAAGGGAAGTGACGTGGCCTATGCCGTGAGTTGGGAAGAATTTAAGCAATTGATAGAAAGAAAATTTTGTCCCGAATATGAAAAAGAACAAATGGCAAACAAATTCCTGAGCCACTGAATGGTGGATGTTGACTATCGAGGATATACTTCAAAATTCTTTGAGTATGCCAGGATTGTACTTACTCTGGCCTTGCCAGAACCGGTACTTATCTCTCGCTATATTTGGGGTTTGATTAGCGAGATTCGTGACATTGTCAAAGCTACTAGGCCTCGCACGATTGGCGATGCAGTGGAGTTAGCCAATACCTTAACTGACGGACTGGTGCGCACGCGGGAAGAAAATAGAAGGAAGGATGTAGCCCAAAAGATTACCCAAGGATTTCGTCTGGGTAATAGCAGTAACTTTAGGAAAAGAGGAACATGGCGATTTTCTACTACCCCATTTTGCAGTACCTATAAAGGAAGGCATTTTGGAAAATGCAAAGGGTGTTGTAACTACTACAAAATTCCAGGACATCGAGAAGAAGATTACAGGAAAAAGAAGGCGACAGTCTGCTACAATTGTGGAGAAGCCGGGCATTTCAAGCCAGATTGCCCGAAATTGGTCAAACCAGCAGATAACAAGGCTAAACCTGCAGAAGGAAATACTAAGAAGAACGCAAGAGCCTTTCAATTGACTACTCAGGAAGCCGAACTAATTCCTGACGTTATAGCTGGTACGTTCTTAGTTCACAATGTGTATGCAAAAGTATTATTTGACTCTGGTGCAAACCAAAGTTTTATAAATATTTCGTTCTGCCAAGCTCTTAATTTACCTTTAACCAACCTTAGGAAGATTTTCACAGTCGAAACGACAGATGGGAATTCTGTTAAAATAGATAAGGTTTTGCGAGAAGGAAAGATAGAACTCTTAGGCCATAAATTTTCTGCAAACTTGTTACCTATGAATTTAGCTGGATTCGATGTGGTGTTAGGAATGGATTGGTTAGTAGCCAATCATGCTCGAATTCTTTGTGATAAAAATTCCATAGAAATCCATACACCTACAGGAGAATTAATAATGATTACCAGAGATAAGCCACAAAAGCCACTGAATTTTATTTCAGTAATGAAGTTGGCCAGTTATTCAAGAAAACAAGGAATAACATATATGGTTTCGGTAGTTGTTAAAACCAAAAATAAGAAACTTGAGGACATACCGATAATATCAGAATACCCAGATGTCTTTCCAGAAGACCTACCAGGTTTACCACCTGATAGGGAGGTAGAATTTAGAATTCATCTAATTCCAGGAACTATACCGATAGCCAAGGCACCTTATCGGTTAGCACCCACTGAAATGCTAGAATTAAAGAAACAATTAGATGAATTACTAAGTAAAGGGTTTATACAACCAAGTTCCTCTCCATGGGGAGCTCCAGTGTTGTTTGTAAAGAAGAAGGAACGATCGATGAGAATGTGTATCGATTATAGGGAATTAAACAAGTTTACAATTAAGAATCGATACCCATTACCTAGGATTGATGATCTTTTTGATCAATTGCAAGGAGCTAGATATTTTTCTAAGGTAGACTTGCGGTCCGGATATCATCAATTGAAGGTACAAGAAGAAGACATACCTAAAACTGCTTTCAGAACTAGGTATGGACATTACGAGTTAACAGTCATGCCCTTTGGATTAACCAATGCTCCTGCAGCATTCATGGACATGATGAACAGAATCTGTAAACCGTTTTTGGATAAATTTGTAGTTTTCATCGACGATATACTTATTTACTCCAAAAGTCAGGAGGAACATTGTGAGCACCTGCATGCACTCTTAACTTTGTTGAGAAAGGAGAAGCTTTATGCCAAATTCTCAAAGTGTGAATTTTGGCTCCAATACGTGCAATTTCTAGGACACATGGTGAATCACGAAGGTATTCACGTAGATCCCTCCAAGATTGAAGCTATCACCAAATGGAAGGCCCCGCAATCGGAAGTTAAAAGTTTTCTAGGATTAGTTGGATACTATAGACGCTTTATTAAAGATTTTTCTAAGATAGCCGTGCCATTAACCAAGCTAACCTGTAAAGCCGTAAAATTTGAATGGGGAACTAGACAGGAAGAGGCTTTTAGGATTTTAAAGCAAAAGTTAACAAATGCCCCGATCTTAGCATTGCCAGAAGGAACAGAAGATTTTGAAGTCTACTGCGATGCTTCTATGCTAGGATTAGGATGTGTGTTAATGCAACGCAAAAAGGTAATTGCGTATGCCTCAAGGAAAATTATACGACTCACGACTTAGAATTAGGAGCGGTAATTTATGCCCTTAAGATTTGGAGGCATTATCTGTATGGAAGTAAGTTTACTGTCTATACAGATCATAAAAGCTTAAGGTACATATTTGGGCAAAAAGAATTAAACATGAGACAAAGAAGATGGATGGAAATTCTAAGCGACTACGACTATGATATTCAATATCACGAAGGAAAGGCAAATGTAGTTGTAGATGCCTTAAGTCGTAAATACCATGAAAAGCAAACGTGAGTTCGTGCGCTTAGATTAAATCTACAGTTGGATTTAATGGAACAATTGAAGAATACTCAAGCAACAGCAATCAAAGATGATACTGAAGAAATGAAAGGACGAATAAAAGAATTGGAACAAGGAGCTGATAGAATTTGGAGATTCCATAAGAAAGAATTTGGGTACCTAAACAGGGAGATTTAAGAAATAAGATTTTAGAGGAAGCCCATAAATCTAGGTATATTATGCACCCTGGAAATAATAAGATGTACCAAGATTTAAGAAATAATTTCTGGTGGATAGGAATGAAAAAGGACATAGCTAGTTATGTATCTAAGTGTCTTACTTGTTCACAAATTAAGGCAGAACACCAGAAACCTTAAGGGTTACTCCAACAACTAGAAATGCCTGTTTGGAAATGGGAACTAATAACCATGGATTTTGTTACTAAGTTACCCAAAACCAGAAAAAGTAATGATGCGATTTGGATAATTGTGGATCGATTAACCAAATCAGCTCAGTTTCTACCTATAAAGGAAGCCTTTAGAATGGAAAGGTTAGCCAAGTTGTACGTAGACGAAGTAGTATCCATACATGGAGTTCCACTCTCTATTGTATCGGATAGGGATAGTCGTTTCACTTCACACTTCTGGACAAGTTTCCAAGAAGCCATGGGTACACGATTAAATTTAAGTACAGCTTATCATCCCCAAACAGACGGACAAAGTGCAAAAACAATTCAAACACTGGAAGACATGCTCAGGGCATGTGTAATAGATTTTGGTGGAAACTGGGATGATCATCTACCCTTAATTGAATTTTCCTATAACAATAGTTATCATTCAAGCATCGAAGCTGCCCCGTTCGAAGCACTATATGGACGAAAGTGTAGAACTCCAGTTTGTTGGGCAGAAATAGGAGAAAGTCAATTATCAGGTCCTGAGATTGTGCAAGAGACTACCGATAAGATAACTCAAATCAAGGAAAGATTAAAAATAGCTCGAAATCGCCAGAAGAGTTATGAAGACAATCCACGCAAGTCGCTAGAATTTCAAGTCAGCGATAAGGTACTCTTGAAAGTTTCTCCTTGGAAAGGAGTAGTACGATTCGGAAAGAAAGGAAAGCTGAGCCCAAGGTGCATAGGACCATTTCAAGTAATCCAACGAATAGGACCAGTTGCTAATCGTTTACAACTACCAGAAGAGCTAGCAGGAGTACATGATGTATTTCATGTATCCAACCTTAAGAAATGTTTATCTGACGAATCTCTGATAGTACCTCTTCAAGATGTAGAGGTAAATGAAAAACTAAAGTTCGTGGAGAAACCACTACAGATAGAGGACAGAAAGATCAAGTTTCTTAAGCATAAACGACTGGTGTTGGTTAAGGTCAAGTGGGATTCAAAAAGAGGACCTGAATACAGCTGGGAGCTGGAATCGGAGATGAAGCGCAAATATCCACACTTATTTCAATAAATATCGAGGACGAGATTTTAATTAAGGTGAGGAGGATGTAAGGACCTTCAAAAATGTCCCTAACCAACTTATAGATGTAAACATGGACCCCTGAAACCCTACTGTGCATGAAAAACCAAGAAAAACAAGAAAATTGGGTTTTAGGCGGGCCGCGTAAGGGATAGCTTAACCTTACGCGGGCCGCTTCAACTCAATGAATTACCGGATAAGTTTTAGGGTTCCAGGCGGGCCGCGTAAACCATAAGGGATGTTTACGCGGGCCGCGTCAACTTAAATTTCACCGGATAAGTATTCCGGGACCACGTGTTGATTACCGGGTGACCCTACTTATGACCAACCAGACCTACGCCTAGACTAAGCGGCCTCGCGGGCCGCGTAAGATGTATGTGTGGGTTTACGCGGGTCGCGTAAAACCCAATTTCAGGCTATAAATAGCCTGTGCATGGGATTTTCATTCTGTGTCAACGAAACTTTCAAAATACAAAGTTAGGCTGCTCAAAATCATAATTTCATATAGTGAGGTGCTGCCACAATACCGGGTATTAACTCGATCGCTGCTATGATTAAATATCCGATCGATTGAAACTATCCAATGGATGTTTAAGTGCTGCCCGCATTAGGGTTATACTTTGTCATTCGTCGTTAATTCGATGGATGTTTAGTATGGCACTTTGACATTCGTTGTGAGGGTTGTATCTCGTGAGTTATCGTAAATGCTGTATTAGTTACTAACCTGGTTCGTGTGCATTGTTATTTAAACTAGGTTATTCGGCTTATCAGTAGGCTAAACCCTGCCCATATAAACTTGCAATGTGAGTCATTCTCTTTTTATCAACTGTTTTACAATACCTCAAATTATTTTCAAAGGTTATAATTACAGGGATTAAGTCGTGGTTATCTTAATCACGGGCTAGTGGGGTATTGTGCACATTACTAATTTTTCACGGTTAGGCTAATAAATCCTAACAGTGACAAAACGTCACTACTTGGGTGACTGGACCCAATAGTGGTATGACCATCGTCACACGGGTGGCAAGGCCAGATAAAAATAAGATAGAAGCCATTGTAATCGCTCTTATGCTGTAATTTATAACTATGTGTGATTTATCAAAATGAATGATTCACTCAGTATTTCCCCGCTGACAAAAATATTTCTAAAACATGTTTCAGGTGACCTACTGTGAATCAAGAACAAGTGCTACGGAGCACTCCCAGGCTTGAAGTAGTGGATCAAATAAATAAATAAATGAACATGTTTTGTAAAATAAGGAATTCCTATGAAATTCCTCTACTGTAAATTACGGGGTTTATCCCGAATTAATAAATAAATAATACTCAGGCTTTTTCATAGTTTAAACGATCCTGCTAGACTTCCGCTGTACCACAGGTTTCTGTCCTTCAGCTCCTGGACCGGGTCAAACCGGGCACGGGGGCCGTGACATTAACTAATGCGCCAGCTATGTTCATGGATCTCATGAACAGGTAATGCAAACCCTATTTGGATAAATTCATGATAGTATTCATCGACGATATACTTATATATTCACGAACCAAAGAGGATCATGAGCAACATCTGAAGTTGATTCTGGAGCTGCTGAAGGAAGAGAAGTTGTATGCCAAGTTCTCTAAGTGCGAATTCTAGATTCGAGAAGTTCATTTTCTTGGACACGTCATAAATGAGAAAGGCATACACGTGCATCTGTCGAAGATAGAAGCGATTAAGAATTGGGAAGCGCCAAAGACTCTGTCAGAGGTGCTACAATTCTTAGGACTTGCGGGGCATTATCGGAGATTCATAGAGAATTTCTCCAGATTAGTGCATCCTTTGACGCTATTAACCCAGAAGGAGAAGAAGTTTGATTCGACGGAAAAGCAGGAGGAAGCCTTTCTGTTGTTGATGGAAAAGTTGTGTAGTGCACCTATTCTTTCCCTTCCTGAGGGAAATGACGATTTCATTGTGTATTGTGATGCGTCAGGTTTGGGCCTCGGATGCGTGCTTGTGCAGAAGGACAAAGTGATAGCCTATGCATCCAGACAATTGAAAGTGCACTAGAAGAATTACACGACGCGTGATTTGGAATTGGGAGTTGTTGTGTTTGCCTTGAAGATCTGGAGATATTACTTGTATGGCATGAAGTGTACGATTTACACAGACCATAAGAGCCTCCAGCATATCTTTGATCAGAAGGTGCTCAACATGCGACAGTAGTGTTGGGTAGAGCTACTCAACGATTACGAGTGTGATATCCGTTATAACCCTGGTAAAGCAAATGTTGTTGCCGATGCGCTTAGTAGGAAGGAGCAGGAAAAGCCTCTACGTGTACGTGCTTTAGGTCTGACCATACAGATGAGTTTGACTGTTCGAATTCGTGAAGAACAACGATAAGATTTAAAGGATGAGAACCTGAGAAGAGAAGGTTTAAGAGGATTAGAGTGTGAACTGATACCAAAAGCGGATGAAGTGATGTATTTCATGAACCGGATTTGTGTTCCGCTTAGAGGTAACCTACGTGAACTGGTTATTAATGAGGCTCATAAATCTAGATATTCCATTCACTCGGGTTCTACCAAGATGTATCAGGATATTAAGGAGTTATGCTGGTGGCCGAATATGAAGAAAGATATTGCGGTGTACGTGAGTAAATGTCTAACATGCTCTAAGGTTAAGGCTGAACATTAGAGGCCGTCTAGGCTCCTACAGCAATAAGAGATTCCTAAGTGGAAATGGGAACATCTTACGATGCACTTTATCACCAAGTTACCCCGTGTTGGACCGTTGTTTTGACCCGAAAAGTCAGTAGAGACAGTTCATCTTCGTATATAAAGGCGGAATCAGTATATATGAAGTTACACAGATTGTCCTTTAAATTCCTATGCTTTTTATTGGTTTCTGAATAGATTCTGACAGAGTTTCGTTCCACAAGCACACACATACACCTCTACAGACCCGCTCAAATGACATGCTATATATAGGCCTCACTGGTTCGTTCATATGACAGTTCGCAAGAGCGAACCTACAACCTTGACACATAAGCGAACCATCTAAATGCCCTATAAGCGAACCTGACTAACCCTATGAGCGGACCTACTTCTATTTTGAACAAAAAAATGAACCTACATTATACAACTCATAATTTGACATTCTAGAACCTCTGAAGACCTAACTTGACCTAAGACATCACATAGACAAAGTCAACAGACATTTCGCGTATCAACAGACTCCCCCTTGGATGTTGACGTAGTCTTCAGCAGTCTTTCGCTCCTGAGTCTTCGGTCTTGGTCTTTTCTCCATCTCTGTCTTCTCCTCATAAGCATTCTTCACAGATTTCAAAATCACCACCTGACTTTAGCTTCCGTCTTCCCTTTAGCAGTTGATCCAGACTCCCCCTCTCACAGACTCCCCCTCTCAGTATGCTGGGATCTGAGGTATCTGGTTCAAGCTTTGACACTTTGCCTGTCACACCCCGGCCGCGTATAACATGCAACCGCGGCGGAAACGCCGGGGAGTGTTGTGGACAGAATTAAATTGTTTCATAACCATGGCATACAAGTTGTATTTTATTTATAAACAAAGGTGTTACATTGTCTTGGAAATAGAGTACGGAAATCAAAACATAATTAAGCTAGTTCAACTTCATTTTTAGGCTCTAAGGCACAGGTCCGCCCTAGAATCATGATCATCGTCCTATGGAATAGCTCCTGAAAACACATGTGAAAGTAGGTACGTCAGCATAAAAATGCCTGTGAGATACATAGTTTTTGTGAAAATGGGATTCATGACTTGTGTTTAAAGAATGTTTAATAACAGTCAGTCATGAACCTTGTACTTTGTTTTGCTTTGTAAATCATTTGAAAAACGATAACATCAAACGATATGTATAGATAAGTGCAAGGTTAAACGAATAACCAAGTAAAATGAGTTGAATAAGATAAGTTGTTTGTGAAAATAATGTCTGGTGAAGAATATGTTACTTATGTAAAGTGTAATGTGTCTAAACTGAAACGACTTAAATAACGCTACGATATGTAATATTATACAAACATTTATATATAGGAAGTACCAGCGGCGTATCCACCATGTTTGTATCATATTACATATGCCACGTTACTTAAATCATTTACCCAAACCAATCCACCATGTAAATTGTTCATGTGTAAACCAAATGTCAAGTGTTATTGTAAACCATGTCAAATGTTTATGTTCAAATGCAAACCACCAAATGTGTATGTCAACGTCGACGTGTTTATGTTCAATGTAAATCATGTATTGTGCATCCCAAAATGTATCATGTATGGTAAGCGAAATGTATCAACTTAAACGATATGCACAAAACAAGTCGTTGAAGTAAAACGTGGTTTAAATCAACGTCATGTTCTGCGGAAAATGCATGCTCAATTGATAATAACATTTATGCGGTATTGTAAACTATGCATACATCCAAGCCTTGAGACTGCGGCGATAAACCCTTAAACAAATTAAAGGTTTATCTAAGTTATGTATATCGAATTCGGTCATTCCTTCCAGTCCTATCAAACCCAGGACTTCAGGAATGGGAGTTGTCAATTCCTATGGTACCACTACCTACTAACGAATGGCGTAGCTAGTGTTAATGAATGTATTGTCCCATGTTAAACAAACCAAATGTCATAACAAAATGGAGGCATGTGCCCATATGCTGAGTAAACATATGCAGCAGAAATGTTTATGTAAATCAATGTGTCCATATGCTGAGTAAACATATGCAACAGAAATGTTCATGTAAATCAATGTGTCCATATGCTGAGTAAACATATGCAACAGAAATGTTCATGTAAATCGATGTACTAAGTACGCACACAATGGGCATACATAGCATAAAATGTAATGAAATCATGTACTATAATGTACTAACAACATAGCAGGCATATGATGTGAAAACATGGAAAGCATGAATGTAACAGATAGGCACATGTGTTTCACCCCAAAACAGTTTGGAAAACAGTAAAAGATGGGGTTCTATGTACTCACCTGAGATTGCTTTGAGTTCTTGTATAATAACCAGATAATGCTAAAGATCACGGAATATCAACGGCACCTAATAGGTAGCTTATGTTAATATACCAGACCAAATCGGAAGGATCGGACAGTACGTGGGTTCGAAAACCAAACGAGTATGGAGACTCGTGTAATATGGTTTAACAAAGCCTACATACTAAAATGAAACTTAACCTAAGTGCTTACGGTCCATCACGACCCGTTTAGGTAGCTTATGCTACCTTACGCGTCGTTCGCGTAGAACGCGTCTGGAACGCCTAACATCGTGACCACAAGGTATAACCTCGGAAGGTTATAGCTATGGTCACCTAATGTGTTTGGTCAGGTCCTAATGACCGACCAAATGGGTCGGGTTCGAAAGCATAAGCGATGGTTTAGACCGCTTACCTTACGACCCTACATAAGCACTAAACTAAAAGTGACGAGCTAAGCATGTTAGAACATGCTTAACTAAGTTTGAAAACAGGTTTGACATCAAAACAAACGGCTTTGATGCCCACGAGTAGTTTGGTTACAAAATATGCAAGAATGCACATTTTGGCCGAAACTACGACTCGTCACCGAGCCTAGATAACGTGGTGATCAGTAGGTATGGTCACTATGGACCATAACCATCGTGATCACGCTCACGTTATGAAGTTCCATGAACTTCGCATCGACCATAAGCTGGTCAATGCAGAAAGTCAACAAAACGTTGACTTTCGGACTCGAAAAGCGAATAAAAGAGCGAAAGAAGACTTACGGAGGTTCCCCGAGTGCAAATCAAGACCAAATAGCTCAGGTATGAAACAATGGTTTCAACTTAGAGCTTTTAGATCTGATTTTGTGGGTTTTTACTCAAATGGGGGGGGTATTTATAGGAAAGGTGGAACCGTTAGGATCGTTTTATCGAATATCGTGCTTTGATCTCGTGCGTACATGTGTCCAGGGGTTAAATACACTGAACTTGGCCCTTGGCCCTTCATTTGGGTGAAAAGGCATCGCCTCTTGATCGAACGAAAGGCCAGATTCTGCACTAAATGCAAAATCTTCTGTCAGACATGTTCACGCGGCCCGCCTCATGTTTTGGGCAATCCTTACGCGGGCCGCCTGGCCCCTCTGATCTGCACCACTTGCAGAATTTACACATTTGGTCCCTGTTGCGTGTTTAAGCTATTTCCAGCCCTTCTAAGACATGTAAAGCCATCTTTAAGGCCCTAAAATGATGCCTAAACATTGTGGACATGAAACATGCCCAAAAATATGTCGGATGTCGGTTCGTTTGGCCGTACGATCGCGATGTTCGCTTAATTACGACGAAATGCGCATAAGCGTGAAAGACGATCCAAATGACGCGACGAATGGATTTTTCTCATGCCAAACACTAAGGCATAATATAAGGATGCTTACATAAATTTTTGGATGTCCGGATGTATTCAGAACGTAAGTTATGCGCGAAAGTGCAAACTTGTGCACTTTTTGACACTTTTAGTCCCTGAATGATCCAAAAGTTTGTTTTAGCATATCAAACCTCTCAAAGCCTATTTCTAAGCTATGTAAAGGATATTTATGGTATGTTTAACTTATGGACATGTTCCGGAATGTTCGTTACAGTTCAAATTGGCATACTTTCGCAGTTTGTCAAGTTTAGTCCCTGTAAGCGAATTAACTTGTTTTTGCTATACCAAAGCCTTCAAAACTCATTTCTAAGTTATGTAAAGGTTATTTAAGGTACGTTGAGTATACGTTGATGTTCCGGAGTATTTGTCGCATTAAACTGAGTACGTTTACGCACTAGTTAGCGTATAATTCTCTAGAAAGCGATGTAGAGTTTGGAATTGAATAAGAGTCAAAACATGAAAAATGTGAAACACAATGAAACAAACATTGGGATCAAATTACATTATTTTATTGATAATTGAACTGTTTACAATGATTACAAGCACAATTGTTACATTGCCTCCGTGGAATAATGAAGTCCCCAAACCTGTTACTCAACCAATAACATTATAATCTATCTTTTCTAACAATAAAACTCAAATTCAATCAGTTTTAGAAATCCACTCAAGTCTTCAAGTTCAAGTTAATGACCCTGAACACTTGATTAATCTACCAAGTTCAATTTAATGACCCTGGTTGATCATTTGACGAATCAAACTAATTTATTATAATCATTTTCAACTTTTTCCGAAATTAACAAGTATCAAGTTAATGAACTTGTTTTTGACATAGAAAACAATCAAACTTCCAACTATGTAATCTCTCCTCATTCTTCAGCTCAGAATCTCCTGCATCTGCTACATCTTTCTAGACTCCGACAGCCAACTTTCCACTCTGGTTTGTCTAAAATAAAACAGAAATAAAATCTTTTTGGATTTTTAATGATCTATACTAAGAAATGAAATAACAGAAAAACTTAAATTGTAGAAAGTAAACTATTTACAAACTTATTTTTGGCGAGCGTGTCAGGGAATCATATCAGTTATCGGACAAGTTATCAGTACCGTTAAGCTTTAATTCATACTCAGATTTAAACATTTTACGTAGATAGTCTCTAAATTCTCAACACAATTTTCAATCTATTCAGGATACGATTTAGATGTTTTAATGAACTTAGCTCAATTATGTGTCCCACCTCTTGAATATATTCCCGTATCCAGAATCTCAAACTTCAGATTTACAGGTAATTGTACTAAAATAATGTATGTATATAATTTAGGGAATGCGAGAACTGAGTGATCTCAGGTCGATACTTCCGTATGCGCAGAGAGATATCAGTTTCGTCTTTGCAGTATGTCCCCTTTAGAGGATCTTTTAGCTACAACAGATGATTATCAATTTTATTGTCTAATCAATCTGAGGGCTATAATGCTATGTTTCAAGCATTTCAGATAAAGTATTATCCAAGGACTAGGTCAGAACTTCCGTTCAGCAGAAGTCCCGGAATAATACCCCAGACATCAAATAGTAGAAAAACCTAGTAAATATGAATATGAAACCTTTCAAACGAGATTTCAGGGGTTACCTATATATCCAGGTAGTGTTCCCCACAAATTTCGCAAGCTTGAAATTTTAGGTTTATATCCCGAATAAATCTACTAAATGTGTGAAAATTTATCAACAAATCATCAGCAAAACTGTTTAACTCTTTATACTATACAAATCTTTAGCGTACAATAACTGTCAAACTGATGTACTATCATTTTCCCTATATACACAAGCTCTTTTTCAGATTTTATATTGTTTTTGGATTTTGAATTTTATCATGTTTTTGTATTTTTGAATTTTTACTGTTTTTATATTTTCTAAAACATATCTATTTACAGATATCTACTCCCCCTAAATACCAAAACAACCAAAAATTCGACAAACCATTGCAGACTGTTTCTCGTCTTCATCCGCAACAGTACTCTCATCAACGCTCACAATTCCATCCGACACTGAAAGCAATTTCATACCATTAAGTTTTAACAAATATTGAAACAGATTTTTACCAATCTAGGACCAAACAACTGGCAACCTGCTGTCGTTGATTTCGCGTTGATTTTGCAGCATCCGAAGTCCGAATCGGAATACCCTTCGAGCGTGAATTCGCCTTTCCTAGGATACCATAACCCCAAAGAAGGAGTACCTTTCAGGTAACGTAATATCCTTTTGACAATAATCATATGCGATGCTTTCGGGTTAGACTGAAATCTTGCTGCAAGGCACGTTGGGTACATGATGTCAGGACGTGAAGCAGTCAGATACATTAAAGAACCTATCATGGAACGGTAGAACGTTTCATCAGCCCTGTCTCCGGTGAGATCTGGGTGAATCCCATGATTAGTCGCAAGTGGGGTAGCAGCTGGAGTAGAACTTGACATTCCAAATTTCTCTAGAATATCATGCACGTACTTCGTTTGATGAATGGAAATTCCCTCAGGAAGTTGTTCAACTTGTAGACCCAGAAAGAATTTCATCTCCCCCATTGATGACATTTTGAATTTCTGCTTCATCACCTGTTCGAAATCTTTGCACAATTTCTCATTCGTTGACCCAAAAATTATATCGTCCACATAAATTTGTACTATCAGAAGATGACCATCAACGACTTTAGTGAAGAGAGTGGCATCCACTTTTCCACGTATGAACTGGTTAGCGAGTAGGTGTTGAGACAAAGTCTCGTACCAGGCTCTCGGCGCCTGATGTAGACCATACAACGCTTTGTCCAGCAGATAAACATTGTTCTTGTGGATTGGGTCAGAAAAGCCCAGCGGCTGACCAACATAAACCTCCTCCTTAACCTTCCCATAAAGAAACGCTGACTTTACATCTAACTGATATACTTTGAAATTCTTCAAAGACACAAATGCTAGGAAAATTCTGATAGCCTCTAGTCGTGCGACAGGAGCATAGACTTCGGTAAAATCAATCCCGTCCTGTTGACTAAAGCCCTGAACAACGAGTCGAGCTTTGTTCCATACAACCACTCCTCTGTCGTCCCTCTTACACTTGAAAACCCATTTTGTATTGATTTTCCTTTGACCATCCGGCAAATCCACTAACTTCCACACTCCCAACTTTTCAAACTGACTTAACTCTTCTTGCATCGCTATGACCCAGGAGTCTTCAGTAAGCGCCTCTTTGTAAGTTCTTGGTTCGACCTGCGAAATAAAACAACTCAGTGAAAAATCAGCTTGTAAAGGTGCTACTGGAGAATAAAAACATGCTAAGCCCTGGTCAATTTGACGTCTCGTACGAACGCCCGATTGCAATTCTCCTATGATCAACTCCTCTGGATGATAAGAAAGAGTTCGCGGCATTACTTCGCTAGGAACCTCTACATTTCCCTCCAGATTAGTAACATTCTGCTCTGCATCTTGTTCACCAACTTGGTTTGTTTGACTTGATAACTGGATCTGCTCCCCTTCAAGATCTGAATCACCATGGTCAAATACTGGCATGTTATCAGCTTCTTGATCATCATTCACCTCCGACTGATTACCAGGAGCAACTTCATCATCATGTTCACTAGCTTTACTAGGACCTGCTTCATCATCATTTGAAGTCTCCCAAGGTCTTCTAGAATACTCCGCTGGGAACCTGAGCTGCGACTCATACTCACGCAAAATATCCAGCTCATCAAAGAAATCTTCTTCTTCCTCAGATTCTTCTCTCATGTCAAACGAATCCCAAAGTTTGTCATAATGATATCGCCATGAATCACCAGGATTCTGTGGAGGCATAGCGTAACCCTGACATTCAACATTCGCTGCATCAATAATCTGCTTCTCGCTTGGAATGAAGACACGTCGCAAAGGACTTGAATAACCCAAAAAGATTCCCTCAACGCTCTTCGGACCAAACTTTACTTTAGGCTCTATCACCGTATATGGTGACCCTTACGGTTCTAGATACTTCAAATTCGGCTTGCGTTTATTGAGTAGCTCAAAACACGTCTTGTTGAACTTCTTTATAGTAAGAACTCTGTTAAGAGTATAGCATGCAGCATAAACAGCTTCAGCCCAGAAATTAATTGGTAGCTTAGAGTCTGCAAGCATCGTTCTGGCTGTCTCAATTAGCGTCCGGTTTTTATGTTCTGCAACTCCATTCTGCTGTGGAGTGTACGGAGCACTAAACTCATGCAGTATACCTCTTTCGTCACAATATTCTTCCATCTTACTGTTTTTGAATTCAGTACCATTATCACTTCGAATTCTACAGATCGACCTCTGGTACAGATTCTCAATTTTATTAAACAATGCTATCAAGCTGTCAAACGTTTCGTCTTTTGATTTCAAAAACATAACCGAAGAAAATCTGGAATAATCATCAGTCACGACCAAACAGTAGGAATCTCCTGTTATACTCTTGACATTCACTGGACCAAACAAATCCATGTGAAGTCTTTCCAAAGGTCTAGAAACTGAATTGACTTGCTTTGTAGGGTGCGACTTTTTCTTCTGTTTGCCTTTGACACAACTTATACACTCCCCTTGCAGATGAAAACCTTTGACATGCACTCCTGTCACCAAATCATTATGCACCAAGTGATTCATTTTCCTTAAATGAATATGCCCCATCTTTCGGTGCCACAATCTTGACTCTTTTTCCGTTGCTCTGGACACAAAACAATGAGCCTGACTCATGGTTGTAGTAGCGACGCTCATGACCAACACGTACAGATCATTGACTCTTGGTGCCCTCATGATGATCCATTCCTCAAGTATCACAAATCCCGGTTTCAAGATCAAACATTCTTTGTCGGTGAAATGAGTAGTATACATCCTGTCACAGATCTGGGAGATACTCAGCAGGTTGTTCTCCAACTCAGCGATGTAGTTAACTCTCTCAAATGTTACAATGCCATTTGATAACGTTCCTTCACCTATGATCTTTCCTCCTTGATTACCCGCAAAACCCACGTAACCACCATTAATGTTATTCACATCATACAACAACGCGGTCTTCCCTGTCATATGTCTCGATGCTCCACTATCCATGATCACCTGGATACAAGTTTTGGAAGATCCTTCACATAACAAATCATCACTTAAACAACTTCAAGAAAGATGCCGATTCATGCTTCGCGATCCAGGAAGCTCCGGTAAATCCAAACTGTTTAGTCAAACATGGTGTCCACCCAGGCCTCACCAGCCTTAGGTGTAACCTTGACTTTCGCAATTTGAATTTTGAAATTTTCAACCTTGAGAGGTGGAAAATTTGCATCATAATTAACCGTAATTGATTCTTCAGCCTTTTTCACCTCAGAAGTTGAAACTTTCTTCTCAACTTTTGATTCAATTTTAGGTTTCCACACCTATTGAGTTACTACAACTCTTTTGTAAAATTTATCATTTTGAGTGACCAATTTCTTTACGGGTTCATCTTTCACTTTGATGTTATCAATTTTACCATTCTTTTTCTCAACAACCCTTTTCTCAACACTCATCGGTGCTTTACCCTTCACATCAATCTTTTTCTGTTGATCTTTCACATCTTCAGTCTTAGGCTTCACATAAGTACACTTTCGTGCAATGTGACCAACCTTATCACACCTGAAACAAGTACGAGTATCAGCTACCGGACTCGTGCCTTCAGACTGAGCCTGTGAAGCTTTCTTCTCAAAAAATTCTTTGTTAGATTTTGAAAAAAATTCTTTTTCTTCCTCAGCAAGTGAACTTGAACTGTTCACAAACTTTTTATTCTCGACAAACCTCTTGTTTGGAACATTCCTTTTCTGATAAGGTTTACCCCCCTGATAACCACTCGACCAGTTGTTTCTGTTGTTATTGTAAAAACGTGGTGGATTAACAGATTTCTTGTTATAAGCCCTAGATTATTCACTGCTGACAACTCGACTTCAACAAGTTTAAAAACATTTGTCAATTTGTTTATGTTAACATTCTCGATCAGAAACTTTGAATCCGAAAACAACTTATCCGAACCCATCATCTTGTACATGACAAGGTATGATTCTTCATTTAACTTGTTTTTGGACTGTTGTTTCGGAATGTATTTGTCCAGAAAACACCCATCCTCCTCAGAAGTGTCACAATCCGGTTTGAACACTTTATCAACCACACTTTTTACCACATCATTCTGGACACTATCGTCATTGGAGGACGTGAACATGACATCAATGTTCTCAGGAAGTTGCACTTCACTTCCTTCCTCAAGTTCAACCAACCCAGATTCCTTTTTAGTGTAATTATGCAAAATTGGCGGTGGAACTTTGTGAAACCCTACACCAGTACCGTCAGAAAACACATCTTCGCCAGCTTTGTTTTTCCCTATAGGTTTAGGAACAATATTCTGCAACACAAAGCTTGCGGAGCTATAACTGTTAAGTTTCAACTTAATTCGCTCGTTTTCTATTTCAGCTTCTTGAACTTTAAGTTTCAATTTAGCAATTTCATCCAGTTGTTTATTAATTGATTCTTCTTTTATTCTTACCACAGCTCTCAGATTTTCGTTTTCTTTAAACGTTTTACCATTTCGATCATCACTTTCTTTAACAGTGCTTTTTAGTTTTTCAAATTTTTCAGAAATCTGACGGTTTTCAATAATTAACTTTTCATTTTCATTTTTAATCTTGTCATGATCAATTTTATCTTTTTCAATTTGAGTAGTTAATTCTTTAATCCGTTCAGTTGAAGCTTTCACTGTTTTATCACGACCAAGTATTTGATCCTCAACACTTCTAACCTTCGCTGTCAGATTTTTAATTTTCTCACTGTTGAGGTACATGACAGTGCTACAAAAATTGCATTCTTTGGTGCAATTTTTGCAGTCAGCATTTCCATTGATCTTTTTACCTGACGCATTTGTTGACGCACTTGGACTGACTTGGCCCTTAGACTCGGTCACAAAGTTAGAATCTACCTCAAGTGCTTTTGCAGCCAGCACTTTGTCAGCCATCTTTCCCAGGTTCTCTGCTGTCAACTCTTGCGTAGTATCGATAATGCCTGTATCAATCTTCTTTGAATTCTCGATTTCTTCTTTTTCTTTCTTCTCTTTCTCTTTCTCTTCTTCAATCATTTTCTTGGTTGGCGTTCCCCACCATTTGTGTTGCCAATACTCATCCTCTTCTTCGTATTCCTTGACGATGGCTTCGATATCGAGTGTTTTATCATCAATCGCAATGTTTCCATACGGATCCAAGTAACACTCTCTATCCGGATCCCATCTTTTCGCTCTCTTTGCTTCCGAATAAACACCAGACAATCTAATGATCTTGTTCTCAGCAATCATTTTTCTGTATCGATACTTCTGCTCTTCCGTACGGTTATCTTTCCAGGGAACGGGTTCATTGTTATTCGCCATGAATGCATAACCAACCGCATCTTCCTCTGGTAGAACCTCTTTGCTCCAATCATACCCCTCATCATCGTAAATCACTGCAAGAGCCCTTGATTTGTCTCTGTTATCTTCAGCTTGCTTCAATCTAGGCAGCTCAGATTTATTTTGATGATATATCGCCTTTTTGTAGTAATCGTCTCTAAAAGGATTCTCCGACTCATCAGCATATGCATTTCTACATTCACGCTTGAAGTGACCCTTCTGCTTACACTTGAAACAAGTCACCTTCGATTTATCGAATCCCAGCTTAGTTCCAGCTCGTGACTTTCAAGTCTCTCAATCACCAAATCTGGAGTCAATTTTTCAGGAGCAATAGTGTTCCTCAACATAAGCGCATAATATCTCCAATCCACCTCGTTTGGTAATGAATCGAATAGTTTGTCAACTAGTTCTTCATCAGAAAACTTGATTTCATGTCTTGCTAATTCCAGCTTCAGATGACCGAACCTTTCTATCATTTTACAAACTGACTCATTTTTTCGACAACCAAACATATCAAACTCTTTCCTCAGAAGCTTTCGTTTGTTTTTCACAATTTCCTCGCTTCCTAAACATTTAGCCCTTAGTTTATTCCACAGATCTTTCGCATTCGAATAATCTATCAAGGAAATGATGTCTTCTCGGACAGATTGGAACAGCAATGCCACACACTTTTGTTCAGCTACAAACGAATCAATCTCATCACTCAATGTTAAAGCTTCACCATTCTTGTTTCCGTTTTCATATCCGTTTTTCAAACTCTTCCAACTTGGAAACGCAAAGGCCATCATCCAATCTTCAAACTTTCTGGACCATCGGCTGTACTCCTCAATAGCCATAAGCTTTGGTGGTTTATTGAATGTCCCAAACGCACTTTCATATTCCCAAGCCTCCTTTTTCCTTTCTTTTGGTTGATTCTCGTTCGTATTGCTCGATGACGTATCATTGTTTCCAGAATTACCCGTGAATGCGTACATGTCGCTGAAGGGATTCAAGAAAATATCATCCATTGTGAATGTACCTGCAAAATCAACCAACACTTAGACAAATTTTTGAAATTTTTGAAAAACAACAAAAGCGGATCTATCTTTATAGGTAACAGATAAGCGAATCTATAAGGTACAGATAAGTGAATGTGTATGGTTCAAATAAGCGAACCAGATAAGCGAACCACCGTTCGAGCGAACCTAACAATGTCAAAAGAGCGGACCAGTCAATGTTCTAAAAAGCGAACCACTAACTGTCCGTATAAGCGGACCGGATGAGCGAACCTGTCTCTTGAACAAAAGAGCGAACCAGAATATGTATGTTTGAGCGGACCTAAATGTGTCCATTCGAGCGAATCTGTCAGTGAAAATGTCTGAAAGAGCGAACCAAAACAGTTATTTCGAGCGAACCTGTTGTGTATTACGAGCGGATCTATGTCTAAAAAGCGAATCTCTCGATGTTCGAAAAACCGGATCTTAGTTTTTACCCAATTTTATCCATTTTTAATCCGAGTTTTAGCCTGAAACTTCCTAGGGTTTGTTATTAGTGTGTTTTACACGTTATACTCAATTTTCAGACAAATTCAACCGTAGGAACCACTATAAATCGAAAAAGTATGAGAGAAAGTGAGTAGAAAAGAGAGATTTCTGCAGATATAAGCTGTAGTAGTATGAACTCCTCGTCCTGAGCTCTGATACCACTTGTTGGACCGTTGTTTTAACCCGAAAAGTCAGTAGAGACAGTTCATCTTCGTATATAAAGGCGGAATCAGTATATATGAAGTTACACAGCTTGTCCTTTCAATTCCTATGCTTTTTATTGCTTTCTGAATAGATTTTGACAGAGTTTCGTTCCACAAGCACACACATACACCTCTACAGATCCGCTCAAATGACCTACTATATATAGGCCTCACTGGTTCGTTCATATGACAGTTCACAAGAGCGAACCTACAACCTTGACACATAAGCGAACCATCTAAATGCCCTATAAGCGAACCTGACTAACCCTATGAGCGGTCCTTCTATTTTGAACAAAAAAACGAACCTACATTATACAACTCATAATTTTACATTCTAGACCCTCTGAAGACCTAACTTGACCTAAGACATCACATAGACAAAGTCAACAGACATTTCGTGTATCAACACCCCATATGTCGCGTGGACATGATACGTTATGGGTAACCGTGGATCGATTGGAAAAGTTTGCTCATTTCCTAGCGCTTAAGGAAACACAAAATACTGAGAAGATATCGCAGTTGTACTTCAACGAGATTGTAGCCCGTTATGGAGTACCAGTGTCAATTATCTTAGATAGAGACGGATGGTTTGACTCCCGGTTTTGGCGATCTCTTCAAGAATCTTTGGGTTCTCGTTTGGACATGAGCACTCCTTATCATCCTCAAACGGATGGTCGGAGCGAGAGAACCATTCAGACGTTAGAGGATATGTTGAGACTGTGTCTGACAAATGTCAAAAATCCAGGTATCAGTACAATTAATTAATCCTGATTAGTGCTTAATAACTATGCTAAATTGCAATTAACTGCTTTCTGATTTCTGCTTAATACATGCATGTGCATCACCTATTGTTTAATGTCACACCAATATTGCATGAAAGCTGTATTGCCTTAAATAATGCATTAAGTATAGTTAGCATAGTTATCTGATACATCAAGAAAATGCTGATAGAACTCAGCACATAGACAGACAGTGCATTGAGACTTAGAATGAGACAGAAACCAAGTATTACACTAGTGGAGTGTGTAGGAAAGTAAGGATCACAAACCTGCCTTTCTAGTGATAGTTTAAGTACCGGAAAGTGCCTAAAACTCACCTAAAGTGCTGAATTCAGTAAAATTCAGCAAAAATCAGCAATTTAACACACTAATATTATGCAGAAATATGGTTACATGGTCCTGAATACTTTCCTAAGTGTCGGGAATCAACAATGTCACAAAAAGATACATAAAGCACACTAAACTGCAAAATTTTGTACTTTAACGAACCAATAACCAACCGAACAACCGGAAACTACCCGAAACATCAAATTTACACTAAAAGCATTGTTTTAACATTACCAAGCTAGTTATGGTCACCGAACATCATAACACCTCCTAAAAATATCTAATAACTGAAAACACTAACTAACACTTGAAATCTAACCATCAACCAACTAATAGTTTAAACCTACACCTAGACCCCCCCCCCCACCTATTTACGGCCCAACATCTGGACCCACATGGGATTTTATTTCAATTTTATGATAGATCTTGTTGTGCTTTTAAGAACATAATAACCATATGAAAATGCATGAAAATGGATTATAAATATGCACCTTGGGATATAAGACTCATACTTTCACACACTTAACACACACATCTTCTTCCTCCTTTCTTCTTACCTCATGGCCAAGAACAAGCCACCACAACCACCATCATTCAACCATCTTCCATCCATTCCACATATGTACAAAGGTGTTAGAAGGTGCATAAGGAAGCTAGGAGCTTTCGGAAGTTCAAAAACCTCTCTCATTTGCTTTTATCCACTTGTTTTTTTCTCTTGAATCATCCCTAGCCTTGTGCTAGTGGTAAGAGTCTTGATCTATCCGTTTTACTTTCATTTTTAGTGGTTAAAGAAGAATCAAAATCAAAAACATGAAAAACACTAAAGAACATAAGAAGTAAACATGAACATAAGCTTGTTTAATGAAGTAAACTTGATGAAAATGAGTTGTTATGCTTGTTGATCATTGATTGTTTGTAGCAATGATGTTGATCATCATAAGATCTTGCTAGATCATGATTAAAAACATAATCTAGCAAGATGTGAAAGTAGAAATATGGAAGGATGATGGATCATCCACACATGAAACATGAACTTGAATGACTAAGTGGTTTTCTTGAAAAATAATGATCAAAGTAAGTTGTTAATCATGTAGACCTAAAGATTTATGGATTATCTTTCAAAGAAACCAAGTTAAAAATATGAGTTTTATTAAATCTTGGTTCTTACATAAACAAATCTTATTTTTAATGGTTAAACAAGTGTAGAAACACTTGTATAACAAGAAGATTTCATAAAGAAACATTTTTAGAAAATGTGACATGAAGTTGTAAACATGTAACTTCTTTAAAAATGGATTTTTTTAAAGAACTAATCACACTTTAAAGGATAACTAGACTTACTAAGAACACTAGTAAGTTACTACAAATTTTTACAAATAATCAGGTTCATGAAGTAGTAGAAAATGCATGCTTTTTGGCAAAGTGGTAAGTAAAGATTATTTGTTGATGATTGTGAATTGATTGTGTTGATTTTTACAAAAGAAAATGATATGAATGAAAGCATGGAAACCTCCATTTTTAAGGAAAACTTTGGCAAAATTTTCTAAAATTATAAACACTTAGGAAAATATTTTTACACAAATATTTGCAAGTGTATTTTAAACCATGAAATTCTTACATAAACTTTGCCATAATTTTTGTTACAAAAATATAAATATTGGAGGTTGGTTTTCATAAATAAAAATGACTAAATATGTATTAGGTAAATATATATTTAGAAGTCACATGTGTGTGGTTATTTGTATACTTTGTGTATTAGTTATATTATTTTAGGACATGAAATAATATAACACATCAAAATACCAAAAATTACCATCCAAAATATTGCCAAAATTCCAAAGAATGAATATACACAATTACACAAAAATATTGGTGAAAACCAAACTATGGAATAAGACTTACAAAAATATTCCGGAAAATTTACTCACAAAATATATTTTGGTAAATAATATTTTGGACACCAAGAGAATGAAAATGGGATTTTCATAATTACTACAAATAGACCATATTTTTGACAAAGAGAAAATATATTATTTTTGGCAAGTATGAATATATATATCTTTCTTGAAATTTTTAGAAGATATATTATTTTTAAGAAATATATGTCTTCTTACACAAACATGAAATAAAATAGTTTTGGGAGAAATATATATTTTCTCAAATAAATATGAAACATATCATTTTTGGAAGAAAAATAAGTTTCCGTATATTTTCTATGTTAAGACTTGAAAATATATTAATTTTTTTGAAACTTATGAGAAATTACCAATATTTTGCCTAAGGAAAAATTATAAATAATTTTTCTAAGAAAT
This sequence comes from Helianthus annuus, assembly GCF_002127325.2. Lineage (NCBI taxonomy): Eukaryota > Viridiplantae > Streptophyta > Magnoliopsida > Asterales > Asteraceae > Helianthus > Helianthus annuus. The sequence goes on along the minus strand of NC_035449.2, from coordinate 164,534,479 downwards.
ATTCTTTAAAATATATATTTTGGAAATATATATTGGACCTTTATTAAAGACAATATTCCGGAATAATTATGAAATTGAGTATAAACAATACTTAAAGAATTCAATAAAAATACGTATTCCCGTACGTATAAATAAGCACCGGAATACGACCCCGATATAAAGCAAAATATACAAGTGAAAGATACCGCCATCCTTGGGAAGGATATGCATGTGTAAATTCTCGAAGTATATAAAGCCAAAAATTTAATATTATTCCAAAAAGTTAATAAATATAATTTAAGTTAAAATATTAATTATTTTAGCAAATGATTATAAAATTTGGAATAATATCGAAGAAATTAAAAGAATCGTAACTCAAAGACATTAATTCTATCAAGGCACGACTCATTCGTCTAATTGGCATTAGTACGTTGTAGGTAGTCGTGTTTATCCGAAGAGCTTGGGTTACGGTGATTGAAGACGCAATTCTGTGAGTTCATGTCCCCCTTTTCTTTTAACTGTTTCAAATTATAACTTCGGGGGTGAAGTACATGTTACAACTGTTTACAAACGTTATTATTTGGTATGGTTAGTTAAGGAAGGGTACTTCCAGATCATGTGAGTGGTGGGTATGACGCTTAAGGCCATCAATCCTCTTGTAGGACCAAGGGACGTGGATGATAGATCTATTTGGGTGTAGCGAGCCCCTTCCATGAGTCCGTCGTGTGGACCATGAGTTGACTATGTCTTACAGCCGGAGGCCCGGTGCAAAGTCTGCTAGGTTTGAGCTTGTCCTGCATCACGTCGCAAATATTAATGTATTAGCTACACATTAATTGATCTGTTTCCTTGTTGCTTTTCATACCAGGTTTTCAAGTACATACAAACATACTTACAAATGTTTTCAAAGGTTTATTCACAAACACACACATGAACTCGCTCAACTTTTGTTGATGTTTTCAAACTACATGTATTTCAGGAAATTAAGTATGGATCTGGCGGGCGTTGGAGTTTACAAGTCAAGTCACTAATAAAAGGTGTCATCCGAGGTCAAAGGGTTTGGGTTATGTATTTTATCTTGGATAAGATACATGGCTTAAAACCTAGTTTGGTTATGTCTTTTGTGAAGTCCAGTATGGAACTTTAAGCTTTGGTAGTCATATGTTCTAAACTTAAAATATTATGATGTTAAACAATAACGGTTGTATTATTTTGAAAATTTTTATGGATGAACATCTTGGTTTATCCTATAGTTGTTTGTTATGGTTGAATGCAATGATATTAAGCAAGTCACACCAAATCACGCTTCCGCAAAAGTTAGGGTGTGACAGTTTGGTATCAGAGCTTCGATTGTAGCGAACTAGGATTCCTTCTCGAGTCTAGACTACAATCATTAGGGCTCCCACGAAAATATTTTTTCAACATGTTTTCATTGCATACACGAAACGTCCAGATCCAAGAAACAAACATTTTTTTAAAAAGAAAATACACGAAACACATTTCAAGGTTTATGTTTGTGGTTCAGTCTGAGAGACTGGGTGTTTCAGTCTGAGAGACTGGATGATTCGATCTGAGAGACTGGTTGGTTTAGTGTGGGAGACTGGTTGGTTTAGTCTGGGAGGCTAGATGGTTTAGTCTGGGAGCCTGGTTGGTTTAGTCTGGGAGACTGGTTGGTTTAGTCTGGGAGACTAGGTGGTTTAGTCTGGGAGACTGGTTGGTTTAGTCTGGGAGACTAGGTGGTTTAGTCTGGGAAACTAGGAAGGATAGAAAGTTTCATAAAAGATGATGTGAATACATGATGAATTATCTTTGCTTGCAATACACTAAGTGTTAGTAATTACTATAGATATACATGCTATGATTATTATGTACCGGCACACACGTCACCTTCTTTAGAGAGCGAGTTGTCAAACATTGACGACCCTACGGCCACCGCCACAGCTAACGAGATTGCAACTGCGCCGGAGATGTTTACGACAGACACTGAGAGTGATCCTGATATGATGTCCGAGGACGAGGACGACTTCCAACCATTCGCGCTACCGGATCTTGGTGATGATTTACCCTTGCCGATGGCTTCCCTGACAAGGACCCCTTTTGTCACTCTTGATTAGGTCTGTGACCACCCCATCATTGGTCATTCCGATGGTAAGCCTATCGTGAAACCGATCCTCTACGTCGTACCCCTCGTGGTCATTCCTCCTGAGGATATGCCCTTTCGATGATTAGTTTGATAAAGACGTTGATTTGTTTGTTGATGGTCCTCCTGATGACACCCATGATGATGAGAAGTTAGATGAGAACGTTGTTGCTATTCCACTTCTTGAGACCCCTGTTATTGAGATTTCCTTTGATTCTAGTTTACACCCGATTACAGACTCCTTTGAGTCTGTGACACCTTTGCAGATGGCCGGATTGCAGCGCGTTGCTACCAACTTGGACGACGACACCGCTATGACTGCTTCGTTATCACCTGGTAGAGATCACACACCTCCACACGACCCAGAGCCTGCTCCTAAGCCAGCTCCTGTTCCTTTTGGGTCAGCCTGATGTTGCACCTGCTGATCCTGAGCCCTTGCTTGATCATAACCCTATTTCTTTTGGTTTACCAGACATTGCACCCCTTACACCTGACCCAGTACCTACACCTGATGATCTTCCCTTTTGTTGAGACATTTGTTCCTCCACCCGCACCTGTCGATGTTACTCCTTTTCCCCCCTATGGAGACCGACGTCCATTGCACCGACATGCCTATCGCTTTCTTTTAGGACATACCCGCACCCCGAGAAGGTACTCCAGGTTAGGATCCGCATGACGATCCTTTTGCTACAGAAGCATTTTCCCCGACCTCACAGGCCGCACCGTTTGCTCCATTCATTTCTTCACCGCTGGACGAGTCGTTCCGATGGTTCGTACCTTACACTAGGTTGACTTCAGACCCCTACCATCCCTCACATTATGGAGACTATGCACGTGATGAGTTGCTCCTGTCACTTCAGCTGTAGTTTGAGGTTTTGAGTCGTAAAGTTTTGGAGCTTGAGTGGACACCACGTCCTCCACCCTGTTTTAGATGATCGTTCCTTCGCTATCAAGCAGCAGATCAGTTACTTACTTCGACATGTATACAAGCTCGAGGAGGAGCTCGCACGCGTAGGCAGGTTGCTTTTCTTCCCTTCTCCACCTCAGTCATCAGTATAGTCGACGTTTGGTTTTAGGCAGATTGCATTACTTTTGGGTAAAGACACTACTAATGAGTTGAGATTGTGGAGACTTTTGAAGACTACTTTTGACCTCGCGATTTTGATGTACTGATAGACTTATTGGACAAGGGTAGGGTGGCCCTGTGTCCCTTTTGATGTGATACACTTTGTAGACAATGTGATTGTGGTCGGTAAATATTGAGAGCTCAGTCGTTATGTCTTCGCTAAGCACGTTGTTGATGCTACGTGCTTGCTTGTTTTGTTCTCATTAAATATGTTCCAATCTACATGTTTGTGTTATAATTGTGATATTATATGATTGCTTGCTATGACAATTGCTTATATACACATATATACACACCTCCTAGGTCTTATCCGTAAGTAGAGGCTTATGTGCTTGTGTCCTTAATAAGACCTGACCTAGCGGATCTTCTTCTTAGAAGATGTCGCTTCAAAGGAACACCGATACCAACAACCCTCTGCCGACGACAGAGGCAGAACTACAAGAGCGCATTTCACAGGCCATTGCACAGCACAAGGCCCTTCGCTCCGAACGCAACGGAGGTACCTCAGGAAATAACCCACCCAACGGTAATGTTTAGTTACTTAAGACACATTACAAAACGTTTGGACATTTCCAAGAGTGCTTTGCTAATGCCCTATGGGAATGATGTTTCTTATGTCGCAGACTGCACCTACAAGCAGTTCTTGAGTTGCAAGCCCCGAGACTTCGACGGCACTGGGGGTGCCATAGCCTTCGTGCGCTGGGTTGAGAGGATGGATTATGTTTTGCGATTAAGTAAATGCGCCCCAAAACATCAGGTCACGTTCAGAGCTAGACTACTTCTAGATGGGACTCTGTCATGGTGGAACCTTCAGGTTCAGACGTTGGACGAGACTGTTGCGTATGCTTTGACGTGGGACGAACTGAAAGAGCTGATGCGTAAGAGATATTGCTCGAGCGAAGAAGTCCAGAAGTTGGAGACTGAACTTTTGAACTTGAAAATGTAAGGTCCAAAGATAGCAGAGTATGTGCAGAGATTTCACGATTTATCGCAAGTTGTTCCATACCTGGTGGAACCAGAGTTTAAGAGGATCGAACGCCTTATCGGGGGATTGGCACCTACGATTCTAAGCCTGGTGACAACATCTAAACCTACAACTATCACCGATGCTATCGACTTAAGTGTGGCGCTCACTGAAGAAGCGGTTAGACTAGGAAAAATTTCCACCTTGGAGGAGAAAGAGGAGATTCCCGTAGAGCCATCTGGAGATAACAAGAGGAAGCTCGCAAATTTTAAGAAGGGTACTCGGGCGAGTAACAAGAAGAAGGCCAAAAATGGAAAAGAGTACATGGGCCTCCTACCTAAGTGCGACAATTGTCTATGTTATCATGTCGGGCGATGTAAATATGGAAAATGTGATAATTGTGGCAAGAGGGGGCATCCCAAGGAGACTTGTAGGCATGGTACTGAACATGGAAATGAAGGCCAAGTTGGCATCAAGAATAACGAAGGAAACGATGATAACAACAACTATCAAGGAAGGACGAGTGACAAACAAAAACGTGCTCAAGGTTGTTTTACCTATGGAAGCAAAAAGCATTTAAGAAAATACTGCCCTAAAAACACTCGGGTGCATGGATGAAAGCTCAACGCCAGAGCTAGGGAAGCACGCCAGGATCCAAACGTGGACATTGGTACGTCCCATATTAGTCAACATTATGCATCTGTGCTGTTAGGTACTGATGCCAAATGTTAGCTTCGCATCTCTAGAATTTAAGAGTATACTTGGTGTAGTAGCAAGTAAGTTAGACATCCCTTATCCGATAGAACTAGCTAGTGAGAGGCTAGTAGAAGCTAGTGAAGTGAATTGAGGCTGCGTGATAGGGCTTGGAGAACGTGAGTTTACGCTTGATCTACTGCCAATAGAGTCGGGAAGTTACGACACAGTAGTTGGAATGGATTGGTTGTCGAGTAACCAAGCTGAGATCGTATATCACGAAAAAGATTTTCCGCAGCCCGATGGCGAGTGAAGAGACGATCGTGATTCATGGACAGAAGCAGGATACGCCACTTCAGATTATTAGTCGCTTGAAGGCACGAAGGTTGTTTCGTAAAGGATGCGTTGTTTCCTTGGCTCATGTCGTGGGCCAAGAAGCCGAAGCACCGAAGCTCGAAGATACCCCTGAGGTAAGGGAATATATTGAAGTCTTTCCCGAAGACTTGCCAGGATTACCCCCTCAGCGACAAGTCGAATTTCACATTTACCTTGGTTCCAAGTGTCGCGCCTGTAGCTAAGACACCTTATCGACTTACCCTTTCAGAGATGCAACGATTGTCAGTGCAGCTTCGGGAGTTGCTAGAGAAGGAAGTTAACAGACCAAGCTTCTCGCCTTGGGAAGCTACAATATTGTTCGTGTTGGTGCATATTTGTGACAACAGCTTAGATTTGGTCTTTGGATATCTTGTAATTAGTTAAAGGATAATCAGTTAGCGGGTTTAGCTTTGTAATAGTTAGCTGTAATGTTTGGGCTAACCAAACCCGACGAATTGGATGGATGGGGGTGAATTGGGCTTGTCCAATTCGCAATCCATGAGGTTTAACCTAGCCGAGGTAGCAAACCTTGTGTTATATAAACAAGGTTAGGCATTAGGATTTAAGTTAATCAGTCAATACAATGTGTGTGAGGAATTTCGTGAAAGTCTCTAGGCTTGGACGAATTTAGTGGTTGTTAGGGTTTTGATTGATTGTAATACTTTGGTTTGATAATCAATAGAAAACCCAGTTTGAAAGTGATTTGCTGTTCCTACACGTTTTCTGCTGTATTCTGATCAAGAGGATTCCGCACTCTTGATTGGATTGACTATTCTGTGAAGATCCATAAATTCTTGATTGTATTTCTCGATCATATTTTGATTTAATCAAAGACGAAGGAAGAGCATGAGCAACACCTTAGAGCCATCTTAGAGCTGCTCAAGAAGGAGAAATTATAACCAAAGTTCTCGAAGTGCGAGTTCTGGTTGCGTGAGGTTCAGTTCCTTGGTCACATGGTAAACAAAGATGGAATTCATGTGGATCCTACCAAGATCGAGGCGATCAAGAATTGGGAAACTCCAAAGACGCCAACCGAAATCCGTCAATTTTTGGGTTTGGCAGGATATTATCGCAGATTCATTGAAGATTTTTCAAAAATCACCCAACCTTTGACCTCCCTTACTCAAAAGGATAAGAAGTACGAATGGGGAGACAATCAAGAAGAAGCGTTTCAGTTGCTGAAGAACAAGCTTTGCGGTGCACCTATTTTATCCCTACCCGAAGGCACTAATGACTTCGTGGTATATTGCGACGCCTCGCGTCAGGGATTAGGCTGTGTGCTGATGTAACGTCAGAAGGTTATCGCTTATGCTTCGCGCCAGTTGAAGGTTCATGAGAAGAACTACACCACACACGACTTGGAATTAGGTGATGTGGTGTTTGCCTTGAAGATTTGGCGACATTATCTGTATGGCACCCGATGCACGATCTTTACAGATCACAAGAGCTTACAACACATATTCGATCAAAGGGAGCTTAACATGAAACAGAAATGATGGGTTGAGTTGTTAAACGATTATGAATGTGAAATCAAGTATCACCCAGGAAAGGCGATTGTCGTAGCAGACGCCTTGAGTCGAAAAGAGAGGATTAAGCCCATAAGGGTTAGGGCTTTGGAGATGATTGTGCAAACAGACCTCTCGTTGTGCATCCGTGCTGCGCAGAGAGAAGCTCTTAAGAAGGAGAATCTTGTGGACGAATATCTCCGTGGGATGGAGAAACAGTTGGTACCTAATAAGGAAGGAACATTGTGTTTTATGAAACGAATTTGCGTTCCCCTCTTTGGTGGCCTTAGAGAGGTGATTTTCGATGAAGCTCATAAATCAAGGTACTCGATCCACCTAGGTGTAAGATTCCCAAAATTTTTAATAAAGTTATTAAACGAATAGATCATAGGTAAGTTGACCGATAAAAATATAAGGTATTTTGGCGAACGTAGGAACAGTTTAGTAATTTTAATAATAAAAATACATTATAATTAACCTTACTCCGTTTTTAATAAATGTAGATAAAGATATTCTCGTTCTAATGACATATTGATCGTTTTATAAAACGTCTTATTTTAGAAGTTATAAACGCCAAATAAGTGAAGCAGCTGAATTAATTATAATATATAAATTAATAAAATAATAATAATAATAATAATAATAATAATAATAATAATAATAATAACTTACGTATGTTGATAATAATATATAAAAAAAGAAGGAATCTAACATTTAACTCTAAAATGGACGTGTGTCCATAACAATTATGACTTTAGCTTACGTGGAAAGTTATACGTGAGCTCTAAGATTTCTACCTTCATATTTATAGAAGTGATGTTCAACAATTTCGTTTGTTCATCCTTTGCTTCCTTCCTCCTTTCGTTCACTTTCTCCATCTCCATTTTAATATTTCCATTTTTGTTAGTAATTCACCTATAATACTTCAAAGACTTGCCCTGTTTTAAGTGTTGTAACCCCTGATCACTGATACCCTATCCGATTGATCTAGGGCCTCGTAGCGTATGTCAAGGCTCTGCCTAAATTCGTTGAGTTTCTGTCTCGTGACGTAGGGATAAAGTGGGATTGGGTTACTATGTTTAATGTGAGTGCACTATATATTTTATTAATTAACCCAGAAGTTATACCAAGATATATCAACCCTTCTTAAAATATTTAGACACCCCAAATGTCCTAAATACACCCGTATACGAAAAGTAGGCACGACATACCTTTATTTTAATAAAAATCAAAGAAAACAAAATATCCCACTCGCTCGCGGGGCGCGACGGAGACAGCAGGAGCGGTCGCGGGCCGCGACAGCTGGCCATCAGGACGCACCACATCGTGCCACGTGGCATGACACGCGTCGAGACTACCCGGTGAATCAGCAACCCTACCGCCGCCTTTTTGGACCTCGTGTGCCGCGACGACCTGCTCCTCAGCTTTCGCGGGGCGCGAGAAAGCCCCTTAGCAGCCCTATAAATAGAGCAGTCGAGCCTTCAGTCCCATTTCGTTCACAATTCTTAAATCTCTCTCAATTTCTACAGTGTAGGCCCTATTCCGGGCATTATACCCCCTAATTAGCAAAGCTCTGTCTCGTTGTAAGTATCATAACTGTAACATCTGTGCCTGTAATCATTGTGAACAGTTCAATCTTCAATAAAATAATGTTATTTGATCCCAATATTTGTTTTGTTGTGTTTTACATTTTTCGTGTTTTGACTTTTGTTCAATTTCAAACTCTACATCACTTTCTAGAGAATTATACGCAAACTGGTGCGTAAACGTACTCAGTTTAATGCGACAAATACTCTGGAACATCAACATATACTCAAGATACCTTAAATAACCTTTACATAACTTAGAAATAAGTTTTGAAGGCTTTGGTATGGCAAAAACAAGTTAATTCGCTTACAGGGACTAAACTTGAAAACTGCGAAAGTATGCCAATTTAAACTGTAACGAACATTCCGGAACATGTCCATAAGTTAAACATACCATAAATATCCTTTACATAGCTTAGAAATAGGCTTTGAGGGGTTTGGTATGCTAAAACAAACTTTTGGATCATTCAGGGGCTAAAAGTGTCAAAAAGTGCACAAGTTTGCACTTTTGCGCATAACTTACGTTCTGAATACATCCGGACATCCAAAAATTTATGTAATCATCCTTATATTATGCCTTAGTGTATGGCATGAGAAAAATCCATTCGTCGCGCAATTTGGACCGTCTTTTGCGCTTATGCGCATTCCGTCGTAATTAACCGAACATCGCGACCGTACGGCCAAACGAACCGAAATCCGACATATTTTTTAGCACATTTTCAGTTCCCTATATTTTAACATCATTTTAGAGCTTTGAAATGAGGTTAACGGGGCTTAAACGTGCCAAAAACGCATCAAATACCAAGTTTTGGTGCTGCAGGGACTAAAATGGTAAATCTGCCAAACTAGGGGCTTACGAACCGTAAGCCAAAGCCCATACGGTCCGTAAGGGGTCCCCAGTACAGTAGAACCCACAGTTAATGCTGATTGGCTCTTCAAATCGCGAAAGGTCCGATTGCCTTTTCACCCAATGAAAGGCCAAAGGCCATATTCAGTGAATCTAGCATTGTAACACATGTACGCACAAGATCAAGGCACGATATTCGATAAAACGATCCTAACGGTTCCACTTTTCCTATAAATTACCCCCCCCCCCTTTTGTGTAAAAATCACAAGAATCTGATCTAAAATTCTAAGTTGGAGCCATTGCTTCATACCTGAGTTTCTTGGATCGAGATTAGCATTCGGGGACCCTCCGTAAGTATTCTTTCGTTCTTTTATTCGCTTTTCGAGTCCGAAAGTCGACGTTTTGTTGACTTTCTCCATTGACCAGCTTATGGTCGATGCGAAGTTCGTTCGAACTTCATAACATGAGCGTGATCACGATGGTTATAGTCCGTAGTGACTATACCTACTGATTACCACGTTATCTAGGCTTAGTGACGAGTCGTAGTTTCGGCCAAAATGCGCATTCTTGCGTATTTTGTAACCAAACTACTCGTGAACATCAAAGCCGTTTGTTTTGATGCCAAACCTGTTTTCTAAACTTAGTTAAGCATGTTCTAACATGCTTAGCTCGTCACTATTAGTTTAGTGCTTATATAGGGTCGTAAGGTAAGCGATCTAAACCATCGCTTATACTTTCGAACCCGACCCATTTGGTCGGTCATTAGGACCCGACCAAACACATTAGGTGACCATAGCTATAACCTTCCGAGGTTATACCTTGTGGTCGCAATGTTAGGCGTTCCATACGCGTTCTACGCGAACGACGCGTTAGGGTAGCATAAGCTACCTAAACGGGTCGTGATGGGCCTTAAGCACTTAGGTCAAGTTTCATTTTAGTATGTAGGCTTTGTTAAACCATATTACACGAGTCCCCATACTCGTTTGGTTTACGAACCCGCATACTATCCGATCCCTCCGATTTGGTCCGGTATATTAACATAGCTACCTATTAGGTGCCGTTTGATATCCCGTGATCTTTAGCATTATCTGGTTATTATACAAGAGCTCCAAAGCAACCTCAGGTGAGTACATAGAACCCCTCTTTTATTGTTTTCCAACTGTTTTGGGGTGAAACACATGTGCCTATCTGTTACTTTCATGCTTTCCATGTTTTCACATCGTATATCTGCTATGCTCATTAGTACATTATAGTACATGATTTCATTACATTTTATGTTATGTATGCCCATTGTGTGCGTACTTAGTACATTGATTACATTACATTTCTGTTGCATATGTTTACTCAGCATATGGACACATTGATTTACATGAACATTTCTGTTGCATATGTTTACTCAGCATATGGACACATTGATTTACATGAACATTTCTGTTGCATATGTTTACTCAGCATATGGACACATCGATTTACATGAACATTTCTGCTGCATATGTTTACTCAGCATATGGGCACATTGATTTACATAAACATTTTTGCTTCGTATGTTTACTTAGCATACTTAGTACAATTGTTTACATCACATGCCTTCATTTTGTTATGAAATTTGGTTTGTTTAACATGGGACAATACATTCATTAACATTAGCTACGCCGTTCGTTAGTAGGTAGTGGTACCATAGGAATTGACAACTCCCGTTCCTGAAATCCTGGGTTTGATAGGATTGGAAGGAATGACCGAATTCGATATACATAACGTAGATAAACCTTTAATTTGTCTAAGGGTTTATCGCCACAGTCTCAAGGCTTGGATGTATTCATAGTTTACAATACCGCATAAATGTTAATATCAATAGAGCATTCATTTTTTCACAGAACATAACGTTGATTTAAACCACGTGTTACTTCAACGACTTGTTTGTGCATTTTACATATGGTTTAAGTTGATACATTTCGCTTACCATACATGATACATTTTGGGATACACATTACATGATTTACATTGAACATAAACACGTTGACATTGACAAACACATTTGGTGGTTTACAATGAACATAAGCATTTGACATGGTTTACACAATAACACTTGACATTTGGTTTATACATGAACAATTTACATGGTGGATTGGTTTGGGTAAATGGTTTGAGTAACGTGGAGTATGTAATATGATGCAAACATGGTGGATACGCCGCTGGTACTTCCTATATATAAATGTTTGTATAATATTACATATCTTAGCGTTATCTAAATCATTTCAGTTTTGACAAATAACATTTTATCCAAATATCATACTTTTCATAAAACATTATCTTACAAAACAACTTATTATATTCAACTCTTTTTACTTGGTTACTCGTTTAACCTTGCACTTATCTATACATATCATCTGATGTTATCGTTTTTCAAAAGATTTACAAAGCAAGACAAAGTACAAGGTTCATGACTGACTGTTATTAAACATTCTTTAAACTCAAGTCATGAATCCCATTTTCACAAAACCTATGTATCTCACAGGCATTTTTATGCTGACGTACCTACTTTCACATGTGTTTTCAGGAGCTATTCCATAGGACGATGATCATGATTCTAGGGCGGACCTGTGCCTTAGAGACTAAAACTGAAGTAGACTTAGTTAATTATGTTATAAACTCTTTGTTTCCTGTTTAAGACAATTGTACTACCCTTGTTAAATAAATAAAATGTAACTTTGATTTCCATGGTATGAAACAATTAATTCTGTCCACGACACTCCCCGGCGTTTCCGCCGCGGTTGCATGTTATACGCGGCCGGGGTGTGACAGAAGAGTCTCCCCTACTTGTGGAAATTTCGTCCCGAAATTTATTTAGAGGAAACTCGTGGAAAAAGATGCGGATATTTGGCCTTCATTTGATCTTCACGTTCCCAAGTAAACTCGGGTCCATGTTTAGATTCCCAGCAAACCTTGACCAAAGGAATGCGCTTGCGTTTGAGCCACTTGACTTCACGTTCCATGATTTCCACTGGTTTCTCAACAAATTTCAGTGTTTTATCAACACGAATTTCATCAAGCGGTATGTGGAGGTTCTCATCGGCTAAACACCTCTTGAGATTGGACACGTGAAAGGTTGGATGAACATTTCCAAGTTCAGGAGGTAACTCAAGTCTGTAGGCTACCTTACCGATTCTTTCGACGATCCTGAATGGTCCAACGTATCTAGGTGCAAGTTTTCCTTTCTTTCCAAATCTGATCACACCTTTCCAAGGTGAGACCTTAAGTAATACACGATCACCGACTTGAAAATCCAAGGGTTTGCGTTTTAGGTCCGCGCAACTCTTTTGACGGTTTCTAGCTGTCTGAAGGTTATCACGAACTTTCTTTACCTTTTCTGTTGTCTCTAAAATGAGGGTAGGACCAGTAAGTTGAGCCTCGCCAATCTCATTCCATCAGACTGGTGAACGACATTTTCGACCATAGAGAGCCTCGAAAGGAGCCATGTTGATGCTGGAGTGATAACTGTTGTTGTAAGAGAATTCAATCAATGGAAGATGTGAATCCCAACTACCACCAAAGTCGATCACACAAGCTCTGAGCATATCCTCCAGTGTCTGGATTGTTCTTTCAGATTGACCATCCGTTTGCGGATGATAGGCTGTGCTAAGACTAAGTTGGGACCCCATAGCAGATTGCATGGTTCTCCAAAAATGAGAAGTGAAACGAGCATCTCTGTCAGAAATGATGTTCAAAGGAACACCATGTCGAGCTAAGAGTTGGTATCAGAGCCATTGGTTATAGGGAATTAGGTTATTAGTAATGCTTTGACCTAGACTATAACTTTCTAGGACCCTAACACAAGTTATCGTGTGTTTAGATTTTAAAACATGCACTTCACCTATCCTTAGGTGATAACCACAACGGGAACTTCGGTTCCGAATCCGCTTTGAAAATTAATCATCTGTTCTAGGATGATTGATTACTAGGTTTTGAACCCTCTGTTATAAGGTTTTGAACCCCTTTGAATTTTCAAAAGTCTCGTCAAGGTTTTTTTCGGGTCTTAATAGTGTGAACACGTGCGAACTGGAAGAGTGAATGCCTGTACCCTGGGTTTTCTAGTCTAAGGCTAGAGTGTTCGTACAAATCCACATAATCGGACCAGTCACTCTTACCTGGGAACTCTTGGGGTGAGTGTTCACTTATAGGCGAGCATGTCTTCACAATGCATTATTATTGACCCACTTACTTTGAATAGACATTTCATGTCGCTTGTTTGCTTTGCGATACATAACCACCATCTTTGCTTTTGTTGATTCTGTTTCATCTCATTCTCTTCATCCAATCATCTCACTCGTTTCATTTCATGTTTTCCTCTTTTAGAATGCCTCCTCGACGCGAACACCAAATAGCGACTGCTGAACTGGCATAAATCATTGCGCAGCAGATGGCTGCTCAATTCCCAAATCTCTTTACTCAATAGAACCAGACCAACAACAACAACAATGGTACATGCAAATACAAGGATTTTAACTCGGCTAAGCCACTCAAGTTTAGTGGTTCTGAGGGAGCAACTGGGCTTCTTCAGTGGTTCGAGAGCATCGAGAACACTTTCCGTCATGTTCAGTGTCCTGACAATCGCAAGGTCGAGTTTTCTTCGAGTGTGTTTCAGAAGAGGGCTCTTACATGGTGGAATGGGGTAATGAGAGACCGTGGTGCGGAAGTTGCTCTAGCCAAGACGTGGGCTGAACTGAGAGCCCTTATGATGTGGGAGTTTTGTCCTCGTCATGAGCAACGAGCGTTGGAGAAAGAGTTTGATGATTTCAAGCAAGATAGTGGTGAGCACAGGGCATATACTGACAGGTTTGAGGAGTTGAGTCTGCTCTGCCCGACTATGGTCGCTCCACTCGATAAGGCCATCGAAAGGTATATCGACAGCCTACCTGACTCAGTACAAGACATCCTCACTGGTAGCAACCCTACCACACTCCGTCAGGCAATCGAGTTATCAGCGACGCTGACTGAGTCGCATATACGAAAGAATAAGCTACACAGGAAGGGTGACAAGGGCAAGAAACAGTCGGCTGACAAGGAAGATAATAAGAAAGGTCAGAACAAGAAGGGAAAGGATTCTGGTTCCTCAAGGGGGTCAAGCAAGCGTAAGGCTTCCCAAAACTATGCTGTCACTGCCCAAGCTAACCAGGCAGCTCCCAACCAGCCTCCAGCAAAGAAACCCTATTCAGGAAGTGCACCTTTGTGCAATCAATGCAACAGTCACCATCAGCCGCAATATCAGTGTCGTTTCTGTACTAACTGTGGGAAGTCAGGTCATCTTGCCAATGTTTGTCGGTTTGCTCAGAACCGCGCAGTTCAGAACCCTGCTCCATAAGTTGCTCAGCAACAGGGTCAGGTTGCACGACCAAACTACCCACCAGGTGCTTGTTATAACTGTGGGTATATGACCCACTACAGAAATCGGTGTCCAAGGCTAGCCAACCAGAACCAGAATGCAAATCAGAATCAGGCACAGGCTCGAGGTCGAGTCTTTAACATGAATGCACTAGAAGCACAAGCAGACAACGAGGTGGTGAACGGTACGTTCTTTATTAATAATCAGCCAGCATCTGTTCTTTTTGATTCAGGTGCCGACAAGAGCTTTGTGTCATTGTCTTTCGAGACAATGCTTCGCGTGTCTAGAACGAAACTAGGTAAACCTTTGACAGTAGAGGTTGCCAGTGGTGAACCCATTGTTCTTAATTCTGTTCTACGCAACTGCCAGTTGAACCTTAACGACCATATTTTTCCTATTGACCTCACGCCAATGCAACTTGGAAGCTTCGACGTTATAGTGAGAATGGATTGGTTATCTAAGCATCGCGCAGAGATAGTTTGTTCTGAGAAGATTGTTCGTGTGCCGCTGTCGACAGGCGAGATCCTACAGGTTCGTGGTGAGAAGCCTGCCGGTGGTCTCAGACTTATGTCTTGTTTTAAAGCACGGAAGTATCTGCAAAAGCACTATGTGGCTTTCTTAGCACATGTTACAGCGGATAAAGGCAAGGGTAAGTCTATTTCAGATATTCCTGTCGTTCGGGATTATTCCGAAGTATTCCCTGAAGACTTACCTGGTCTACCTCCAGCATGCCAAGTCGAGTTTCGTATTGATCTCGTACCTGGTGCAAATCCCATTACCAGAGCTCCATACCGTCTTGCACCGTCCTAGATGCAAGAATTATCTAAACAGCTTCAGGAGCTCTCCGACAAAGGTTTTATCCGTCCTAGCTTTTCACCTTGGGGTGCTCCCGTTCTTTTTGTAAAGAAGAAGGATGGATCTTTTAGGATGTGTATCGATTATCGTGAGCTTAACAAGCTCACCATCAAGAATCGATATCCCCTACCTCGCATTGACGATCTCTTTGATCAATTGCAAGGCGCATCTTATTTTTCAAAGATTGATCTTCGATCTGGATATCATCAGCTTCGTGTGCATGAAGAAGATATTCCCAAGACAGCGTTCCGTACTCGTTATGGGCATTATGAGTTCACAGTCATGCCATTCGGTTTGACTAATGCTCCTACTGTTTTCATGGATTTGATGAATAGGGTCTGTAAACCTTATTTGGATCAGTTCGTCATTGTTTTTATTGACGACATCTTGATATACTCTAAGACGCGAGCTGATCATGAACAACATCTCCGTCTTACTTTGGAACTCCTAAAGAAAGAGCAACTTTTCGCCAAATTCTCCAAGTGTGAATTCTGGCTTAAAGAAGTTCAATTTTTAGGACATATTGTCAACGAACAAGGTATTCATGTAGATCCCTCCAAGATCAGCGCGATTAAGGATTGGGATACACCTACTACCCCTACTGAAGTTCGTTCTTTTCTTGGTCTAGCGGGTTATTACCGTCGCTTCATTGAGAACTTCTCGAAGATCGCAGTTCCTCTAACTGCTCTAACTCAGAAAAACAAGCCATTTGATTGGGGAGTCAAACAAGAGGTAGCGTTTCAGACTTTGAAACAAAAGCTTTGCGACGCACCTGTCCTAACATTACCTAAGGGCAATGATGATTTCGTCGTTTATTGCGACGCATCTAAATTAGGTCTTCGCTGCGTCCTAATGCAAAGAAACAAAGTCATAGCATACGCATCAAGGCAGTTAAAGATACATGAGAAGAACTACATCACTCATGATCTTGAGTTGGGTGCGGTTGTCTTCGCTCTCAAAATCTGGAGACACTATTTGTACGGTACAAAATTGTGTGGTTTTCACGGACCACAAAATTCTTCAACATATCTTCAATCAAAAAGAGCTCAACATGAGACAACGACGTTGGGTTGAACTTCTAAACGACTACGACTGCGAGATTGGCTACCATCCTGGTAAGGCGAATGTCGTAGCCGATGCATTGAGTCGGAAGGAACGTACTAAGCTTCATTGTATTCGTGTCCAATCTGTTATTCAAGCTCAATCTGATATCCAAACTCGTATTTCTCAGGCTCAACAATCTTGTGTTTCACAAGGTTTGATGGATAAGGAATTTCCTTATCACATAACTCCTGCTCTAGAACTGAAGGACAATGGATCATATTACTTCATGGACCGTTTGTGGGTCCCAAGCCAAGATGATCTTCGTACATTGCTTATGGATGAAGCCCATAAGTCTCGTTATTCTATTCATCCTGGCTCAGATAAGATGTATAAGGATCTTCGTATTCAGTATTGGTGGCCTGGTATGAAGAAAGACATTGCCTTATACGTATCAAAATGCCTTACTTGTCTTAAGGTTAAGGCTGAACATCAGCGTCCTTCCGGATTATTGGAACAACCAGAGATCCCAGTTTGGAAATGGGAAAACATTACTATGGATCTCATTACTAAACTCCCGCGCACAAAGAAAGGTCATGATGCCATCTGGGTAATCGTTGATCGTCTTACCAAGTCAGCACATTTCTTGCCAATCCGTGAGGATTATTCGGCTGCAAAACTTGCTCAAATCTACGTGGATGAAATTGTAGCTAGACATGGTGTTCCTTTAAACATCATTTCTGACAGAGATGCTCGTTTCACTTCTCATTTTTGGAGAACCATGCAATCTGCTATGGGGTCCCAACTTAATCTGAGCACAGCCTATCATCCGCAAACGGATGGTCAATCTGAAAGAACAATCCAGACATTGGAGGATATGCTTAGAGCTTGTGTGATCGATTTTGGTGGTAGTTGGGATTCACATCTTCCATTGATTGAATTCTCCTACAACAACAGTTATCACTCCAGCATCAACATGGCTCCTTTCGAGGCTCTCTATGGTCGAAAATGTCGTTCACCAGTCTGCTGGAATGAGATTGGCGAGGCTCAACTTACTGGACCTGCCCTCATTTTAGAGACAACAGAAAAGGTAAAGAAAGTTCGTGATAACCTTCAGACAGCTAGAAACCGTCAAAAGAGTTACGCGGACCTAAAACGCAAGCCCTTGGATTTTCAAGTCGGTGATCGTGTATTACTTAAGGTCTCACCTTGGAAAGGTGTGATCAGATTCGGAAAGAAAGGAAAACTTGCACCTAGATACGTTGGACCATTCAGGATCGTCGAAAGAATCGGTAAGGTAGCCTACAGACTTGAGTTACCTCCTGAACTTGGAAATGTTCATCCAACCTTTCACGTGTCCAATCTCAAGAGGTGTTTAGCCGATGAGAACCTCCACATACCGCTTGATGAAATTCGTGTTGATGAAACACTGAAATTTGTTGAGAAACCAGTGGAAATCATGGAACGTGAAGTCAAGTGGCTCAAACGCAAGCGCATTCCTTTGGTCAAGGTTCATTGGGAATCTAAACGTGGACCCAAGTTTACTTGGGAACGCGAAGATCAAATGAAGGCGAAATATCCGCATCTTTTTCCACGAGTTTCCTCTAAATAAATTTCGGGACGAAATTTCCACAAGTAGGGGAGACTGTAACATCTGTGCTTGTAATCATTGTGAACAGTTCAATCTTCAATAAAATAATGTTATTTGATCCCAATATTTGTTTTGTTGTGTTTTACATTTTTCGTGTTTTGACTTTTGTTCAATTTCAAACTCTACATCACTTTCTAGAGAATTATACGCAAACTGGTGCGTAAACGTACTCAGTTTAATGCGACAAATACTCCGGAACATCAACATATACTCAACATACCTTAAATAACCTTTACATAACTTAGAAATAAGTTTTGAAGGCTTTGGTATGGCAAAAACAAGTTAATTCGCTTACAGGGACTAAACTTGACAAACTGCGAAAGTATGCCAATTTAAACTGTAACGAACATTACGGAACATGTCCATAAGTTAAACATACCATAAATATCCTTTACATAGCTTAGAAATAGGCTTTGAGGGGTTTGGTATGCTAAAACAAACTTTTGGATCATTCAGGGGCTAAAAGTGTCAAAAAGTGCACAAGTTTGCACTTTTGCGCATAACTTACGTTCTGAATACATCCGGACATCCAAAAATTTATGTAAGCATCCTTATATTATGCCTTAGTGTATGGCATGAGAAAAATCCATTCGTCGCGCAATTTGGACCGTCTTTTGCGCTTATGCGCATTCCGTCGTAATTAACCGAACATCGCGACCGTACGGCCAAACGAACCGACATCCGACATATTTTTGAGCACATTTTCAGTTCCCTATACTTTAACATCATTTTAGAGCTTTGAAATGAGGTTAACGGGGCTTAAACGTGCCAAAAACGCATCAAATACCAAGTTTTGGTGCTGTAGGGACTAAAATGGTAAATCTGCCAAACTAGGGGCTTACGGACCGTAAGCCAAAGCCCATACGGTCCGTAAGGGGTCCCCAGTACAGCATAACCCACATTTAATGCTGATTGGCTCTTCAAATCGCGAAAGGTCCGATTGCCTTTTCACCCAATGAAAGGCCAAGGGCCATATTCAGTGAATCTAGCATTGTAACACATGTACGCACAAGATCATGGCACGATATTCGATAAAACGATCCTAACGGTTCCACTTTTCCTATAAATACCCCCCCCCCCCTTTTGTGTAAAAATCACAAGAATCTGATCTAAAACTCTAAGTTGGAGCCATTGCTTCATACCTGAGTTTCTTGGATCGAGATTAACATTCGGGGACCCTCCGTATGTATTCTTTCGTTCTTTTATTCGCTTTTCGAGTCCGAAAGTCGATGTTTTGTTGACTTTCTGCATTGACCACCTTATGGTCGATGCGAAGTTCGTTCGAACTTCATAACATGAGCGTGATCACGATGGTTATAGTCCGTAGTGACTATACCTACTGATTACCACGTTATCTAGGCTCAGTGACGAGTCGTAGTTTCGGCCAAAATGCGCATTCTTGCGTATTTTGTAACCAAACTACTCGTGAACATCAAAGCCGTTTGTTTTGATGCCAAACCTGTTTTCTAAACTTAGTTAAGCATGTTCTAACATGCTTAGCTCGTCACTATTAGTTTACTGCTTATATAGGGTCGTAAGGTAAGCGATCTAAACCATCGCTTATACTTTCGAACCCGACCCATTTGGTCGGTCATTAGGACCCGACCAAACACATTAGGTGACCATAGCTATAACCTTCCGAGGTTATACCTTGTAGTCGCAATGTTAGGCGTTCCATACGCGTTCTACGCGAACGACGCGTTAGGGTAGCATAAGCTACCTAAACGGGTCGTGATGGGCCGTAAGCACTTAGGTCAAGTTTCATTTTAGTATGTAGGCTTTGTTAAACCATATTACACGAGTCCCCATACTCGTTTGGTTTACGAACCCGCATACTATCCGATCCTTCCGATTTGGTCCGGTATATTAACATAGCTACCTATTAGGTGCCGTTTGATATCCCGTGATCTTTAGCATTATCTGGTTATTATACAAGAACTCCAAAGCAACCTCAGGTGAGTACATAGAACCCCTCTTTTATTGTTTTCCAACTGTTTTGGGGTGAAACACATGTGCCTATCTGTTACTTTCATGCTTTCCATGTTTTCACATCGTATATCTGTTATGCTCGTTAGTACATTATAGTACATGATTTCATTACATTTTATGCTATGTATGCCCATTGTGTGCGTACTTAGTACATTGATTACATTACATTTCTGTTGCATATGTTTACTCAGCATATGGACACATTGATTTACATGAACATTTCTGTTGCATATGTTTACTCAGCATATGGACACATTGATTTACATGAACATTTCTGTTGCATATGTTTACTCAGCATATGGACACATCGATTTACATGAACATTTCTGCTGCATATGTTTACTCAGCATATGGGCACATTGATTTACATAAACATTTTTGCTTCGTATGTTTACTTAGCATACTTAGTACAATTGTTTACATCACATGCCTTCATTTTGTTATGACATTTGGTTTGTTTAACATGGGACAATACATTCATTAGCATTAGCTACGCCGTTCGTTAGTAGGTAGTGGTACCATAGGAATTGACAACTCCCGTTCCTGAAATCCTGGGTTTGATATGATTGGAAGGAATGACCGAATTCGATATACATAACGTAGATAAACCTTTAATTTGTTTAAGGGTTTATCGCCACAGTCTCAAGGCTTGGATGTATGCATAGTTTACAATACCGCATAAATGTTAATATCAATAGAGCATGCATTTTTCCACAGAACATAACGTTGATTTAAACCACGTGTTACTTCAACGACTTGTTTGTGCATTTTACATATGGTTTAAGTTGATACATTTCGCTTACCATACATGATACATTTTGGGATACACATTACATGATTTACATTGAACATAAACACGTTGACATTGACAAACACATTTGGTGGTTTACATTGAACATAAGCATTTGACATGGTTTACACAATAACACTTGACATTTGGTTTATACAAGAACAATTTACATGGTGGATTGGTTTGGGTAAATGGTTTGAGTAACGTGGAGTATGTAATATGATGCAAACATGGTGGATACGCCGCTGGTACTTCCTATATCTAAATGTTTGTATAATATTACATATCTTAGCGTTATCTAAATCATTTCAGTTTTGACAAATAACATTTTATACAAATATCATACTTTTCATAAAACATTATCTTACAAAACAACTTATTATATTCAACTCTTTTTACTTGGTTACTCGTTTAACCTTGCACTTATCTATACATATCATCTGATGTTATCGTTTTTCAAAAGATTTACAAAGCAAGACAAAGTACAAGGTTCATGACTGACTGTTATTAAACATTCTTTAAACTCAAGTCATGAATCCCATTTTCACAAAACCTATGTATCTCACAGGCATTTTTATGCTGACGTACCTACTTTCACATGTGTTTTCAGGAGTTATTCCATAGGACGATGATCATGATTCTAGGGCGGACCTGTGCCTTAGAGACTAAAACTGAAGTAGACTTAGTTAATTATGTTATAAACTCTTTGTTTCCTGTTTAAGACAATGGTACTACCCTTGTTAAATAAATAAAATGTAACTTTGATTTCCATGGTATGAAACAATTAATTCTGTCCACGACACTCCCCGGCGTTTCCGCCGCGGTTGCATGTTATACGCGGCCGGGGTGTGACAATAACCTCTGGATACGTATTAGATACGTTGCCCGATTGATCTAGGGTTCCGTAACGGCTGTCATGGTTCTGCCCGAGTAGTCGTTGGAATGTCATCTCGAGGAGGGTATTAGTAATGTTAAAATGGGTTATTATACTAACATGTGTGCATGGTTTAATTAATAGATTCTAACCAGGAAGTTACATGGGAAATACCTAAAATAGCAATGTGAGTAATCCTCTTTTTATGTAAACCTTTTTGTGAGTAATCTCGTTTTTGCAAATTGTTTTTACAAAACCTCGCTTAATTAAATATATATTAAGCAGTTATTAAGTATTTATAAGGATACAATTATCCTCGGTATGTTGGGGTTTTGTATACAAAATTAGTTACTGCCTTGCGAGTAGTAACTTTTCCACAAGTCGGGTTTCACAGTACCGTGGGTGGTAATTGATATGACTTGGAAACAAATGTAATTGCGAGACCGCCCTCAATACTGCACAATGGTTTTTATTAAACTTGATTAAACTGAGATTCACTCACAAGTATTTCCCACTGACAAAATGTTTTTAAACGCGTTTCAGGTAACAAAATGTGAAAGCCAATTAGAAGCCAGCTGGAGAGCACCGAAGGCTTAGAAAAGTGGCTATAAAAGTTACCTAAATAAAATGAAGACTTTGTTTATAAATAATTGGGATTTATCCCTATAATTCGTATTGTAAATAAAACATGGATCTTATCCCATTTGTTTATTATAAAAATATGGTGTTTTAAATTCTGATAAATATTTCCTAACTACGGTCCTGATGAAAATATTTTCCGCTGCCAAAATAGTAAACACTGATACCATCTGACTGGCTCACGGCCCCCGTTCCAAGATGGGGTCGGGGGTTGTGACAGAAGGTGGTATCAGAGCCACTTGTTTAAGCCATTTAGGTGTACTTTCAATACCTAAAACTTAAACAATTATGTTAGGAAACTATGTGAATAACTTCTGTGTAATTCTGTGTAGATAAATTTTAATATTTATATTATGATTTTTATGTTATTTTAACAAATTTTGAGTTCATGATTAACCAATATTGTTAGTTAGATGTACCCATAAGCTATCTAGACAGATGTATTATATTACACTCTTATACAATTAGTAACTTAGGGTACCATTTTGAGTTACATCCCTTCATAAATAATGAATGCAACGTAAATATATATATAATGGAGTTTTCGATCAACAAATAAAAAAAATAAATAAATATTCCAAAGGAAAATGCCGAATTCGTAACCACTTAATATTTAGTTTTTTTCTGTAATGATGTGTAATATAATTATTTTTTTGTCCCACATAAAGATTTTATTGACAAGTGAATTTCGATCCACTATCTCATGATGTCAAGAAAAATAATTCATTTTGGAATATGGATGCAACTTAGATCTCAGTAGCCCATAGAATGAATGAAATATACACAACAGAAAATTTACATAACTATGTATTTTTATAATTTTTTTTTTCACTACATACTCTAGTTCAAAGCATAAATACTCTAGTTCAAAGCATAAGTTAGTTATTACTTTTAATTACGAGACATCATATAAATAGAATAGCCTTTATATTTACATTTATATATAATAGACTATTTATTAAAAAAAAATATTATAATAAGTGAAGAAGCCTCGCTTGCTTTACTATGCTTACAAAAGATGGAAATTGTTTTTAAAATCAGCGCATGTCCGTTTCAAGTACTTTAACCTAAAACACTTTACCTTAGAATTTAAAATTTTAAAATATATTGAATGCAATAAACACTCGTAGTAATATTTTAAATTATAATCTTTTAAAATATTAATCTGACTAGTTTTGTAAATGGCATGGTTTAAGTAATCATGAAATATAAAATTTTTTTATACATATACAAGCTACACATACTAATAATTGGAAGTATATATGAATATTATAATAACATCTCAACAATAGGTTTATACATGTATATAACGAGTTAACGCCAACCCGTGCGTTGCGGCGGGATATTGATTAAAAAAGTCTTTAGTATCACATGTGAATATTCCTTTGTATAAGCAAAACATTGATTCCTAGCCTACATCGATGGTCTAAATCAACATACACAATATTAGGCACAACCCCAATACATATTAATCAACATACACAATATTAGGCACAACCCCAATACATATTAATCAACATACATAATATTAGGAACAACCAAAAATAATCAATTTGGTTTTAAGTTGAACAAAGATTCAGTTTCAAAAAAAGAGAACGTGAATAGAAATTGGAGGAGATTAAAGGGTTTGTTGAGATAAAAATATACGGGGAAATTAAGAGAAATGTTATAACAATTAATTTACATTAAGATTGAAAAGCTAAGTCCAACTATCATCGTGTGTTACAACGACGCTATAATTTAAATACAAAAGCACCAACCTCTAATTATAAATTCATCCAAATAAACCAACAAAATAAATAAAAAAACATACAATTTACTAATGGAAAACAATATTAGAAATGCCAGGGATCAATGCTTTGCTAATAATTGTTTAGAAAACACACAGTTTACTAACGGAAAACGGTATTATAGAATTTAATATCATCCCACATTTCTCATAAATGGTCGTTGCTATATTCTAAATATATATCATAATACTTAACAATTGACAATCATCCCATGATTTCTCATCTCAACCTGAATCTCACTTCCTTTCACTCTCTCATGCTACATTCACGCACCACCCCAAAGCGGCGACGGAGCCATAGTCGCATAATAACCCATGACTACACCATTAACACTACAACATTAACACCGGAGCTCAAAAACTTGCATCTTCTCCACCTTATCCTCCTTATCCTTCTCTTTTGAACTGCCCCCTTAAAAAAGACCTGATCTTTATTAGACTTTTTATATTCTTCAAACTTCCTAAAACAACGACCTTTGTGTTGTTAATTGCTATCAAATCATCATTTCGACTTGCACCTCCCACAATTTTCCTTCAAAAACTCACTACCAAACTTCACCAAATCAATAATCTCAAACATTTAAACAAAACCTCAGGGTTTGTTATGTTTTATAGGAACTTGTGTGTACCTGTGCAATATACACAATTATTTATTCTATTCAAACTGTTTTGCAATGGTGAATCGCTGATAAAACCTAATTGGGTTGTTAAGATTTAAGAAACATATTAGTTAAAGAATTGCCATCAACTGCCATGCAAAAGCAAGGACATGCAAGAAATATCTTTCGTATATTTCAAATTAAGGGAAAAACTTTCAATTTGCAATTAAAAAACTATAGTAAACTTCTTTTCTAAGTAAAGAGATTCGAATGAGTGAGTCAAATAGGCAGTAAAAATGTTTTGATACAAATACATAAAAACACTGAGTGATCAAAATAAATCATCAGATGTAATTAAAAAAAAAACTTCATCAAGAAACACATCATCATGAACATAAGAATAATTGTAGTCTGTAGATATCAACATAAAGAAATATTAGAACATCCTACCCAATTAATAACAATCCCCCACAAAACAGAAACTACAAATCATGTGCAGAATTGTATTAACCATATTAAAGCAGATAGAAACCAAGATTAAATCAATTTACACCAATAAATAACGATCACCCAATAAAGAATTAAAAACCATTTCGTTATAAAAACGTAAACGACATTAATATAGAATTAAACAGTGATGTAAGAAACGAACAGACACTTACAGAAATGACATCGATATGAAACGATCTGGATCGTTTTACTGTTCGGGGAAGGTTTTGAGATTATTTAGGAAGGGTTTAGGGGATTTTAAAGATGATGGCAATTTCAGTGTTCCGTATCGGTGGAAATGGTGGCAGTTATTAAAAATTACCCCCCATTGATTTGAATTTATTGTGTCTTATTGATGAAGCAACGCGATGGTCGGCCGGTGGTGATCGGATTTTGGAATATTGAAGAAGGGTTTGGGTTAAGAAGATGCAGACATTTTCCTATTTAATAAAATTTGTTATGTAAAATGGGATTATTTAGAATGTGGAAGGAATTGTGAGTTCCTTAACTTCTGTTGGTGTATGTAGAATAAACAAAGAAACAACACAAACCTTAGTATAAAAAATGAAACGACACAACCCTTAGTATAAAAAAATGAAACGACACAACTTAAGTTCATATATCTATAACATAAGACTACAATATAATAAAAACTCACCACTTTTCATTCTAGAAAGGCACCAAAACAAATTGGCATGTATGTTTGTTTTTTAAAAATCACCACTTTTCACTCTGAAGAGGTAACTCAAGTTGCTTTCTATATTAAGCAAAGGGTATGCATGTGTTGTTTTTTAAAAGTCACAACTTTTCATTTTAAAAAGGCAACCCAAGTTACTTTTTGTAGGGTTATATAATGTAAACTAAAAATTTATGTTACACAGGATACATGTAAAAGAAAAAATAATAATATTTTTTTTTTACATTTAACCCTATAACATAATTTAAAGAAAGTATATATTCAAAAGATCATTATATTAGTATAAATACTCATGTTTTTATTCTCTATCATTTAGAATATTATATTTAATAAAAGAAATAAATTTTAAAAGATGGGTCTGATTATCAGTACATATAAACGAGATTAGAAAATTAATTTTTAGAAGTAAAAGACTTTGCAAAATGAAAATCTCTTTTCTTACCCGACTTAAATTAATAATTTAGTATTTATTCATCTATTTTTTCCAGGCACATTAAATTTTTCTAAACATTCTAGTTACTGTTTCATTCTCATAGCTAGAATTAAAATGGATGCCCACACAAAAATAATTGACTCAAATGTATGTTTAATACATTTGTCATTTATATAGCTTTATTTCAAATTACAATATTATAAAATCTTTTTACTATAGTTTGATATATATATATATATATATATATATATATATATATATATATATATATATATATATATATATATATATATATATATATATTCTTGTTAACCAATATAATTAGAATTAGTTTTAGAAGCATCAAACTTTGTATTCCTTACTATAATGCTTGTTTGAATAAATAATATAATATACAATAAATTAAGAGTTAAGTTTTAATATTTTAAACTAATATGGTTCCACCCACTAGTTAAAAGCGAAATTGTTCCCATGAGTCCCAAAAGTTTATATTTTGAGTAATTTATTTCCCTAAACTTTTATTTATCCATCCTTTAAATTTAACAGAAGTTTATTTCAATATATTACTGTTATAAAAGTGTAAATAAAGCTAGCGTAATAAGCTTGATAATTGGTACCATCAGATATCTATAAATTAAAGATATTACAAAATAATTTAATATTATATATGTGTGTGTGTATATATATATATATATTATGTAAGTTTTGATAGTAACAAGAGATTTGAATTTTTTTTATAATAAATGTATACATATATAATAGAATTTCTTGATAGTATATACAATATAGTAATCAAATATCTTCTGTAAGATAAACATAAGAGAAAATATCACTGGTGATTCATATGAAAACATGAAGTCATATAAAAATAAATCATAAAACGTACTATGTTTTAAAAATACCATCTGTCTCAATTAAATATTCCTGGCAATAGAATCTAGTATAACCATGAATAGAGTTAGTTATAAGCATACTCATTGGACCTAGCCATAGAGTCAATGGAGACAATAATACTGTTGTCAAAAAAAAAAAAAAAAAAAAAAAAAAACCCCTCCATTTTTTAAACAAAAGAAAATCACAGCCATAATAATATGTATGCTTAAACAAAAGGATTCGAATATTAATTTTTACTATTACTACCCAGGATAGTATTTTGACTTGAACCTAAGAAAAATGCCTTAGGATAAAGCTTTGAGATAATCTATTTACTTGTGTAAATAACGTGTGATGGTTATTGGTATGCCGTGAGGATGATGACTAGAACAATGCAAGTATGATAAATAAGTGATAACACCTAGCCACTGTTATTTCTTGTTTGTTAGTACTTCTCGGTTTGAGAGAAATTCTATTTAAGGGAAATGATCCATCAAGGGAATACTAATTTACTTGTTTCTTGGTATAAGCCATAATAAATGATGCACTTTTAAAATCATGATTTGAGAGAAACTCTATCTAAGGGAAATACAATGATAACTACCTCTACGACAAGACTGGGTATAGTGTAGTAGACTCTCCAGCTTGTCCGGGTAATATGGGGATACCTCTCCGGCGAGACCGGGTAAGATGGGGTATATGTTATGTTAATAGAATTCCCTAAATAGTACCATGACTTGATGTCTGACCTATTTTTGGAAATATGAATGTGAGAACACGAAGTTTCAAGGTCCTACCTATGCATATCATTTGTTTTGCAAACCCTCTTTTACAATTGGATCTGCGTGATTTCGTGTGCAATTATCTGATTGATTAACGTTATGTGTGATGTTTGATTATTAATTGTGTGTGTTTAATCTTACTTGAGTGGTTACGAGTTTAATTGTGTAACTTGTGAATGGATTAAATTTGTACGGATTAAGCTAATTGGACCGCACACTTAATTCTTCTTCGGTTGTTGGGCTTGGCCCAAGACCCTTCACAATAGTGCACCGATATACAACCCAAACCAAACCCAAACACACACACCCACACTTATTAGTATTATGTTAAGTATGCATTGTTAACCAAAGCCCAGAGGGAAACATGGAATTGGGCCGGCTATTGTGAGATGATATAAACACATGCACACCTTATTCCACTTGAGCCCACCCATCCCTACTTATTATTTACGTACAATGATGTGAAGAGAACCACAACTCTTGCAAACCCTAGTGTTACTCTAAGAAAATCATCGACGGCAGGAGACACACCTGGTGAATCAAGTGATTCGGTTAGTAATTTTATTATATCATTATTTGCTTTGTTTTGTGGAACTCAATATCTTGTAACATTAATAAATGTGATAAGTATTGAAAGTGCAATCAATTTATAATGATCACTTCATGTATCGGCCATTATGTTTCAAGTTGCATGGTGATTGTCAGTTGGTATGTGATTCATAATTAAAGTAGATGACAGTGGCATGATCGGTTCAATATTATGGTGTGTGGTGGTTTGATTAGTCAAAGGGGATAACTTTCAACAAGCAAATGGGCGGCCCATGTGTATGTTGTCAAACTAGTCAACATTATTAATGAGATAATAATTAATTTGATGTGATGATTGTCACACCCCCAAAATCCACACGCGGAGTATCACTGCTTGGGAGCATGACTGACCAAGATCAAGCCACCAATCATATTGAACATATAATTAATATCAAGTAAATTAAATGCAAACCAGTCATTCAATACGATAGGTGTTCAAAACATAATTATAGTTTAAAAGTGTAGCGGAAGCATAAGTTTGAAAACCCAATGTATAACATAAGTTCAAATGTTTAAATGTTTTAACATGGCATCCACGATCCATGCTCCACAACGACCTGCTCCTCCCTGTGCAAGCTCCATGTATCTAACGACCTGCAAGGCATGTAACAAAGGATCAACAACTAGTTGAGCGAGTTCACAGTTTATAGTTCAGTAATTGTAATAGTATAATAAGCCTTGTGTTCGTTCATTAAGTCATGTATCGTAATAGTTCGTATCGCGGCCCTCGAGGCATGTATGCGAAGATTAGGGAAAGTTCTCAAGTATTCTAGACTAGGTATATTTGTATCGCGGCCACCCGGTACCTGTGCGAAGATTAGCGTATAGTTCGCAGCCTTCCTAGGCATGTGTGCGAAGATCAGTCATAATATCGCAGCCAACCCTGGCGTGTGTGCGAAGATCAGTTCTATAAGTATCACTAGTCTAGTCGTATCTTATCAATAACCTTCCTCCCCGAGGATCATATCACCAATTTCCATTATCTAGGTAAGTACAAGTAAATAATCAAATCCCATTCCCACCCTGGGAACCCCATGCCTTGGCTGTGTGAACTCACCTTGGTTTGCTCGGTATGCTATGTTATGCACTCACAAGTAATCAGTCAAGTCCTATTGTGTGCACGTATAATAAATCAGTTCATATTCGTATTAATACGCATGTAATCTATATCATAAAGCGTTTCACAGTCAACATCATGTATCACATACGATAGAGTTCTTGGTTAATACAAACAAGGTTATTCAGTAACACAATTAACAGGGTTGACGTGTTTAACAAGATCAACATGCTTAACAAGATAACATGTTTCCGCAGAACTAAAACCCTAATCATGGATACTACTTAGCACTGTTAACATATGTACTTAACAATACTAGTTAATTAACCGAGTTAACAAACAGTTAGAGTTAACAACTTAGCAACTTATCAATGGTTTACCTGTTTAACAAAGTTACATACTTAACCGGATTACATGCATGAGATAACAGAGTTAACAATTTATAGAACTGTCCTATAACTGTGTTTGCTAAATGAACAAAGTTAGGCATGTATACATTAAACATCGGACTATAAGGCTCCTTCTTTAAAATTTTGAACACCCATTCCCTTGATTAAAACTTGGACAAGATATGGCCAAGCACTAAAATTCGGACCATGGGGGGGTGGGGGTTAAAGCTCGGACAACCCCTTCCCCTTCAAGCAAAAACTCGGACCCCCATTACCTTTGCAAAAGTCGGACTAGGGGTGACTCCCCCCTAAAACTTGGACCACATACAAAGGCCCTAAAGTTCGGACCAGGCTTGTTATGTACAAAGTTCGGACCATTGTGACAAGGGTTTAAAAGTCGGACCAATATATTAGCCATGAAACTCGGACTCATCCCCCTCCTCTTCTAAAGTTCGGACCATTGTGACAAGGGTTTAAAACCCCTGGATACGTATTAGATACGTTGCCCGATTGATCTAGGGTTCCGTAACGGCTGTCGTGGTTCTGCCCGACGTAGTCGTTGGAATGCCATCTCGGGGAGGGTATTACTAATGTTAAAATGAGTTATTATACTAACGCGTGTGCATTGTTTAATTAATAGAATCTAACAAGGAAGTTACAAGGGAAATACCTAAAATAGCAATGTGAGTAATCCTCTTTTTGTGTAAACCTTTTTATGAGTAATCTCCTTTTTGCAAATTGTTTTTACAAAACCTCACTTCATTAAATATATATTAAGCAGTTATTGAGTATTTGTAAGGATGCAATTATAGTCGGTATGTTGGGGTTTTGTATACAAATTAGTTACTGCCTTGCGAGGAGTAACTTTTCCACAAGTCGGGTTTGACAGTACCGTGGGTGGTAATTGATGTGACTTGGAAACAAATGTAATTGCGAGACCGCCCTCAATACTGCACAATGGTTTTTATTAAACTTTATTAAACTGGGATTCACTCACCAATATTTCCCATTGAAAAATGTTTTTAAACGCGTTTCAGGTAACAAAATGTGAAAGCCAATTAGAAGCCAGCTGGAGTGCACCGAAGGCTTAGAAAGTGGCTATAAAAGTTACCTAAATAAAAAGAAGACTTTATTTTTAAATAATTGGGGTTTATCCCTATAATTTGTATTGTAAATAAAACATGGGTCTTATCCCATTTGATTATTATAAAAATATGGTGTTTTAAACTCTGATAAATATTTCCTAACTACGGCCCTGATGAAAATTTCCGCTGCCAAATTAATAAACACCGATACCATCTGACTGGCTCACGGCTCCCGTTCCCAAGATGGGGTTGGGGGTTGTGACACCAGGATCGAACATTCCAAGATTTGAAGGATTTCTACTGGTGGTCAAGATTGAAAGGTGATGTTGCAACTTATGTTGGAAAGTGCTTAACTTGTGCCAAGGTAAAAGCTGAATATCAGAAGCCCTGAGGATTGCTGCAACAACCTGAGGTACCCATGTGGAAATGGGATCAGATTTCAAAAGATTTTATAACAAAGTTACCAAAGACACCCAGAGGTCATGATACGATTTGGGTAATCGTAGGTGTAGGATCGTGAGACGATCCACACGAGTCTATCAAAAGAGTTCTCGATCTAATCAGAGGCGGAATTCATTGATTAGACTTTGTAACAGATTAATTCACTATTAATTGTCTTGTTTTATTGATATAACACATTTACAGATCAGTAGACACGTCAGCAGCACTTCGGTACCGGAAACATGATCGTTACAAATGAAATCGCATGAAGAGTATTTGTAGGGAAAGTGGTTTCGCACGAAATAGACAAAAGGTCATTTCGTGCGAAATAGCTGAATTTTATTTCGTATGAAATAGCCTAATGTGATTTCGTGCGAAATCAACCAATCACACACAAACCCTATATTTCTTGTACTACGTGCCCTGATCTAACATTTCTAATACAAGATGAAGTCGACAAATGTATGCACCAACAGACTCCCCCTCGGATGTTGACGTGTCTTCAGTGTCGAGTCTTTACAGTCTTCAGCCTTGATTAGTCTTTGGGCTCTTCCAAAGTATCTGACAATGTAAGTATCCATCAAAACTTTATCTCTTGAATTTCAATTAATCTTCTTCTTGAATTATGATCTAACAGTCTCTTGTATTTTCCATGATCAAATTCCTGGCTCTATTCTCTTGAGCAGATCTCTTGATTCCTTAAGTTCATCAGCATCATCGATTAGCGTGAACTTCAGGAATTGAATCGGAATCTTGCATCTTTAGACTCCTTTTTACTGGAAGACTCCCCCTTAAGTTGTGCTTGGATTATAGTCTGGCTCTCACAAGTTCTAGAATCGCAAACTGGCTTATCCTCAGCTTAGATTTAATCACGGGGACCTGCACAAAAACTCTACCTCACAATAAATTTCACAAATTTAAGATTTGACAAAAATATAAACTTTTGCAGGTATCTGACCAGAGAGAATTATCATTTAAAACTTCTGATGACCACTTGTAGTCAAACAATCATTTTTATTTATTTTAAACAGACTCCCCCTCAAATTAATGTTCATCCTGTTTAGCACTTGGAATTTTGAATATCAGCTTTTCATCATCAGTTGTCGAAAATCTTTTTGGATTTTTTTAAATTTTAACAGAAAGCAATAAAGAAATATTTACAGACAATATTTTTGTGAGTTTGTGTAAGAGGATCATGTCAGTTTATGAGACAAATCACCAACACCGTTAAGCTTTAGACATTTTAAGTTCTAAACGATTCACATAGAGTATACTGATCCACGTAAATTTTCACACAAAGTTCAACTGTTTCGAGATATGAGATAAATGTTTTAAGAACCTAAGCTTATTTGCGTGTACCAACTCAGAATATACTCCCGTATCCAGATTTCTATATTCAGTCTTACAGGTGAGTGTACACTAATGATATCTGTAAATGGGTAATGCGAGACCGTGAGAGCTCAGGCTAGAACTTCCGTTCAATCAGAGAGATGACGGCTCGACTTTTAGTGTGTCCCGTTTGGGGATCTTTTCTTCAACAGCACATGATTAGCATTTTGCAATGTTTCATCATTTTTATGCTGAGGCCTGGCTTTAAGTTTAAAGCTTATGTAAAGTATTATACAAGGACTAGGCTATTGCTCCCACAAAATCAAAAGTCCTGGTATAATACCCCAGATATCACCATGCACAAAGACCTAGTATGTCAGAAATAGAAAATATTTCAAACAAGATTTCGAGGGTTACCCATATATCCGAGAGATGTTCCCCACGAGATAAGTAAGTTATTCGTATTTTAGGTTTATATCTCGAAAACAATCTACTAAATGAGTAAAAACCTACTAACAAATCCTCAGTGAGATCGTTTATCACATTAAACATTCCATATCTTTAGCGTGTTGTAAGAGTCCACTGATGTACTATCATTTCCTCTTTTTACAACAAAACTCAGTTTTTTTTTAGTTTTTTTTATGTTTTTGGATTTTTAGATTTTATTATGTTTTTGGAATTTTCAAATTTTTCGAATTTTTTTTAAAAATTTACTCCCCCTAAAATCAAAATATGTTCCAATTTTTATTTTTTGGGAAAATTTGAAAACAAAAACTATACAGAAAAAAGAAACAACTGTTGTGAATTGCATCAATTCATCAACCTCTTGGTGTAAACAATCAGAACTCCCCCTAACAACAAACTATTTTCCCATTATGATTTCAAAACACTGAAGTTTGTTTTAATCAAAATGGTTTTTCCGGAAAATAAGTTTTGTTGGATTTACTGTCACACCCCAACCGATGGCGGAATCATCGGGGCGCGACACTGAGCGAAATAGATTGTCCAGAAGTTTCCACAACAACTATCATACAAATTCAGTTTAAATGATACGTCCCATACCGTATCCCAAATAAATAACAAGTTATTACAGAAAGCATCTAGGCAATAAATCCTGTTCCGACAACTCAGATTTAATTATTACAACCCAAATAAAATATTGTTCGATGTTTCTAAGACCCCTATTGTGTTGACTCTCCTGGCTATAGTGCCAGTGGACAAGATCTACAGATAACTATGACCCACGAGCTTGTTCAGGGCGGACAACTATCCGTTGGGGATTTCTAGAAACTTATTTATGCCTCGCTTCCCTAGCAAGCTAACACCTTAAACACCTGCCACATACGTTAAAATAAAGTCAATACATATAATGTAAAGGTGAGTACACAAGTTTGATACTAGCAATAGAGTTCGAATAGTTTACGCATAACCAGGCACGTACACAGAGGAAAACAATGCATGTTAATTATCAACATGGGACCATCGGTACCAACGACTGCGGGTTGACTGTCCGAGACAGTTCGCAATACATGATTACCACCGTAATCCATGCATGTAATTGTCCTTAGCAACCCCCATGTGAACAGGTGCTGAGTCCAAACTATAGTACTATGTTGCTAAAGCAGGTAGATAGCACTCCACGTGTAAACATAATAAATAGCAATCATTTAGTCAAGTAGCACATGCGATTAGGTTAGCATTCAAATAGTTTGTGTTTGATTTTGATTTTGATAGATAACGTATGTAACACCCAAAAGTGCTAAAAGCAAAAAGGGATCGAGTATACTCCCAGTGATTTGGTATGGATTGAAGGGAGCGCTGAGAGTAAGTTAGCCTGAATAGTTTGATAGCACAACGATGAGTAACGCGGAAAATGCAACAAGTGGTGATGGATCGATTGGGCCGGTCGATCGGACAGCTGGTTCGATCGAACGGGCTGTTCGTTCAGTTTGAAAGTCCGTTTGAACATTCCCATTCGATCGGCCGGCAGGCTCGATCGGCTGGTCCTTTCGAGTGGATTGTTTCTTCCTTTAGGAAGGGATGTGTTTGTGTATGATGGTTTGAACTTTTGAGGTTTTAGTTGCAGCATATGAAAACATTGAAGTGTTCTTACCTTTCAAGTCGGTCGATCGAACGGGCCGTTCGATCGGTTAGCCCAACCGATCGGTTAGTCACCTCGGTGTAATCAATTTGCAATGTGCCATTCGATCGAGTGGCATGCTCGATCGGGTGACATTCCAATGTTTCGAAAAGGCTAAGTGTTGGAGTGTAATATCTCATGATTCGAGGAGTAATGTTACAATCGAATGGCGTAGTCGATCGAACATCACTTCGTCAATACTACACTTCGTGAATTGTGGGTCCATGTGTTAGCCGATCGGCTGGCCCGGTCGATCGGTTGGGTAGTCCGTTCGGTTGGGCTGTTCGGTCGAACAGCCTAACCGTTCGACCAGCATTTCTGACCTGGTTAGCCTATCTTCTAACACTTGGTTGTTCTGGTTAACTTGATGTGATTTTGAGGTAGTTTGATAACGAGTTGAACCACAAAACATAAGTCCATACTTGGTTCACTGGTTCGGGCAGGAATCACCCAAGTCCGGTCAGTGAATGGTTCAGAACCTCAGTTTAACGTTTAACCCAAAATCGGTGAACCTCGTAGGTAGAATCCGAATCTTGAACCATGTGTTTGTTTAGGATGATTTGTAAGTTAGTTCAAGCTTCGTTTTCACCGGTTGAGTGTAAAAGAGTTGAAAGATAGTTGAAAACCCGTCTTTCAATCCTTTTCCACCGTGAAATGTTAAGATCTTTGGCAGATTTTAGGTTGTTTATGTGGAAATCGGTTAGATCTAAGTTAATCATGGTGGAATGATGCCAAAACTTGGTGTTCTTGAAGAACACCATGATGACATCACCCAAGAACACCTAGATCTTGGTGATTTCACGGTTGAAACCCAAGTTTTGAAAGAAAGAAAGGTGTAGAATCATTAAATGAACAAGATCGTACAAGATTTGGAGTGAAAACTTACCGGATCGGAGAGAAATCTGAGAAATAGTGAAGAACAAGGGGCTGGTCGGTCAGAGCTTTCCAAAAGTGGAAAGGGTGACAATGACAGCGCTATTTATAGGCTTCCAAAAGTGGAAAGCTTCAGCCGATCGAACAGGATTCCTGGTCGAACGGGCTGCTCGATCGAACAGCATGTTCGATCGGCTAGCCTGTTCGATCGGACATCCTGTTCGATTAGGAAGTCCCTTTTTTTGAGAATTTCGCGACGATTTTTGATATTTCGATTCCGATGAACGATGATTTGAGTATGATAAGGTTCCTAATCAAATTACTTTTAATATTAGTTGGGACTATATCTAACATATAAGCATCCTTACACCATAATTCGGGTTCGATTTCGATTGAGTTTGATTATCCTTCGAGTTTCGATTTGATTTGATTGATTCACCACACATAACAACGTAAAATAACATGCACAAGTAACACGTAAGGCACACACACGTATAAAAGTATCAAAATTCCCGTATTCGATTCGATGTTTGATTCGATTAGCTTGATTATTGATTGATTAACTTTATCGCATTGTTACTTCCTATTATTCAAAGTCGATTGTCGGTTCGCAGTTAGATTTATCGATCGATTAATTTGGTTATACAACACTTACTCAACATAATATGAAAGTAAAATAAAATAAAAATTAAATTAACTTTAATTCCAATAACAGTCAACATTTGACTTTGACTTTGACATTTGTAAAATACGGGGTGTTACGGCCTCCCCTTGTTTAGGGAATTTCGTCCCGAAATTAGGCTGAAAGCCGTACATCGCCGTGATTTTACCAATTTGATGCTTCAGATCTATCTGAACAACTGCGGGTACTTGGCCTTCATGTCACTTTCGAGTTCCCAAGTGAATTCCGCGCCTCGTTTGCCTTCCCATCGGACCTTCACGATTGGGATGCGTGAGCGCCTAAGTTGCTTGGTCTGGCGATCCATGATTTCAACATGCTTTTCCACGAAGTGTAACGTTTCGTTGACCTGAAGATCGTCAAGTGGTATGACTGTATCGGGATCAGCTATGCACTTCCGAAGGTTCGACACATGGAAAGTCGGGTGGACGTTACTGAGTTCATCCGGTAAATCGAGTCTGTAGGCAACTTTTCCGATCCTTTCCAGAATCCTAAAAGGTCCAACATATCGAGGCGCAAGTTTCCCTTTCTTGCCGAATCGGACTACACCCTTCCAAGGGGATACCTTTAGAAGTACGTAGTCACCAACTTCAAATTCAAGGGGCTTGCGTCTGTTATCGGCGTAAATTTTCTGTCTTTCCCGAGCCTTTACCAAGTTTTCCCTTATTTGGTGGATTTTGTCAGTCGTTTCTTGCAGAATCTCGGGACCGGTTAACTGGGAGTGACCGATCTCGTGCCACACAATAGGCGAACGACATCTCCTACCATATAAGGATTCGAATGGTGCCATCTGAATGCTGGAATGGTAGCTATTGTTGTACGAGAATTCGACCAATGGCAGGTGTTTGCTCCAACTACCACCAAAATCAATAACACACGCACGGAGCATGTCTTCAAGAGTACGGATCGTTCTTTCAGTCTGTCCGTCGGTTTGTGGATGGAATGCAGTACTCAAATTCAGCGATGTTCCGAGGGCCGCTTGAAATGTTTCCCACAATCTCGAAGTAAACCGAGCGTCACGGTCAGAGATGATGTCTCGAGGCGTACCATGATTTCGAATGATCTCGTCGGTGTAGATTTGGGCTAGTTTGGCCACCTTATAGTGGGCTGATTTGGTTAGACGGTCGACTATAACCCAAATACTGTCGTGACCTGATGGAGTGGTCGGAAACTTAGTTATGAAGTCCATAGCTATGCTCTCCCACTTCCATATAGGTATCAGCGGTTGTTCGAGTAAGCCGGATGGTCTTTGATGTTCAGCCTTAACTCTTGCACAGGTTAAGCAGCTACCAACATAAAGAGCGATATCCCGTTTCATCCCCGGCCACCAGTATTTGTAGCGAAGGTCCTGGTACATCTTGTCAGCACCGGGATGAATGGAGTATCGGGATTTGTGGGCTTCATTCATGATAATCTTTCGCAAATCTGTCCTCCTCGGAACCCAGATTCGGTCTAGATAGTAGAATATCCCATTGGCTTTGCTTATAAGATGAGATCCATCGTGATAAATCCTCTTGCTCTTCAATGTACGCTCATTAAAGCAAGCATGTTGGGCTTCACGGATGAGAGTTTCGAAGTTATACTGTGCTTGGATGTTCCGGACACCGAGCACATAATTCTTTCTGCTGAGCGCATCGGCAACTGCATTCGCCTTGCCTGGGTGATAACGAATCTCATAGTCGTAATCGTTGAGGAGTTCTACCCATCGGCGTTGACGCATATTGAGTTCCCTCTGGTCAAAGTTATGTTGTAAACTCCTGTGATCGGTGAAGATCGTACACTTGGTACCATACAGGTAGTGTCGCCAGATCTTTAATGCAAAGACAACTGCGCCTAGCTCGAGGTCATAGGTTGTATAGTTCTTCTCGTGGATTTTGAGCTGTCGAGATGTGTAGGCTATAACCTTGTCTTGTTGCATGGGGACACAGCCAAGACCAAGGTTTGAAGCATCACAATAGACAACGAAGTCATTGCTTCCGTCGGGCAGTGTAAGAATCGGTGCATTGCACAGCATATGCTTAAGGGTTTGAAAGGCAGTCTCCTGCGCGGTTCCCCACACAAAAGACTTGTCTTTATGAGTAAGGGCGGTAAGCGGTACAGCGATTTTGGAGAATCCTTCGATAAATCGTCGGTAATAACCCGCTAGTCCGAGAAAAGAGCGAACTTCGGACGGGTTCTTAGGCGTAATCCAACCTTTAACTGTTTCAATCTTCGCGGGATCGACGTGTATGCCTTGACTATTCACGATGTGGCCCAGAAATTGAACCTCCCCTAGCCAAAATTCACACTTGGAGAACTTGGCATAGAGTTGATTTCCCTGAAGCAACTCGAGTACCAAACGTAGATGTTGCGCATGTTCGGCCTTTGACTTGGAATAGATCAAGACATCGTCGATGAACACGATGACAAACGGTCTAGGAAGGGCTTACACACGCGATTCATCAGATCCATGAAAACCGCGGGTGCGTTTGTCAAACCAAAAGGCATAACGACGAATTCGTAATGGCCATAACGGGTTCGAAAAGCGGTTTTAGGTATGTCTTCCTCTTGAATCCGCAACTGATGATATCCTGAGCGTAGATCGATCTTTGAGAAACACTGAGCACCTTGCAATTGGTCAAACAAATCGTCGATTCGGGGTAAGGGGTAAGGGGTATCGGTTCTTGATGGTTAGTTTATTCAACTCCCGATAGTCGATGCACATCCGGAACGACCCATCCTTCTTTTTGACGAAAAGGACTGGCGCGCCCCAAGGAGAGGTGCTCGGGCGAATAAAGCCTTTTTCGAGAAGTTCCTGGAGTTGGTTTGAAAGTTCGCGCATTTCGGAGGGGGCGAGTCGGTAAGGGGCTTTGGAAACAGGGTTAGCTCCAGGAATAAGGTCGATTCGAAAGTCGATATCACGACTTGGAGGTAATCTAGGGAGATCATCAGGGAACACCTGAGGAAACTCACGGACCACTGGAACATCTTTGACTTCAACTTTCTTTTTCTTTCCCTCCTCCGCTACTACAATATTAGCCAAGAAGGCTCGATATTCCTTGCGGAGATATTTGCTGGCTTGAAGACACGACATGAGCTTGAGACCTTTCGTAGCAGTTTCACCATAAACACATAGAATATCACCACTGGCGAGCACGAATCGGATCATCTTATCGAAGCACACAACTTCAACATGGTTTTCGCGAAGAAAATCCATGCCTACTATGACGTCGAAACTTCCGAGTTACATCGGAATGAGGTTGATGGGGAAGATGTGATTGTTGAGTTCAAGAGTGCAATCACGGAGCACGAAATTAACAGCGATGGTTCTTCCAGTAGCGACTTCGACTTCGAATGACGACGAAAGATAAGAGCGCTTACAACTAAGGAGCTTCTCGAATTCAAACGACACAAAGCAGTTATCGGCTCCAGTATCAAACAAACATGATGCATCTATACCATTCACAAGGAACGTACCATTGACCACGTTGTTGTCAGCTTGAGCCTGACGTGCGTTGATGTTAAAGGTTCTGGCGTGGGCTGCTTGCTGTGGTTGCTGAGGCTGCTGTTGTTGTTGCTGCTGGGGCTATTGGGTCTCTTGCTTAACTACCCTGTTCGGGCACTGGTTTGCAAAGTGGTTAGGGTCACCACATGCAAAGCAGGTTCGAACATTGGCAGCTGGGGCTTGAGCTGCTGGTTGACCTTGTGGGGCAGCGAGTAGAGCCTGATTGACAGCGGCTTGAGCTTGAGCTTGACGGGGACCATAGCGACAGTTCGCAGTGAAATGCCCGTAGAGATTGCAGTGAGCGCAGAATCGGCAAGCCACACCCACTGGTTGGTGATAAGAACACGTTGGGCAGAGTGGGTGGGGGCCGGTATATGCACGCTTTGCTGGCGGTGCATTGATCACTAGAGCTGAGCGCTGTGGTTGCTGCTGCT
Source organism: Helianthus annuus (assembly GCF_002127325.2). Taxonomy (NCBI): domain Eukaryota; kingdom Viridiplantae; phylum Streptophyta; class Magnoliopsida; order Asterales; family Asteraceae; genus Helianthus; species Helianthus annuus. Next base: position 164,493,884 of record NC_035449.2, on the reverse strand, counting down.
GGACTGGCACAGACTGGAGAGTAGCAGCAGTGGTTGCGGCAGCGCAACTCTTGTTCTTCTTCCTCCTTCTTGAAGACTTGGAGGTTTGAGCAGTGGTGTTGTCGGTTGGTGCTGTGGTGACTTGATGCAGAGACTTGGCTTGCTTATCCCAAAACCCAGACTTCACCCGCTTGTCGTTGATCTCAGCGGCAAGAAGGTAAGTCTCCTCGATTGATGCTGGCTTAGAGGCTTGAACAAAATCCGCTACACAGTCGGGAAGAGCGCGGATGTATTTCTTGATGGTCATTTCCGGAGTCTTGACCTGGTCGGGACAGATGATGCTCAATTGCTTGAAACGAGCGGTGAGACCAGCGTTGTCTCCTTCCTTCTGCTTGATAACCCAAAATTCATCCTCGAGCTTTTGGCGTTCGTGAGGAGGACAGAACTCGTCGATCATGATTGCTTTCAGTTCCTCCCACGTCAGCTCGTAGGCTGCGTCGTTCCCGCGCTTGTTTCGCTCCGCGGTCCACCAGTCCAAAGCACGAGACTGGAAGACGCCAGTAGCATTGAGAGTACGGAGGTGTTCGGGGCATCCGCTTTGTCGGAGGGTGACTTCCACCGAGTCGAACCAATGAAACATGGCTGTAGGGCCATCCTCACCGGTGAACTCCTTTGGCCCACACGCTTTGAATTGCTTAAAGCTAAAAGCAGTCTTGTTGGAATCTTTGGGGACATCAGCTCGAGATTCCTCGGACGATTTGCTTGCGTTCATGAACACATCACTTACAGCTTTCGCTACAGTTTTGGAGATGATCACAGCAAGACGTCGGTCTCTCTTCTCCTGACGGGTAAGACGTTGGCGAGACATAGATGATGACGACATGGTCTGCAATAGACATCGCCACAGGGCTCAACACAACGAAATCGAATCTCACCTCACACGTCTAGATTTCTAAAGCTTAGAATCACGCCGAAGCATATAACACATAACAAATAGGCACAAAACACAGGATGCACATAATCACAAAAGCACATAAGCAAGTAGAGCATAGAACACCTAAACACATACGCATTTAGCACAGAGGCAGTCAGAAAACAGAAACCTATACTTCCAAATCGAATGTCGTACGTATAGCATATCGAGTAACATCATATCGCATAGTCTAACTTAGTCGTATAGCGTAATATAACATACTAATATCGCTTAGATTGCTTTAGTTGGGAATTGATTCGAAATGAGATAGCAATACGAGTTGTGCGGAGTTGATAATAAAATCGAATAGCCAACGGAAATATAAACACGTAAACAGGCAAAACACATTAAATTAGCAAGGCAACTCATAAAAATCAAGAGATAGATTGTCTGCGGCTACTAGACATTGACTAACCAAGGAAATTCAACTATTCACAGTAGACTTGTCGTCACTTTCGGCTCTAGGAGTCGTGTTTCTGCCTCAGTTCTCGGGCATTACGCACGCGTTTCCTAGGCCATACTTGTGATGTCAGGTCGTTGGAGTCCGTCAAATGTCTCGGCGAGATGAAATAAAGTTCGGAACAATTGCCAAGGTTAAGGTTTCACCCCTAGCTTAGCAATTTCTTCCTTGTTTTTAAGAAAATCCTGGGGAAAATTTACATCAAAATGCGGATTTCAGCCCTGATTTGGTATAATTCTCCCCGTTTGCTTGGTGAAAATAATGAGATACACAAAAGTAATCGGCACAAGTCCAACAACTTAGCCAGGAGTTTACGGTTTTCACACCTAATCCTGTCTAAATTGCTGACCTTGATTGGAATTCGAATACAGTGATAGCAAGGAATAACATGAATAAGCATATAAACTTGGTCTTTTGGTTCTTAGCTATAGTCTAGGTCTCTAAGACAGCGACCCGGACTAGGTCGTGTCTAACCTAATTCCCTATAGTTATGGCTCTGATACCAATCTGTCACACCCCAACCGATGGCGGAATCATCGGGGCGCGGCACTGAGCGAAACAGATTGTCCAGAAGTTTCCACAACAACTATCATACAATTTCAGTTTAAATGATACGTCCCATACCGTATCCCAAATAAATAACAAGTTATTACAGAAAGCATCTAGGCAATAAATCCTGTTCCGACAACTCAGATTTAATTATTACAACTGTCACACCCCGACCACGTAAAAACAACAAATCGTGGCGGAAACGTCGGGGAGTGTTGTAACAGAATCATTGTTTCACAGCCATGGATCAAATAGTTTTGTTTTTATTGAATTATTGAATTCAATGTTTTGATACAATTTAGATAAATACAATTAATTGTTTCTCAGTTTTAAAGTCGCTAAGGCACAAGTCCATCCTATATGTAGCGAGCATCATCAATCATCACATAGCATTACCTGAAACATATATGAAAATAGACACGTCAGCATAAAAATGCCTGTGAGTAACATAGGTTTTTGTGTATTAGATTCATGGCTTTAGATAATACGAGAAAAGGTTTTATATTTTTAAAATAGCCATGAATCTAATGTAAAAGTTTTGTTTCTTAAAACGTGTCGTTTTGGAAAAGGATTTATAGTATAGACAAAAATATACTTTGGTTTTGAAAGGTTTGTATAAATATTATAACAAAGTATACTTTAGTTTTGAAATAGTTAAATAGATAGTATATCAAAATATACTTTAGTAAATAAAATAATAGTTTTGGTAGTATATCTCAAATATACTTTGGTTTTGAAAATAGCATATCAACTATGCTTTGGTTTAAAAATAGCATATCAACTATGATTTAGTTTTATGAAATAACAAATTAGGTAGTATATCAAACTCTACTTTGGTAAACAGTAGCATATCAAACTACGCTTTGGTAAAAGTAGTATATTTAAACGCATGTTGGATTTTGTACTTAGTATATCAAAATATACTTTGGTAGATCACATTTGAGAGCACATCAGACTGTACTTTTGTAGTATATCAACATATACAAAGAGAGTGTGATTTGGTATTCAACCAAGCCTTAGTGTATCAAACTACACTTTGGAGACTATAGAAATACCACGAAGGCAATTTCTATTTGGTTTAAAGTTGGTTTCTGACATTCCATACAACAGGAATGGGGTGTCTAGTCCTATAGCGCTATATCATACTACCAATCGGCTGTGTGAATGTATAAAAATAGGTACAAGTCAACAATTAGTTTTATAAGTTTTGGAAAATCAGTGTTTAAACCATAGGTAATTGTTTAATTTGTCAAAAGAATGTGTACTAAACATGTGTAATCATATAGTTTAAAATCAGGAAAATAACAGATAGGCATATATGTTTCACCCCAAAACAGTTTGAAAACAGTAAAAGAGGGGACTATGTACTCACTTGAGATTGGGAGTATCCTTGATTAAGTGTCCTAACAAAGCTCGGGAAATCAAGGAATCAAGTGGCACCTAGAATGGATCACTATGTTAAACAATCGGGTCCTAAATCGGGAGATAGGATAGAATGAAGTTCTATAAATCAAATGAGTATTGGAACTCATATGGCATGATTTAATAGACCTAACATTCTGATTTGGAAGTCTACCTAAGTGCTTTTGACCCGTTTTGACCCATTATGGTGGTATAAGCCACTATAATGCGTCGTTTGCGTGAAACTATGTTTGGATGGTTAACTATGTGCTATGTCAAGTCTTACATGCCCAATTATCCCTAAACATGTTTCTAAATCAGATTACATGTCAAAAATATGTCCACATAATCAAAATACGGATTTATGTTTCAAAAGGGTATTTTGGTCATTTCCTATGGGCATACAAGCTAACTAGCATACGACTAACCAATCCTATGTGATCATAAGGTATAACCTCAGCGGTTATTCCCTATGCAACTATGATCACTAACTAAGCATGGTCGGATCCTAAAGATCGACCAAACGGGTCGGGTTCGAAAGGCTAAGCGGTTGTTTAGACCGCTTACCTTACGACCCTAAACAAGCACGAACTAATAGTGTCGAGTTAGACATGTCAAAACATGTCTAACCTACTGATTTGGTATCAAAACAAAGTGTTTTGATACCCTAAAGTAGTTCCGTTGCAAAATGCGTGCTAAAACGCATCTTGACCGAAACTTTGACTCGACACTATACCTAGTTAATGTGGTAATCAGCGGCTATAATCACGAAGGATTATAACTATCGTGATTACAATCATGTGTCAAAGTTCAATTGAACTTTGACTTGACCAATTAATGGTCAAAACCGAAAGTCAAACACTTGTTTGACTTTTTAAACTAGAAAAGCAATAAAAGAATGAAAGAAGGCTCACTAAAGTCCTTGCTATCTTTTCTACAAGAAGACATAGTCCCAAATCAGATTAGAAGAGCTCCAAAGTAGATGAGAGAAGAGAAGAGAGGAAATGAGCAATGAAGGAAGGAGTTTGGATGGCTATTTATAGTTGTGGTGAGTTAATAGGATCATGGCAAGTGTTTTAATTAGCCATTAAGCAATGAAATCTAGCCATACAAGTGTTAGGAACAGCTGGAATTACTTGGAGAGTCGTTTACTTGGAGCCCAAAACAAGAGAATTGCATAAAAGTCCCTGAATTATCAAACTGCAGCTGAAATTCAAGTTTCTGTTACTGGGCATGCTTTACGGACCGTAAGGTCCAGTGCATACGGTCCGTAAGGACCTGCAGACCAGCAAGTTTCACATTTTGACAGCTTTGGCCCCTACACTTGTTCGAGTCCATTTTAGGCACTTTTGACACCCGTTAAGCCATTTTCAAGCCTCTACAAGGTCAATAAAGTTTAGAGGACTCAAAATATGCTTGGAACACTCTCGGATGTTGGCTCGTTTGGTCGTACGGTCGCGTTGTTCGTTAAATTACGACGAAACTCAAACGGACGCGAAAACGAACCAAATTAAGTGACGAATGGAACTTTTTGCATGCCGATCACTAAAATAAAAATATTTTAGTATGTACAAAAATTTTGGATGCCCAGATGTGGTCAGAACGTAAGATATGCGAGAGAATGCAAACTTACGCCGTTTTTGACACTTTTAGTCCCTGTAAGATCAAATAAGCATATTTTCGCACACCGAACCACTCAAAGCTTATTTCTAAGCTATGTTTAGGTTATTTATGGTATGTTTAGCTTATGATCAAGTTCCGGACTATTCGTTACCTTACGAATCGGTATAGTTTCGCAGTTTGACGCAAATAGTCCCTGCGATCGAAGAAACTTGTTTTTTTTGCCATACCAAACCTTCCAAAACTTGTTTCTAAGTTATGTAAAGGTTATTTAAGGTATGTTAAGCCTATTACACTATTCCAGAGTGTTTGTCGCGCTAGACTGGTTATGTTTACGCACCAGTGCGCGTATAACTTTCCAGAAAGCGATTTAAAGCTCGGAATTGAACAAGAATTGATATGTGCAAAGGATACACATATTTATAGAAATCCCAAGTATGAAACACAATGTTTCATTGATTTGGCATTTTTTTAGTGTTCGTGGTGACACAGGCGTCACAGTCTCCCCTACTTTAGGAAATTTCGTCCCGAAATTTAATTCTAGAGGAAACTTGTGAAGACAACTGTGATTGTTTTGCTTTCGAATGAATCCTCCGTTTCCCAAAGTAAAACTCTAAGTCACGTTTGGATTCTTAGCGAATCTGATAACTGCCAGAATGTTGTTGTTGCAGTAACAAAACATGGGGTTTCGAACAACGGATAGGATAAGGTTTCCTATGAAGACTATTATAGGAAACTTGTGTGTGCTCGAAATCAGGGTCGGAGATTACAAAATAGAATGGCATTGGTCAAGGTCCAGGACTTCTAGTAATTTAAATAACGCTACTTTCGCAATGTAATAAGGAACACTTATATATAGGAAGTACCAGCGGCGTATCCACCATGCCCTTTTTACATTGTTCCCGTCTCGTAAAACTTGCTGTGGTTTTTGTGCACTGAATTCCATAATTACGTTTGCATCCATAATTACGTAATTCCTTGCACAGTCCGCACAGTTCATTTCATAATGTGTAGGGTAAAATCAACCGAATAAACATGAAATGACTTGACTAGACCACCAAAGGATCTTTTTAACTAAATCAATGAACGATATTTTTAACCAGATCAACACATGATCTTCTTTAAGTAGACCGTTGTATGATCTCTTTAAATAGACCGCTTAAGGGATCTTTATAACTCGGAACCAAATAAGTGTTTTGAATCAGCACTTTGGAATCCAAGGTTCTTACTATTTGCATAGAAGCCCCTTAAGGATTTAAGAATGTGCTTTAAGTATCCTTCTGAGAATCTAACATATGAAAATACGAAAGATTCTAGAAGGACTTAGATAACGAGCTTTGGAGTTATACATAAACACAAAATCACCAAATTGTGTATTCGTTAATTTAGTTATTAGCTCGTTTGTGAATTAATGTATTTGAAGTACACTAGAAATCCAATCACGGATTTCAATTAGTACTTAAAACATCCTCAAAAATCTAACTATGAAGGTAGGAAGATCTTATAAGGATTTGGAATTTGTTTCTGTCGTTTTATAACATTCGTATTAGGATGTATAAAGAATCCAATTAAGGACTTACGATGTACCTTTATCAAATCAAAGATTTGAAATGGTACTCCAAGTATCTGATTAAGAATTTGAAATTTGTACCTGTACTTTGTTTCTTAAAAGAAACTAGTACTTAGGATTTTTGGGGAGATCACGAATGATCATAGAATGAAGGAACCACACGAGTAGTTTGTTCTGGAAAGAACATGGTTCTTTGGTGTAGGTATTGTAGAGGTATGCCAACACATACACAATCAAATCAGTTTTGGAAATAAAATTGGAACAACCATTTTATTTATGAGGCAGAGTCAAATAGAATTTATTTATTCGTGTGATTTCTGAGAGCCCCCTTTATAGGTTCTATCCATATATGTTCTGATCGACAACACTGAATTGTCTCAAATGTCAAAAGATAACAAACAAAGGAAATACGAAAGTATAATTGTTCACTGCTGCATTGTCATTTGCATTTGCCTCGTTTATGTTAAATACTCGTCCGCGTGCTGGATTTGCATTAACAAGTCTTGGGCAATTGTTCCGGTAGTGAGTAAGATCACCATAGTTATAGCACGATCCAGGTGGAAACTGTGCTCGAACAACAGCAGGATTTGCAGCATTTTGGTTTTGGATAACATGACGGCATGTATTGACCAAGTGTCCCAAACGCCCACAGTGGGTACACTTATGACACGGTGTTTGATTTACATGATGACGGTTGCATTTGTTGCACAAAGGTGCAGTACCAATATAGTTCTTCCTAGCACGAGGCTGTGCTGGCTGATTTGGTGCAACCAGATCATTCTGAGCGACCACTGCGAAGTTTTGTGAGGCCTTACGCTTCTTCGACTTCTTAGAGGACTCGGTCTGTTTATCCTTTGCTTTCTCTGGTGCCGACTTGTCAGATGGTTTCAGATCGCCTTTTCGGAAAAGCTTACCCTTCCTGATTTGAGATTCAGTCAGGGTGGCAGATAGTTCAATGGCTTGTCTGACGGTAGTAGGGTGGCTACCAGTAACAATATCCTGAACTGGGTCAGGAAGGCCATCGATGTACTTTTCAATCGCCTTATCCAAAGGCGTAACCATGGAAGGACATAACAGACTCAATTCCTCGTAACGATCAGTGTAGGCTCTATGTTCACCGTTGTCTTGTTTGAGATTATCAAATTCCCGTTCTAAAGCCCTAAGCTCATGACGAGGACAGAATTCCTTCATCATTAGAGCCCGAAGCTCTTCCCAGGTTTGTGCCATTGCCACATCGGCACCTCGATCCCTCATTATGCCATTCCACCATGTGAGTGCTCTTTTCTGGAACACACTTGACGCGAACTCAACCTTTCGCTCGTTTGGGCATTGTACATGACGAAACGTGCTTTCGAGACTCTCAAACCACTGTAGGAGCCCCGTGGCCCCTTCAGACCCAGTAAATGTGAGTGGCTTAGCTGAGTTGACTGTTTTAAAGGTGCACTGAACATTGCTATTGTTTGCCTGATTTATCTGGGTGATAAGGTTCGGGAGTACCGCAGCGAATTGCTGAGCGACTAAGGCTGCCAAGGCGGCATATTGAGCTGGATCACGTCGAGGAGGCATATTCTAAATGAGCAAAGAAACATGAGGGAAAATGAGTGAGATGCCATTGGATATTCAAAACTGGATGTTTAAGAATATCGACAGAGCATAAGGATTGTGATCATTCGTTCGTTACTTAAAACAAACAAACGACACTGTGACAAATCAAAGTAAATAGGTCAATATAATGTATCACTGAAGACATGCTCGCCTATAAGTGAACACTCACCCCAAGAGTTCCCAGGTAAGAGTGACTGGTCCGATATTGCGGATTTGTACGAACACTCTAGCCTTAGACAGAAAACTCAGGGTACAGGCATTCACCCTTCCAGTTTGCACGTGTTCACATTATTTAGACCCAAACTTTGACGAGATTTTGAAAACACCAAAGGCTTAAAAGCCTAAAAACAAATCATCTAAGGATGGATGACTTCTTGTGAGGTTTTGAAAGATTTTGACTCAGGAGAACGAATTGTGTTTTGTTTTTGTTAATCACCTGAGGATAGGTGAAGTGTATTGTTTTAAGACTAAACACAAGATAACTTGTGTTAGGGTCCTAGGAAGGTTATAGTCTAGGTCAAAGCATTACTAATAACCTAATTCCCTATAACCATTAGCTCTGATACCAACTTTTCTGTCACACCCCGACCACGTAAAAACAACAAATCGTGGCGGAAACGTCGGGGAGTGTTGTAACAGAATCATTGTTTCACAACCATGGATCTAATAGTTTTGTTTTTATTGAATTATTGAATTCAATGTTTTGATACAATTTAGATAAATACAATTAATTGTTTCTCAGTTTTAAAGTCGCTAAGGCACAAGTCCATCCTATATGTAGCGAGCGTCATCAATCATCACATAGCATTACCTGAAACATATATGAAAATAGACACGTCAGCATAAAAATGCCTGTGAGTAACATAGGTTTTTGTGTATTAGATTCATGGCTTTAGATAATACGAGAAAAGGTTTTATATTTTTAAAATAGCCATGAATCTAATGTAAAAGTTTTGTTTCTGAAAACGTGTCGTTTTGGAAAAGGATTTATAGTATAGACAAAAATATACTTTGGTTTTGAAAGGTTTGTATAAATATTATAACAAAGTATACTTTAGTTTTGAAATAGTTAAATAGATAGTATATCAAAATATACTTTAGTAAATAAAATAATAGTTTTGGTAGTATATCTCAAATATACTTTGGTTTTGAAAATAGCATATCAACTATGCTTTGGTTTAAAAATAGCATATCAACTATGCTTTAGTTTTATGAAATAACAAATTAGGTAGTATATCAAACTATACTTTGGTAAACAGTAGCATATCAAACTACGCTTTGGTAAAAGTAGTATATTTAAACGCATGTTGGATTTTGTACTTAGTATATCAAAATATACTTTGGTAGATCACATTTGAGAGCACATCAGACTGTACTTTTGTAGTATATCAACATATACAAAGAGAGTGTGATTTGGTATTCAACCAAGCCTTAGTGTATCAAACTACACTTTGGAGACTATAGAAATACCACGAAGGCAATTTCTATTTGGTTTAAAGTTGGTTTCTGACATTCCATACAACAGGAATGGGGTGTCTAGTCCTATAGCGCTATATCATACTACCAATCGGCTGTGTGAATGTATAAAAATAGGTACAATCCAACAATTACTTTTATAAGTTTTGGAAAATCAGTGTTTAAACCATAGGTAATTGTTTAATTTGTCAAAAGAATGTGTACTAAACATGTGTAATCATATAGTTTAAAATCAGGAAAATAACAGATAGGCATATATGTTTCACCCCAAAACAGTTTGAAAACAGTAAAAGAGGGGACTATGTACTCACTTGAGATTGCGAGTATCCTTGATTAAGTGTCCTAACAAAGCTTGGGAAATCAAGGAATCAAGTGGCACCTAGAATGGATCACTATGTTAAACAATCGGATCCTAAATCGGGAGATAGGATAGAATGAAGTTCTATAAATCAAATGAGTATTGGAACTCATATGGCATGATTTAATAGACCTAAAATTCTGATTTGGAAGCCTACCTAAGTGCTTTTGAACCGTTTTGACCCATTATGGTGGTATAAGCCACTATAATGCGTCGTTTGCGTGAAACTATGTTTGGATGGTTAACTATGTGCTATGTCAAGTCTTACATGCCCAATTATCCCTAAACATGTTACTAAATCAGATTACATGTCAAAAATATGTTCACATAATCAAAATACGGATTTATGTTTCAAAAGGGTATTTTGGTCATTTCCTATGGGCATACAAGCTAACTAGCATACGACTAACCAATCCTATGTGATCATAAGGTATAACCTCAGTGGTTATTCCCTATGCAACTATGATCACTAACTAAGCATGGTCGGATCCTAAAGATCGACCAAACGGGTCGGGTTCGAAAGGCTAAGCGGTTGTTTAGACCGCTTACCTTACGACCCTAAACAAGCACGAACTAATAGTGTCGAGTTAGACATGTCAAAACATGTCTAACCTACTGATTTGGTATCAAAACAAAGTGTTTTGATACCCTAAAGTAGTTCCGTTGCAAAATGCGTGCTAAAACGCATCTTGACCGAAACTTTGACTCGACACTATACCTAGTTAACGTGGTAATCAGCGGCTATAATCACGAAGGATTATAACTATCGTGATTACAATCACATGTCAAAGTTCAATTGAACTTTGACTTGACCAATTAATGGTCAAAACCGAAAGTCAAACACTTGTTTGACTTTTTAAACTAGAAAAGCAATAAAAGAATGAAAGAAGGCTCACTAAAGTCCTTGCTATCTTTTCTACAAGAAGACAAAGTCCCAAATCAGATTAGAAGAGCTTCAAAGTAGATGAGAGAAGAGAAGAGAGGAAATGAGCAATGAAGGAAGGAGTTTGGATGGCTATTTATAGTTGTGGTGAGTTAATAGGATCATCACAAGTGTTTTAATTAGCCATTAAGCAATGAAATTTAGCCATACAAGTGTTAGGAACAGCTGGAATTACTTGGAGAGTCGTTTACTTGGAGCCCAAAACAAGATAATTGCATAAAAGTCCCTGAATTATCAAACTGCAGCTGAAATTCAAGTTTCTGTTACTGGGCATGCTTTACGGACCGTAAGGTCCAGTGCATACGGTCCGTAAGGACCTGCAGACCAGCAAGTTTCACATTTTGACAGCTTTGGCCCCTGCACTTGTTCGAGTCCATTTTAGGCACTTTTGACACCCGTTAAACCATTTTCAAGGCTCTACAAGGTCAATAAAGTTTAGAGGACTCAAAATATGCTTGGAACACTCTCGGATGTTGGCTCGTTTGGTCGTACGGTCGCGTTGTTCGTTAAATTACGACGAAACTCAAACGGACGCGAAAACGAACCAAATTAAGCGACGAATGGAATTTTTTGCATGCCGATCACTAAAATAAAAATATTTTAGTATGTACAAAAATTTTGGATGCCCAGATGTGGTCAGAACGTAAGATATGCGAGAAAATGCAAACTTACGCCGTTTTTGACACTTTTAGTCCCTGTAAGATCAAATAAGCATATTTTCGCACACCGAACCACTAAAAGCTTATTTCTAAGCTATGTTTAGGTTATTTATGGTATGTTTAGCTTATGATCAAGTTCCGGACTATTCGTTACCTTACGAATCGGTATAGTTTCGCAGTTTGACGCAAATAGTCCCTACGATCGAATAAACTTGTTTTTTTTGCCATACCAAACCTTCCAAAACTTGTTTCTAAGTTATGTAAAGGTTATTTAAGGTATGTTAAGCCTATTACACTATTCCAGAGTGTGTGTCGCGCTAGACTGATTATGTTTACGCACCAGTGCGCGTATAACTTTCTAGAAAGTGATTTAAAGCTCAGAATTGAACAAGAATTAATATGTGCAAAGGATACACATGTTTATAGAAATCCCAAGTATGAAACACAATGTTTCATTGATTTGGAATTTGTTTAGTGTTCGTGGTGACACAGGTGTCACAACAACCCAAATAAAATATTGTTCAATGTTTCTAAGACCCCTATTCTTTTGACTCCCCTGGCTATAGTGCCAGTGGACAAGATCTACAGATAACTATGACCCAGGAGCTTGTTCAGGGCCGACAACTATCCGTTGGGGATTTCTAGAAACTTATTTATGCCTCGCTTCCCTAGCAAGCTAACACCTTAAACACCTGCCACATACGTTAAAATAAAGTCAATACATATAATGTAAAGGTGAGTACACAAGTTTGATACTAGCATATAGAGTTCGAATAGTTTACGCATAACCAGGCACGTACACAGAGGAAAACGATGCATGTTAATTATCAACATGGGACCATCGGTACCAACGACTGCGGGTTGACTGTCCGAGACAGTTCGCAATACATGATTACCACCGTAATCCATGCAAGTAATTGTCCTTAGCAACCCCCGTGTGAACGGGTGCTGAGTCCAAACTATAGTACTATGTTGCTAAAGCAGGTAGATAGCACTCCACGTGTAAACATAATAAACAGCAATCATTTAGTCAAGTAGCACATGCGATTAGGTTAGCGTTCAAATAGTTTGTGTTTGATTTTGATTTTGATAGATAACGTATGTAACACCCAAAAGTGCTAAAAGCAAAAAGGGATCGAGTATACTCACAGTGATTTGGTATGGATTGAAGGGAGCGCTGAGAGTAAGTTAGCCTGAATAGTTCGATAGCACAACGATGAGTAACGCGGAAAATGCAACAAGTGGTGATGGATCGATTGGGCCGGTCGATCAGACAGGTGGTTCGATTGAACGGGTTGTTCGTTCGGTTTGAAAGTCCGTTTGAACATTCCCATTCGATCGGCCGGCAGGCTCGATCGGCTGGTCCTTTCGAGTGGATTGTTTCTTCCTTTAGGAAGGGATGTGTTTGTGTATGATGGTTTAAACTTTTGAGGTTTTAGTTGCAGCATATGAAAACATTGAAGTGTTCTTACCTTTCAAGTCGGTCGATCGAACGGGCCGTTCGATCGGTTAGCCCAACCAATCGGTTAGTCACCTCGGTGTAATCAATTTGCAATGTGCCATTCGATCGAGTGGCATGCTCGATCGGGTGACATTCCAATGTTTCGAAAAGGCTAAGTGTTGGAGTGTAATATCTCATGATTCGAGGAGTAATGTTACAATCGAATGGCGTAGTCGATCGCACATTACTTCGTCAATACTGCACTTCGTGAATTGTGGGTCCATGTGTTAGCCGATCGGCTGGCCCGGTCGATCGGCTGGGTAGTCCGTTCGGTTGGGTTGTTCGGTCGAACAGCCTAACCGTTCGGCCAGCATTTCTGACCTGGTTAGCCTATCTTCTAACACTTGGTTGTTCTGGTTAACTTGATGTGATTTTGAGGTAGTTTGATAACGAGTTGAACCACAAAACATAAGTCCATACTTGGTTCACTGGTTCGGGCAGGAATCACCCAATTCCGGTCAGTGAACGGTTCAGAACCTCAGTTTAACGTTTAACCCAAAATCGGTGAACTTCGTAGGTAGAATCCGACTCTTGAACCATGTGTTTGTTTAGGATGATTTGTAAGTTGGTTCAAGCTTCGTTTTCACCGGTTGAGTGTAAAAGAGTTGAAAGATAGTTGAAAACCCGTCTTTCAATCCTTTTCCACCGTGAAATGTTAAGATCTTTGGTAGATTTTAGGTTGTTTATGTGGAAATCGGTTAGATCTAAGTTAATCATGGTCGAATGATGCCAAAACTTGGTGTTCTTGAAGAACACCATGATGACATCACCCAAGAACACCTAGATCATGGTGATTTCACGGTTGAAATCCAAGTTTTGAAAGATAGAAAGGTGTAGAATCATTAAATGAACAAGATCGTACAAGATTTGGAGTGAAAACTTACCGGATCGGAGAGAAATCTGAGAAATAGCGAAGAACAAGGGGCTGGTCGGTCAGAGCTTTCCAAAAGTGGAAAGGGAGACAATGACAGCCCTATTTATAGGCTTCCAAAAGTGGAAAGCTTCAGCCGATCGAACAGGATTCCTGGTCGAACGGGCTGCTCGATCGAACAGCATGTTCGATCGGCTAGCATGTTCCATCGGACGTCCTGTTCGATTAGGAAGTCCCTTTTTTTGAGAATTTCGCGACGATTTTTTATATTTCGATTCCGATGAACGATGATTTGAGTATGATAAGGTTCCTAATCAAATTACTTTTAATAGTAGTTGGGACTATATCTAACATATAAGCATCCTTACACCATAATTCGGGTTCGATTTCGATTGAGTTTGATTATCCTTCGAGTTTCGATTTGATTTGATTGATTCACCACACATAACAACGTAAAATAACATGCACAAGTAACACGTAAGGCGCACACACACGTATAAAAGTATCAAAATTCCTGTATTCGATTCGATGTTTGATTCGATTAGCTTGATTATTGATTGATTAACTTTATCGCATTGTTACTTCCTATTATTTAAAGTCGATTGTCGGTTCGCAGTTAGATTTATCGATCGATTAATTTGGTTATACAACACTTACTCAACATAATATGAAAGTAAAATAAAATAAAAATTAAATTAACTTTAATTCCAATAACAGTCAACATTTGACTTTGACTTTGACATTTGTAAAATACGGGGTGTTACATTTACCACTTGTAAAATTGGGGTTTTGATCATCACTTTGTTTCTCAATCTACTTGAATGATAGTTAAATCAAGTTCAACTTAAAGACCTTGATAAACCACTTGTAAGTAAAAACCTCTTTTTTAACCACTTGTAGGTTGAACTACCACTTGTAGAAAGATGCCGATTCCTACTCCACACTTACCAACCGAGGAGTTCCGGCAAGTCACACTTTGACAAAATTTTAACAATTTTAAGATTTTTCACAAAACAATCTTTTAAGAATGATGCCGATTCATGCTCCACGATTACCCACTTGGGAGCTCCGGCAAGTCAGGATTTCAAGAAGAAAATGTTGTCACCCAAGCCTGACCAGCCTTGGGTGATTTTGTTTCACATCTATCCTACCATCTTTTTTATTTGTAAAAATCTTTAACATCTTTAACCTTCCCATCAACCATTTTCCCGAAAATATGTTTAAATTTTCCATTAAAAACATTTTCAGCATCAAATTTTTTCTTACCAGCAAAGAACTGATCTGAAATCTCAGTTTTTCCCACTTTTAACTTCAAGTTTTCTTTTAACAATTTTGGAAAATTTTCATCGTTCAATTTTGGAACGGAATTTTTCTCATTTTTCTCAACACATGACTCCTCTGACTTTGACGAGTCAGATTCATTGTCAGAACTACTTTCTGAACTTTTCACAACCCATTTCTGTTTGTTCAAATCAACTTTCCTTTTGTAAAATCTTTTCGAACTTTCACCAATTTCGAAAGTCGAATCTTTGAACACTTTGAATTTTTCAGTTGGTTATTTTGTTTTGTTAACCCATTTTTCCCTCATCGTTGGGTTAGAAGAAACTCCCTGTTTTGAGTTGTTGGGCTTTGAACAGTTCCAAGCTATGTGTCCAACTTCTTGGCATTTGTAACAGGTTCTTCGTTCAACCCTTTTCTCAGATTCTTTCACCATCTTCTTTTTTCTTCTCAGCAACAAACTCTTTGTTTGTCTGTCTCCAGAATGGTTTCTTTTGTTCTTCTTCCGAGCTTGTACCTGAAAAAAATTTTGTTTTTTGTTTATAAGTTTTCTCATTTTTATAATTTTCGGGGGGAATGAAACCTAATCCATTCTTTTCGAAATTACTATTATGGTTTGGTTTCTTTTGATAACCAGAACCGGAACTGTAACTTTTTTTCTTGTTCAATCTCTGTTGAACTCTTGAAGTGTACTTTTTAGGTTTTTCAAGAAGATTTAAATCTTTTATTTCAGAAATATTAATTTCTGTTAATTTGAAAATCTGTTTGAGTTTTTCTGTTTTGACACTTCTTATTGGAAATTACTCATCAAAATATAATTTGTTTGAATCATTCAAAGTATATGCCACTTTGATTGGTCCGTTATTCAAATTAGATTTTGATAACAAGAATTCTTTATTGTAAACCCGTTTGACTGGTGAACTCGGACTCTTTTCTGATGAACTTGAACTGTTAGATTTAGATTCCGATTTTGACTCTTCATCCATATCCAACACCTGATCGACCACTTTCTTTAACAATTCAAACTCATGATCAGTGTCAGACGCTGTGAATGTGACATCAATATTGTCTGGTAACTCATCAATGGTTTCAGACTTTAACTTTATGTTGAGCGCATTTTTTAATCGTTCCTCATTTGGCTTTCTGGGAGAATAACTTTCATAAATCGGAGGTGGACACTTGTTATACTTGACACTTTGTTTCTTACCAGTATCCTCTTCCTTCTCTTTCTCTTGGAAAGCTTCAAGACCTGCAACAGTAGGATAAACTTTGTCAATCAAATAATCAGATGTTGTATAACTCAACAGCAAACGTTTGATTCTTTCACTTTCTATCTTTTCAAGTTCCAAATCCTGCTTCAACTTTGCACAATCTTCAATATATTCATTGATGACTTTCTGCTTTGTCACTAATGTTGAGCTCATCATTGTCATAGTAGCATCAACTTCTAAAATTGTTTTTTTCGAACCATCAACGGTTTTGTTTAACACATCATATGATTCCTTCACGTACTTCACATCAAACAACAGTTTTTCTTTCATATCTTCAAGTTCACGAATCTTCTTGTCTTTTTCTTCACAATGTTTGCAAGACTTTAAACAATTCAGACAAGGTTTTGTTACCTCAATGATCTTCTCTACTTCGACAATCTTTTCAACTAGTTTCTCCACTTCAACAAATTTCTCTACCACCTTCTCAATCACTTGTTCATCATCTTTGACCTTTTTCATTGAATTTTCTTCAAGTTCTTTCTTCAATCTGGCTGCTTTCTTCCCATTCACCATCTCAACTTTATCTGCAAAGAAAAAATAAAATCTATTAGAATCCAGACCTTTTCTAGCTTTATTAAGATATTCTTCTTCATCATCAGTGTCCATATCACTTCCTAAATCTGGAAAAATCGGTATTTTCTTCGAACTAGATTTGACTTCTTCTTCCCGAATTCTAGCAACAAGATCTGAACCAGGTGGAATATATTTGTCCCAACTAAATCCCTCAGCCATTTTTTCATCATCTTGATTAACGAGATAGGCTTTCTTCTTTCCATCTTCAATAGCACGGGATGATGACGGTTGTTGTTCAATTTGATGAAAAATTGATTTTTGATAATAATTGTTCTTTCCAGACTAATCTTGTCTTCCGTTTGTTTCTTTGTTTTTGCACTCACTCTTAAAATGACTTTTTTCTCGACAAAGAAAACACGTAACCTTTGATTTGTCAAACCCTATCGGAGATTTAGACATTTCACTAAACTCATCTCTTCCGGTGATTTGTTGAAACTTTTCTGCCCTTCTAACAGCACTGGCTAAACACCATTTGACATCCATCAACACAAGTTCCTCAACATCAATCTGGTCATAATGCTCTTTGGTGAGCGTCAGATTTCCAATTTTGGCAGCAACTAAACTTTCATATGATTCTAACATAGTAACGAGTGATGCCATGTGTTGCTTAGCTATTTCTGGAGAAAGATGTTTACCATTTTGAATGTTCAAAGTAACATTGCATTGCAGATTCGTTGAATTATGTCGTTGAGGACTTAGTGTTATATAATTTTGATCAAAGTTTGAATACGAAGATGAGTTTCCACCACTTTGAGTCACAGTACTACCCTTCCTTCCAGAAGAACTATCAGCACTGAAACCAGTCTGAATCTTTGGGCTTGGAGTAACTTCAAATTTGTTGCCTCTGTAGTATAAACTGACATCTTGTTGAGCATTTGGATTATTCATGATTGTCGTTTTCTGTATATCCAACTCATGCTCTTCAATCTTTTGAATAAACTTTGCCAGATTCATACTTTTAGATTTTTCATGTGTTTTAAGATCAACAAATAAGTTCCTCATTTCTGTTGTGGTAATGCATCGGCTAGTTTATCAACCCATTCATCGTCGTCTTTCTTTATGTCCAATCTTCCCATTTCCAAAACCAGATGACAATATCTATCAATGGTCATTTTTGTTGTTTCATTTTCAAACGCTACAAAGATGTCAAATGATTTCTTTAGTAAAGCCTTTTTGTTCTTAATCATATCAGCACTTCCTTTAAATTTGTTAATAAATGCTATCCAAATTGATCTAGCAGTACCCTCATGTTGGAGCAAAACAAAGATATCTTCTTTAACTGCTTGTTGAAGGATACTGATCATCATTTTTTCACTTGTATATTTCAATTTTTCAACATCTGAATAGTCACTAAAGCCTTTTCAAGTCCACGTTCATTTTTTCGGTTTCTCGTAATCTTTCTCTAATGAACACCATGCATCAAACTTATAAGCTTGCACCCAATTTTCAACCCGATTTTGCCATCCTCTAAAATCTTTAATGTACATAAGCTTCGGCGGCTTTTGATAAGTACCCGTCTCATTCTCACTATAAACAGTTTCAGCAGTTGTTACAGGAGCAACTGGTGTAGCAAACGCATTGTAAAACTCCTCTTCCATTTTTCGGTAAACTTTTTCACAAAATCACAAGTTTCAAACGAAATACAGATTCACACGAAAACAACTCTTCAAACGAAATGACTTCTGATGCGGAATACCCGTTTGGTGCAAAATAACCACTTTCAAGCAAAATAATCCACTAACAATCTATTTCATGCGAAATAGAGGTATCTTTTAGGCGAAATAGTCAGTTCAAGCGAAATGACTTTTGATTTCGTGCGAAATAAGATTCAAGGGGTTGATTTCGTACGAAATGAGTTTCACAAAGGTGATTCCATGCAAAATGAGATTCAAGCAAGTGATTCCGTGCGAAAACATTTTCAAGCGAAATGACCAAGTTTATCAATTTTAGATCGAATTTAGGTTCAATTCTTTCAAGGATTCGTTAAAACACTGTTTTGCATGTAATTTGTGAAATTCAAATGAGTTTAACCATAAAAACTTGTTAATTTTGAAAAAGAAGGTGTAGAAGTCAGAAATTTTAAAAAATCAAGCTTAAAATGCTAAGAACTCTTCCTCATGAGCTCTGATACCACTTGTAGGATCGTGAGACAATCGAAACGAGTCTATCAGAAGAGTTCTCGGTCTAATCAGAGGCGGAATTCATTGATTAGACTTTGTAACAGCTTGATTCACTCTTAATTGTCTTGTTTTATTGATATAACATGTTTACAGATCAGTAGACACGTCGGCAGCACTTCGGTAATGGAAATATGATCGTTACAAATGAAATCGCATGAAGAGTATTTATAGGAAAGTGGTTTCACACGAAATAGACAAAAGGTCATTTCGTGCGAAATAGCTGAATGTTATTTCGTACGAAATAGCCTAATGTGATTTCGTGCGAAATCAACCAATCACACACAAACCCTATATTTCTCGTACTACGTGTCCTGATCTAACATTTCTAATACAAGACTTGATACAAGACGAAGTCGACAGACGTATGCACCAACAGTAGACCGTCGGACAAAATCTGCGATGGACTCCTTCTAGTTTAATACAAGATTCATTGGACCGTTTAAAACCCTGGAAAGGATTGGTCTTGTGGGTTACAGGTTGGACCTACCTGCGGAACTTAATGGTGTTCATGATACATTCCATGTATCTAACGTGAAGAAGAGTCCATCGCAGGAAACGGTGGTTATTCCTGCCGACGAAGTTCACATTGACGACACACTCCATTTTACAAAAGAACCCGTTGAGGTTACGGATTGGAAAGTAAACAAAACTAGAAGGAGTAGTGTTAAACTTGTAAAGGTTAGATGGAACACGCGTCACGGCCCAGAATTTACGTGGGAGGGTGAGGACCGCATGAAAGCTAAATACCCGCACTTATTCCCTAACACCCCTGCTGCTAGTAGTAAAGCTTAAAATTTCGGGACGAAATTTTCTTAACACGGGGAGAATGTGACAACTGTCAAAAATCCAGGTATCCGTACAAATAATTAATCTTGATTAAGTGCTTATTGACTGTGCTAAATTACAATTAACAGCTTTCTGATTATTGCTTTATACACACATGTGCATCACATATTGCAAATGACATATCATTGATTGCATGAGAACCTTTTTGACATAAAAGATGCACAAAGCACAGTTAGCACAGTTAACAGACAAACCGGGAAAATGCTGACGGAGTTCAATACATAGACAGACAGTGTTTTGAGACCCAGTATGAGTCAGAAACTAAGTACTACACTAGTGTAGAGTGTAGGGAAGTAAGGATCACATGTGACATCTGTGCTTGTGTAATCATTGTACAAACTCCGAACAATTCAATATTAATAAAACAATGTGTTTTGATCCCAATGTTTGTTAATTATGTTTGAAATTTTGTGCATTTTGATTTTTGACCAATTTTGAACTCTATATCTCTTTCTGGGGAGTTATACGCGAACTGATGCGTAAACGTAATCAGTTTAACACGAAAAACACTACAAAATAGCAACATAAGCTTAACATACCTTAAATAACCTTTACATAACTTAGAAATAAGTTTTAAAGGGTTTGGTATGGCAAAAACAAGTTTATTCGCTCACAGGGACAATTTGCATCAAACTGCAAAAGTCTGCCGTTTCGTAAGGCAACATACAGTCCAGAACTTGATCATAAGCCAAACATACCATATATAACCAAAACATAGCTTAGAAATAAGCTTTGAGTGGTTTGGTGGGCGAAAATATGCTTATTTGATCTTACAGGGACTAAAAGTGTCAAAAACGGCGTAAGTTTGCATTTACGCGCATATCTTACGTTCTGACCACATCTGGGTATCCAAATTTTTTGTACACACTAAAATATTTTTATTTTAGTGATCGGCATGCAAAAATTCCATTCGTCGCTTAATTTGGATCCTCTAATAACGCGTCCGTTCGAGTTTCATCGTAATTTGATGAATAACGTGACCGTACGACCAAACGAACCGACATCCGAGAGTTTTCCGAGCATATTTTGAGTCCTCTAAACTTTAATGACCTTGTAGAGCCTTGAAAATGGTTTAACGGGGTCAAAAGTGCCTAAAATGGGCTTATGTATATGCAGGGACCTGAACTGTCAAAAATGAAAGTTGCTGGTCTGCAAGCTGCATGTGGACCGTATCCATATACTCATGCGGTCCGTAAGCAGTTGCCAGCACCACGGATTCTAGAAACTTCCAATTCAGCTCCTGTTTTGCAAACCAGGCCCTTGTATGCAATTTTTCTTGTTTGGGGACCAAGTTAACACCTCTCCAAGGCTTCTAATCTGCTCTTAACACATGTATGGCTAGGATTTTATGCTTAGAAGTGTTGGTGCATAATGTCTAAAGCCTGCGTCTTAGTTGTAGTTAATCAATGTATAGGGTCTGTTTTGGTTAATTATGTATTTTACAGGGGTTATAGATGTAAATGTATGGATTTCATGTAAAGGTTTCGCTTGAATGATCATATGCCATACAAGCGAACTAATTGATAAGGTTTCGCTTGTATGGTCTTGTCATTTCAAGTGAAACTATCACTAGTATATATACCCCTTCAAGTCTTTCATATTTGTAACTTTCATGTCATCGGAAGGCCGAACTGCTGACCGTGTTTTTCTTGAAGATTTAATGTGAAAGCAAGTTTAAAGTGATTTCTATCTGTTTTCTACTCATTTCTTTATCTGATTTACTTTGATTCAAGCCATACTTGTATTTCTTCTACATGTCTGGTTGGTACTAGCTCCGATTGTCTCATAGGAAGGGCAAACTCAATCCTACAATTGGTATCAGAGCCAGTTGTGAGGTAGTTGACCAGAATCAAGGCATTTTCAAGCACTTTGTGAGTTTCAGACAGTTCTGCCGGTCAAAATGGACTAAGAATTGGACATCCTGTGTGAAAGTACCTAATAATAAACCCTTGAAAAGCTCAGACCTTAAATCAGCCTAAAAGTAACCAAAAACAGCTCGAAAGTAGGTTTCGCTTGTATGTCACTTTAGAGGTTCCGCTTGTTTGAACCTGTAATTCAGAAGTTTCGCTTATAGTGTTCCGCTTCAAGGGCCATTTTCAGAGGTTTCACTCAAAGGTTCCGCTTATTGTGACATAATACAAGGTTTCGCTCAAAGGTTTCGCTTCAAATGTCATTGCTAAGGGTTTCGCTTGAAGGGTTTCGCTTGTTAGGTTTCGCTTGTTAGTTTTGAAGTGGTTTCGCTTGTGAAGACACTGTGTAGTTTCGCTTGGTTGTACATCATCTGGGTTTCGCTTATTTGTTCATCTAAGTGGTTTCGCTTCTACATACATTTGGTGTTAGGTTTCGCTTATTTGACCTGTATTTGTGAAAATTTGTGTTAGTTCGTTTTGTACGCAATCAAGTATTGGAAATTTAGTGTGCATTTGAGATTTATCGTCTAAAATGGATAATCAAGAATTCTACAACATGTTTTCGGGAGTTGGTGCGGCTATCCAAAGTCCAGCTAGTATCATACAGAACGTCAACCTGGAAAATGAATTGGGAACCATGCAAAAGTTCTCAGTCAATCTGGCAAGCACTAGAACTGAAGTTTAAAGGAAGTGCTTCTATGATTAAGAGCAAAAAGGCGCTTATCAAGAAAGAGTTCGATATTTTTACTGGGATCAAAGGAGAGTCAACGAAACAGTTAATCGAAAGATATTGTCACCTTGTAGTTGAAATGAAAAGATTGGAAATTGAAAAAACAAATGAAGAATGG
This sequence comes from Helianthus annuus, assembly GCF_002127325.2. Lineage (NCBI taxonomy): Eukaryota > Viridiplantae > Streptophyta > Magnoliopsida > Asterales > Asteraceae > Helianthus > Helianthus annuus. Next base: position 164,471,013 of record NC_035449.2, on the reverse strand, counting down.
ATTGACAAACTTTGTGATGCGCTTCCATATGATGAATGGGGAACTTATCTTATGATGCTGAAAAACAGTTCTGATTTTGTGAATTACAATCTGAGTGCGTTTATTGAAAAGATCGAAGCTTACGAGCTTGAGTTGGAGAAGATAAAGAAGATGAATTCTGCCAGTGTGCAAGAAGACGTATCTTTATACTATAAAGGCAGTCCTTCAGTTGCAAATCTTCAAAGTCCAAAGATACACACTGGATTCAGTGTTGATAACACTTCAAATGCTGCATCAAGTTCTCATCAATCAAGCAGTTCTACACCTTTTGCGAGTTTCGAACCGAATGTCAAAGTTCAGGAACTGTCTTCGCCTCAAAGCTCTACCAGTTCAAATCATCAGGCATATGTTTCTGGAGTTCAGTGTAATATCGCAGTGAACATCAAAAATGGAAATGAGATAACGGAAACTGTTGCGAAGCAACATATTGCACTACTCGCTTCAGTTCTCGATGCGTATGAAAGTTTAGTTGCGGGGAAAATTGGGAACCTAGATATGACAAAGGAGGACTATGACCAAATAGACCCTGAGGAGCTTGAACTGATTGACATTAAATGGGGTATGGCAAGCTTAGTCCGTCATGCTCAAAGATTCATGGAAATCACGGGAAGAAACAGTTTATCGGGTCCAGATCAGAAGTTGGGATTTGATAAGGCGAAAGTCACATGTTTCAAGTGCAAAGAACGAGGTCATTTTAAAAGAGAGTGTCCAAATCGTGAAGTCAACAATCACCAAAATCCGTTCACCAATGATTACTATCGTCAGGCGATCTACCATCGACCAAACCAACAGCAAAACGTTCAAAGGCTACAGATAGAAAACAAACCTGAAAAGGTATTGATTGTGAACCAAGATGATGAACAAGTAGCTGCGGGTTTTAGTTGGGATAAATATATCCCTGGTAGAGGTGATCAGGCCATGATGGCAGAAGTGGTTGAGATTTCTGAGGTAGTGTCTGAACCTGAGGTAGTTGAGGAGATTGTTTCTGAAGTTGTTGAAGAAATTCCTACTGAAAGTGTTATCGATGTTGAGGAAATAGCAGCTAAAGCATACTACTATCAATCACAACAGTAGGAGTTAGCTTATACTATGAAATCAATTATGCCTCCTAATGTTTTTTAGTCTTTTGCAGGTTATTTCGAGGAGCCAAGAACTGGATCTTGTCCTAGATTTGAGGAGAAGAAAGAAGAAGTCGAAGAAGTGATTGACGTGTCTAAAGAGATGACCGGAGAAGTTCTGAAAGACATTGCAAACAAAGAGCTAATGGGAAAGCTTAAAGTGGTAGATTCAGAACCCAAGGAGTCACAGTCTGTTGATAAGGTGTCGGTTAACAGAGAGGAAACTGGTGCTCAAGAGAACCAATGTGTCAAACAGTCTGTGTCTGAGTCAGAGCATGTCGGTAAAATTGATTGTGATGAAAAGGTTGATGAAAAGGTTGTTCCAATTTCCGAAACACCATGCCAACGTTGTTTACAACGGTGCGTGGAGTGTCTTGAAAAGGACACTAAGTATCGGGAATTGAAACATCATTCAGATATGATTAAGTTTGATCTTGAACAATTAAAAGAAGCGTATGATACCTTAGCCAGATCAATTAAGATGATTCAAAAAGAAAGTTTCGAAAATGATAAAGCGACCAAATTGGCTAAAGCTACATTGTTTGATAAACAAAAAGAAGTCAATTATCATCTTGACACAATTCCGTCACTAAGAAAAGAACTTGAATTGGCCAAGATAGAAAATGACAGGATTGATCAGAAGTTAATGAGTTATGTGGCTTCGTCGTATGTTTTGGAACAAATCGTTCCTCAACAGCGACATGCTACACCTGTCTTCAAGAGCGTTCCACCCCCAATGTGGAATCACTACACTCAGAAATATCCAGATGGGGTGGAAGCTGCTTTAAACCTTAAGCTGAAAACAATTGAGAGTGATTTACCTGACAGCATTGATATCACTTTCTCTGCATCTGACACTGATAACGAATCTCAGGTTATCAAAAGTGTTGTTGATCAGGTGTTGGATGAGGAAAGTGACAAATCCGAAAAGGCTCAATCTGAGAAAGCTGTCAGTGATTCTGAAGAAGAAGAAGGAAATTTCTTAGATCAATATGTACCGAATCGTAAAAAGTGCGAATGATGATCCGATCATGGTGGTATACACTATGGTTGGAACTGATAAACTTTATTCCGATATCGAGTACCCGCTTCAGAATGTCAAGATCGAAAATGTTGAAAAAGTGTTCAAACTGGTTGAATTGAACATTAACGAAGTTAAAAACAATGAGTTCTTTTCAAAATTGAAAAAATCGTTTGTTACGTTACGTCCCACAAGTTCTGAAAAGAAGGATGGGGTTGGTAAAGTCAAAACAAGAAAAATCATCTTAAAAACAAAGGAATTGGGTTTGAAAAGAAAACGGCTAAACAAGTGTTTAAGCCAAAAGAAAAGATAAATGATGTGTTTGTTGCTGGTCCTAGTACTGAGGTTGAAAAAGAATACATTTTTTGTCAAAAAGCTGTGGACGATTTCAATGCAACATAGAAGCTTAAAGAAGAAACTGCCAATACTACTTTTGTCGAGTATGATAAAAGAGTGTGCTATCGCTGCAATGAGATTGGACACATGGCAAAACAGTGCCAAAAAGTGTTTAACAAAAATGTTGTTGAAAAGCCAGTTCAAAAACAAATGGTTGAGAAACCAAAGGTTGAAAAACAAATGGCTCAAAAATCTCGACCTAAATCACCAGTGGTTTCAAAAGTTAAAAAGGAAATGGTTTCTCCGATCCGAATTCTGAAAAGAGGTGAATCGTTGAAATCGGAGGACAAGCCGAAATCGATCTTCGAGATTGGCGAATCCTCTAAGTCTGGCAAGACTTCAAAGTTTTACCCGAAAACGAAAACTTTTGAAAATCAGTCTTGGATCGCAAAATCGAAATCGTCAGTTGAGATCAAGAAAATGGAAAATGTTTTGAAAAAAGAATCAAAGATTGTTGAAAATGATGTTGTTAAAATCAAAAGTGAAGATGAATTTCCTCCGATAATCAACAAAGTGAAAACAAGTGTAAAAGAAGAAATTCCAAATGTTATATTTGATTTTCCAAAAACAAATGAAAAGTGTGATGTGATTTTTGGAAGTGTTTCGGAAGTAAAGAAGTCATGGGCTTCATTGTTTGAATGAATTGTTTCTGATGATTGCAGGGGCTGCCCAAGTCAGTTCTATCAAGATGGATTATGGACAGTGGAGCATCACGACATATGACTGGGACTTTAGCTCTTCTTTATGATGTCAAGTCAATCAATGGAAACTATGTTGGGTTCGTAGGGAACCAAGGAGGAAGAATAGTCGGTCAAGGAATGCTTACAAACGGAGTAATATCTTTTGACAAAGTGAATTATATTGTCGAGCTGGAGAAAAACTTGTTGAGTATATCACAGATTTGTGATAAAGACTTCAGTGTGCATTTTACGAAATCTGAATGTTTAGTGTTGAAACCAGCGTTTAAAATCCCTGCTGAGTTGGTGTTGTTGCGAGCTCCGAGGGTAAATGATCTTTATATTTTGGACATGAGTGTCGCAACGCCAACAACTCATCAAAAACAATGTTTTGTCACTAAATCTAAAGCTACTGAAAAGGAAACCATAATGTGGCACCGGAAAATGGGCCATATTCACGTGCGTAAAATGAACTTTTTAGTGCATAATGATTTAGTTGATGGTGTTAATGTGAAAACTTTCATTCGACTGATGATTGTATTGCTTGTAAAAAGGGTAAACAGATTCGGAAGTCTCATCCACCTAAGGCGCTCAACTCTATCAGGTTACCTCTTGAGAGATTGCACATGGATCTCTTCGGGCCTGTCAATGTCAAGAGCATTAGCGGTGATTTATACTGCTTTGTGGTGACAGACGACTTTACGAGGTTTTCATGGGTTGTGTGCTTAGAGCGAAAAGATCAAACGTTCGAGTCTTTGATGATACTTTTCAAGAAAATGGAGACGGTGTACAAACTGCCAATCCGGAGGATTCGAAGTGATAAAGGAACGGAGTTTAAGAATAACAAGATGTACGAGTTTTGTAACGAGAAAGGAATTCTTCATGAATTCAGTGCGCCGTACACTCCACAGCAAAACGGCGTAGCTGAACGAAAGAATTGAACTTTGATTGAAACAGCACGTACGGTGTTAGCCGATTCCAAGCTTCCTATCTTTTTCTGGAGTGAAGCAGTTTCAGTGGCCTGTTATACCCTGAACAGAGTTCTCATTGTCAAGAAACACAAAAAGACTTGCTTTGAGCTGCTGCACCGTTACAAGCCAAATCTTGAATTCTTGGAGCCATTCGGATCGCCTTGCACATTTATCGATGAAAATGGAAAATTTGGAGCCAAAGTGAATGAAGGGTTCTTTGTAGGTTATGCCAGCCCGCTAAAAAGGGTGTTCGTACCTTGTCTGGGGAAGGTGATTCAAGTCCAACACGTGGATTGTCAGAAGCATACACCGTCACCTCAACTTCCCCGACAAAGATTTCTGTTCGACTATGACAAACTCTGGGAGTCGTTTCAACTGCCTGTGGAGCCGAGTGATGAGGAATTGGCATTTCTGTATCAATATCAGCAATATACTTCACAAGAGCCTGTATCTAGTCCGCTGATAGTTCCTCAACCCACCGTGGGGACTCACGACAATGAAGCAGGACCAAGTGGAACTATTCACGAACCACCAGAGGAACCAGCTCCATCATTTGACGTTTCTGACGACTCAGAGGAGGAACCCGCTCCTACCTTTGACGAGGAGCCAAATGACACTTCGCCGGATGTTGTGGATCAAATCGTTGATATCGACATTTCGAATTTGGAATCGGAAGTGGTTGTGCCTGACACGGTGATGCCACGGACATTGTCTTACCACCCTTCAGAACAGATCATTGGTGACCTACAAAGTGGTGTCAAGACCAGACATCAAATAGACCAAGCCTTTACTTGTTTTTACTCTTCTATGGCCAATATGCAGAAAGAAGTCTCACTTAAATGTTTCATTTCGCAGATAGAGCCCAGGACCTACAAGGAAGCATTAACCGAGGACAGTTGGGTGAATGCTATGCAGGAGGAACTGCAACAGTTCGTGAAATTGGGCATCTGGAGACTTGTTGATCTGCCAAGGAATCAGAAGTTAATCAAGAAAAAATGGGTTTTTAAATGTAAGCGTGATGACAGAGGCATTGTGGTGAGAAACAAGGCACGACTTGTGGTTCAAGGCTTCAGCCAACAAGAAGGAATAGATTATGATGAAGTTTATGCACCGGTTGCAAGGCTTGAAGCAATTCGTATTTTTCTAGCCTTTGCATCATGGAAAGATTTTAAAGTTTATCAACTTGACGTCAAATCTGCCTTCCTGTACGACACAATCAGAGAAGAGGTGTACGTGGGGCAACCACCGGGGTTTGCAGATCCACTGAACAGAAACAAGGTCTACCTACTGGATAAAGCATTGTACGGTCTGCACCAGGCCCCGAGAGCCTGGTACGAGACGCTTTCGACGTACTTGCTGGACAACGGGTTCACAAGAGGCATAGTAGACAGCACTTTGTTCATCAAAGAAGAAGCCGGCCACTTGTTGATTGTGCAAATATATGTGGACGATATCATTTTTGGATCCACCAATAACGATCTCTGCAAAGAGTTTGAGAAGGTAATGAAAAAGAAGTTCGAGATGAGTTCGATGGGGGAGATGAAGTTCTTCCTCGGGCTACAGGTACAACAATTGCCCGATGGAATCTTCATACACCACTCAAAGTATGTAAAGGACATGCTCGACAAGTTCGATATGATAGATTGCAGTCCTGCATTCACCCCCTAGCGCAAAATCACGGAATATGTCCAGACGAGCAAGGTGTGAAGATGGACGAAACATTATACCGATCCATTATTGGTTCCTTGATGTATCTTAGAGCTTCCCGTCCGGATATCATGTACCCTACATGCCTTTGCGCCAGATATCAGTCGAATCCGAAGCAATCACATCTGACCATAGTAAAGCGTATATTACGGTATTTGAAAGGTTGCCCAAGCTTCGGCTTGTGGTATCCTAGATCGGGAGACTTTACTTTGTCCGGTTTCGCTGATTCTGATTTTGGTAGCTGTAAACAGAATGCTAAGTCCACCACTGCTGGGTGCCAGTTCTTCGGAACTCGGCTTGTCACCTGGCAGTGCAAGAAACAAACTGCAGTTGCGCTCTCCATATGTGAGGTTGAGTACGTCTCAGCCTCTAGCTGTTGTTCACATATCCTTTGGATCCAACAACAGATGCGCGACTTCGGTTTGCAATTCTTGGATACACCGATTTCGTGGACAATGAAGCACCCATCAATATAACTAAAAATCCGGTTCACCATTCGAAAACCAAACATATTGAAATCCGTCATCACTTTATCCGTGATTATCACGAGAAAAAGTTGATTCGGATTGAACACATCAACACCGATGATCAGAAAGCGGATTTTTACACTAAACCTTTCGACAAAAAGAGATTTTATTATCTTTTGAATCTAAATGGGATGAAGAATCTACAATCTGGGAGGGTAACCGAATGTGAAGCCGAGCTGGGCGGCGATCTGACATGAACCGGTGTCGAGTTGTCAATTTTCTTTGTACAGTTTTTATTTTTTGCGTTTCGATAAAACAAAAACACAAAAAATATGTTTTAGTTTTAGAGGGAGAAAGTTGATTACAGTACAAAAACATGATAAAATTGAAAAAATCCAAAAACATTAGAAAATTTAAAAAATCCAAAAACATTAAAAAATGCAAAAAGAGTTGTGTAGAATAGGGGAAATGATAGTACATCAGCTAAACTTGACACAGTACGCTAAAGATTTGTAACGTATTAAAGCAATTAAGCAGTTTCGTTAAAGATGTGTCGGTAGGTTTTCACGAAATCAGTAAATCGGTTTGGGATATAAACACAAATGTCACTTGCATCCATGTGGGGAACATCTCCAGGATATATAGGTAACCCCTGAAATCCTGTTTGAAGAGTCTCGTATTCTGATATACTAGGTTTTTAGAATCAATGAGGTCTAGGGTATTATTCCGGGAATTCTGCTGAACGGAAGTTCTGACCTAGTCCTTGGATAATACTTTCCGCAAAATGCTTGAAACATAGCATAGCCCTCAGTGATTAGACAATAAAATTGATAATCATCTGTTGTAGCTAAAAGATCTTCTAAAGGGGACATACCGAAAAGTCGAAGCTGATATCTCTCTGCGCATACGGAAGTATCGACCCGAGATCCCTCTGCCCTCACATACCCCTAATTTATGTACAGATATCATTGATGTATAATTACCTGTAAGACTGAATACTAGGATTCAGATATGGGAGTATATTCTGAGGTGGGAAACATATAAATGTAAGTTCTAAAATACTAACTCAGTATCCTGAACAGTTTAAACGTTTTGTGAAAATTTAGGAGGATCAGTATATCGGCAATCTACACGAACTGTTTGATGCTTAAAATGAAATTACAGCTTAATGGTAGCTGTGTCTAGTTGGAAGCTGATATGATCCCCTAACACACTCGCAAAAATATTGTGTGTACATAGTTTCAGTTTATCTAGCTAAAATCCAAAAAGATTTTCTTTTCTCATCTTATGTTTCGACAACCGATGTTGGGAATTGAAAGATCAAAGCCTAAGTGCAGAACATGTCAGTGTTTTGATTAGGGATGGGTAAGCTGGAGATTGCTATTTTGTGATTGGTATAATGTTTGGAAGTTAAAATGAGTGTGATTGTTCAAATAGGTCAAAAGTTCATTCAGTTGAACTGATTTCAGAAAAGAAACGTGCTCAAACTTCATAATTCTGATCATCAAAGGCCATTAACTTGGACTTGATGGATCAAACAGTTAACCAAGGTCATTAGTGGTCATTCTGAAATTGTCAAAAGGTTAAAATTTTTTGAAAATTGAAACAAGGTTTCGCTTATTGGTCACCTAAACAGAGGTTTCGCTTGATTGACTGTTTCATGTGTTCCGCTTAAAATTGCAAATAAGGTTTCACTTGAGTGTCAAAGGTCAGAGAAGCGAAACCTCATCACCTATATTAGGTTAGAGGTTCTGCTTGTCAGTCATTTTACCTTTCGCTTATTTGACAACTCACTCACCGGCGATTTGAAGCGAAAACCATTTCCGGCCATTTCCAATCGTTCTGCTGCCCGATTTTCATCTGTTTCTGTTTCATTAGTAGTGTATTGATCATGGGCAAGGTAAGTTTCTGTTCAATTCATTTGATTTCATACTGTATTTGACTTGTCGGCACCTGTTTTGACACTGAACATAGATTTAGGTGTGTACATGTGAAATTGACGATTGATAGTGATCATTTGCAGTTGCCTTAATGTCTAGATCATCATATGATACTTTGATTGTTTCAGTTTAGATGCCTGATGATGTTTGTTGTTGTCGGACCGTTACTATTCTAGTTTTAGGGTTTTAGAAGTATGAAAATTGAAATTTAAACATATATCCAGACTCGGTTTTGTCTAATTAACAGGTGGGTAAATTCAATTGTTGGATTTGATCTGTTTAGAAGTGTGTATTGAGTGTTTCGCTTAAATGTACATATTTCAGATATTCCGCTTATATGAACAGTGACATGTTTCGCTTGTAAGCTCACTCACATGTTCCGCTTATTTGGTCATACATCATATGTTTCGCTTATAAGTGATTGTGTATTTTGCTTATATGTTCACAAGTGTTTCGCTTGAATGTACAATAATATATTTCGCTTATAAGAACATCAATGTGGTCCGCTTGAATAGTCTTGTTATATTTCGCTTATATGTACAACACATGGTTTCGCTTATAAGAATTTTAATGTTTAAAAATTTCTATGAGACTGATTCATTGTGTGTGTGATTTGCAGGTGTCAAATGTGGTATTTGATCCTCTTCACAACAACTGTTGTGAGTTGGATATTCAAAAGTATCCAGATCTTGTAAATTTCAGTGGAATTTTAGAGTTCATGAGTCGTATTCCAATTAAAAAGGCATTGACTGATCAGAGACCGGTGTATAGATCTCATATTGAATGATTTTGGAAGAATGTCGTATACGATGATCAAAATAAGGTTATCTCTTCAGTGGTAGAAGTTGATGGAAAGTTGGAGACAATTCTTGTTATTGAAGCTCTCATACGTGAAGTAATCAACTTTCCTGATGAAGTAGATTCAACGATGAGATTTCCAGAACGAATGGTGAAGGGATGTATGTTGAGGATGGGATATTAAGGAGCGCTGAATGCTGGAAACTACTTAAAGTCAAAATTCACCAAGCCTTACAAGTTTTTGATCCATTGTGTTCTGTTGTCCTTAAGCCACACTAAAGGAAGTTATGATGCAATGAGAGATTATCAAATGAATATGGTGACTGCATTGGTATTAAACAAGAAGTATAACTTTTTGCACATCATATTTCATTTCATGGCCGAGAACATCACAACTAAGGTCAAGTCTTGGACGTATCCGAGATTTGTACAGATGCTAATTGATCATGCGTATCCGGAGATTGACAGAAACATCAAGGATAATTTATTAGTGCAATCTCACATGAATGAAGTGACTATCAAACAGCTTGTCAGATATCATCCAAACCATCCAGAACCAACAATTGATACTGTATACTTTGGTGCTGTTAAAGATTCAAATTACGTCGATCCAGATCCAGTTGAACACCAGAACTAGAGAAATGAAGAAGAGATGAAGGAAGCGGCATATGCTGATGAATTGAAAATTCTTGCCGGTTTCAAAAACACTAAGAATGAGTGGTATGTGAAGGAATCTGGAAGAAGACGTAGGAAAGCCACTCCAATTGTTAAAGAAAGTGAAGGATCGTCATCAAAGCCGAAAAAGAAGCAAAAGAAAGCAGCATCAATGTCTTTAGTTGATGAACCGGAAGAAGATAATCCAGTGGTAACAGCAGAGAAAGAACAAGTGACAACTACAACTGATGATCCATTTAATGTTGATGTGCTATTTAATGCAGATATGTTGGAAACATGGCCAGAAGTTGTGGCAAACGTTGAACAAGTCGCAAATGTTGAAGCCCAGAAAGATAAAGAAAAAGTTGCTGATGATATTGAGGGTGACGATGTTGATAAAAGCACAACAAGTTCATCAAGTTCTTCAGATGATGGTATTGATGAGGTTGAAAGCCGGAAAAGAATTCAAGATGAAATAGAAAAAGAGAATATGTTGAGAAAGAGAAAAAGACAAGAGAAAGATGACGATGATGTCTATGTACCCTCTCCAGAGCATGTCTCAGGATCACAATCTTCTCCAAAAGCAAGAAAGAAAGCTGGTGGTCGTAAGAAAGTAGTTTCTCCAAGAATACGCAAAGTCAATCCAAAGAAATCTCCGAAGATCGTGCTAAAGAAGAAACCATCAAAAGAAAGTACAAAGCCTCCCACACCACCACATGAACCAACATCACCACAATCACCTATTCATCAATCACCTCCCAGACAACCTACTCCTCAACAACAATCCTCACCACCTAGACTTCCAACACCTCCAAGACAACCATCACCGATTCATCAATCACCACCACCACAACAAACCTTATTCACTTCACAAGATCTATTTGGTACACCTCCACTCACTCAGATGCAACCTGGTTCTTCTAGCAGAGGTCTTTATACACCACAGGATAATCTTATGGACATCGGAAATTTCGACTTTGCAAATAATGATCAATTGTTGAAGTTGGAGAAAAAGGTGGAGGAAGTGATAGTAGAAAACAAGAAGCTTGTTGCTGAAAACAAGAAGGTGTCTGATAGAGAAAGATTTCTTGAAATTCGTGTGAAGAAGTTAGAGGATGAAAATCAAGTGTTGGTGAAAAAGATTGACGCTGATCAATCTGAAATTGATATATTTAAAGTACGTGTTACGGAGCTTGAAGAAGAAAAGTCTAGAAAAGATAATCAGAATGAATACTTCAAGCTAAAGAACAAAGAACTGGAAGCAGCTAAAAAATCAAGAAATCATGAATTCTACATGCTGAGTAAAGTCGTTGAAAGCATGCTTGGAACTTCAATTGAACAAAAATTCGAAGAGCTGCAAGTAGAAGAGATTAGAGCTGAACGTCAAGCAGAAATTGAAAGACAGATGAAAGACAAAGGTAAGGGAATTGAAGGTAGTTCTGCTGTGACAGAAAGATTAATTGTTCCTTCAATGGTCGTTGAGAATCCCGAGCCTATTTCTGCTATTTCTGGTCTCTTTGAAGATGAAACAACTCTTGTAGAGTTAGAAGGATCTAGTAGTGATGATGATGATGGGGAAGAGGAGGAAGAAGAGAAAGAGGATAAAGATGAAAAAGTATTTTCTGCTAGCAGTCACAGTTCAGAAGATGGTGATGATGATGACGCTGCAGGTGGTACTGGTTTAAGAGTAACTGAAGGTTCTTCTGAACAAGATGTTGATAATCTAATGAATGATACTATTAATGAAGAATCAGGGGAAGCTAGTGGAAAGGGGGAGTCTAGCAAATCTCAGATCGTTGAGTATTCTGAGAAGTTGTTCTTGAGTTTAGATGTTTACAGAGAAATATTGCAAAATGTGAATCCTGAATTCAGGATTGATTCTGAAGAAGATTTAGAGTCTTTTGATATTAATCAACAGCCTGAATACTCGTACAAGTATGTTGAAGAGGCTGATAAATATGATCGAGTTGAGATTGAAGATTGTACAGATGATGAAGATGTGGCTGAAGATACTTCTAAGTATCCTACACTTATGGAATTCTTTGCTGAAGAAAACAGAGAAGAGTTAAGGCAGAAAGTAGCTGGGGCTGTGAAAGATAAAACCTTCGACAGTACTCAAAAAGAGATGGAAAAGGAAGATAGGCCGAAGTGGTTCAAGAAAAGTCACGAGAGAAAGTTTAAAAGACCTTTGAAGTATTTCAAACGTGATCAAAGTGTTTCTCTTGGTGATATTATCAGTTGGGGATTTTTACCGCAGGTGAATGCATATGCAATCCGAAGAGAGTATGGTGTCCAGTACTTTGAACGTTTATATGACATCATGTCATTACCTTCGTGGGATGTCGATGAACTAGCAAAGGTAAAATGTTTGGATTATCCTGTTCGGAAGCTTGATGTTGCTATGTGGGGATACATTAAATTTGAATCATTAAAAGAATTTCGCAAATGGAAGCCACATCATCCAAAGCGTGTGTAGAGGATTAACCCTGAAACTGGAGTTGAAGAAACCATCTTGAATGTCAAGCCTCCAAGAACGATGAAAACAATTCCGATGTCTCAGATGGAACAGGAATTTTATAAAGGCTTCATTGGTTGGGTGTACAGTTGTATTACAACAGAAGCAATCATTACTTACAGAGCTGGAGGGGAGATTAGAGAAATTCATGTTTATGATCCAATGTGGCTGGTTAATTGCTCAGCGAAGGATATAGAATGTCTTTTCATTAACAAGATTCACTATCAACCAGCAGACAGAGAACAAGCGCAGCAATTTCAACGTGTAGTTTCTCTTTTGTCACACCCCCAAAATCCACCCGCGGAATACCACCGCTTGGGAGCGTGACTGACCAGGATCAAGCCATCAATCATATCAAACATAGCATATATAAAAGTAAATAATGTAAATCATCATGACATGATTGATGTTTCAAAACCAACATCGTTTAAGTAGCGGAAGCATAGTAAGTAATCTCAAAATAGTTATACGAGTAATAAGTTCATAAATAGTTCACGATCCGTATCCCACAACGACCTGCTCCTCCCTGTGCAAGCTCCAGTATACCTAAGGTCCTGCAAGGCATGCAGCAAATAATCAACAAACTAGTTGAGCGAGTTCACAGCAAGTAAGTTCATAACGTAATGCATAAGTATAGCTAGTGGGGGCTTCCCATACTAGTGATCGTAATACTGGTGGGGGCTTCCCATGTTTATCCTGGCTAATGAGGGCTTCTCATTAACGGTACTTACTAGACTAACTTCCGACCATGTGTTCTTCTTTACCGAGAACAGGAAAACGTACAGGGTCACGTAGGCTTTACGTGACGTGCCCTTCCCCGAGGACAGTGGTACGCGTGGGGGCTACGTAGGCTTTACGCAGCGTGGCCTTCCGACCTGGAAGCCAGTAGATGGTATTGGGTTACGTAGGTTTTACGTAACGTGTCCTTCCCGACCCGGGAGACATATGGCAAGTATACTGGGTTACGTAGGCTTTACGTAACGTGTCCTGACTAACCTGAGGACGATGGTCTATAGTCTGGTATAAGCGTAAGTACGAGTATTTATTCCATAACCAACATATCCAACCCAATTCCCAACCCGGGAATCCCATGCCTTGGCTGTGTGAACTCACCTTGGTTTGCTCGGCAGATACACAGAAAGTACAAGTAGCAAGTAATTGGTCACTCACGTCCTATCATGGTTATTATACGAGTCAGGTTCGTATATAGCACGTATGTAGTAATCACGTATAGTCATGGCATCCATATACGCACGTAAGCAGGTAATACATAGCATGTGTGGATCCAATTGTCTAAGTCCACCAGTACCCGGCCCAATAACATAAGCAGCCCAATAACAAAACAATCCAGATTCTCAATCGGCCCAAATAGCAATCACATACAAGTCCATTAATAAACAGTCCACAATTCAAATCGTTGGGCTCAATAGATTGGGCCCGTGACAGTGAAGGCCCAACAGTGTGCGTGTAAACGATGGTCTCGAGTCGCAACGGAGATCTCGAGTCGCAACCGGAGATTACGAGTCGCAACAGCTGGTTGCGAGTCGCAATGGAGATCTCGGTTCATCATGGTCTGGTTACGACTGGTCATGTGCTGGTTACGAGTCGCAACGGGACTCGCAACCGTGGTTTCGGCTGGTGCTGTTTGTGGTCTCGAGTCGAGACGGGGAGGTTTCGACTCGCAATCTGAGTCGCAACCGGCTGTGTAACTGATTTCCATAATTTTAGTCAATTAAATCCCATGATTTCAGCTAACAGTTTTGGTCAGTTTCGGTAACAGATCAATTAACATAATTTCAACAATCATTTAGCATGATATCGATCAAACAGAACAATTGTAACACAAATTCATAAGAACCCTAATTATACCATGCATGAACACATCTAACAAACCAACATTCAAGCTAACCCGATGCATACTATAGCCGATTACTTGATCATTCGGTAATACCACAAGAACATCGATCCTTATGAAATTCATACATATATCCGGTTCATATCTAAGCCAATAGCATGATTATCAAAACAGCCGATTTCTATATATATTAATACATTCAGTTCTAAGATAATCATAACTACAAACTGATTATATACAAATCAATTCGAGGACCAAACATAACCACATAATCTAACTGGTCCTAGTTCATCATCATGCAAATTCCAATCGGTTCGATCTAAGCATGTAATCAAAACATCATTTACCACAAAAGCATAAACATCATACTAACCGATTACAAGTAACGAGATGTGATCCGAACAATAGGGTGATCGGGTGGCCTTGTGCTTCGGTTCCTAATCCAGCCGAGAGAGATGGAGAGCAAAGCTTCTAGGGTTTGTGTGTGTGATTTGCAAAAGTGGTAAAACAAAACCCCTAACTCGGTTTTGTTGTTGCGAGTGGGGAGTGGGCCGAACCCACATGGGCTGCCCTAGTAACCCGTGTGCAAAGCATAAGACCCGAATGGGCTTGTGCGAGTGTGGGTGTGTTGTGCGGTCCGATTCATACATGTACAAATAGTAAACATCAAGCACATAACACAACATTCATTCAATAAATGTAATCACGTAATCACACTAGTTCAATGGTTACACGTAATGTACGAGACGGTAAAGTACGAGTTGTCACATTATCCCCAACTAATTGGAAATTTCGTCCCGAAATTTGGTATGCACTCACTGAGGAAGCTAGGTAAACTGTACTGTTCACTGATTTTCCTGGGGTGTCACATCCTCCCCCCGTTGATCTGGAATTTCGTCCCGAAATTCCGAAGTAGTAGCTTCAGCCTCAGTAGTGGTTGCCTTGTTCCCGAATAACTGGGGGTACTTTTCTGTCATCCTGTCTTCGCGTTCCCAGGTGTACTCTGGGCCACGTTTGGAGTTCCAACGAACTCGGACAAGAGGGATTCTCTTGTGTTTGAGGACCTTCACATCCCGGTCCGTGATTTCTACTGGTTCCTCAACGAACTGCAACCGCTCGTCGATAGTGAGTTCCTTAAAAGGAATGATGAGATTTTCATCTGATAGGCACTTCTTTAGGTTCGATACATGAAAGACATTGTGAACTGCCCCGAGTTCAGCTGGTAAATTCAACTTGTAGGCTACCTTGCCAATCTTTTCTATGATTTCGAATGGTCCGACGTACCGCGGATTCAGTTTGCCCCGTTTGCCAAAACGTACCACACCCTTCCAGGGTGAAACTTTCAATAAAACCCGGTCCCCGACCTCAAATTCCAATGGCTTTCTACGCTTATCCGCGTAGGCTTTCTGACGGTCGCGTGCTGCCGCCATGCGTTGTCGTATCTGTGCAATCTTTTCTGTGGCGTCCACTACAATCTCTGGACCCGTGATCTGACTATCCCCCACCTCTGCCCAGCAGAGGGGTGACCGGCATTTACGCCCGTACAATGCCTCGAATGGAGCGGCTTGAATGCTGGTATGGTAACTGTTATTGTAAGAAAACTCCACCAAAGGGAGATGCTTTTCCCAGCCGTTGCCGAAATCGATAACGCATGCCCGAAGCATGTCTTCAAGCGTTTGAATCGTACGCTCAGACTGCCCATCCGTCTGAGGATGATATGCTGTGCTCATGTCTAATCGTGAGCCGAAAGATTTATGCATTGCTTGCCAAAGCTCTGACGTGAATCGTGCATCGCGATCCGAAATGATAGATGTGGGCACCCCGTGCCTCGAGACAACTTCTTTGAGATAGACGTCTGCGAGTGTGGAGAACTTGTCCGTTTCCTTAATCGGCAGGAAGTGTGCAGACTTGGTGAGTCGATCAACTATGACCCATATTGTATCGTTCCCACGCTGGGATCTAGGTAGGCCTGTAACGAAATCCATGGAAATTTCTTCCCATTTCCACTGTGGTATCTTAGGCTGCTGAAGTAGCCCTGCTGGCTTCTGATATTCGACCTTGACTCTTGCACAGGTCAAGCATTTTCCAACGTACGTAGCAATGTGAGCCTTCATACTAGGCCACCAATAAGTAGTGCTGATATCGTGGTACATCTTATCCGACCCTGGATGTACCGAATAGCGAGACTTGTGAGCTTCATCCATTACAAGTTCGCGTAAACCGCCATAAAGTGGGACCCAAATCCGGCCCGTTACATAGTAGGCGCCGTCTGCCTTCTGTTCCATTTGCTGTCGTGAGCCGCGTAAGGCTTCAGCCTTGACGTTTTCGGGCTTCAGTGCTTCTGTCTGAGCATTTCGTATCTGTGCTGGAAGGCTAGACTGAATCGTAAGCTGTAGCGCTCGCACGCGCTTCGGTAAAGTGTCCTTTCGACTAAGGGCATCAGCCACAACATTGGCTTTGCCTGGATGATACTTGATAGCGCATTCGTAGTCATTAAGTAACTCG
This sequence comes from Helianthus annuus, assembly GCF_002127325.2. Lineage (NCBI taxonomy): Eukaryota > Viridiplantae > Streptophyta > Magnoliopsida > Asterales > Asteraceae > Helianthus > Helianthus annuus. The sequence goes on along the minus strand of NC_035449.2, from coordinate 164,454,350 downwards.
ACCCATCGTCGTTGACGCATGTTCAAATCCTTCTGCTTAAGAATATGCTCGAGACTCCTGTGATCGGTGTAAATCGTGCACCTGGTACCGTACAGGTAGTGTCGCCATATCTTAAGCGCAAAAACAACGGCTCCCAGCTCTAAATCGTGCGTCGTGTAGTTTCGTTCGTGAACCTTGAGTTGACGAGAGGCGTAAGCGATAACCTTGTCGCGCTGCATTAACACACACCCCAATCCCCGAATGGATGCATCACAATATACTACAAAATCTTCTGTGCCCTCTGGCAGTGAAAGAATAGGTGCGCTGCAAAGCCTATCCTTTAAGTGCTGAAAAGCAGTCTCCTGGGGCTCTCCCCAGCGATAGGTAACACCCTTCTGTGTCAGTAACGTAAGCGGCTGAGCAATCTTCGAGAAATCCTTGATAAACCGTCTGTAGTAACCTGCCAGACCCAAGAATTGGCGTATCTCTGTCGGTGTACGCGGTGCAGGCCAGTTTCTGATCGAATCTACCTTGGATGGATCAACATGGATCCCATCCTTGTTCACTACGTGGCCTAAGAAGTGGACTTCACGAAGCCAGAAGTCGCATTTAGAAAGCTTGGCGTACAACTGTTCCTTCCGAAGGAGTTCCAAAATAAGACGAAGGTGCTGCTCGTGTTCCTCCCGACTCTTGGAGTAAATCAGAATGTCGTCGATAAATACTATGACGAACTTGTCGAGATAGGGTTTGCACACCCTGTTCATAAGATCCATAAATACAGCAGGCGCGTTCGTTAACCCAAATGGCATGACGAGAAACTCGTAGTGACCGTAACGAGTTCTGAAAGCTGTCTTGGAGACGTCCTCATCCCGGACTCTCAGCTGATGGTACCCTGACCTTAAATCTATCTTCGAATAGTAGCACGACCCTTGCAACTGGTCGAATAAGTCGTCGATGCGCGGAAGAGGATAACGGTTCTTCACCGTCACCTTGTTCAGTTCCCTGTAGTCTATACACATCCTGAACGTACCGTCTTTCTTTTTCACAAAAAGTACTGGAGCTCCCCAAGGCGAAGAGCTTGGTCGTATGAAACCCTTTTCCAAGAGCTCTTGTAATTGCTTTGACAATTCCTCCAATTCCGATGGAGCTAGGCGATATGGTGCGCGAGCTATGGGTGCTGCTCCCGGAGCGAGCTCGATCTGAAATTCGACCTGACGATGAGGCGGTAATCCAGGTAAGTCTTCAGGGAACACCTGAGGATAGTCACGTACAACTGGTATATCCTCCAATTTCTTCTCTTTTGCTGATGCGTCTGTAACGAGAGCCAGAATGGCTGTGTGACCTTTACGTAAGCATTTCTGAGCCTTCAAGAAAGAGATGATGCCAACCACAGCACCACTCTTGTCGCCTTGAACTTCGAGAGGTTCCTGACCCGAACGAGGAATGCGAATAACCTTTTCGCTGCATAAGATTTCTGCCTGGTGTTGGGAAAGCCAATCCATCCCAATCACGACGTCGAAGCTACCCAAAACTATGGGAATGAGATCAATGGAGAAGGCTTGACCAGCTAGGATAAGATTACAACCTTGAACTATGTGCGTGGCTTCTAGACTTTTACCGTTAGCTAACTCTACTACATGTTTGGTGGGTAAAAGTGTTGGTGCACGTTTTAGCAGTTGACACATTTTCACAGACATATAGCTTGTATCCGCACCCGAATCAAACAAAACAGTAACGTAAATATTGTCGAGGAGAAACTTACCCATAACTACGTTGGGATCGTTCACTGCGTCGCCTCGACCTAGCACAAAAGCGCGACCACGAGCTTCATTGCCGTTGTTGTTGTTTCCACCGTTATTGTTGCCGTTGCCCTGGTTGTTGTTGTTGCGATTCTGGTTCAACTGAGGACAATCGCGTTTGAAGTGACCTTCAGCCCCACACTGGAAACACCCCCGGTTTCCACGCTGTGGCTGCTGCTGCTGCTGGTTCTGGTTCTGTGGAGCTGGTTGCTGAGGCTGCTGATTCTGATTTGCAGGACGAGGGCTCCTACAGTCTTTAGCCTCGTGACCCATCTTAAGACACCTTTGACAACGACCCTTGTTACATGGGCCGTGGTGATGCCTGTTGCAGTTGTGGCACCTGGGTTGACTACCCTGATATCTCCTCTGTCTGTGACTACCAGAGGATTGCTGACTGGGGCTCTGGTAGTGATCGATCTTCTGCTGCTGAGCTTGTGGCTGAACAGATGCTGAACCTTTGCTGGAATCCCCATCCCACTTTCTTTTACTGTCACCAGATGTAGCAGGAGTAACTGAGGTGGTGACATTAGCAGTAGCATTAACACGCTTGGGCAGTCTATTCTGATCCACTGCCTGATCGGTGATACGGTGAGCGAGACGCTGGATCTCCTGGATGTTTTCGAGGTTAGCCGACGTCACGTGGCTTTGAATCTCTGGCACCAATCCCTTGAGATACAACTCAATGCGCTTGTATGGAGGGTCCACCATAGTAGGACACAGAACGGCTAGCTCATTAGACCGTTTAGTATACGCCTCGATTTCCGATCCAACCATTCTCAAGTTATACAGCTCGTCTTCTAGCTTGTGAATATCCTCACGTGTGCAATACTCACGCTTGATGAGTTCCTTGAAATCGTTCCATGGGGTGGCGTTAGCAGCTGCCAACCCTAAGATTTGGACTTGGGCGTTCCACCAAGTCAGTGCTATCCCTTCCAAAGTACCGGTAGCAAACTTGACCTTGCGAGCCTCAGGGCACTCGCACATCTCGAATACTGACTCTAGTTTCTCGAACCAGTGGAGGAGTCCAACCGCTCCTTCTGTGCCGCTGAAAGAGTTTGGACGACAGTCCATGAAATTCTTGAAAGTGCAGACAGGCTGCTGCGCGTGTTGACCTATTGTGTACGAATAGGACGAAGTTAAATACGTGAGTTAATGTAGGATCTAAAGATCCTAGTGTGTGCCTATACTGCAGGATATACTACCTGCTTGAGCTGCTGCAACTGCCGCAGCAACTTGAGCTTGAACGAGAGCCTCTAGCTGGGCTTGTGTCATGTTGATTCGTCCAGACATGATCTTCATAGTAACAAGTAGCATACGTAAGAATGGTTCGCGAGTAGGGCGATGACAGAAAAGCGTAGGCATATAGGTGTTCTCATGTAATCAAAGTATGTGTATCTATGCGTAATGCGAGCAAAGTTCTAAGCAGTTCTAGCAAACAGGCAACAAACATAAACCTTATTACCTAGGATGTCGAGTCTTGCACGTGGAGCGAAGCGTCGTTGTGGATCGTTGAGAGCACTGTTCTGGTTATAGTCCGGTTTTAATAAAAACGTTTTCCCCATATTAAAACCAAGTTCTCTATAACCAATGGCTCTGATACCAATCTGTCACACCCCCAAAATCCACCCGCGGAATACCACCGCTTGGGAGCGTGACTGACCAGGATCAAGCCATCAATCATATCAAACATAGCATATATAAAAGTAAATAATGTAAATCATCATGACATGATTGATGTTTCAAAACCAACATCGTTTAAGTAGCGGAAGCATAGTAAGTAATCTCAAAATAGTTATACGAGTAATAAGTTCATAAATAGTTCACGATCCGTATCCCACAACGACCTGCTCCTCCCTGTGCAAGCTCCAGTATACCTAAGGTCCTGCAAGGCATGCAGCAAATAATCAACAAACTAGTTGAGCGAGTTCACAGCAAGTAAGTTCATAACGTAATGCATAAGTATAGCTAGTGGGGGCTTCCCATACTAGTGATCGTAATACTGGTGGGGGCTTCCCATGTTTATCCTGGCTAATGAGGGCTTCTCATTAACGGTACTTACTAGACTAACTTCCGACCATGTGTTCTTCTTTACCGAGAACAGGAAAACGTACAGGGTCACGTAGGCTTTACGTGACGTGCCCTTCCCCGAGGACAGTGGTACGCGTGGGGGCTACGTAGGCTTTACGCAGCGTGGCCTTCCGACCTGGAAGCCAGTAGATGGTATTGGGTTACGTAGGTTTTACGTAACGTGTCCTTCCCGACCCGGGAGACATATGGCAAGTATACTGGGTTACGTAGGCTTTACGTAACGTGTCCTGACTAACCTGAGGACGATGGTCTATAGTCTGGTATAAGCGTAAGTACGAGTATTTATTCCATAACCAACATATCCAACCCAATTCCCAACCCGGGAATCCCATGCCTTGGCTGTGTGAACTCACCTTGGTTTGCTCGGCAGATACACAGAAAGTACAAGTAGCAAGTAATTGGTCACTCACGTCCTATCATGGTTATTATACGAGTCAGGTTCGTATATAGCACGTATGTAGTAATCACGTATAGTCATGGCATCCATATACGCACGTAAGCAGGTAATACATAGCATGTGTGGATCCAATTGTCTAAGTCCACCAGTACCCGGCCCAATAACATAAGCAGCCCAATAACAAAACAATCCAGATTCTCAATCGGCCCAAATAGCAATCACATACAAGTCCATTAATAAACAGTCCACAATTCAAATCGTTGGGCTCAATAGATTGGGCCCATGACAGTGAAGGCCCAACAGTGTGCGTGTAAACGATGGTCTCGAGTCGCAACGGAGATCTCGAGTCGCAACCGGAGATTACGAGTCGCAACAGCTGGTTGCGAGTCGCAATGGAGATCTCGGTTCATCATGGTCTGGTTACGACTGGTCATGTGCTGGTTACGAGTCGCAACGGGACTCGCAACCGTGGTTTCGGCTGGTGCTGTTTGTGGTCTCGAGTCGAGACGGGGAGGTTTCGACTCGCAATCTGAGTCGCAACCGGCTGTGTAACTGATTTCCATAATTTTAGTCAATTAAATCCCATGATTTCAGCTAACAGTTTTGGTCAGTTTCGGTAACAGATCAATTAACATAATTTCAACAATCATTTAGCATGATATCGATCAAACAGAACAATTGTAACACAAATTCATAAGAACCCTAATTATACCATGCATGAACACATCTAACAAACCAACATTCAAGCTAACCCGATGCATACTATAGCCGATTACTTGATCATTCGGTAATACCACAAGAACATCGATCCTTATGAAATTCATACATATATCCGGTTCATATCTAAGCCAATAGCATGATTATCAAAACAGCCGATTTCTATATATATTAATACATTCAGTTCTAAGATAATCATAACTACAAACTGATTATATACAAATCAATTCGAGGACTAAACATAACCACATAATCTAACTGGTCCTAGTTCATCATCATGCAAATTCCAATCGGTTCGATCTAAGCATGTAATCAAAACATCATTTACCACAAAAGCATAAACATCATACTAACCGATTACAAGTAACGAGATGTGATCCGAACAATAGGGTGATCGGGTGGCCTTGTGCTTCGGTTCCTAATCCAGCCGAGAGAGATGGAGAGCAAAGCTTCTAGGGTTTGTGTGTGTGATTTGCAAAAGTGGTAAAACAAAACCCCTAACTCGGTTTTGTTGTTGCGAGTGGGGAGTGGGCCGAACCCACATGGGCTGCCCTAGTAACCCGTGTGCAAAGCATAAGACCCGAATGGGCTTGTGCGAGTGTGGGTGTGTTGTGCGGTCCGATTCATACATGTACAAATAGTAAACATCAAGCACATAACACAACATTCATTCAATAAATGTAATCACGTAATCACACTAGTTCAATGGTTACACGTAATGTACGAGACGGTAAAGTACGAGTTGTCACATCTTTGCTTTCAGAAAAGCATAAATTCTGAAAGTAAATGGAAATCATCTTGGTGGTCGCTGGACGAGACAATGAAAAGGAAAGCTAAACGTGAAAGCCAAAAGCTTGCTGAAAAGAAAGGAATGTTTATGAAGATGCAAGCTGAAGAAGAGAAAGCAAGGAAGAAAGAGAATGAAAAAATCAGTGTTGCGCTGAGTAGGAAGCCAAAATCAAGGGAAGAGACGTATAGAGCAGTTTGAAGACCCGAAGACTAGACGAAGACTTTGGCTTTATCCAAGGGGGAGTTTGTTGGTGCATAATGTCCAAAGCCTGCGTCTTAGTTGTAGTTAATCAATGTATAGGGTCTGTTTTGGTTAATTATGTATTTTACAGGGGTTATAGATGTAAATGTATGGATTTCATGTAAAGGTTTCGCTTGAATGATCATATGCCATACAAGCGAAACTAATTGATAAGGTTTCGATTGTATGGTCTTGTCATTTCAAGCGAAACTATCACTAGTATATATACCCCTTCAAATCTTTCACATTTGTAACTTTCATATCATCAGAAGGCCGAACTGCTGACCGTGTTTTTCTTGAAGATTTAATGTGAAAGCAAGTTTAAAGTGATTTCTATCTGTTTTCTACTCATTTCTTCATCTAATTTGCTTTGATTCAAGCCATACTTGTATTTCCGCTACATGTCTGGTTGGTACTAGCTCAGATTGTCTCATAGGAAGGGCAAACTCGATCCTACAAGAAGTTACACAAACACTTGGAGTGATCTTGTGAACTCATGACAAGTATAAATAACATGGCCATTTCATTGTTTCATCCACCCTTGATCTGAATTTCTCTAAGTTGAAGTCATTTACTTCATACCTGAGATTATTTAGATCAAGTTCTCCCTAGCAAGGACCCTTTGTAAGCTTCCTTCGTTCTTTTATCGCTTTCCTAGCTTAAAAGTCAAACAGTGTTTGGCTTTCAGTTTTGACCAGTCAATGGTCAATGCAAAGTTCGTTTGAACATTGCAACGTGATTTTAATCACGATTGTTATAATCCTTAGCGATTATACCTACTGATTACCACGTTGACTAGTCGTAGTGACAAGTCAAAGTTTCGGTCAAATGCGTTTTAGCACGCATTTTTCAATGAAACTACTTTTAGGTATCAAAACACTTTGTTTTGATACCAAATCAGTTTTCTAATTTAGTTAAACATGTTTTGACATGTTTAACTCGTCACTATTAGTTTTGTGCTTGTTTAGGGTCGTAAGTTAAGCGGTCTAAACAACCGCTTAGACTTTCGAACCCGACCCGTTTGGTCGATCATTAGGATCCAACCAAGCATGTTTAGTGATTATAGTTGCATAAGGAATAACCTCTGAGGTTATACCTTATGATCACATTGGATTGGTTAGTTATTTGTTAAGTAACTTGTATACCCATAGGAAATAACCAAAATGCCCTTTTGAAGCATAAATCCGTATTTTGCCTATGAGAACATATTTTTGACATATAATCTGATTTAGTAACATGCTTAGGGATAATTGGGCATGTAAGACTTGACATAGCTCATAGTTAACCATCTGACCATAGTTTTACGCAAACGACGCATTATAGTAGCTTATACTACCATAATAGGTCGAAACGGGTCAAAAGCACTTAGGTAGACTTCCAAATCAGAATGTTAGCTCTATTAAATCATACCATATGAGTTCAAATACTCGTTTGATTTATAAAACATCATTCTATCCTATCTACCGATTTAGGATCCGATTATTAACATAGTTACCTATATGAGGTGTCGTTTGATTCGTGATCCTTGGAGCTTTAGTTGGTCTTATTCACAAGACTAATAAGCAAACCCAAGTGAGAACATAGTTTCCCCTCTTTTACCGTTCTCAATTACTTTGGGGTGATACACATGTGCATACTTGTTATTTTAGAACTTTTCATGCTTTTATGACATAAACATGCTAGTTTCACCTAGTACATATCTAGTACATGTTTTCAATTATGTTTTGCTATGTATGTTAAGCATGCTAGCACATTGATTCATTACACATTTGTTGCATATGTTTACTTAGCATATGGACACATTGTTTTTACATGACATTTCTGCTATGTATGTTTACTGAGCATGCTAGCACATTGTTTTACATGAACATTTCTACTATGTATGTTTACTTATCATACTTAGTACATGGTTTCGCCACTGATCGGTAAGATAGTATCCACGCTTGTACAAGTGGTTGTTCACGTAAAATGGGCATTTTGGTGCAGTACCATTTCGTTGAGTAAGAAATAACGGAGATTGTTGGAGCACATTGATGTCGTTTTGTGAACCTGGTGGACCACAAAAAGTATGCCAAATCCACAAATCTTGAGAGGCCACCGCTTCGAGCATAACTGTCGGGTAACTGTGATCCCCCTCATATATTGTCCCTTCAACTCTGTTGGACACATTCTCCAAACAAAATGTGTACAATCAAGACTACCCAACATCCCAGGAAGGTGATGTATATTCTCATGAGCTTGGTACAAGAGCGAAACATCGTGGCTAGTAGGTCTACGTAAGAACTCGAAAGCTGATAAATTACAAACCGTTTCGCAAAAATTTTCTAAACAATCACGGGAAGTCCTTTCAGCCATATTTAAATACTCGTCGTGCTCGTCTGGAGAGGTACCAGTTACAAGTTGCTTAATCGCCAACGTAACTTTTTGCATCGGTGTAAAACTCTTCTTCATTCTCGCATCCAGGGTCTCTTGAAACCACGAGTTATTCGCTTGCACGTCACTCAGAATTTTTAAAAACAACCTTTTCGACATACGAAACCTATGACGAAAAAAACCTCTAAATTGAATTTGGGCTCCTCGGCAAAATAATCTCTCATAAGGGTTTCGTGACATTTCTCTCGATCTTGACAGACAGATTTCCTTTTTCTAGAAGTACCCGTGTCTTCCAGTTCGGCTGCTTCGGTAATAAGATTTTGGAAAAAAAATTAAACTACTATCGCTTGAGGAAGAATCATCGTCTTCACTAATATCAAATGAAATGAATAGCGGTGGTATATCATCCATTATTTAGAAAATAGAAGTGAAAAATGGAGGAAATGAAAATTTGAGTTGGATGGAGAAGAAAATGGTGAAAAATAGTGTTGAATGGTATTGTTTTTATAAAGAAAAGATGATTTTTTTTAATAAACGGCTAGTTCCCAACAGCTAGTTAACGACTATATTCAACAAACAATCACACTCAATCAATCGGTGACTACTCACCGCCCTCCACACTCACCGCTCACCGATTTAGGGGCGGCATAACCTTACCAATCGGCAAACTCCATTCACCGAATCAGTCCCCGTATGCATACCGTCCCTCCTAACCCTAAGCTTTTTTTTAACGTTAGATAAACCTTTTATAAATTCTCCCCCCAATATTTCAAAATTTGAAAGTTCCACATATTTTTATTTTTGTATTATATCTTCTATTTTTAATAATACTAGTTGATTTTCCGCCTGCGCGTTGCGGCGGGGACCTAATGTCTGTGAAACGCGTGTCGGCAACAACAAGCAGATACCGAATATCAAAACATAAATAAAAATGGCGTGGTAACGATAGTCACTTCGTCCTAAAAAACGATTTTAAATAATCTAATATATAATAGTAAGACCCACACGTCCTATACGTTGGAAATTCGGTTGTTTTCAGTTTAGTTATTATGGTACTGACACGGTAAAATATGGATTAGCTCGGTACAGGTAACGGCACCAAAAGTACCAATCCGGAAAATCATCGAAATTAGGTACCGGCACGAAAAATGCTCGGTACCATATGGTATGGTAGTTGAGGGTAAAAACTGGTGAATACCAGTGCCGAACCGATACCGAAAATGTCAAAAGTCGGTACCATTCGGTACTGAAAATATAACCGGATTGGTAAATTTGATATCAGTACCGGTACCCGATACCATTTGCTCATCCCCCTGATGATGTTACTATTCATTGGGTTGTGTATGAAAAGTAATCTAAACAGTGCAATTATTTACGTTGCTACGTTGTTACAGGATTTGATGAGCTCGGTACCAACCGATACAGAAAATACCGTTACCAAAAATCCCTAAAAGTGGGTACCGGTATCGAATATACCTGGCACGGTACGATTCGGTACCGATCGGTACTGATTCGGTACCGGTCGGTACTGGTACGGTATCGGTCAGTACTTGTCACACCCCTAATTTCCACGTGTCACTGGTGGGCCCGGTGGGGGAGTATCGTGACGTAGTTGATCTCATCATAGTCAAACGACACAAATTATAATGCACAGCGGAAGCAAAAAGATAGATTTATTTCAACCAAACAAACTGTAATATCCAAGTATCACAATGTAGCTGAAATAGATCCATAGGCGGATCAAAATAAAAAGGAGAATTGTTCAACAGATAAATGGCATCCAAGCTTGCGAGACTCTAACGATGCTAAGGAGTAGCCAGCCTATTACGTGTAGAACCTGCACTTAATCTTTTTGGGGAAAATACGTCAGTTTACACTGGTAAATACAATTTAACTGACTCATTTTTAAAAAGGTTTTAAAAATTGATTTGAATGCACATGGCACAAAACTTTTTATAACTTGGGGGTAATTAATCAATTTAATCTTGTAAAAGAATTACATGTTTGTTATGCATTTAGTCGCCCGGTTCGTGCCGGGTTTAAGATTAATAGACAAACCACATAATATAAATCCGCGGCGGGAAACCAACGGTTTATACCTTAATAAATATGGACACATTGTCGGGTGTACGCCTACACCCGCGTGTCAAGGTCGTGGCCATTTCATGAATGATGCCAAGGATATCCGAGACATGGCCATTAAACTCCCAAAGGCGTAAAACAAACAAAACAAATTTTCAAACGGGTCATCTTGATAATACTTAACCACTAATCGATTAAGGTCAGATGCCCGACCAAGCAGTATCTTTTCTCATTGTTGGCCAATAATATCCTGTCCTTAATACTTTCGAAAATAATAACCTGCCCCCAGTATGGTTACCACAATCCCCTTCATGTATATCCCGAAGTACTTCTTTGGCTTCAGTATCCTCCAAGCATCTCAAGTATGGTCCTTCAAGAGATTTCTTATATAAAATATTATTTATAATAGTGAATCGTGATACCTTCATCCTAAATGCGTTAGGATTTTCATCTTCGGGGATATGTCCTTCCTTGAGATATCTCATAATTGGAGTTGCCCAGGATTTAGGATCCTCTTCAGGATACACCACTCCAGGATTTTGAATACTTGCTACTTCCTTATGCTGAGGATCCGTTGCAGGATACAGGATATGTAATATCGGTATCGGGGTCCCTTCTGGATATACCGTACCCCAAGCCCGTATAAGGGAAAATAAGTTAAAAGTATTAACCTGAGCAAGTACAAATCACAACAAGAAAGTGCAAGTTTCTTTTACTGGATCTCCTATTCTGGAACGAAGGTTATAATAACCTATTAGAATCCTAACGGGTCTTTAATTTAGCCTAAGCTTAGACCGGTTAGTTTTCAAGGATGAATACGGTTCAATCGCATGGAAGGCGAAGACCGATTTAGAATGTGGTTTTTGACCCGACAAGCTTGCATGCTTGTTTAATATGGGTAACATAATCACATTCTGGATTTTGAGACTATAAAGACATGGTTTGACCTGTTTCGGCTAGAATGTGTAAACTAGTTACATTAGCCGATCCGAACACGAAAGTGCGTAACGGGTAACCATATAAATCATATACAAGTTTTCTGAGATTATATGCACTACATATGTTGTGATATCAGTAAGATATGTCCTATTATGCCCAAAATAATTTTAAACTCAAACTATGCCTCATAAGGGCATTTTGGTCATTTCACATAAGCCTAAAAGGTCAAAACTGGAAACCTGAGTTTGAAACTTTAGTTTACTATTATAATATAAAAATTTACTGAATATATCAGTAGGTATCAACCCTTATACATATAAACTAGTTTTGATACATACTATGTCGTAAAAATGCCTAAAAAGGCGATTTGTAGCCATTTCCGGGTTTTGAAAGAAAAGGTGATATTTTTATAATTCCAGAAGGCTCAAAATAACATATTTAACATAATAAATCAGTAGAAAAAGGTTTGAGGTCAAAAGGATTTATAAAACTCATTTTATAGCCTAAAAGGGCATAACCGACAATAACCGAAATAAGCTTAGAACTCTTAGTTATGCTTAGCCTAAAAATAAATAAAAATCTCTAAAAATCCCAAAATATTATTATATATCAGTGGGTATAAAGTTTGATATAAAAATTTGGGTTTAAATAGGCTATATGCTAATTATGCTAATTAATTACTAAGAAAGCTTCTAATTACACTAATGAACATAACTCTTAATCTAAACCTCAAACTGATGTCAAATTTTAGGTACAAGATTATACTTTAGTAACTATAATGTCTACCCTTTTATATTTTCAAAAATCACATTTTGGTCATTTGGGCATAATGGTTAACATATGGGCATTTAACGGAAACTTGCATAATAATTAGACAACTAGTGAACCAAGCCGTATAATCACAGCCGGTTATACTAACATGTAACTAGGTCCAAAAAAAGCTCTAAGGCAATCCTAAACTTGGCTAAAACGGGTCAGAACTGAAAGTCAAAGAGAAAGTCAAACTATGCGACTTTTGATTCCAAACCGGGTCTAAACAGAAAATTGTCGAGTTGAACATGTTGGGACATGTTCTTACATTAGTTACCAAGTTATATTAATGATCAAACAGGTTGTATGTATCCTACATTGCTAATTATGCGTTAAGTTGGATTTAAGCATTCTGTTGACTTTTTAAAGAAAGCTTTGACTCGACAATTATCATGGTTAGAGTGGGAATCTGGAAACACCCTTTCAAGGGTTTGTTACCCACATAATTACCTACTTATAGGTATTTTTAATTCGAGATTTGACTGAGTAATTATTGACTAATCTCGAAGTCAAACCTTAATTACGACGGTTTGACTTTTAGCTAATTAACTAAGCTAAACTGAAATGTAGAGGATTAAGGACACTTACAAGAGTCCTAAAATAAATTCGGGACCTAAGGGAATTTTGATTGCTGTCCAGAGAAGCTCCAAGGATGCTCCAAGTGAGTTGCAAAATGAATGATCAAATGTTACAACCTTCACTCCTTTATATAGTGACCAAGATGCCACAAGATCAAGCCAAGGAGGTCTACAAGTGTTGAGAGATGATCCCAGGTGTCCCTATGTGGCTAAATACTGCCTAGTGAGTCCCTGATTTCGAAAACCATTCATGAAAGGCGGTGGAACTGGCTGAACAGGCAGCTGTCCATTTTCTGCTGCCAGCGACAGTCTTACTATGACACCTGTGTCACTGTGACCGTCAAACAAATTCCAAACCAATGAAATTTTGTGTTTCATACTTGGGATTTGTGAAAATATGTGTATCATTTGCACATATCAATTCTTGTTCTATTTCGGGCTTTAAATCGCTTTCTGAAAGGTTATACGCGATCTAATGCGTAAATATAACCAGTTTAATGCAACAAACGCTCCGGAATAGTGAAATAGGCTTAACATACCTTAAATAACCTTTACATAACTTAGAATTAAGTTTTGGATGGTTTGGTATGCCGAAATCAAGTTTATTCGCTTACAGGGACTAAATTCGACAAACTGCGAAAGTATGCCGATTTGTACTGTAATGAACAATCTGGAACTTGACCATAAGTTAAACACACCTTAAATATCCTTTCTATAGCTTAGAAATAGGCTTTGAGGGGTTCGGTGTGCTAAAATAAACTTTATGCTCATTCAGGGACTAAAAGCGTCAAAAAATGCACAAGTTTGCATTTTCGCGCATATCTTACGTTCTGAATATATCCGGACACCCAAAAAATTTATGTTATCATTAAAATATTATATTTTAGTGATTGACATGATAAAATTCCATTCGTCGCTCAATTTGGATCGTTTTTGCGTTCGTTACGACTTCCGTCGTAATTAACCAAACAACGCAACCGTACGACCAAACGAACCGACATCCGAGATATTTTTGAGCATGTTTTGAGTTCCCAATACTATGACTTCATTTTGGAGCCTTGAAATGAGGTTAACGGGGCTTAAACGTGTCAAAAATCAGCCGAAATCCAAGTTTCTGAAGTGCAGGGACCTGTTTTGACATTTCTGTCAAAGTTTCCTCAGGCGGGGCGCGTAAGCCCTTCCCCATTTCTTATGCGGGCCGCCTCAGGTGCCCAGCGACCAGAAAGTTGATTTTAGCAAACTGTTGATACTTCAGGGGCTGTTTTTGGCAATTTCTTTGTGTGGTGGCCAAGTTAACACCTTCCCAAGTAATATTAGCTGGCTTTAACACATGTATGGTTGTGATTTATTGCTTAATGGCCAAGCAAAACACTTGTGATGATCCTAGAGCATCAACACAACTATAAATAGCAAGCCAACCTCCTCAATTCTTTGCTCATTCCTCTCATTTCTCCTCTACTTCTGCTTTGGAGCTCTCTCAATCTGAATTGGGACTTGTCTTCTTTGTAGAAAAGATAGCAAGGACTTGGGTGAGTCTTCTTTCATTCTTTTATTTGCTTTCTAGTCTAAATAGTCAAACAAGTGTTTGACTATCAGTTTGACCAGCCTTTGGTCAACGCAAAGTTCGGTGAACTTTGCAACGTGATTGTAATCACGTTGGTTATAATCCTTAGTGATTATACCCGCTGATTACCACGTTCGCTAGGTGTAGTGTCGAGTCAAAGTTTCGGTCAAAATGCGTTTTAGCACCGCATTTTGCAACGGAACTACTTTAGTGTATCAAAACACTTTGTTTTGATACCAAATCAGTAGGTTAAACATGTTTTGACATGTTTAACTCGACACTATTAGTTTAGTGCTTGTTTAGGGTCGTAAGGTAAGCGGTCTAAACAACCGCTTAGACTTTCGAACCCGACCCGGTTGGTCGATCTTTAGGATCCGACCAAGCTTAGTTAGTGATCATAGTTGCTTAGGGAATAACCACTGATGTTATACCTTATGATCACATAGGATTGGTTAGTCATTTGCTAGTTAGCTTGTATGCCCATAGGAAATGACCAAAATACCCTTTTGAAGCTAAAATCCGTATTTTGCCTATGTTAACTTATTTTTGACATATAATCTGATTTAGCAACATGTTTAGGGATAATTGGGCATGTAAGACTTGGCATAGCACATAGTTAACCATCCGAACATAGTTTTACGCTAACGACGCCTTATAGTAGCTTATGTTACCATAATGTGTTGAAACGGGTCAAAAGCACTTAGGTAGACTTTCCAATCAGAATGTAAGGTCTATTAAATCATACCATATGAGTTTAATTACTCGTTTGATTTATAGAACCTCATTCTATCCTATCTCCCGATTTAGGTCCGGTTATTTACATAGTTACCTATATAGGGTGCCGTTTGATTCCCTAATCACTCTAGCTTTGCTTGGTTGTTGTTCAAAGACTTCTAAGCACCCTCAGGTGAGTACATAGTCCCCTCTTTTAATGTTTTCAAACTGTTTTGGGGTGGAACACATGTGCCTACTTGATACTTTCATGTTTCCCATGTTTTTATATCATATACTTACTATGTTCAATAGTACACTATTAGTACACGATTTCATTATGTTTTGCTATGTATGTTCACTTAACATGCTAGCACATTGATTTCCATATACTACATTTTGTCGCATATGCTCATCCAGCATATGGACACATTGTTTTACATTTTGAACCATTGTAACCGTTTGATCATGTGAATCGTTTGTAACCATTTGACTATGTGAACCGTTAGTAACCGTTGCTTATGTGAACCGTTTGTAACCGTTGACTAGATGAACCGTTGGAAAATGTGAACCGTTTGTGACTACTTGACTATGTGAACCGTTTGTAACCATTGATTGACATAAACCGTTTGAAATCTGTTTAAACTATTGGGTTAGGGAAGTGATTAGGTAACGGGGTGGGTGTAATGTGTTAAAAGCATGGTGGATACGCCGCTGGTACTTCCTATATATAAGTGCTTTTATCACATTATATATCGTTGCGTTATCTAGATCACTTGGGCAATGGTAAACAAAACAAAGTTGTAATACAAGGTTTTTCCAACAATATATTATACTATTCGAGTTTTTATTCCAAAAACGATTTACAAATCTGGATTTAATTAAACAAATGTTTGGGGGTTAGGAATCATGGCTACGAGATTTTTTTTTTATAAATTATAACCAATTTGATTTGAGTTGGTTATTTATGTCGCAATACTATACTTTTCAAAACAAGGTTTTTAAATAAGTATTGCAATATGTAAAACGAGCCATGAATCTGAAACTCATACAAAACCTATGTACTCGCCGGCATTTTTATGCTGACGTACCTATTTTCACATGTGTTTCAGGTACAATAGTTGATGATGCTTGATGATGATATTGGTGTATTCTCACATAGGAATGGATAAGGCCTTAGCGACTTTGAAACTTGGAGGATAATAGTTGTATTTATCTAATTTGTATCAAAACATTTAGTTCAATAATTCAATAAAACAAAACTATTCGATCCATGGTTGTGAAACAATGATTCTGTTACAACACTCCCCGACGTTTCCGCCACGTTTTGTTGTTTTACATGGTCGGGGTGTGACAGAAAAGTTGGTATCAGAGCCAATGGTTATAAGGAATTAGGTTATTAGTAATGCTTTGACCTAGACTATAACCTTCCTAGGACCCTAACGCGAGTTTACTTGCGTTTAGTCATAAAACAATACCGTCACCTATCCTTAGGTGATAACCACAACGAGAACACAAAATTCGAATCCGCTTTGAAAACTAATCATTTGTTCTAGGATGATTGATTACTAGGTTTTGAACCCTTTAATATAAGGTTTCGAACCCTTTAAGTTTTCAAAGATCCCGTCAAAGTTTGGGTCTTATAATGTGAACACGTGCGAACTGGAAGGGTGGATGCCTGTACCCTGGGTCTTTTGTCTAAGGCTAGAGTGTTCGTACAAATCCGCAGTATCGGACCAGTCACTCTTACCTGGGAACTCTTGGGGTGAGTGTCCACTTATAGGAGAGCATGTCTTCGCAATACATTATATTGACCCGCTTACTTTGATTAGTCACTGTCTCATTTGTTTGCCTTTGGTAACAAACAAATGGTCACAATCTTCATGCGTTGTCATTCTCTTTTGGCTATCTTTCGCTTGTTTCTTCCTATGCCTTCCATTGTCTTCAAGATGCCTCTTCATCGCAACAACACTTAAATGTCCGAACCAGGTGCTGCAGTTACCCAGCAAATAGGCGTCGTACTCCAGAGGACCGTTGTTTTAGCTATCACCATGACTCGCCTCAGGGATGAAACCGTATAAGGGAACTGCTCCTTGGTGCAATCAATATAGCCGTCATCATCCGAATCAAATACCCTGTTTCAAGTGTACCCACGGTAGACGATGGGGACATTTGGTTAATATGTGCCGCTTTGCAATCCAAAGCAAAGCTGTTATAAACCATGCTGTTGTTCAATTCTTCAAATCCTGCTTCATATGTCTCCTTGGCATATCTAGCGCCTCAACCTCATGAACTTTCTACTTTGTGTATCGACTTAAGCACGCCTAGTGCTAGGTGTCGGAACACCTCTCGTTACACAAAATTCCAAATTCCAAAATAGGATCTTTCCATCCTCATAATTAGATCCTTATGGATGATTATCAATCAAATCGGAGACCTAAATTGAATTATTCGTATGCCTTAATACGTATATTACGATTCAATAAGGATAAATCCAAATTCCTATTAAGATCTTTCTATCTCCATAGTTAGATTCTTATGATTAAAGTGCCAAATGAAATCCACGGATTGGATTCCTGGTACGCTTTAAATATCCGTGTCCAAAGATAACAAATTAAAGGTCAAGTTAATCAATTATGTGATTATATGCTTATGTGTTCCCTTTTATGTTTTGTGTGATCCAAATTTTTGTTATCCAAATCCTCATAGAATCTTCCATATCTTCGTATAAGGGATTCATAGTAGGATATCCAAAGGTACTATCTTAAATCCTTAATGGACTTCTACATTGTAGTTAAGTCCCTTGGGTTATGAAGTACTATTCCATAATTAGACCCCTTGAGTGGTCTAGTTAAACAGATTTATCCAAAAATCTGGTTAGGAATATCATGTGATGATATAGCTGAAAAGACTCCTTGGTGGTCTAATTAAAGAGATCATCTGTCGATCTAATTAACAGGACCATATGGTAGTCTAGCTACACTCATCACAGGTTTGATCTTCTTCCCCTACACATTATGAAATGAACTGTGCGGACTGTGCAAGGAATTACGTAATTATGGAGGCCTACATAATTATGGAATTTAGTGCACAGAAACCACAGCAAGTTTTGTCATGTGTCTAGAGTGAACCCTGTTCATTTCCAATTCTGATGAAGCACCCGTTGAAGAAAAATGAACTAGCTATTCATTTTTCACTTCTGAAAGAATATCCGTTGATGGAAATGAATATCCGTTTGTTTAATCCTTCATTTCCATTCTGATGAAGAATCCGTTGAGGAAAATGGATCATCCATTCATTTTCGCTTCTGAAGAATATCCGTTGATGGAAATGAATATCCGTTTGTTTAATCCTTCATTTCCGTTCTGATGAAGAATCCGTTGAGGAAAATGGATCATCCATTCATTTTCGCTTCTGAAGAATATCCGTTGATGGAAATGAATATCCGTTTGTTTAATCCTTCATTTCCGTTCTGATGAAGAATCCGTTGAGGAAAATGGATCATCCATTCATTTTCGCTTCTGAAGAATAATCCGTTGATGAAAATGAATATCCGTTTGTTTAATCCTTCATTTCCGTTCTGATGAAGAATCCGTTGAGGAAAATGGATCATCCATTCATTTTCGCTTCTGAAGAATATCCGTTGATAGAAATGAATATCCGTTTGTTTAATCCTTCATTTCCGTTCTGATGAAGAATCCGTTGAGGAAAATGGATCATCCATTCATTTTCGCTTCTGAAGAATATCCGTTGATGGGAAATGAATATCCGTTTGTTTAATCCTTCATTTCCGTTCTGATGAAGAATCCGTTGAGGAAAATGGATCATCCATTCATTTTCGCTTCTGAAGAATATCTGTTGAAGGAAATGAATATCCATTTGATTATCCTTTTCATTTCTGATTCTGATGGAGCATCTGTTGAAAATGACTCCGTTTGTTCATTTTCATTTCTGAAGAATATCCGTTGAAGGAAATGAATGTCCGTTTGATTATCCTTTTCATTTCCGATTCTGAGGAAGCATCTGTTGAAAATGACTCCGTTTGTTCATTTTCATTTCTGAAGAATATCCATTGAAGGAAATGAATATCCGTTTGATTATCCTTTTCATTTCCGTTTCTGAGGAAGCATCTGTTGAAAATGAGTCCGTTTGTTCATTTTCGTTTCTGAAGAATATCCATTGAAGGAAATGAATATCCGTTTGATTATCCTTTTCATTTCCGTTTCTGAGGAAGCATCTGTTGAAAATGACTCCGTCCATTCATTTTCATTTCTGAAGAATGTCTGTTAAGGAAATGATAGGATTATGCTTTGCATATCTCTAATGGTTATTTGACACAAAGTCACAGACAGACTCCTACGAATAAATTTCGGGACGAAATTTCCTAAAGTAGGGGAGACTGTGACACCTGTGTCACTGTGACCGTCAAACAAATTCCAAACCAATGAAATTTTGTGTTTCATACTTGGGATTTGTGAAAATATGTGTATCATTTGCACATATCAATTCTTGTTCTATTTCGGGCTTTAAATCGCTTTCCGGAAGGTTATACGCGATCTAATGCGTAAATATAACCAGTTTAATGCAACAAACGCTCCAGAATAGTGACATAGGCTTAACATACCTTAAATAACCTTTACATAACTTAGAATTAAGTTTTGGATGGTTTGCTATGCCGAAATCAAGTTTATTCGCTTACAGGGACTAAATTCGACAAACTGCGAAAGTATGCCGATTTGTACTGTAATGAACAATCCGGAACTTGACCATAAGTTAAACACACCTTAAATATCCTTTCAATAGCTTAGAAATAGGCTTTGAGGGGTTCGGTGTGCTAAAATAAACTTTATGCTCATTCAGGGACTAAAAGCGTCAAAAAATGCACAAGTTTGCATTTTCGCGCATATCTTACGTTCTGAATATATCCGGACACCCAAAAAATTTATGTTATCATTAAAATATTATATTTTAGTGATTGACATGATAAAATTCCATTCGTCGCTCAATTTGGATCGTTTTGGTGTTCGTTACGACTTCCGTCGTAATTAACCAAACAACGCAACCGTACGACCAAACGAACCGACATCCGAGATATTTTTGAGCATGTTTTGAGTTCCCAATACTTTAACTTCATTTTGGAGCCTTGAAATGAGGTTAACAGGGCTTAAACGTGACAAAAATCAGCCGAAATCCAAGTTTCTGAAGTGCAGAGACCTGTTTTGACATTTCTGTCAAAGTTTCCTCAGGCGGGGCGCGTAAGCCCTTCCCCATTTCTTATGTGGGCTACCTCAGGTGCCCAGCGACCAGAAAGTTGATTTTAGCAAACTGTTGATACTTCAGGGGCTGTTTTTGGCAATTTCTTTGTGTGGTGGCCAAGTTAACACCTTCCCAAGTAATATTAGCTGGCTTTAACACATGTATGGTTGTGATTTATTGCTTAATGGCCAAGCAAAACACTTGTGATGATCCTAGAGCATCAACACAACTATAAATAGCAAGCCAACCTCCTCAATTCTTTGCTCATTCCTCTCATTTCTCCTCTACTTCTGCTTTGGAGCTCTCTCAATCTAAATTGGGACTTGTCTTCTTTGTAGAAAAGATAGCAAGGACTTGGGTGAGCCTTCTTTCATTCTTTTATTTGCTTTCTAGTCTGAATAGTCAAACAAGTGTTTGACTATCAGTTGACCAGCCTTTGGTCAACACAAAGTTCGGTTGAACTTTGCAACGTGATTGTAATCACGTTGGTTATAATCCTTAGTGATTATACCCGCTGATTACCACGTTCGCTAGGTGTAGTGTTGAGTCAAAGTTTCGGTCAAAATGCGTTTTAGCACCGCATTTTGCAACGGAACTACTTTAGTGTATCAAAACACTTTGTTTTGATACCAAATCAGTAGGTTAAACATGTTTTGACATGTTTAACTCGACACTATTAGTTTAGTGCTTGTTTAGGGTCGTAAGGTAAGCGGTCTAAACAACCGCTTAGACTTTCGAACCCGACCCGGTTGGTCGATCTTTAGGATCCGACCAAGCTTAGTTAGTGATCATAGTTGCTTAGGGAATAACCACTGAGGTTATACCTTATGATCACATAGGATTGGTTAGTCATTTGCTAGTTAGCTTGTATGCCCATAGGAAATGACCAAAATACCCTTTTGAAGCTAAAATCTGTATTTTGCCTATGTGAAGTTATTTTTGACATATAATCTGATTTAGCAACATGTTTAGGGATAATTGGGCATCTAAGACTTGGCATAGCACATAGTTAACCATCCGAACATAGTTTTACGCTAACGACGCCTTATAGTAGCTTATGTTACCATAATGTGTCGAAACGGGTCAAAAGCACTTAGGTAGACTTTCCAATCAGAATGTAAAGTCTATTCAATCATACCATATGAGTTTAATTACTCGTTTGATTTATAGAACCTCATTCTATCCTATCTCCCGATTTAGGTCCGGTTATTTACATAGTTACCTATATAGGGTGCCGTTTGATTCCCCGATCACTCTAGCTTTGCTTGGTTGTTGTTTAAAGACTTCTAAGCACCCTCAGGTGAGTACATAGTCCCCTCTTTTACTGTTTTCAAACTGTTTTGGGGTGGAACACATGTGCCTACTTGATATTTTCATGTTTCCCATGTTTTTATATCATATACTTACTATGTTCAATAGTACACTATTAGTACACGATTTCATTATGTTTTGCTATGTATGTTCACTTAACATGCTAGCACATTGATTTCCATATACTACATTTTGTCGCATATGCTCATCCAGCATATGGACACATTGTTTTACATTTTGAACCGTTGTAACCGTGTGATCATGTGAACCGTTTGTAACCATTTGACTATGTGAACCGTTAGTAACCGTTGCTTATGTGAACCGTTTGTAATCGTTGACTAGATGAACCGTTGGACAATGTGAACCGTTTGTGACTACTTGACTATGTGAACCGTTTGTAACCATTGATTGACATAAACCGTTTGAAATCTGTTTGAACTATTGGGTTAGGGAAGTGATTAGGTAACGGAGTGGGTGTAATGTGTTAAAAGCATGGTGGATACGCCGCTGGTACTTCCTATATATAAGTGCTTTTATCACATTATATATCGTTGCGTTATCTAGATCACTTGGGCAATGGTAAACAAAACAAAGTTGTAATACAAGGTTTTTCCAACAATATATTATACTATTCGAGTTTTTATTCCAAAAACGATTTACAAATCTGGATTTAATTAAACAAATGTTTGGGGGTTAGGAATCATGGCTACGAGTTTTTTTTTTATAAATTATAACCAATTTGATTTGAGTTGGTTATTTATGTTGCAATACTATACTTTTCAAAACAAGGTTTTTAAATAAGTATTGCAATATGTAAAACGAGCCATGAATCTGAAACTCATACAAAACCTATGTACTCGCCGGCATTTTTATGCGGACGTACCTATTTTCACATGTGTTTCAGGTACAATAGTTGATGATGCTTGATGATGATATTGGTGTATTCTCACATAGGAATGGACAAGGCCTTAGCGACTTTGAAACTTGGAGGATAATTGTTGTATTTATCTAATTTGTATCAAAACATTTAGTTCAATAATTCAATAAAACAAAACTATTCGATCCATGGTTGTGAAACAATGATTCTGTTACAACACTCCCCGACGTTTCTGCCACGTTTTGTTGTTTTACGTGGTCGGGGTGTGACACTTACGGACCGTAAGCCTAAGCTCTTGCGGTCCGTATGCTCCTCTTGCGGACCGTATGCTTGAACTGTTGCAGTCCGTAACCGACCCTTGCTGAAATCGCCCAGGTATGCACCTTACGGACCGTAATCTTAAAGCCATACGGTCCGTAACCGATGGCCAGAAGCCAAAATTTTTACAAACTTCCAAATCTTGACCATGCAAATTTGAAACTCCGAATGTCAGGACATCCTTTTCAGTTGTGGGACCTTTTGCTCAGCCATTGCATGCTTGCATGCCCCTTACATGTTTTTGGATCTTCTGGGAAGATTTAAAATTGACGGAAGTATCAAAGAATCACTTTGGACTTGAATAATTTCAAGTTTTTAATTCTCTTTAAATCAAGAGTATAGCTTCCTGATTATTGTAGTAGCATGATTTAGAATTCATTGTCCTTATAAAAATGGAGTTTTATTTAGAATGACCGGCTATATATCAGATGTTTATCAGAACGATTTAAGGATCTTGGGATTTATGATTTGGGTCGCTCAGAGGTATTTTAATAACATGTCGCCCATGGGTCGTTTAGAGGTATTTTAATAACATGACGCCCTTTTTAAATCCTACCATACATCTTTATTTGGTCCGGGTTTCTGACACGTTTGTCCCTCATGACACGTGTCTTTATTTTATTGGACAGGATTTTCCGAGGTGTTACATCCTCACCCCCTTAAAAGAAATCTCGACCTCGAGATTTACTGAAATAATTGAGGATATTTTTCTTTCATTGTGGACTCTAACTCCCACGTATAATCGGGACCTCTGCGGGTATCCCATTTGACCCTGACAATAGGCACATGCTTCCTTCGAAGCTTCTTTACCTGTCGATCCTCAACCGACACAGGTTTTTCCACAAACTTCAAGCTCTCGTCTATGTGCACATCTGTATGTGGTATGACTAGCGATTCATCAGCTAGGCATTTCTTCAGATTGCAGACGTGGAATACATTATGAATACCACTGAGCTCTTCAGGTAAGTTTAACTTATAAGCCACTGATCCTACACATTCGATGATCTCGAATGGTCCTTGTCACACCCCGATTTCCACGTGTCTCACCGGTGGGCCCGGTGGGGGATTATCGTGACGTAGTTGGCAACAATATAGTCAAACCACACAATATATGAATGCACAGCGGAAGCATAAAGGTAAATATATTTCAACATTTACTGTAATATCAAAGTATCACCATTGTTGAAATAAAATCCACAGGGGATCAATAATAATAACAAAAGTATTGTTCAACAGACGAAGGCATCCTTAAGCTTGCGCGACTCTTTTAAGATGCTAAGGAGATATAGCCAGCCAATTACGTTTAGTACCTGCATTTAATCTTTTTGGGAAAATACGTCAGTTTACACTGGTAAATACATTCAACCGACACTTTTGAAAAATGTTTATTAAAATTGATTTGAATGCACAAGGCACAAACTCTCTTATAACTTGGGAGAATTATTTAAATATATAATCTTGTGAACGAATTACATGTTCCTTATGCGTTCAGTAGCCCGGATCAAGTCCGGGTTAAAGATCAATAGACACACCACAGCAATCTATTTATGCACTGACGAGTGTACGCCTACACTCCGCGCTTAGGTCGTGGCCATTTCGTAAAATGATGCCAGGGATATCCGGGACATGGTCATTAACCCCCCAAAGGCTTTTAAGTAAGAAGACTGTTTAAACGAGCCGATCAAATTTATTCAATTACCCACTCAAGCGGTGGAGAATTTGATGCCCGATCAAGCGGTATACTATACCGTAACCCAAGCCCGTATAACGGAAAATAAGTTAAAAGTATTACCTTTGCAAGTATAAATCCTTAATCGAAATAAATTGCAGATAGCTTTTACTGGTCTCCTAATCTGGAACGAAGGTTTAAATATAACCTATTAGAATCCTAACGGGTCTTTAATTTAGCCGTAGCTTAGACCGGTCAGTTTCAACGGATAGTTACGGTTTAATCGCGTGAAAGGCGAAAACCGGGAATGGAATGTGATTTTGACCCAACAAGTTTGAAGACTTGTCTTATATGGGTATAGTAATTGTTGGACCGATCTTATGACCCGAAAAGTCAGTCAAGGTAGTTCATCTTCATGTATGAAGGCGGAATCAACATAAATGAAGTTACAACAGCATATCCTTTCAATTCCGATCGTTTCTATTGCTTTCTGATAAAAATTTGTCAGAGTTTCAGCACCGTAGCACACACATACACCTCTACAAATGATGAACCGCTCACCCCTATATATAGAGTTCCTGGGTCGCTTATGTGACAGGTCATATAAGCGATCCAGATCCCTTGACACATAAGCGATCCATATAAGTGACAAATAAGCGGTCCAGAACATTACAATGACATATAAGCGATTCTAAACCTATTTCACACAATATTTACACATTGACCCCCTATTGACCAATCTTGACTTTGGACTTTTTGTAGACGCAGTCAACAGACATTCCGTGCATCAACAGACTCCCCCTTGGATGTTGACGTAGTCTTTTAGCATCTTCAGATCCTTAGTCTTCAGTCTTAGTCTTTTCACCAACTCTGTCTATCTTCACAAGCATTCTTCACAGGTTTCAGACTTAACACCTGTCTCTATCTTCTATCTTCCCAATAGCTGTTAATTCAGACTCCCCCTTTCACAGACTCCCCCTCTCAGTTTGCTGGGATCTAAGGTATCTGACTCAAGCTTTGACAGTTTGCCTCCGTTTGGGAAATAAAATCCAAACCTGTTTCTCAACCAATAATCATTACAATCTAATCTTTTTCTAGCAATAAACACTAATTCAATCAGCTTTAGAAATCCACTTAAGTTTTCAAGTTCAAGTTAATGACCCTGAATACTTGATTAATCTACCAAGTTCAATTTAATGACCCTGGTTGAACTTTTTGACGAATCACACTGATTTAGTAAAACAATTTTCCAATTTTCTTTCTGAAAATAACAAGTATCAACTTAATGAACTTGTTTTGACTTTGAAAAACAAACATATTTCCAACAATATAAGCTCTCCTCAATCTTCAGCTCAGAATCTCCTGCATCTGCTTCATCTTTCTAGAATCCGACAATCAACTTTCCACTCTGGTTTGTCTAAAATAAAGCAGAAATAAAATCTTTTTGGATTTTAAGATGATCTAAACTAAGAAATGAAATAACAGAAAACTTAAATTGCAGAAAGTAAACTATTTACAAAAATTATTTTTGGTGAGCGTGTCCGGGAATCATATCAGCTTTTCAGACATATTACAAGTACCGTTAAGCTACATTACATACTCAGACTTAAACAATTCACCTCGATTGTCGATATACTGATCCATC
This sequence comes from Helianthus annuus, assembly GCF_002127325.2. Taxonomy (NCBI): domain Eukaryota; kingdom Viridiplantae; phylum Streptophyta; class Magnoliopsida; order Asterales; family Asteraceae; genus Helianthus; species Helianthus annuus. Next base: position 164,428,207 of record NC_035449.2, on the reverse strand, counting down.
TTAAATTCTCACACAAGCTTCAATCTATTCAGGATACTGTTTTAAGTGTTTTAAGAACTTAGATCAATTCATGTGTCCCACCTCTTGAATATACTCCCGTATCCAGAATCCCAATATTCAGTCTTACAGGCAAGAATACTCTATGATGTCTGGGGTATTATTCCAGGACTTCTGCTGAACGGTAGTTCTGACCTAGTCCGTGGCTAATACTTTATCCAAAATGCTTGAAATATAGCATAAAGCCCTCAGCTGATTAGACAATAAAATTGATAATCAGTTGTTGTAGCTGAAAAGATCCTCTAAAGGGGACACACTGCAAAGTCGAAGCTGATATCTCTTTGCTGAACGGTAGTTCTGACCTGAGATCCCTCAGTTCTCGATCTTATGACCCGAAAAGTCAGTCAAGGTAGTTCATCTTCATGTATGAAGGCGGAATCAACATATATGAAGTTACAACAGCATATCCTTTCAATTCCGATCGTTTCTATTGCTTTCTGATAAAAATTTGTCAGAGTTTCAGCACCGTAGCACACACATACACCTCTGTTCGATTATCTTTCCATGGAATAGGCTCATTCTTTGCCATAAAAGCATAACCAACAGCATCATCTTCCGGTAAAAACCTCTTTGCTCCAATCGTAACCCTCATCATCATAAATCACAGCTAAAGCCCTCGATTTGTCTCTGTTCTCTTCCTGCTGCTTCAATCTGGGCGGCTCAGATTTATTCTGATGGTAAATTGCCTTCTTGTAATAGTCATCTCGAAACGGATTCTCTGACTCATCAGCGTACGCATTTCTGCATTCTCGCTTGAAGTGACCCTTCTGCTTACACTTGAAACACGTCACCTTTGATTTATCAAACCCCAACTTTGTAGACGGACCACCGATCGTTTTTCTCCCAGTAATCTCCATAAAGCGTTGTGCACGTCGAACTGCACTTGCCATTGCCCAACGGATGTCGATCAGCTCCATTTCTTCAGGGTCTATCTGATCGTAATCTTCTTTCATCAGATTTGTGTTCCCTATCTTTCCGGCTACCAAACCTTCATAGGACTCCAACACAGATGCCAGAAAAACCATTTGTTGCTTGGCCGACTCTTCATCAAAATTCTGTGCGTTCTTCAGATCTATAGCGATGTTGCACGAAAACTTCGCATCAGAACGATTTGTAGAAGACGTAGATCCACTGTGATAACCACTGTGGTTTCCACTGCTTGAACTGCTTTGACTTTATTTGTTAGCTGAAGAAACATTCTCAGCAGAAAATGCAGTTTTCGGAGAAGTAGCTTTCGGCATCAAGCTTTTCGGATAATAAAGATCCAAGTTTTGCTGATAGGATGAGTGATTGACTTTGTAAGTTTTCTTCAATTCAAGCTCATGACTTTCGAGTTTCTCAATCACTAAATCTAGAGTCAACTTTTCAGGAGAAATAGTGTTCTTCAACATTAATGCGTAATATCTCCAATCCACTTCATCTGGTAAGGAATCGAACAGTTTATCAACAAGTTCTTCCGGAGAATACTTAATATCATGTCGTGCCAGTTCCAGCTTCAGATGGCCGAACCTTTCAATCATTTTACTAACCGATTCATTTTTAAGACAGCCAAACATATCAAATTCTTTTCTAAGAAGTTTCGTTTTATTTTTTACAATCTCTTTACTTCCAATACACTTCGTTTCGAGCTTTTTCCACAAATCTTTAGCATTGGTGTAATCTATCAGTGAAATGATATCCTCTCGCACTGATTGAAACAATAATGCCACACACTTTTGCTCTGCCACAAAGGATTCAATTTCGTCAGCTGATGATAAAGTTTCTCCACTTTTGTCTTCATGAACATATCCAGTTTTCAAACTCTTCCAACTTGCATATGCGAAGCCTTCAACCAATCCTCAATTTTTCTCGACCAACGGCTATATTCCTCGATTGCCATAAGCTTCAGAGGTTTGTTGAATGTACCGAATGCACTCTCAGACTCCCAAGCTTCCTTCTTTTTCTCCTTTGATTGATTCTCGTTCGTATTGTTCGATGTCGTGTCGTTGTTTCCCGAACTACCCGTGAATGCATACATATCGCTGAACGGATTCATGAAAATATCATCCATCTTGATCGTACCTGCAAAATCAAACAACACTTAGAACAATTTTTTAATTTTGAAAAATAACAGAACCACAAAAGCGATCCTGTCTATACTGATGACAGATAAGCAAATCAAGAGATGTTCAAATACGCGGACCAGACAATATCAAATGTGTCCTCTCGAGCGGTCCACAATTATGTCAGAAAAGCAATCCAATTGTGTTCGTTCGAGCGGACCAGACTATGATCGTTCGAGCGAACTAGTATGTGTTCGTTCGAGCGGTTCAGACCAATTCTTTCGAGCGGTCCGGATATGATCGTTCGAGCGGTTCAAGTAGTGTCCGTTCGAGCGATCCTGATGGTAAAATTGTCTAAAAGAGCGATCCAAAAGCTAAATTTCGAGCGATCCACACAGATTATGTACAGATAAGCGGTCCTGAATGTTCGAAAACACGATCCATTGTTTTTAGCCTGTTTTTACCAATTTTAGTCTGTATTTTCACCTGATTCTTTCTAGGGTTTGTAATTAGTGTGTTTTACACGTTATACTCGAATTTCAGACAATTTTGACCGTTGGAACCACTAGAAACTGAAAAAGTATGAGAGAAAGTGAGTAGAAAAGAGAGATTTATGCAGATCTATGCTGTAGTAGTATGAACTCCTCGTCCTGAGCTCTGATACCACTTGTTGGACCGATCTTATGACCCGAAAAGTCAGTCAAGGTAGTTCATCTTCATGTATGAAGGCAGAATCAACATATATGAAGTTACAACAGCATATCCTTTCAATTCCGATCGTTTCTATTGCTTTCTGATAAAAATTTGTCAGAGTTTCAACACCGTAGCACACACATACACCTCTACAAGTGATGAACCGCTCACCCCTATATATAGAGTTCCTGGGTCGCTTATGTGACAGGTCATATAAGCGATCCAGATCCCTTGACACATAAGCGATCCATATAAGTGACAAATAAGCGGTCCAGAACATTACAATGACATATAAGCGATTCTAAACCTATTTCACACAATATTTACACATTGACCCCCTATTGACCAATCTTGACTTTGGACTTTTCGTAGACGCAGTCAACAGACATTCCGTGCATCAACAATAATCACACTCTGGATTTTGGGGTCAAAACAATATGGTTTGACCTGTTTCGGCTAGTTTATGTAAACTAGTTACATAAGCCGAACCGTGCGCGCAAAAGGCGTAACGGGTAACCGTAAGAGTCCTACACAGTTTTCCTAAGTTAATATACTTTAAAGAGGTTGTGGTATCAGTAGGATACCTTCCATAATGCCCGTAACGAGTTTAAGTTCATATTATGCCCCGTAGGGGTATTTCGGTCTTTTTAAAGATTATAAAAGAGGTTTCTGAGTTCTACTGGAAATCTGAGCTTCCCGAACAGTTTACAAAGTCTAAAATACTTTATTTATTATTTAAAATTAGTAGCAACTGGAATCGGGTCAAAAGACCTTGTAGAACTCAAGCTATGGCCGAAAGGGTATATTCGGTATTTACCGAACCGTTGCCATAACCGCAGGTTATGAGCAGGTTAGAAATAATTAAAAATCTTTAAAAATCCCAAAATATTATTTTACATCAGTGAGTAAAAAGGTTTGGTGTCGAAATCCAGGTTTAGATAGGCGTTATGCTAATTGCGCTATTAAATTACTAAAGTTTCTGTAATTTGCGCTATTTAGCTTAACTCCTATTCTGGACCTCGGATTGACGTGAAATTTTTTAGGGACATGCTTAGAAATCAGCAACTAAGATTATGATTCTTCCACATGTCCGAAATTCTCGTTTTAATTTAAAAAGGGCGTTACGGTCAACTTTTAAGCATTTAACGGAAATGTGTAAAAGACTCGGACAAATAACGAACCGGTCACAGAGGGTTATACCATCATGTAACCTGGTCCTAAGAGAGTCCTAAGGCATATCTATATCATACTTTAACGGGTCAGAACTGAAGTCAAAACAAAAGTCAAAGCTTTTGCGAATTTCGGCTCCGAACTGGGTCAAAACAGTAAATGGTCGGATCAAACAAACTTAGACTAGTTAATATACTTATTATTATGTTTTATGAGTGTTTAAACAGGTTACATATCATCTACATTACCGATTATGCAAGAAATCGCAAAATAGCATTTCTGTTGACTTTTTCTAAGCACGTTTGACTCGACATTTGGACTAGTTAGAGTGGGAATCAGAGGGTGCCCTTTTAGGGGTTTAAAGCCCACATGATTACCATCATAAACTATCTTTGATTCGACAAACCACTGGACCATTTGTGATTTACCGCAAAGTCAATCGTTAATTACGACGGATTGACTTTTAAGCTAAACTAAGCAAAAACTAAGCCATAAAAGGGTTGGCATACTTACAGAAGCTTGGTGCACGACTAAGGATGATAGAAGAGTGCTTTGAAGCTCTAGAAGTGAATTAGAATGCAGGTTTGAGGTGTGATTCAATTGTGTGCAATGTAGTGTCTTTTATAGTGAAAACTTGGGCTTAGGATCATTACAACTCACCCTACAATGGATCATGGATGATCAGCAGGTGGCCCTGGGTGCTAGGGGTCATGTAGAGGGCGCCCATGCTTCATTAATTGCCTCAATGATCGTTCACAAGCTCAAACAATGCATCTGTCCAAAGTTTCTGCATCTGGGGTCCTTACGCGGCCCGCATTAGGATCATGCAACATGGACGCGGGCCGCCTGAATCTTCATGTCAGTAAATGAATCAACAGGTGGCTCGGGCCCGCATTAGCTTGCTTATTTCATCAACGCGGCCCGCCTGAGGTCTGATTTCCAAGATTTTCAAATCTTTTGCAATCATTAACCTGACCTTTCGGTTTCGAAGGGGTAACTTTGCGATTTGGCCCTCGATTATTTACCATTAGGGGCCTCGTGACCTTTACCTGCATTGTTAAGTCCCCGGTTAGTTTAATTACTATCCGAAAAGCCTTAACTTTTATTGTTGACGCTTTTAAACCCTCTCATACGAATTTGATCATAACTTTCTCGTTTTAAAACGGAACTTCGCGAAATTTATATAGTATATTCTAGTGAGCGTATTTTACTGTTCTCGGGTTCGTCAAAGGGTCACTCAGAGGTATAAATTAAACATGTTAACACAATTAACCCCTGTAACTTGTAATCTCTCACTTTCTCCCGCGTTTCGCTCCGTACGATCCATGATTTATTCGTTTGAAGGTACGAGCATCATTAGGGTTACTATACAGTATATTTACCCTTCATTGACATTTATAACCCTCGAATTTACATACTTTCAAGGTTTGTCAACTTTAGTCCTTTATTTAATAGTTAATGCCACGTGTAAACTTATGACACGTGTTAACACATTATTGGACACAAAATTTCGAGGTGTTACATCCTCACCCCCTTAAAATAAATCTCGACCTGAGATTTACTGAAATAAATAAGGGTATTTCTCTTTCATCGTGGATTCAACCTCCCACATGAATTCGGGACCTTTACGGGCATCCCATTTGACTTTTACAATCGGTACATGCTTCCTTCGAAGCTTCTTTACATGTCGATCTTCAATCGACAAAGGTTTTCCACAAATTTTAAGCTCTCATCTATATGCACATCTGTATGGGGTATTATCAGTGATTCGTCGGCGAAGCACTTTTTCAGATTGCAGATGTGGAACAGATTGTGAATTCCATTGAGCTCCTCTGGTAAGTTTAACTTATAGGCAACTGACCCGACACGTTTGATAACCTCGAAAGGTCCTATGTATCTCGGGCTTAGTTTGCCTTTCTTACCGAAACGCATCACCCCCTTCCAGGGTGATACTTTAAGTAACACTTTTTCACCTACTTCGAAGTGAAAATCCTTACGCTTTGGATCCGCGTAACTCTTATGCCTATCTCGGGCAGCTTTGAGACGGTCTCGAATCTGGACAATCTTGTCCGTCGTCTCGAAGACTATCTCTGGTCCTGATAATTGGACATCTTCAACTTCCGCCCAACAAACAGGCGATCTATACTTTCTACCGTATAATGCCTCGAAAGGCGCAGCCTTTATGCTGGTATGGTAGCTATTGTTGTAGGAGAATTCGATTAATGGTAGGTTCTTATCCCAACTCCCACCCAAATCGATAGCACATGCACGTAGCATGTCTTCCAATGTTTGAATAGTACGCTCACTCTGACCGTCTGTCTGAGGATGGTAAGCCGTACTAAAATTCAAACGTGTGCCCAAAGATTGCTGGAAGCTTTTCCAGAAATGAGACGTGTATCTAGTATCTCTGTCGGAGATAATAGACACAGGTATGCCACGTAAGGCTACAATCTTATCAACGTATAACTGGGCTAACATGTCGGAGCTATAAGTCTCCTTGATGGGTAAGAAATGAGCTGACTTAGTCAGTCTATCGACTATAACCCATATTGTGTCATTTCCTTTCCTTGTCTTGGGTAACTTGGTAATAAAATCCATAGTTACACATTCCCACTTCCATTCGGGGAGTTCAGGCTGTTGTAGCAAGCCTGATGGCTTTTGATGCTCAGCTTTGACTTGCGCACAAGTCAAGCATTTGGCTACATAAGCGGCTACAGACTTTTTCAAGCCTATCCACCAATAATTTGCCTTTAGATCCTGATACATCTTATCAGCTCCTGGGTGAACAGAATATTTGGAACTATGGGCTTCCTGGAGGATAACATCTCGTAGTCCTCCATAAATCGGAACCCATATTCGTCCATTTAATCGTAAAATTCCGTCCTTGCTAAGAGTTAACTGCTCCTCAGTTACTCCTAGCTTTTCTTTAGGATAGTTAGCTTCCAACACAGCTTCTCTCTGTGCAGCTAACAACCTTTCAATCAAATTATTCTTCACTTCAATGCTCTTGGCATTGATTCGGATGGGTTTTACCCTTTCCTTTTTACTCAGGGCATCAGCGACTACATTCGCCTTGCCGGGATGATATCTGATTTCACAATCATAATCATTTAAAGTCTCCATCCAACGGCGTTGCCTCATGTTTAACTCCTTCTGATTAAACAGATGTTGAAGGCTCTTGTGATCAGAATAGATCACAAATTTGATACCATACAGATAATGCCTCCACAGCTTTAGTGCGAACACAACGACTCCCAGCTCCAAGTCATGGGTGGTGTAATTCTTTTCGTGCACCTTTAACTGTCTCGAAGCATAGGCAATAACCTTGCCTTTCTGCATGAGCACACATCCCATGCCAGTGTGTGATGCGTCGCAGTAAACTACGAACTCTTCGGTACCTTCAGGTAATGTCAGCACAGGAGCGTTGCTCAGCTTTTGCTTCAGAATATCAAAGGACTCTTGCTGCTTAGGGTCCCACACGAACTTTACTTTCTTCTTGGTCAAGGAAGTTAAGGGCGCAGCAATCCTTGAAAAATTTTCAATGAATCGCCTGTAATATCCTGCTAACCCCAGGAAACTACGAATCTCTGTAGGAGTTTTTGGCTCTTGCCAATTCATGACAGCTTCAACTTTAGCGGGATCTACTTGAATACCACGCTCGCTGACAACATGTCCTAGGAATTGGACTTCTCGAAGCCAGAATTCGCACTTAGAGAATTTGGCATAGAGTTTCTCGTGATGCAGGAGTTTGAGAATACAACGAAGGTGTTTCTCATGGTCAGCTTGGTTCTTAGAGTAGATAAGAATGTCGTCGATGAAAACGATGACAAATTTGTCTAAGTACGGCTTGCAGACGCGATTCATGAGATCCATGAACGCAGCCGGTGCATTAGTGAGCCCAAAAGGCATCACTAGGAACTCGTAGTGACCGTAACGAGTCCTAAATGCGGTTTTATGAACGTCTTCATCTCTGACCTTCAGTTGATGGTAGCCTGACCTCAAATCAATCTTCGAAAAATAACTTGCCCCTTGTAACTGATCGAACAAATCGTCGATCCTCGGCAAGGGATATCTATTCTTTATTGTGACCTTATTAAGCTCGCGATAATCGATGCACAGACGCATCGATCCGTCCTTCTTCTTGACAAACAGGACTGGCGCTCCCCAGGGAGACGAGCTAGGCTTGATGAAACCTTTAGCAAGCAGTTCATCCAGCTGGGTCCTCAACTCCTTCATTTCGATTGGTGCTAGCCTGTAAGGTGTTCTAGCAATAGGTGCTGCTCCAGGGATGATATCAATCCTGAATTCCACGTTCCTATCCGGTGGCAGACCAGGTAGATCTTCAGGAAAAACTTCTGGATATTCCGAAATGACAGGAATGTCTTCTATCTTCGGTTTAGGCTCATCAAAAATCACATGTGCCATGTAGATGACACAACCCTTCTTTAGACATTTTGAAGCCTTGAGCATAGTCACTTGCTCAGGCAATCCTTACTGGGTATCCCCCCGAATGATAAGCGATTCACCAGACGGAGTCTTTATCACCACTTGCTTTCTGTTGCAGACGATTTGGGCCTGGTTGTGAGATAACCAGTCCATACCCAATACTAGGTCAAAACCGGCCAATTTAAAGGGAAGTAGAGATAGAGGAAAAGAGTGGTTCTTAATGGATATCACATCACACATCCATCTAACACAGTGGAGACGGTTTCTATGGTGCCATTTGCTAGCTCTACCTCATAATTCACATTTAAGGTTTTGACAGGCATATTCAGCAATTTGCAAAATTTATGATCTACGAAAGACTTATCAGCACCCGAATCAAAAAGTACTCTTGCAAAGATATCATTTACGAGGAAAGTACCTGTGATCACGTTATCGTCTAGCACTGCTTCTTTCGCCTCCATCCTGAAGACTCTTGCATTGGTCTTCTTGGCTTCTTCAGGCTTCTTGGCATATTTAGGGCAGTTGCTTTTAATGTGCCCTTTCTCGTTGTAGCCGTAGCAGGTTGCATCCTTTATCTTTTTGCAATCCACGGTCTTGTGGTCCTTGGACTTGCATAACCCGCAAGCATACGACTTCGACTGAGTCTGCGAGTTTGATTCGAGTCTACACTTTCCAAAGTGATGTCTCTTGCAATTCTTGCACTTGGGCTTCTCACAAGACTGTTGCCCATCCTTCCTTGACTCAGACCCTCTCTTGTTGTCACCGTTTCCACGGTGCTTCTTGCCCGACCTCCGTGAAGTATCATCTTCACGCTTTCTCTTCTCAGCTTCTTTGTTCCTCAGCGATCTTTGTCGGACCGCATCCAGAGTGAGGGACAAAGAAATGTCAGCTACAGATCTAAAGGTCGCTGGCCGAGAGGCCTTTACGCTTGCCTTTATCTCGGGGGCTAAACCACCGATAAAACGAGCTATCCTCTTTGGCTCCGGGGTTACCAGATACGGAACCAACCGGGACATCGTGTTGAAGCTCGTGAGGTAAGCTTGACAGTCAAGGTTCGTCATAACCAATGACAGGAAGTCGGTCTCTATCTTTCCAACCTCATGTTGAGGGCAGTAATTCTCTTTGATGAGAGAAATGAATTCCTCCCATGTCATGCTGTATAAAACAGACTTCCCCGAGGCCTGAACCAGAGATCTCCACCAAGCCAGGGCCTCGCCCTTGAATGATTATGAAACAAACTTTACCACGTCTCTTTCTGCACAGCCACTGATGTCCACCACGGTGTCCATCTCGTCTAGCCACGTCATACAATCAACCACGCCTTTCTCCCCAGTGAAGTCTCGGGGTTTGCATGATACGAAATACTTGTAGGTGCAGCCTCTAGCGCGAGATGCATCAGTATACACCTTTTCTGGACGGACACTGTTTTCATTAGATGAGTGATTATCATCGTCCTTTTTCGGCTTGGACAGTGGTTTGCTGTGAGATTTTGAGTGGGTTTTCGGCTTTGAGTGTGGTTTGGATATGGTTCTGCTCCGAGATTCAGTATACTCCTCGTATTGTCGATCCAGGGCTGCCTTAACAGCATTGTCGACAAGAGCTTTCAATTCTGCGCCCGTGAAATGGACCTGGGCGTTATCGTATTCGTCTTCTTTCGAATGACTATTCTCCCCACTAGGATCAGCCATGGTAACTTGAATCTGCTACAGAAGATAACGAAAAATTTTGTTTAGGAGTTTATTATGGAATTGTCTTTTATGGCAATTCATTAACCATGGTAAACAGAGACCATATCTGGTTGATTTGTTACTCACTTTTATTTAGGTTTTGAACATAACCTATCCTAATTACAAACAATACTGTTAGTGGCATAATAGCTTAGTCACTAGGACGTTTTTATAATATTAGCCGGGATTACAGAGAATCAAGGCATGAAGGTTTGAACCATAGTCCTTTTACCTTTACTGACAGGGAGTCATAGACTACCACTGTCTTTTATCTTATATGACAATAATTATGGCCCGTAGGCACGACATCACTAATGGATGTTTTATAATTTGGCCCATAGGCACTACATCGCTAATGGATGTTTAATAAGTTTGGCCCGTAGGCACTACATCGCTAATGGATGTTTAATAAATGATCATCTTTATTGATGATTTAACCCATGATTTATAAATCATTAATTTGGGCTTTGGAATCCTTAGAAGGATTCTTATACAAGAATGACGCGTGCGATTTTAACGAATCACATCTGCCATGAACGTTAACATGATTACAGAGGTTAACTTGGAATTTGAATCTTTTAATCAGGTCTTACCATCTTGGCCGGGCCTTATAAAGACACCTGGCTAGGTTTCACTCTTAAGATTCTTTATTTAGGCAGATTTAATATTTAAAAGGAACGATTTTTGATTTATTTCATATATAGCAATAACAAAAATGAAATTTGTAACATAACATTCCATAAACTTCAAATATGATTACACGTTGCCCTAAACGGGACTTTTTAAATAAATAATTACCTACGCAGAGGTTTATAGCAAAACATATCCACGCAGGGACCAAATACAAGATAGATGTCCGCGCAGGGACTAAAAGATAAGTCCACGTAGGGACTGAAATACGATAAATGTCCACGCAGGGACTAAATTGTAAATACAATAATACATAAAGAGACTAATGATCTCATTTCTTCCTCCCTTTTGGTAGATTTGCTAGGCCCTTGAGAAATCCACGATTACTCTTTCGTTCTTGTTCGAAGTCTCGTTCCACACGGTTTAAACGGTGGAGTATTTCTTCTTGCTCCGGTGGAGAAAAACGTGGCTGCTGCGACGGTTGCTGAACCGGAGGTCTAGGAGGTATTGGATACCCATGAGCTGAGTAATCTGGTCTCCAAGAGGTTCCATGGAGGGCATTGTAATTAGCCGCTACCACATATGGATCGGCATCATAGTTATAGTTGTAGTGCGTGTGAGTCGGCTGCTCAAACCGATTGTATGCCGTGGAAGCGCCGTACGCTGGTATCGGATTGTCATATCCGAATGGTGGCGGAGGTGGTGCAACTGGTGCAGAATTCACCTCTGCATGGTGACCAGAAGGTTCCCCTAATTGTGGTTCTTCTTCAGGTACTGACGGAAAGTGACTAGCACTCGAGTGGCGAGGGGTGCTGAAATGAAATTCCCCTCCTCGGGTAGACATCCATGCGCCTGATCTTCTACGCCTTGGCGGATCTGGAATTACTGGTTGAACCGGTGGCGGTGGTGGCGTAACTACCACGAACCGCGAATCCTCAGAAGGATCCTGTTGATGCCGTTGGTCGTGAGGCGAGAAATGATGTGAAGGTGTAAAGTACCAATTACATTGGTCAAACCTCGCCTGGTAGCTGTCGAGACCTTGATAGGGTGTTCCATGGAAGGATGACCCATCGGAGATCTCGATTGGATGATTGGGAGTACCTCTTGCAGGCTCGACGGGGTCTGTATCCTCGTCCATATCCACTGCATTATCTTCAGAAAAATGATCCTCTGATCCTAAAGGGTTATACCCTATTGGCTCTTGGACATAATCCGCCTGGTTAAACTGTCCTACGAAGAAAGGTGAAGGATCGCCATAAGAACGGTGTGAAGCAGATCGCTGAAGAGGTATAAAGGATGGTTGAGGGTTATTGGGATTGTTTCCGAATCTGGTCCAAACAAATGACGGTATGAGGGTGTTGAGATATGCGAGGTAGAATGTCTCGCAGGTTCAAAGAGGTTTCTTCTTTGTCTCTGTGGTTCTTCACTCCTTGTACTGGAAGGAGCTCGCATGTTCGAAGGTCCAGCCTCGTGATCATTGTGAGTAATGATCGTCCCTTTTCCTCTTCCTCCTCTTCCTCGTCTGATTGCAGGTGGCATATTTCCTGCTTTCAAAACTTTAAATAACAATAAACAATAAAAAGACAAACTGGAATAACAAATTCGAATTTGTCCTATGTTCTTGTCTAGACTCAAGTATGTGCAATTGTGTAACTGAGATTAAACACAAAGGCTAGTGTTTAATTCACTCAGCGTTGGCTCTGATACCAACCTGTCACACCCCGATTTCCACGTGTCTCACCGGTGGGCCCGGTGGGGGATTATCATGACGTAGTTGGCAACAATATAGTCAAACCACACAATATATGAATGCACAACGGAAGCATAAAGGTAAATATATTTCAACATTTACTGTAATATCAAAGTATCACCATTGTTGAAATAAAATCCACAGGGGATCGATAATAATAACAAAAGTATTGTTCAACAAACGAAGGCATCCTTAAGCTTGCGAGACTCTTTTAAGATGCTAAGGAGATATAGCCAGCCAATTACGTTTAGTACCTGCATTTAATCTTTTTGGGAAAATACGTTAGTTTACACTGGTAAATACATTCAACCGACACTTTTGAAAAATGTTTATTAAAATTGATTTGAATGCACAAGGCACAAACTCTTTTATAACTTGGGAGAATTATTTAAATATATAATCTTGTGAACGAATTACATGTTCCTTATGCGTTCAGTAGCCCGGATCAAGTCCGGGTTAAAGATCAATAGACACACCACAGCGATCTATTTATGCACTGACGAGTGTACGCCTACACTCCGCGCTTAGGTCGTGGCCATTTCGTAAAATGATGCCAGGGATATCCGGGACATGGTCATTAACCCCCCAAAGGCTTTTAAGTAACAAGACTGTTTAAACGAGCCGATCAAATTTATTCAATTACCCACTCAAGCGGTGGAGAATTTGATGCCCGATCAAGCGGTATACTATATACCGTAACCCAAGCCCGTATAACGGAAAATAAGTTAAAAGTATTTACCTTTGCAAGTATAAATCCTTAATCGAAATAAATTGCAGATAGCTTTTACTGGTCTCCTAATCTGGAACGAAGGTTTAAATATAACCTATTAGAATCCTAACGGGTCTTTAATTTAGTCGTAGCTTAGACCGGTCAGTTTCAACGGATAGTTACGGTTTAATCGCGTGAAAGGCGAAAACCGGGAATGGAATATGATTTTGACCCAACAAGTTTGAATACTTGTCTTATATGGGTATAATAATCACACTCTGGATTTTGGGGTCAAAACAATATGGTTTGACCTGTTTCGGCTAGTTTATGTAAACTAGTTACATAAGCCGAACCGTGCGCGCAAAAGGCGTAACGGGTAACCGTAAGAGTCCTACACTGTTTTCCTAAGTTAATATACTTTAAAGAGGTTGTGGTATCAGTAGGATACCTTCCATAATGCCCGTAACGAGTTTAAGTTCATATTATGCCCCGTAGGGGTATTTCGGTCTTTTTAAAGATTATAAAAGAGGTTTCTGAGTTCTACAGAAAATCTGAGTTTCCCGAACAGTTTATAAAGTCTAAAATAATTTATTTATTATTTAAAATTAGTAGCAACTGGAATCGGGTCAAAAGACCTTGTAGAACTCAAGCTATGGCCGAAAGGGTATATTCGGTATTTACCGAACCGTTGCCATAACCGCAGGTTATGAGCAGGTTAGAAATAATTAAAAATCTTTAAAAATCTCAAAATATTATTTTACATCAGTGAGTAAAAAGGTTTGGTGTCGAAATCCGGGTTTAGATAGGCGTTATGCTAATTGCGCTATTAAATTACTAAAGTTTCCGTAATTTGCGCTATTTAGCTTAACTCCTATTCTGGACCTCGGATTGACGTGAAATTTTTTAGGGACATGCTTAGAAATCAGCAACTAAGGTTATGATTCTTCCACATGTCCGAAATTCTCGTTTTAATTTAAAAAGGGCGTTACGGTCAACTTTTAAGCATTTAGCGGAAATGTGTAAAAGACTCGGACAAACAACGAACCGGTCACAGAGGGTTATACCATCATGTAACCTGGTCCTAAGAGAGTCCTAAGGCATATCTATATCATACTTTAACGGGTCAGAACTGAAGTCGAAACAAAAGTCAAAGCTTTTGCGACTTTCGGCTCCGAACCGGGTCAAAACAGTAAATGGTCGGATCAAACAAGCTTAGACTAGTTAATATACTTATTATTATGTTTTATGAGTGTTTAAACAGGTTACATATCATCAACATTACCGATTATGCAAGAAATCGCAAAATAGCATTTCTGTTGACTTTTTCTAAGCACGTTTGACTCGACATTTGGACTACTTAGAGTGGGAATCAGAGGGTGCCCTTTTAGGGGTTTAAAGCCCACATGATTACCATCATATAACTATCTTTGATTCGATAAACCACTGGACCATTTGTGATTTATCGCAAAGTCAATCGTTAATTACGACGGATTGACTTTTAAGCTAAACTAAGCAAAAACTAAGCCATAAAAGGGTTGGCATACTTACAGAAGCTTGGTGCACGACTAAGGATGATACAAGAGTGCTTTGAAGCTCCAGAAATGAATTAGAATGCAGGTTTGAGGTGTGATTCAATTGTGTGCAATGTAGTGCCTTTTATAGTGAAAAATTGGGCTTAGGATCATTACAACTCACCCTACAATGGATCATGGATGATCAGCAGGTGGCCCTGGGTGCTAGGGGTCATGTAGAGGGCGCCCATGCTTCATTAATTGCCTCAATGATCGTTCACAAGCTCAAACAATGCATGTGTCCAAAGTTTCTGCATCTGGGGTCCTTACGCGGCCCGCATTAGGATCATGCAACATGGACGCGAGCCGCCTGAATCTTCATGTCAGTAAACGAATCAACAGGTGGCTCGCGGCCCGCATTAGCTTGCTTATTTCATCAACGCGTCCCGCCTGAGGTCTGATTTCCAAGATTTTCAAATCTTTTGTAATCATTAACCTGACCTTTCGGTTTCGAAGGGGTAACTTTGCGATTCAGCCCTCGATTATTTACCATTAGGGGCCTCGTGACCTTTACCCGCATTGTTAAGTCCCCGGTTAGTTTAATTACTATCCGAAAAGCCTTAACTTTTATTGTTGACGCTTTTAACCCCTCTCATACGAATTTGATCATAACTTTCTCGTTTTAAAACGGAACTTCATGAAATTTATATAGTATATTCTAGTGAGCGTATTTTACTGTTACAAAGCCTCGGGTTCGTCAAAGGGTCACTCAAAGGTATAAATTAAACATGTTGACACAATTAACCCCTGTAGCTTGTAATCTCTCACTTTCTCCCGCGTTTCGCTCCGTATGATCCATTATTTATTCGTTTGAAGGTACGAGCATCATTAGGGTTACTATACAGTATATTTACCCTTCGTTGACATTTATAACCCTCGAATTTACATACTTTCAAGGTTTGTCAACTTTAATCCTTTATTTAATAGTTAATGCCACGTGTAAACTTATGACACGTGTTAACACATTATTGGACACAAAATTTCGAGGTGTTACAGTCCTATATACCTCAGGCTTAACTTATCCTTCTTGCCAAATCGCATCACTCCTTTCCAAGGTGATACTTTGAGCAAAACTTTATCGCCAACCTCAAACTTGAGAGGTTTTAGCCTTTCATCAGCATAGCTCTTCTGCCTATCCCGGGCAGCTTTTAGGCGGTCACGAATCTGGACAATCTTGTCCG
The DNA here is from genome assembly GCF_002127325.2 of Helianthus annuus. Taxonomy (NCBI): domain Eukaryota; kingdom Viridiplantae; phylum Streptophyta; class Magnoliopsida; order Asterales; family Asteraceae; genus Helianthus; species Helianthus annuus. The sequence continues at coordinate 164,412,231 of NC_035449.2, read as the reverse complement.
TTGTCTCGAAGACTATATCAGGACCTGATAATTGAGTGTCTCCTACTTCTGCCCAACAGATGGGCGTCCTGCACTTTCTACCATATAATGCCTCAAAAGGCGCAGCCTGAATGCTGGTATGGTAGCTATTGTTGTAGGAGAACTCGACCAAGGGAAGGTGCTTATCCCAGCTTCCTCCTAAATCAATCACACACGCACGCAGCATGTCTTCCAAGGTCTGGATGGTACGCTCACTCTGCCTATCCGTCTGAGGATGGTAAGCCGTACTAAAATTTAATTGCGTGCCCAGAGACTGTTGGAAACTTTTCCAAAAATGCGAAGTGTATCTAGTATCCCTATCAGAGATAATAGACACTGGTACCCCATGCAGGGATACGATTTTGTCAACATACAGTTGGGCCAACATGTCCAAACTGTGAGTTTCCTTAATGGGTAGGAAATGTGCTGCCTTAGTCAGTCTGTCAACTATGACCCAAATAGTATCATTTCCTTTCTGCGTCTTTGGCAACTTGGTGATGAAATCCATCGTCACCATTTCCCATTTCCAAGTGGGAATTTCTTGCTGTTGTAGCAAACCTGACGGCTTCTGATGCTCAGCCTTGACTTGAGCACATGTCAGACATTTAGCTACATGGGTAGCTATAGACTTCTTCAAGCCTATCCACCAATAATTTGCCTTCACATCCTGGTACATCTTATCCGCTCCAGGATGAACGGAATATCTGGAACTGTGGGCTTCCTGAAGGATGATGTCTCGAAGTCTTCCATAAACAGGAACCCATATTCTTCCATTTAATCTCAGGATTCCGTCCTTGCCATAGGATAACTGTTCTTCAGTTACTCCTAGCTTTTCATTAGGATAGTTAGCTTCTGACACAGCTTCCTTCTGTGCAGCTAACAACCTTTTATTCAAGCTATTCTTGATTTCAATGCTCTTGGCATTAATGCTTATTGGCTTTACTCTTTCTTTTCTGCTCAAGGCATCTGCGACTACATTAGCCTTGCCTGGATGGTATCTTATTTCACAGTCATAATCGTTCAGAGTTTCCATCCAGCGTCGCTGCCTCATGTTCAAATCCTTCTGATTGAACAGATGCTGAAGGCTCTTGTGATTAGAATAGATCACACACTTGGTTCCATACAAGTAATGCCTCCATAGCTTAAGTGCAAATACAACAGCACCCAGTTCCAAATCGTGGGTGGCGTAGTTCTTCTCATGCACTTTTAACTGTCGCGAAGCATAGGCAATGACCTTGCCTTTTTGCATTAACACACAACCCATTCCGGTGTGTGATGCATCACAGTAAACTACAAACTCTTCAATCCCATCAGGCAATGTCAATACAGGAGCATTGCTCAACTTTTGCTTCAAAATATCGAAGGATTCTTGCTGCTTAGGCCCCCAATTGAACTTGCTATACTTGCGAGTGAGAAGAGTGAGGGGTGCTGCAATTCTTGAGAAGTTTTCAATAAAGCGTCTGTAGTATCCTGCCAATCCTAAGAAACTGCGAATCTCCGTAGGTGTCTTCGGCTTTTGCTAGTTCATGATAGCTTCAACCTTAGCGGGATCTACTTGGATACCACGCTCACTCACAACATGTCCAAGAAATTGGACTTCTCTAAGCCAGAACTCACACTTAGAAAATTTGGCATAGAGCTTTTCTTGTCGAAGCAGTTTCAGAATGCCACGGAGATGCTTCTCGTGGTCAGCTTGATTCTTCGAGTAGATCAGAATGTCGTCGATAAAGACGATGACAATTTTATCCAGATAAGATTTGCACACGCGATTCATGAGATCCATGAATGCGGCAGGTGCGTTAGTGAGCCCAAAAGGCATCACTAGGAACTCGTAATGACCATAACGAGTCCTAAACGCAGTTTTGTGTACATCTTCATCCTTGACCTTCAATTGATGGTAGCCTGACCTTAGATCAATCTTGGAAAAGTAGCTCGCTCCTTGAAGCTGGTCGAACAGATCGTCGATCCTGGGCAACGGATACCTATTCTTGATAGTTACCTTGTTAAGCTCATGGTAGTCGATGCACAAGCGCATCGAACCATCTTTCTTCTTGACAAATAAGATTGGTGCTCCCCATGGAGACGAACTAGGTCTAATAAAACCTTTGGCTAGCAGATCATCTAGCTGCTTCCTCAATTCCTGCATCTCTGTTGGTGCTAGTCTATATGGAGCTCTTGCAATAGGTGCTGCTCCTGGAATGATGTCGATTCTGAACTCTACTTGTCTATCTGGTGGCAAACCAAGTAGTTCTTCCGGGAAAACTTCGGGGTAGTCAGAGATAACCGGAATATCTTCAATCTTTGGTTTCTCCTCATCAATGGTCACCTGTGCCATATAAATGACACAGCCCTTCTTCAAACATCTGGATGCCTTTAGCATAGTCACTTGCTCAGGCAATCCATGTTGAGTATCTCCTTGAATGGTAAGTGGTTCACCAGACGGGGTCTTGATCACCACTTGCCTCTTGTTGCACACAATCTGGGCTTGGTTATGCGATAACCAATCCATACCTATCACTACATCGAAACCGGCTAACTTAAAGGGTAACAAGGACAAAGGAAAAGAGTGGTTCCTAATGGATATGACACATCCATATAACACAGTCGAAACTGTTTCCATGGTTCCATCAGCTAATTCCACCTCATAGTTCACACTTAAGGTTTTAACAGGTAATCTTAATAACTCACAAAACTTGTTATCTACAAAGGATTTATCTGCTCCAGAATCAAACAATACTCTTGGGAAAACATCATTAATGAGAAACGTACCAGTTATGACGTTATCGTTCTAGATGGCCTCCTGAGCATTCATTTGAAAGACCCTGGCGTTGGTCTTTTTTCCTTCCTCAGCTTTCTTTGCCAGTTTTGGGCAGTTGGTCTTGATATGCCCCTTTTCAATGCAACTATAGCAAGTTGCATCCTTCAGCTTTTTGCACTCAAGGGTCTTGTGCTCAAAGGACTTGCAAATCCCACATGCCTTCGGCTGGGATTGGGACTTCTGCTCATACCTGCACTTCCCGAAATGGTGCTTCTTGCAAATCTTGCACTTGGGCCTATCACCCGATTGCTGATCACCCTTCTTTGATTCGGACCCCTTCTTGCGGTCATGGTTTCCTTTGTGCTTCTTGCTCGACCGACGTGAATTATCATCTTCACGTTTCCTTTTCTCCGCGTCAGTATTTCTCAGTGATCTCTGTCTCACTGCATCCAGTGTGAGGGACAGAGATATATCAGCTGCGGATCTAAATGTAGCGGGCCGAGAGGCCTTCACGCTTGCTTTTATTTCTGGGGCCAAACCCCCAATGAAACGAGCGATTCTTTTGGGTTCCGGGGTCACAAGGTACGGAACCAATCTTGACATGGTGTTGAAGCTTGTGAGATAAGCCTGGCAATCCAGGTTCTTCATGACCAGAGATAGAAAATCAGACTCTATCTTTTCAACCTCATGCTGAGGGCAGTAATTTTCTTTGATAAGAGCAACAAATTGCTCCCATGACATGTTGTACAATGGAACTTTTCCCGAAGCTTGAATTAATGATCTCCACCATGTTAGGGCTTCATCCTTAAATGACTGGGATACAAACTTTACTATGTCCCTTTCAGCACAACCACTAATGTCCACAACCGTGTCCGTTTCATCCAGCCAGGTCATGCAATCAACAGCGCCCTTTTCCCCAGTAAAGTCTCGGGGTTTGCACGAAACAAAGTACTTGTATGTGCAACCTTGGCGCGGGGTGCATCATCGAACACTATCTTCTTAGGGTGAACACTGTTCTCATTTGATGAGTGTCGATCATCATCCTTCTAAGGTTTAGGCTGGACAGAAGGTGGTTTGCTATGAGCCTCAGAATAGGTTTTTGGCTTGGAAAGAGGTGTAGACAGGGTTCTACTTTGGGTCCCAGAGGACTCACTGTTCTGCCTCTCCAAAGCTTTTGTAACGGCGTTGTCCACTAGTGCTCGTTAACTGGATTCTAGAGTTATCGTGGTTTTCCACCGGATGACTATTCGCTTCATCCGACCCGGCCATGTAGCTTCAATTGCTACATGTAAAAATAATGGGCAACGTTTTATTTATAAGCTTTTACAGTAATTTATATTTTATTAACCATGGTTTTAAATTGCCATTTTAGGTTAATTTGCTAAAATTTTAGGATCTTTATCATTACCCTAAATTTTAAATTAATAACAGCACATAAGGCGTAGTCACAAGGACAATTTTAATCTAACTATAAACCAGGATTTTACAGTATCCAGGTATTTAGGTTTGAACCACAGTTCATCACCTTTTCTTGACAGGGAGTCGTAAGCTACCACTGTCCTTAGTCCCAGAGGACATTTAATTATTGCTCGCAGGCACTTTGTCCACAAGAGGGGCGGTTATATAATTAAGGTAATTTTAATTTAACCCTTTCTAAGAGATGGCATGTGTGACTTTACTGATTCACAGTTTGCCAAGAATGTTAACATACTCAGAGATGTTAACAAAATTTGGAATCCTTTGGACAGGTTCTACCATCTTGGCCATGTCTACAATGACACGTGGCTAGGTTTTACCCCCAAGATTCTTTTAATAATTAACAAAGAGCAATCCTAATTTGAGATGTTAGATTGGATCTCAATCTAATTATGGAACTACCATCTTGGCCTTGTTTTATGATAACATATGGCTAGGTCTTTGTCCTTTTTAGATTTTACCATTTTAATATACTGGCAGATCTTTTTAATTATTTTCATTTATTTCATGTTTTATGCACATAATTAATAATAATAAAATAAAAATGAAAATTTAAACTAAAACATCTCATAAATAGTTTAAACAAGTACATCTTTTGCCCTAAACGGCACTTCTACGAAAATAACATGCCCACGCAGGGGCGGAAACAAAATAAACCCACGCAGGGGTCAACTAAAAGGCATGCCCACGCAGGGGCAGAATACTAAAAGACAAGCCCACGCAGGGGCTGAGTACAGAAACAAAAAGTCTGCGCAGGGACTGATTACAACTAAACAAATAAACAACAAAGGTCTTTAATGACCCCTTCTCTTGGACTTCCCTTTGAGTAGGTCCGACAAACCCTTAAAGAAGCCTCGGTTGCTCTTCCGTACCGTTCGAATTTCCTCTTCACAGTGGTCCAATCTATCGAGGACCTCTTGCTGGCGCTCCGGCGGGATCAGCTGTGGCTGCGGCGGCTGATACAGAGGTTGAGGAGGTGGCGGACCCTGGTACCCATAAGTTGGGTAACTAGTGGTCCAAAGACCACCATAGGGTCCTTCTGGGTGACGAGCATTGTAGTCCCATGCCTCCTGGTATGGGTCCACATTAGCATAGTCGTAATGGGTATGAGCTGGCTGCTCAAAAGGGTTATACGTCGCTGAACCGGCGTAGGCAGGGATTGGGTTATCAAAACCCACTGGTGGCGCCATAGGCGCAGAGTTGATCTCTGGAACAGGGTTTGATGGACCCCCTATCTGCGGATCTTCTTCTTCTTGGAGTGGCGGATAGTGACTGCCACTCGATGGCTGGGGGTGCTGATGCGGACTCCCCCTCGCACGGACATCCGTGCGTTTGACCTTCTCCGCCTCGGTGGCTCCGGAGGCGGTTGCTGTTCCACTGGAGATGGTGGTGGCGGAGTGACTGCCACAAATCGAGGATCCTCGGAAGGATCCTGCTGCTGTTGTTGCTGCTGGTATGGGGACGAGTGTTCAGATGGGGTAAAATACCAGTCCCACTGGTTGAACCTCGCCTGGTAGCTGTCAGGACCATGGTAAGGTGATCCATGAAAAGATGACCCATCGGAGATTTCGATGGGGTGGTTCGGGGTCCCGGTAGCAGGCTCCACGGGATCCGTATCCTCGTCCATGTCATTTTCACCCGAGAAGTGATCCTCGGGTCCTAGTGGGTTAAAACCCACGGGTTCTTGAATAAAATTAGCCGGGTTGAACCGGCTTTGGAAAGCAGGGGTAGGGTCACCAAAAGAATGGTGCGAGTTCGACTGCTGCAATGGTATGAATGAAGGCGGAGGATGGTCGTGCTCGTTTTCGGATTGCGGCCCGAAAGAATGCAAGTAAGACGGTGAGGAACTTAAGGAGACTGATTGCCACCCGGGTTCAACATAAACCCTCCACGGCTCCTGAGGGCTAGTGCTCATTGTGATAGAAGGGGTACGCCGGTGCGAAGGCCCGGCTTTATGGTCGTGACCCGTAACTGGGCCCTTGCCTCGTCCTCTCAAAAACCTTGGTGGCATTGTCGACCTGCATACATGATTATAATAACAACAAGAAATATAAAATAAAAGACCACGCAAAATGAAACAAAACAGAATTTGTCCTATGTTCTTTGTCTAGACTCGGAACTCGAGGAATGTGCAATTTGTGCACTGAGATTAAACACAAAAGGCTAGTGTTTAATTCACTCAGTGTTGGCTCTGATACCAACCTGTCACACCCCTAATTTCCACGTGTCACCGGTGGGCATGGTGGGGGAGTATCGTGACGTAGTTGATATCATCATAGTCAAACAAAACAAATTATAATGCACAGCGGAAGCAAAAAGATAGATTTATTTCAACCAAACAAACTGTAATATCCAAGTATCACAATGTAGCTGAAATAGATCCACAGGCGGATCAAAATAAAAAGGAGAACTGTTCAACAGATAAATGACATCTAAGCTTGCGAGACTCTAACGATGCTAAGGAGTAGCTAGCCTATTACGTGTAGAACCTGCACTTAATCTTTTTGGGGAAAATACGTCAGTTTACACTGGTAAATACAATTTAACTGACTCATTTTTAAAAAGGTTTTAAAAATTGATTTGAATACACATGGCACAAAACTTTTTTATAACTTGGGGTAATTAATCAATTTAATCTTGTAAAAGAATTACATGTTTGTTATGCGTTTAGTCGCCCGGTTCGTGCCGGGTTTAAGATTAATAGACACACCACATAGTATAAATCCGCGGCGGGAAACCAACGGTTTATACCTTAATAAATATGGACACATTGTCGGGTGTACGCCTACACCCGCGTGTCAAGGTCGTGACCATTTCATGAATGATGCCAAGGATATCCGGGACATGGTCATTAAACTCCCAAAGGCGTAAAACAAACAAAACAAATTTTCAAACGGGTCATCTTGATAATACTTAACCACTAATCGATTAAGGTCAAATGCCCGACCAAGCGGTATTTTATATACCGTACCCCAAGCCCGTATAAGGGAAAATAAGTTAAAAATATTTACCTGAGCAAGTACAAATCACAACAAGCAAGTGCAAGCTTCTTTTACCGGATCTCCTATTCTGGAACGAAGGTTTATAATAACCTATTAGAATCCTAACGGGTCTTTAATTTAGCCTAAGCTTAGACCGGTTAGTTTTCAAGGATGAATACGGTTCAATCGCATGGAAGGCGAAGACCGGTTTAGAATGTGGTTTTTGACCCGACAAGCTTGCATGCTTGTTTAATATGGGTAACATAATCACATTCTGGATTTTGAGACTATAAAGACATGGTTTGACCCGTTTCGGCTAGAATGTGTAAACTAGTTACATAAGCCGATCCGAACGCGAAAGTGCGTAACGGGTAACCATATAAATCATATACAAGTTTCCTGAGATTATATGCACTACATATGTTGTGATATCAGTAAGATATGTCCTATTATGCCCAAAATAATTTTAAACTCAAACTAAGCCTCATAAGGGCATTTTGGTCATTTCACATAAGCCTAAAAGGTCAAAACTGGAAACCTGAGTTTGAAACTTTAGTTTACTGTTATAATATAAAAATTTACTGAATATATCATTAGGTATGAACCCTTATACATATAAACTAGTTTTGATACATACTATGTCGTAAAAATGCCTAAAAAGGCGATTTGAAGCCATTTCCGGGTTTTGAAAGAAAAGTTGATATTTTTATAATTCCAGAAGGCTCAAAATAACATATTTAACATAATAAATCAGTAGAAAAAGGTTTGAGGTCAAAAGGATTTATAAAACTCATTTTATAGCCTAAAAGGGCATAACCGGCAATAACCGAAATAAGCTTAGAACTCTTAGTTATGCTCAGCCTAAAAATAAATAAAAATCTCTAAAAATCCCAAAATATTATTATATATCAGTGGGTATAAAGTTTGATATGAAAATTTGGGTTTAGATAGGCTATATGCTAATTAATTACTAAGAAAGCTTCTAATTACACTAATGAGCATAACTCTTAATCTAGACCTCAAACTGATGTCAAATTTTAGGTACAAGATTATACTTTAGTAACTATGATGTCTACCCTTTTATATTTTCAAAAATCACATTTTGGTCATTTGGGCATAATGGTCAACATATAGGCATTTAACGGAAACTTGCATAATAATTAGACAACTAGTGAACCAAGCCGTATAATCACAGAGGGTTATACTAACATGTAACTAGGTCCAAAAGAAGCTCTAAGGCAATCCTAAACTTGGCTAAAACGGGTCAGAACTGAAAGTCAAAGCGAAAGTCAAACTATGCGACTTTCGATTCCAAACCGGGTCTAAACAGAAAATTATCGAGTTGAACATGTTGGGACATGTTCTTACATTAGTTACCAAGTTATATTAATGATCAAACAGGTTGTATGTATCCTACATTGCTAATTATGCGTTAAGTTGGATTTAAGCATTCTGTTGACTTTTTTAAGTAAGCTTTGACTCGACAATTATCATGGTTAGAGTGGGAATCTGGAAACACCCTTTCAAGGGTTTGTTACCCACATAATTACCTACTTATAGGTATTTTTAATTCGAGATTTGACTGAGTAATTATTGACTAATCTCGAAGTCAAACCTTAATTACGACGGTTTGACTTTTAGCTAATTAACTAACCTAAGTTGAAATGTAGAGGATTAAGGACACTTACAAGAGTCCTAAAAGAAATTAGGGACCTAAGGGAATTTTGATTGTTGTCCAGAGAAGCTCCAAGGATGCTCCAAGTGAGTTGCAAAATGAATGATCAAATGTTACAACCTTCACTCCTTTATATAGTGACCAAGATGCCACAAGATCAAGCCAAGGAGGTCTACAAGTGTTGAGAGATGATCCCAGGTGTCCCTATGTGGCTAAATACCGCCTAGTGAGTCCCTGATTTCGAAAACCATTCATGAAAGGCGGTGGAACTGGCTGAACAGGCAGCTGTCCATTTTCTGCTGCCAGCGACAGTCTTACGGACCGTAAGCCTAAGCTCTTGCAGTCCGTATGCTCCCATTGCGGACCGTATGCTTGAACTGTTGCGGTCCGTAACCGACCCTTGCTGAAATCGCCCAGGTATGCACCTTACGGACCGTAAGCTTAAAGCCATACGGTCCGTAACCGATGGCCAGAAGCCAAAAATTTTACAAACTTTCAAATCTTGACCATGCAACTTTGAAACTCCGATGTCATGACATCCTTTTCAGTTGTGAGACCTTTTGCTCTGCCATTGCATGCTTGCATGCCCCTTACATGTTTTTGGATCTTGTGGGAAGATTTGAAATTGACGGAAGTATCATAGAATCACTTTGGACTTGAATAATTTCAAGTTTTTAATTCTCTTTAAATCAAGAGTATAGCTTCCTGATTATTGTAGTAGCATGATTTATAATTCATTGTCCTTATAAAAATGGAGTTTTATTTAGAATGACCGGCTATATATCAGATGTTTATCAGAACGATTTAAGGATCTTGGGATTTATGATTTGGGTTGCTCAGAGGTATTTTAATAACATGTCGCCCTTAGGTCGTTCAGAGGTATTTTAATAACATGATGCCCTTTTTAAATCCTACCATACATCTTTATTTGGTCCGGGTTTCTGACACATTTGTCCCTCATGACACGTGTCTTTATTTTATTGGACAGGAATTTCCGAGGTGTTACAGTACTGGTATGATACCGGTATTTGAGGGTAAAAAACGGTGAATACCGGTGCCAAACCGCTACTGAAAATGTCAAAAGTAGGTACCGATTCGGTACCGAAAAATATACCTGGTTTGTAAATTTGATACTGGTACAAGTACCCGATACCATTTGCTAATCCCCTTGATGATATTACTGTTCATTGTCTTCAAAATTTAATATATAGGTAACGATGTTTAAATGTAACCCAATATATTTATTTATCCAAACAAAATAACTAAATATTAGATTATGATAAATAACTTGGTTATGGAAAATACATGTAAAAAGTGGCAATGATATGGAAATGGTAAAGATGCTTACAGGGCCGGCTCTTAGGCCGCATCGATCGAGGCCCAAAATTTTAAAGGGTCCAAAAGGTTTTTATAAGCTTTTATATATATATACTAAATTACATATTTAATATATGTATCCATTTATTATGTAAAAAAATGTTGGTGGTTGAGTGGAAAAGCCATCATAGATAAAGGAAAGGTCTTAAGTTCAAGTCTTGGCTCCACTGTCAACGTTTTATTTTTTTAAATCATTTCTCCATAACCACAATTTTTGGGCCCAATTTTTTCTTTCGCCCGAGGCCTAAAAATTTTTTAAGTTCTCGGGGACGGCTTGATACGTGGTGGAATTGAACAACGAAATCAGAGAAGAAAGGAGAGGAAGAAACAATCAGAAGTTTTAGCTCAATTATTCGATACCCTTACAACTGATTACAACGGTATATAACAGTCATTAACTGCCTAACTAACAACTGCCCAACCACTTACAACTATAGTCCCTCTATTACAAAATATTACAAAATAGACCCCTCTCTTATTAAAACCACGTATCAATACCCCTCCCTTAAAGAAATTTTGCCCCAAAATTTCAAAATTTGAAATGCGGAAACCTCAACTACATCTCTTCCAAATCCTCCCATGATGCCTCAGCTAAAGGTAATCCCTCCCACTTAATCAGAACTTGAACACCAGCCCTATTACGTTTCTTCACCATCTTCTTTTCAATTACTGCAGCTGGATAATAGTTGAAATGAGGTTGATTCGGTAAAGGTATAATCTTTGAATGATCTCCCTGAGCCAATTTCAATAAGGAAACATGGAAGGTTGGATGAATTTGCGACTCCTCCGATAAGTCTAATCTATATGCTACTTTTCCCACTTTTTCCACAATCATGAAAGGGCCATAATACTTAGGGCTCAATTTGGATTGCTTATTAGGCTTGATTGACGGTTGCTTATACGGATGCAATTTTAGGAAAACAAAATCACCTTCCTTAAACTCCCTTTCTGTCCTCTTCTTATCTGCCATTTGTTTCATCCAATTCCGGGCTAACAGTAGAGAGTGCCTCAACTGTTGAATCATCAATTCCCTTTCAGTCAACAGCTGATCCATTGTTTCTATAGGACAGTCTTTAGGAACATAGGGTATGAAGATAGGTGGTGGATAACCATACAAGGCCTGAAAAGGTGTCATTTTCAAGGCAGTATGGTAATTAGAATTATACCACCATTCAGCCAATGATAACCATTTCAACCAATTAGATTTTGTAGCCAATGTCATAATTCTCAAATAGGCCTCAATACATCTGTTCATTACCTCAGTTTGGCCATCAGACTGAGGATGATAGGCAGTAGACATTGACAATTGTATACCTTGCAATTTAGTAAACTCTCTCCAAAATTGGCTAAGGAATACAGGGTCTCTATCTGAAACAATTGTTTGGGGCCAACCATGAAGTTTAAACACATAGTCTAAGAACATACGAGCAACTGTCTCAGCTGAATAAGGATGGCCCAATGGAATGAAATGCCCATACTTTGTTAGTCTATCGACTACCACCAAGATAGATGTTGATGCACGGAATGTCTGTTGACTACGTGTATATTAAGTCTTAGGTCAAGATAGGTCAAAATAGGAGCTTGAAAGTCAAATTTAGGTGTAATGTTAGAGGTTTCGCTCATTAGGACAATTAGTGAGAGGGTTTACTTATTTGTACAATAGAGGTTTCGCTTATAGGGTTTTAAGGGGGTTTCGCTTTTGTGTTAAGTCATATGAGCGAAACCACAGGAACTATATATAGCAGCCATGAGCGAAACCAGGTCATTCAGTTGTGTACGTTGGAGCGAAACCTAGTCATTGCTTTGTAATGAAACTCTGTCAAAATCATTCCAGAAAGCATAAAAAGAGAAGGAATTGAAAGGAACCAGGTCATTCAGTTGTGTTACTTCATCTACATTGATTCCACCTTTGTATTTGGAGATGAACTGCCTTATACTGACTGTTTAGGGTCGGAAACCAGTCCAACAAGTGGTATCAGAGCTCAGGACGAGGAGTTCATACTACTACAGCTTGATTCTACCAGATTCTCTTATTTCTATTCACTTTCTTTCATACCTTTTCGATTTGAACTGGTTCCTACGGTTGAAATGGCCTGAATTTTAAATATAACGTGTGAAACACAGTAATAACAAACCCTAGAAAGAATCAGGGTAAAACACGGCTTAAAAATGGTAAAAATCAGCTAAAAACCATATTTCGCTTATTCGGACATCGAAGGTATTTTGCTCATACGAGCAATATAGTTTCGCTTATACGGACATTTCTACTTTGGCTCATACGGACACTAATGGTTTCGCTTTTATGACATACCTGATTTCGCTTATTTGTCACAAAGTTGATATTTCTCTCTTTTGTCACTGTTATTAAAAATTTCGAAAATTTTTCTAAGTGTTTGATGATTTTGCAGGTACATTCAAGATGGATGACATATTCTTGAACCCGTTTAGCGATATGTACGCATTCTCTGGAAATTCTGTAAATGATGATACCTCGTCAAGCAATAAGAATGAAAATCCGCCGAATGCAAAGAAAAAGGAAGCTTGGGAATCTGAAAGTACCTTTGAAACGTTCAATAAACCTCCAAAGCTAATGGCTATCGAGGAATACAGTCAGTGGTCAAGAAAGTTTGAAGATTGGTTGATGGCATTTGCATTTCCCAGCTGGAGGAGTCTGAAAACCGGTTATCAAGATGGAAACAAAAATGGTGAAACTTTAACATCAGCTGAGGAGATTGAATCATTTGTGGCTGAGCAAAAATGTGTGGCATTGTTATTTCAATCCGTCCGGGAAGACATAATCTCATTCATCGATTATTCAAATGCAAAAGATCTCTGGAAAAAGCTAGAAACAAAATGTCTAGGAAGTGCTGAAATCGTGAAAAGTAAAAAGAAACTTCTTAGGAAAGAATTTGATTTATTTAGCTGTTTAAAGAATGAGTCAGTATCAAAGATGATCGAGAGGTTTGGACATTTGAAACTGGAACTAGCTAGACATGAAATTACGTATTCTAACGATGAGCTAGTAGACAAGTTGTTCGATTCATTACCAGACGAGATGGATTGGAGATATTATGCGCTGATGCTGAAGAACACTATCGAGCCTGAAAAGTTGACTATGGATTTGTTGATTGAGAGACTTGAAAGTCACGAGCTGGAACTGAAGAAGACATACAAAGTCAATCACTCATCCTACCAGCAGAATTTGGATTTGTATTATCCAAAAAGCATGATGCCAAAAGCAACTTCTCCCAAAACTGCTTTTTCTGCTGAGAATGTGTCCACAGCAAGCAAAGATAGTCAAAGTGGTCAAAGCAGTGGAAATCAAAGTGGTTATCACAGTGGATCTTCATCATCTACGAGTCATTCTGATGCAAAGAATCGGTTTCAATGCAACATCGCAATAGACTTAAAGAATGCTCAGAATTTTGATGAGGAGTCGGCTACATAGCAGATGATCTTCCTGGCATCGGTACTGGAATCGTATGAAGGGTTAGTAGCTGGGAAGATAGGCAACACCAACCTGACGAATGAAGATTATGATCAGATAGATCCTGAAGAAATGGAGCTGATTGATATTCGTTGGTGTATGGCCAGTGCTGTTCGTCGAGCACAGCGTTTCATGGAAATTACCGGCAGGAAAACAATTGGTGGTCCATCTACGAAGCTGGGGTTCGATAAATCCAAGGTGACGTGCTTCAAGTGTAAGCAGAAAGGTCACTTCAAGCGAGAATGCAGAAACGCATATGCTGATGAGTCGGAGAACCCATTCAGAGAAGATTACTACAAGAAGGCAATTTATCACCAGAATAAATCTGAGCCGCCTAGATTGAAGCAGGTTGAAGACAACAAAGAGAAATCTAGAGCTCTTGCGGTGATTTATGATGATGAGGGGTATGATTGGAGTAAAGAGGTTTTACCGGAGAAAGATGCGGTTGGTTACGCATTCATGGCGAAAAACGAACCTATTCCTTGGAAAGATAACCGAACTGAAGAGCAGAAGTATAAACACAGAAAAATGTTGGCTGAAAACAGAATAATTCGAATATCTGGTATCTATTTGGAAGCGAAGAGAGCGAGAAGATGGGATCCGGACAGGGAGTGTTATCTTGATCCATATGGAAATATTACAGTCGATGACAAAACTCTTGATCTGGAAGCCATAATCAAGGAGTTCAAAGATGAGGAAGATTATTGGCAAAATAAATGGTGGGGAACTGGAGACGAGAAACAGAAAGAAGAAAAAGAAAAGAAGGAGAAAGAAGAGATAGAGAAGTCAAAGAAAGTTGACACTGGGATTATTGACACAACGCAGGAGTTAACTGCTGAAAACCTCGGAAAAATGGCTGACAAACTGCTGGCTGCTAAGGCACATGAGGTAGACTCTAACTCCGTGTCTGAGTCAAAAAGCCAGGTCAGTTCAAACTTGTCGACAAATGTGTCAGGTAAGAAGATTGATGGAAATGCTGATTGCAAAAATTGCATCAAAGAATGCAAATTTTGTAACACAGTCACGTATCTCAACGGTAAGAAAGTTGAAGATCTGACAGCAAAAGTCAGAAGCGTTGAGAATCAAATTCTTGATCGTGACAAAAGAGTTAAAGCTTCAACTGAACGGATAAAAGAATTAACTAATCAAATTGAAAATGATAAAATTGATCATGAAAGAGTTAAAAAAGAAAATGAAAAGTTAATTCTTGAAAACCGTCAGATTTCTGAGAAGTTTGAAAAACTCAAAAGTACAATGAAAGATAATGATGATCGGAATGGTAAAACTTATAAAGAAAACGTTCAACTAAAAGCAGTGCTGAGAGTAAAAGAAGAATCAATCAACCAACAACTGGATGAAATCGCTAAACTGAAACTTAAATTTCAAGAGGCGGAAATCGAAAACGAGCGAATCCAGTTGAAGCTTAAAAGTTACAGCTCCGCAAGCTTTGTTTTGCAACACATTGTTCCCAAACCCATCAGGAAAAACAAAGCTGGCGAAGATGTTTATTCTGATGGAACCGGGGTGGGTTTTCATAGAGTTCCACCGCCGATTTTGGATAATTACACGAAAAAGCGATCTGGGTTGGTTGAAATTGAAGAAGAAAGTGAAATGAAACTTCCTGATTCAATTGATGTCATGTTCACATCTTCCAATGACGATAGTGTCCAAAATGATATTGTAAAAGGTGTTGTTGAAAATGTGCTAAAAACGGATAGTGACACTGACACTACTGAGGAAGATGGGTGTTTCTTGGAAAAATACATTCCGAAACAAAAGTCCAAGAACAACTTAAATGAAGAATCAAATCTTGTCATGTACAAGATGTTGGGTTCAGATAAGTTGTTTTGGGATTCAGAGTTTCCGATTGAGAATGTTAATGTGAACAAATTGACAAATGTTTTCAAATTAGTCGAAGTTGAATTGTCAGAAGTGAGCAATCTGAGTCAAACGAAGAGAAAAATGAGTTTTGAGAAAGAAAACGTTTACAACAAGAAATCTGTTAATACACCGCATTTTTATAATAACAACAAGAATCGAAACAATTGGTCGGGTGGTTATCAGGGGGGTAAGCCGTATCAGAAAAGAAATGTTCCAAACAAAAGGTTTGTTGAGAAGAAGGTGTTTGTGAACAGTTCGAGTTCACTTGCTGATGCAGAGAAAAGAGCTTCACATGCTCAGTCTGAAGGCACAAGTCGAGTGGCTGATACTCGAACATGCTTCAGATGTAATCAAGTTGGTCATATTGCACGAAAATGTACCAATGTGAAGCCTAAGACTGAAATTGTGAAGACTCAAAAGAAGAAAGTTGCCGAGAAGGGTAAAGCACCAATCGTTGTTGAGAAAAAGAGTGTGAAAAATTACAACATCAAAGTGAAAAATGAACCCGTAAAGAAGTCGGTAACTAAAAATGACAAGTTTTACAAACGGGTTGCATTATCTCAACAAGTTTGGAAACCTAAAACTGAGAAAAAGATTTCACCTTCTGAGGATTCAATTCAAGTTGATTATGATGCGAATTTTCCACCTCTGAAGGCTGAAAACTTTAAAATTCAAGTTGTGAGAGTTAAAACTGTCAAGGTTACACCCAAGGCTGATGAGGCCTGGGTGGACACCAAGTTTGACTAAGCAGTTTAAATTGTCGGAGCTTCCTGGATCGCGAAGCATGAATCGGCATCTTCATTGAAGTTGGTTAAGTCAAAGTTTGTTATGTGCAGGATCTTCCAAAACTTGTATCCAGATGGATCATGGATAGTGGAGCTTCAAGACATATGACAGGGAAGACTGTGTTGCTGTATGATGTGAGAAACATAAATGGAGCGTACGTAGGTTTTGCGGGTAATCAAGGAGGAAGGATTATTGGTAAAGGAACGTTGTCCAACGGGATTGTGACGTTTGAGAGAGTTAACTACATTGCTGAGCTAGAGAATAATCTGATGAGTATCTCCCAGATCTGTGACAGGATGTATACTACTCATTTCACTGACAAAGAATATTTGATCTTGAAACCAGGATTTGTAATTCCTGAGGAATGGATTATCATGAGGGCACCGAGAGTTAATGATCTGTACGTGTTGGACATGAGCGTAGCTACTACAACCACGGGTCAGGCTCATTGTTTTGTGTCCAGAGCAACTGAGAAAGAATCGAGATTGTGGCACCGCAAGATGGGGCATATTCACCTAAGGAAGATGAATCACTTGGTGCACAACGATTTGGTTACAGGAGTTCATGTCAAAGGTTTTCATCTGGAAGGGGAGTGCATTAGCTGTGTTAAAGGCAAGCAAAAGAAAAAGTCACACCCTACAAAGCAAGTCAATTCAGTTTCGAGACCTCTAGAAAGACTTCACATGGATTTATTTGGTCCTGTGAATGTCAAAAGTATTACAGGAGATTACTACTGTTTGGTCGTTACTGATGATTACTCCAGATTTTCGTGGGTTTCTTTCTTGAAGACGAAAGACGAAACATTTGACAGTTTGATGGCGTTGTTCAAAAGAATTGAGAATCTGTACCAAAGGCGTAACAAAAGAATTCGAAGTGATAATGGTACTGAATTCAAGAACAGCAAGATGGAAGAATTTTGTAATGAAAGAGGTATATTGCATGAGTTTAGTGCTCCGTACACTCCGCAGCAGAATGGAGTCGCAGAACGCAAAAATCAGACGCTAATCGAGACGGCTAGAACTATGCTCGCAGATTCAAAGTTACCGATTAATTTTTGGGCTGAAGCTGTTTCTGCCACATGCTATACGCTCAACAGGGTTCTCACTGTCAAGAAGTTCAACAAAACATGCTTTGAGCTAATCAATAATCGCAAACCGAATTTGAAGTATCTAGAACTGTTCGGGTCACCCTGTACAGTTATAGAGCCTCATGGAAAGTTTGGTCCGAAGTGCATTGAGGGAATATTTGTTGGTTATGCAAATCCAATGCAACGTGTCTTCGTTCCAAGTGAGAAGCAAATTATTGAAGCTGGAAATGTTGAATTTCAAGGTTATACTATGCCGCCGCAGAATCCTGGAGATTCATGGCGTTATCATTATGACAAACTGTGGGATTCGTTTGACATGAGAGAAGAATCAGAGGATGATGAAGATTTCTTTGATGAGCTGGATATTTTGCGAGAGTATGAGTCGCAGTAAAGGTTCCCAGCTGAGTATTCTAGAAGATCTCGGGAAACTTCAAATGATGATGAAGCAGGTCCTAGCAATGCTGGTGAACATGAAGATGAAGTTGCTCCTGGTAGTCAGTCGGCAGTGAATGATGATCAAGAAGCTGAGAACATGCCAGTATTTGATCATGGTGATTCAGATTCTGAGGGGGAGCAGATCCAGATTTCAAGTCAAACAAACCAAGTTGGTGAACAAGATGCAGATCAGAATGTTACTAATCTGGAGGGAAATATAGATGTTCCAAGTGAAGTGATGCCACGAACTCTTTCATATCATCCAGAGGAGTTGATCATAGGAGAATTGCAAGCAGGCGTTCGCACGAGACGTCAAATTGACCAGGTCCTTACATGTTTTTATTCTACAGTAGCACCTTTACAAACTGAATTTTCATTAAGTTGTTTCATTTCGCAGATCGAACCGCGAACTTACAAAGAGGCGCTTACTGAAGACTCTTGGGTCATTGCGATGCAAGAAGAGTTAAGTCAGTTTGAAAAGTTGGGAGCGTGGAAGTTAGTGGATTTGCCGGATGGTCATAGAAAAATCAATACTAAATGGGTATTTAAGTGTAAGAGAGACGACAGAGGAGTTGTTGTAAGGAACAAAGCTCGACTCGTTGTTCAGGGCTTTAGTCAACAGGAAGGGATTGATTTTACTGAAGTCTATGCTCCTGTGGCACGACTAGAAGCTATCAGAATTTTCCTTGCATTTGCGTCTTGAAAGAACTTCAAAGTATATCAGTTAGATGTAAAATCGGCGTTTCTTTATGGGAAGGTCAAAGAGGAGGTTTATGTCGGTCAGTCGCCGGGCTTTACTGATCCAATCTACAAAAACAAGGTCTACTTATTGGACAAAGCGCTGTATGGTTTACACCAGGCCCCGAGAGCTTGGTACGAGACTTTGTCTCAACACCTATTAGCCAACAAGTTCATTCGTGGAAAAGTGGATGCCACTCTCTTCACTAAAGAGGTCGAGGGACATCTTCTGATAGTTCAGATTTATGTGGATGATGTAATCTTTGGGTCGACAAATGAGAATCTATGCAAAGATTTTGAACAGGTGATGAAGCAAAAATTCGAAATGTCATCAATGGGGGAGATGAAATTCTTTCTGGGCCTACAAGTTGAACAACTACCTGAGGGAATTTTCATTCATCAGATGAAGTACGTTCGTGATATTCTAGAGAAATTTGGGATGTCAAGTTCTACTCCAGCTGCTACCCCACTGGCAACAAATCATGGGATTCACCCAGATCTCACCGGAGACAGGGCTGATGAAATGTTTTACCGTTCCATGATAGGTTCTTTGATGTACCTAACTGCTTCACGTCCTGATATCATGTACCCAACGTGCCTCGCAGCAAGATATCAATCTAACCCGAGAGCTTCGCATATGATTATTGTGAAGAGGATATTACGCTACCTGAAAGGAACTCCTTCATTGGGGTTGTGGTATCTTAGAAAAGGCGACTTTACGCTCGAAGGGTATTCTGATTCGCATTTCGGATGCTGCAAAGTAAATTCAAAATCAACAACTGCAGGATGCCAGTTCTTTGGACCTAGATTGGTTACCTGGCAGTGTAAGAAACAAACGTCTGTGGCGTTATCTACATGTGAAGCGAAGTATGTTTCTGCTAGCAGTTGCTGCTCTCAGATCCTGTGGATACAGCAACAGATGCGCGACTACGGTTTGCAGTTTCTTAACACACCTCTTTTTGTTAATAATGAGGCTGCTATAAATATAACAAAGAATCCAGTACATCACGCTAAAACTAAACACATAGAAATTCGTCATCACTTTATTCGCGATTGTTTCGAGAAAAAGTTTATACGAATTGAGAAAATCCACACTGGCGAACAGAAAGCTGATTTACATACCAAAGCTTTTGATAAAAATCGGCTTCAATATTTGTTAAAATTGAATGGTATGAAGCTTCTTTCGGTGTCGGATGGAATTGTGGGCGTTGATGAGAGTACTGTTGCGGATGAAGACGAGAAACAATCTGCAATGGTTTGTCGATTTTTTTACCTGTTTTGGTATTTAGGGGGAGTAGATAGTAGATGTATATAGATATATTTTTTTTAAAATACAAAAACAGTAAAAAATGCAAAAATACAAAAACATGATAAATTTCAAAATACAAAAACAATATAAAATCTGAAAAAGAGCTTGTGTATAAAGGGAAAATGATAGTTCATCGGCTAGACAATTACAGTATGCTAAAGAATTGAAAAGATAAAATGAGTTAAATAGTCTCACTAATGATGTGTCGATAGGTTTTCGCACATTTAGTAGATTTTTTTCGGGATATAAACCTAAAATTTCAAACTTGCGAAATTTGTGGGGAACACTACTTGGATATATAGGTAACCCCTGAAATCTCGTTTGAAAGGTCTCGTATTCTGATATACTAGGTTTTTATACTCAATGATGTCTGGGGTATTATTCCGGGACTTCTGCTGAATGGAAGTTCTGACCTAGTTCTTGGATAATACTTTCCTCAAATGCTTGAAACATAGCATAAACCCTCAGCATGCAGATGAAACAATAAAATTGATAGTCGTTGCTGTTGTAACTAAAAGATCCTCTAAAGGGGACATACTGAAAAGTCGAAGCTGATATCTCTCTGCGCATACGGAAGTATCGACCTGAGATCCCTCGGCCCTCGCATTACCTAATTTATGTACAGATATCATTGTAGTATTCTCACCTGTAAGACTGAATATTGGGATTCTGGATACGGGAGTATATTCAAGAGGTGGGACACATGAATGAGCTAAGTTCATAAAACATCTAAATCATATCCTGAGTAAATTGAAATTTGTGTGAGAATTTAAGATGGATCAGTATATCGACAATCGAGGTGAATTGTTTAAGTCTGAGTATGAAATGAAGCTTAACGGTACTAGTAATTTGTCTGAAAAGCTGATATGATTCCCTGACACGCTCGCCAAAAATAAGTTTGTAAATAGTTTACTTTGTTTACTTTCTGCAATTTAAGTTTTCTGCATTTCATTTCTTAGTTTAGAACATATTATAAAATCCAAAAAGATTTTATTTCTGCTTTATTTTTGACAAACCAAAGTAGAGAGTTGATTGTTGGATTCTAAGATGTTGTAGCAGATGCAGGAGATTCTGGACTGAAGAATGAGGAGAGCTTATCTTGTTGAAGTTTGTATTATAGAAAAGTCAAAAACAAATTCATTAACTTGATACTTGTTATTTTCAGAAAATGTTTGAAATTGTTGTTTTAAAATCAGTTTGATTCGTCAAATGATCATCCAAGGTCATTAAGTTGAACTTGGTAGATTAATTGAGTAATCAGGGTCATTAACTTGGACCTGAATACTTGAGTGGGTTTTTAAAGCTGATTGAGTTTGTGATTTATTGTTGAATAGATAGAATTGTAATGTTTGATGTTTGAGACACAGGTTGTGGACTTCATCATTCCCATGGAAGCTAATTGTCAAAGCTTGAACCAGATCAATACCTCAGATTCTAGCATATTGAGAGGGGGAGTCTGTGAAAGGGGGAGTCTGGATCAACGGTCAAAGGGAAGTCTGAAGATGGAGCCAGGACAAAATTGTGAACCTGTGAAGATAGAATGCTTATGATGTGAAGACAGAGAGTTGGAGAAAAGATCAAGACTGAAGACTCGGAGCTGAAGACTTCGTCAACATCCAAGGGGGAGTCTGTTGATGCACGGAATGTCTATTGACTACGTGTATATTAAGTCTTAGGTCAAGATAGGTCAAAATAGGAGCTTGAAAGTCAAATTTAGGTGTAATGTTAGAGTTTTCGCTCATTAGGACAATTAGTGAGAGGGTTCGCTTATTTGTACAATAGAGGTTTCGCTTATAGGGTTTTAAGGGGGTTTCGCTTTTGTGTCAAGTCATATGAGCGAAACCACAGGAACTATATATAGCAGCCATGAGCGAAACCAGGTCATTCAGTTGTGTACGTTGGAGCGAAACCTAGTCATTGCTTTGTAACGAAACTCTGTCAAAATCAATCCAGAAAGCATAAAAAGAGAAGGAATTGAAAGGAACAGCTGTGTTACTTCATCTACATTGATTCCGCCTTTGTATTTGGAGATGAACTGCCTTATACTGACTGTTTAGGGTCGGAAACCGGTCCAACAATAGAGTCTTTTCCTTGTATTTTGGGAAATCCTCCACAAAATCCATGGAAATGTCTGAAAAGACATACCTTGGAATGGGCAGTGGTTGCAATAAGCCTGGTGAAGCAACATTCTCATGCTTAGTCCTCTAGCATACATCACAACACCTGATCATCTGTCTTACTTGCTTATGAAGGCCTTTCCATGTAAACATGGACTGGATCCTTTGAACAGTGGCATGGACCCCAGAATGACCCCCCACTGCTGAATTGTGGCACAAATTCACAATGTATGCCTGTAATGCTTCATCTTTTCCCACCACAATCTTAGAATTCTTAGTTAAAACAGTGCCATTCCAGTGATACTTTGGAACTTGTTCTCCTTTAAGTAACTTCTGCATTTTCTGTTGAATTTGAGCATCACTTTCCCAGGATTTGGTGATCCTTTGAAATAAGGTATCATCCAAAGTAGACAATGAAATCATACACAGCGTAGGACCTTGAACCCCTGAAAGTGCATCAGCTACCTTATTTTCCACCCTTTTATTATACAAAAATTCATAATCAAATCCCATAAGCTTTGAGAGCCAAACATGTTGTAAAGGAGTGGTCAACTTCTGTTCCAATAGATGTTTAAGACTTTTTTGATCAGTTTTAATGATAAAATGGCCATTAGACAGATAATGCTGCCAATGTTTGACTACAAAAATGATGGCTAAGAGTTCTTTCTCATACACAGAACAAGATTGTTGTCTTGGTGATAGAGCCCTGCTAATAAAAGAAGGAGGGTGGCCATCTTGCATCAATACAACCCCAAAACCTAATACAGAAGCATTTGTCTCTAATGTTGGACCATGTTTCGGGACCGAAACCGTGATAAGTGTGAGATTAGTTCAAGATGGGAGAGATTAGAGATGGATAAACACAACTTCTTTGTATTAATTGGTAGTAAAACATTACAAATCGGCCCGATTACAAGCTAACCGAACTAATACCAAAGGAGTATACATCCAGGGAGAGACCAAGTGATGATCTCTCCCCCACACAATAAAGCTCACAGGGAACTCTCACAATGAGCTCACCCTTTCTCTAACTCTCTCTAGTTTGCAAATAACAAGGGGTTGGTATTTATACCCACACCCACTTGTCTAGCAAACACACACGGTCAAACACATAACTCTCTCGTTTGACCACTTCAAATGAGCGGATCAATACACATTTGTTTTACCGTTTCACTAACTATTACATATTCAGCATAAAATAAATCTAATCTATTCGACAAGCATCGGACACAAAATCTGCATCACCAAATTCCCCCTTGTCCGTTGCTGTCGAATGCTGAAAATGCAACTGCAATCAATCTTCAATCAAGTATTTATCTTCTCTGTGTTAACAAATTCCCCCTTGACCGATGATCCAGGTAAGTAGTATCTTGACGCTCCTTGTATAATAGTTCCCCCTCAAAGTACGCGTATCCGTGTTGGGTGTTGTGCAATTTCCTCACAAGGCTCAATTGACCGATCTTCCGCTGATCTTCCAATACTCCAACCGGCATTTGATAAGGGTTTCATTCTTTAAAAACTGCATCATGTCTTGATATGTCATAAGACAAACTCTACCACCTGTGATTGCGTTTAGAAATTTACCGAAGAAATTCAATATATGAAAATTTTTTATCCCCCCATTTCTTTGGTAAGATCTCTAAACCTTCACAGATTCTCTCCACTTCAAAGAAACTGTCATCAATTTCACAGAACAAATTCTCTCCACTGATAGAATTTCTCTTCAAATGTTCACCAATTCCCTCCACTGAGTGGAACTGTCGTCAATCTTCACTGAATGTTCTCGGTTATTCGAAAAATCACGAAAACGACTTTCTTCTTTGCATATTCTAGTTGAATAAGAACATCCCCTAGTACCCTGTAGGATCCGACTTGTATCCCTCCAAAGACTTTGTGAACTCGTTAGGACTGGTATTGACATTCCAGGTTCATTCATTCGTTACCAAATGCGAGAATATGACAATAAACAAAAAGCTTTCATCTTTGCATATTCTAGTTAATAAAGAAATTTCGCCTAGTACCCTGTAGGATCCGACTGGTATCCCTCCAAAGACTTTGTGAACTCGTTAGGACCGGTATTGACATTCCAGGTTCATACGTTCATTTCCAAATGCGAGAATATGACAATAAACAAAATGCTTTCAAACATTTATGAATAACCGATAACAATCATAAACATTGACGTGCGGAAGTAAACATACCGTTCTTGGTTTTTGGCCCATAGTAGTCAAGTCACCAAAATTTGGCGTTTGCATCGGTAACCGTGACTACCCCACATTTAACAAAAATCAAGTTTTCATCATGCCTCCTCATCTCGCGCACTCCCGAACCCGTACAAATTTGACGTTGAAAAATCTTGATTCACATAAACTTTGCGAACACTTGTCCCCACTTTGCAAATCACGAATAGAAACAGGTCCACGACTCCATGTTTCATCTTAGAAACTTGAAACAAATATGATGTATGCGTGAACCCAATCATGTTGTAGTGTAGTGGACCCAACAACAACTAAACGACCATCTTCCAACGTTTTCACTTTCTAGGCCCAAACATTAAAGTGAAATAGAGCAGTCCACAAACATTTTAGAATTCATACCCGATAAATCCTTGCAACCAAAACACCTGTTGATGCGTTGGTGGCCCCTAAAAAAAATTCTTAACCATGATTTCTTAGTATAAGCCCAATAAAACTAGGTCCAACAACAAATCATTCCAACATCAGACGTAGAGACATTTCATCATAAACATTTTGGGCCCCACCATATTACATCAGATGGAATAAAATGAAGTAAGTAAATAGCCCAAGTCACTACATGTCATCATTGTATGAGTGGGTCCATAAAAAAGATTAATCATTATCTTTATCTTGCTGAAAACAATAAACGAAGCTGGCCCACTGATTGCAATAAATATTAAGCTCACAATGTAATAGGCCTATGTAACATGAACTGCCAAACCCTAGCTGCCAAATGCTCATCAGCCGACAAACATCATTTAGTGGATAAGACATCATGTGAACACAATAAACCCTAAAAATTTTCCCAGCCGCTAATCAATCTAACATCATCTGCCTGATAAACAAAAACAACCTCTACAGCATATATTCATCTCTGCGATACATATCTCCAGCAAAACCAATCTAACATCATCTGCCTGATAAACAAAAACAACCTCTACAGCATATATTCATCTCTGCGATACATACCTCCAGCAAAACTTCTTTCTCTTGCGATACCAAACATCCACTGATCCATCTTCTTCTTCTCTGCGATGAAGTTCATCCAAACCCCAAAAGAAAATTGCAGCTGCCACCATCATCATACACGAAACTTATACGAAACCCCTGCACATGACGAAACCCCGGGCACATAATCACTCCTGACGAAACTCCCCCTAGATGACGAAACCCCTTGTTTCGTCAGACATGATATTTCGTCGACCTGAGGATATTTCGTATAAGTTTCGTCGTCTACAGCAATTGTAGGACTGTGTTTCGGGACCGAAACCGTGATTAGTGTGAGATTAGTTCAAGACGGGAGAGATTAGAGATGGATAAACACAACTTCTTTGTATTAATCGGTAGTAAAACATTACAAGTCATCCCGATTACAAGATAACCGAACTAATACCAAAGGAGTATACATCTGGGGAGAGACCAAGTGGTGATCTCTCCCCCACACAATAAAGCTCAGAGGGAACTCTCATAATGAGCTAACCCTTTCTCTAACTCTCTCTAGTTTGCAAATAACAAGGGGTTGGTATTTATACCCACACCCACTTGTCTAGCAAACACACACGGTCAAACACATAACCCTCTCGTTTGACCACTTCAAACGAGCGGGTCAATACACATTTGTTTTACTGTTTCACTAACTATTACATATTCAGCATAAAATAAATCTAATCTATTTGACAAGCATCGGACACAAAATCTGCATCAACATCTAAGACAAAAGGTTTAGGAAAGTTAGGAAGAGCCAACACAGGAGGAGAACACAAGGCATGTTTCAGGGCATTAAAAGCAGTGGTTGCATCATCAGTCCATACAAAACTGTTTTTCTTCAAAAGAGAAGTCAGAGGTTTAGCTAAAATCCCATAAGATCTTATAAATCTTCTATAATATCCTGATAAGCCCAAGAAACCCCTGAATTGTTTGATATTGCTAGGAACAGGCCAAGATTGAATAGCCTCAATTTTCTTTGGGTCAGTAGCAATTCCATCCTTGCTGATAATATGCCCTAAAGATTCAACAGATCTCCCACCAAAAGAACATTTAGATAGCTTTGCATACAATTTATTGGCCCTTAAAATCTGTAAACCTTCTCTCAAATGGCCCATATGCTCTTCCACCGTTTTGCTATAGACTAGTATGTTATCAAAGAAGACTAGAACTGATTTTCTTAACAGTGGTTTGAAGGTATGATTCATGAGGGCCTGAAATGTTGTTGGAGCATTTGTCAGGCCAAATGGCATAACCATGAATTCAAAGTGCCCTTCATGAGTTCTGAAAGCTATCTTTGGAATATCATCAGGGTACATCCTGATTTGATGATACCCTTATCACAAATCCAGTTTAGAAAAAACAGTTGATCCTCCCAATTCATCCATCAAATCTTCTATTAAAGGAATAGGGAAGCCATTTTTTATGGTTACATCATTAAGTTTCCTATAGTCTATGCACATCCTCCAACTACCATTTTTTTTCTTAACTAAGACTACAAGAGCTGCAAAAGGACTTGTAAACCAAACCATAATCGTAATTTCAAAAAGAAAGGTTTTGGATTTAATCAAACAAAAAATTATAAAAATGAAAAAGTTTGTAAACCAAAAACTGTGTTTGTTTCAGGGAAAACGACAGAGGCTGAGAAAGAGCAAGCTTTCAGGAAGCAGATGAATCAAGAATTCCTTGCCAAGAAGCAAGAAGAGCTGAAGAAGAATGTTGTTCAAAAGAAGATTGAAACAAGAACCTGCTTCCAATGCAAATCTGCTGGTCACATTGCTAGAAACTGTCCGAAAATATTCAAACCAAAATAGGAAGTCTCTGGTAAACTGAAAGAGAAAATTGTTGAGAAAACTGAACTTACAACCAAAAAGTTTACAGGCTTTGAAAATTCAACCTTTGAAATGGGAGAATGTTCAAAGAATGTTGTAAAAAGAACAGATAATTTGAAAAATCCAAAATGGGTTATTAAGGGTTCAGGAAACAGTTCTGGTGATGAATCTGTCTCCATAAAGACAGAGGAGCCGAAGGTTGTTGAGAAAGATGAGAAGAAAGTTCCGATAGTGGATGATGTGAATTTTCCACCACTGAGTGCTAAAAACTTCAAATCTAAAATCGGAAAAGTTGAAATTTCAAATCAATTCTTTCCTAAAAAGAAAGAATTAGATGTTGAAAAAGCCTTTAACCCTGCTGTAAAAAACATTTTTGGTAAAATGATTCAGGGGAAGGCTAAAGGGGTAAAAGAATTTTATCAAGCTAAAAGGAAAGATGTAACCCCAAGTGCGACTGAAAAGGTTACACCCAAGGTTGGTCAGGCTTGGGTGGATATATTTTTCGTTGAATAGAAATGTGAATTGTCGGAGCTCCCAAGTTGGTAATCGTGGAGCATGTATCGGCATCTTTCTTGAAAATGTTTGTTAAAATTTGTTTTGAGAAGTATGAATTGCCGGAACTTCCAGGTTGGTAAGTGTGGAGTAGGAATCGGCACCTTGAGAATTCAACCGACAAGAGGGTAATTGGTTGAAAAACAGGTTTGAAATGTTTGGTTTTTGATCCTTCAAATGGTTCAATCATCGATTTTACAAGTGGTTAATCAAGGTCATTAAGTTGAACTTAATTTAACTATCATTTAAAAGATTGGTAAACAATGTGATGAAATGACCCCATAACCTACAAATGGTTGATAAACGAACTTATTTTCCGGAAAAACCATTCTGATTAAAACAAACTTAAGTGTTTTGAAATCTTAATGGGAAAATAGTTTGTTCTGAGGGGGAGTTCTGATTGTTTATGCCAAGCGGATGGAGATTTGAGGTGATTCATTTCAGTTGTCATGTTCTGTATAGTTTGTTTTCAATTTCTTTAAATGTTTTTAAATTTTAGGGGGAGTAAGAAATTTTCAGAAAATTCAAAAACATTAGAAAATTCGAAAAAGCCAAAAACATGATAAAATGAAAAATGAGTTTTTGTTGCATAAAAGAGGAAATGATAGTACATCAGTGGACTATCACGACACGCTAAAGAAATGTAAAGTCAAAATGTGATAAACAATCTCACTGCGGATGTGTCAGTAGGTTTTTACACATTTAGTAGACTGTGACGAGATATAAACCTAAAAATTCGAACTTGCTTATTCTGTGGGTAACAATTTCTTGGATATATAGGTAACCCCTGAAATCATGTTTGAAAGGTCCCTTATTCTGAGATACTAGGTCTTTATGCTCAATGATATCTGGGGTATTATACCAGGACTTCTGTTGTATGGAAATACTGACCTAGTCCTTGTATAATACTTTCTGCGAAATGCTTGAAATACAGCAAAAGCCCTCAGCAATTATGATTAAACAATAAAATTGATAATCATTGCTGTTGAAGAAAAGATCCTCTAAAGGGGACACACCAAAAGTCGAAGCCGTCATCTCTCTGCGTATACGGAAGTATCGACCTGAGCTCTCACGGCCCTCGCATTTTAACCCTTTTACAGATATCATCTGTGGTATACTCACCTGTAAGACTGAATATTGGGATCTGGATACGGGAGTATATTCAAGTGGTGGGACACGCGAATAAGTTTAAGTAATTAAGACACTAATAGTGTATCTCGAAACAGTTGAACTTTGTGTGAAAATTTAAGTGGACAAACATACTGACAATCTAGGTGAATTGTTTAGAACTTAAAATGAAATCTAGCTTAACGGTGTTGGTGATGTGTCTCAAAAACTGATA
Source organism: Helianthus annuus (assembly GCF_002127325.2). Lineage (NCBI taxonomy): Eukaryota > Viridiplantae > Streptophyta > Magnoliopsida > Asterales > Asteraceae > Helianthus > Helianthus annuus. The sequence goes on along the minus strand of NC_035449.2, from coordinate 164,383,159 downwards.
TGATCCTCTTGCACAAACTCACAAAAATATTGTCTGTAAATATTTCGTTTATACATTTTCTTTTATTAAAAAAATCCAAAAAGATTTTCGACAACTGGTGTTGAAAAGCTGATTTTCAAAATTCCAAGTGCTAAACATGAAGAACAGATTTGGAAGAGTGTGTATTAAGATGGAATGTTTACAAGTGGTTCTCAAAGAACAAATCATTTTGTATATTGTCTGAAATAGTTTCTAAAGTTTAAAGAATTAATCTTTGAGAAACTTATGTGTTGGGTAGAGATTATGCAGGTAACCTGAGCTGGAAGAGAGCCAGGTCACGATCTTAGAATGAATATGTGAATTCCAGACTACGATCCCAGCAAATTGAGAGGGGGAGTCTGAAGACAAAGTTGAGGAAGCAGCTAGAGCCAGTGCTGATTCTGGAATTGCTGATGCTGATCAAGTTTAAAGATTCAACATTCGAGAGAGAGGAGTTTGTTGGTGATAAAGACTGAGGGTTGACAACCGAAGACTTGACACTGAAGACTCCGTCAACATCCGAGGGGGAGTTTATTGGTGCATCCGTCTATCGCCTACCTCTTGTATCGAGTCTAGCATAAAATATGATAGAACTGGGCTCGGAATCCAAGATTCTGTCATTGGAGGTGATTCCGCTCCAAATGACATTTTGTCATTTGGAGCGAAACCCCTTAACTTCTAGATTCCGCCCGAAGTACTTAAGACCTGATTTCGCCCGAAAGTGTATTAGGTGATTTCGCTCGTAATGTGTGTGTGTCTTTGGAGCGAAATCAGAACACCTATATATAAGGATCTTAGGAGCGAAATCAGTAATAGTTGTTAGGTCAAAGTCATTCTGGTTGCCACGAAGTGCTGCCGAAGTGTTGTCAGAGTTTGTAATCGATTCAGTGATCAATAAAACAACAGTTAAAAGTGAATATGGCTGAGATTGCACCAAAACATGAGTTTCCGCCTCTTGTTTTGTCAAAGAACTCTTCTGATCGATTCAAATAGGTCTGAAAACGATCCTACAACTGACACTGTTCCTGATCACCCCCAGTGTCCATTAATTCCTTAGTCATTTTCTCAATAACATCCTTTTGGGCCAACTGGTATCTATAAGGCTTTTGATTTATAGTTACAGATTCATCTTTCAAAACAATTCTATGATCAAAAGCCCTATGAGGTGGCAGACTAGTAGGTGTTTGAAACACATCATCAAACTCTTTCAAAAGTTTATCAAAAACTTCAGGACTTACAGGATTAGACACCAAAGTTTCATGCTGAAATTGTCTATCAGGAGTCTCCATTTTCAAACTGTACACATGACCCTGAATAAAACTATCCTCATTTGTTAACCATTGATTCATAACTTCCATTGAAAATATGGACAACTTATTGCTGTGACTGCCCTTTAGTTTATAGGACTTATTTCCCACTCTAAACTGCATAGTGAGATCCTTAAAGTTCCATACAATGTCTCCAAGTGGGAGAAGCCATTGTACACCCAAAACCATATCATAGTTTGCCAATGATATGACTAGCACATCAGCTTTAAACCACAGACCCTGCATCTGCCATTCAAAATTCCTGCATATCTTCTTACACATTAATGGTATTCCATTGGCAACCCCAACCTTCATAGGATTGATGTCTTCTAATTGGCAATTAAGCTTAATGGCCAACTTTTCATCCAAAAAGTTATGTGTGGAACCTGAATCAGTGAGGATTCTTAAGGTTTTAGTTCCAATATTGCCCACCACTTGCATAGTTGAAAAAGAAGGTACTCCTGTTAGTGCATGGATTGAAATCAATGGATCATTGGTGGTGGTATCAATAACAGATTCAGAATCCTGTTGAATACCAATATCCCCTTCCTCATCATCCTCAATCTCCAAAACATAAAGTTGTTTATTGGGACACTTATGGGTTGATGTAAACTTTTCAGTGCACCAAAAGCATTCACCTCTAAGTCTTTTAGCTTCCATTTCTTTATTTGGTAGGTTCAATCTGTTTTTGTTAGGATAAATTCTTTGATTCAAGGGGGTGAGGGTAGTAATGGTAAATGATTAGTGCTAACTGGTGGTTTAAGAACTGGGTTAGGTTTGTAAGAAGAAACAGGTGTTGGGTTTGGATAGAATTTACCATTTTGATTAGAATAAGGTCTGTTTTTTGGTAACAAAATCTTATTGGCCAAATCTTGCTTTTTAGAGAACTTATACGCTTCTTTCATGTTCTTGGGTTCAAACATTCTTACTGGGCCTGCCAATTCAGGCTTCAACCCATTAAGAAATATGCTAACAGCATACTCTTCACAAATGCTTACCCTCAACAAGTTTTCATCAAACCTCTCACAATATTCCTCTAAATCCCCTGTTTGAACAGTAGATGTAAGAACCCCCATTGCATCCCCATATTGATGTGTAGAAAACCTTTCTAACACATTCCCTGAATATTCAGCCCATGTTACTTCTGTTTGGGTTTAGTTAATTGTTAACGAATGAAGAGTGCCATTTCATGGCCTTGCCTTCCAAATTAATGGCTGCATACCTGACCTTGAAGGTTTCTCGTGTCTCACCAACATCAAAGAAGTGTTCGCACTTGCAGATCCAGTCTTCTACTTCTTGACCATCAGACTTAGGGAATTCAATCTTTCCAATCCTATACAGTCTTTCTGTTCTGGTATTAACAGACCCTGAAGTCTCAGATTGTGTATTACCTGCTGATTGTCGGCCATAATTTGTTTGATTCAAGACAATTTTATCCATTAATTGTTTCAAATCATTAAAGGACTTGTCAGTTTTCTCCATGAATGCTTCAAATTTCAGTAAAGAAGTTGTACGATTTTGAATTGTTTTCTCGATTTCAGCTTGACTTCTAGTAGTAGTCATGATTTGTTGTTATGCAGAGATCAAATGAAAGTATAATCGCTGGATTGGATTGATCAACAATAATCAACCCAGGGTTTGAAAAGATCAGAGTACAAAAATTGAATGATCGGAGAATGATCAATCAACGAGCAAGAAAAGAGTCGTCGGAAGAATGGAAGGAAGAATGAGAGCTCCGATGAGAATCGATGGCTCTGATACCAATAATACATGGTGGAATTGAAGAACGAAATCAGAGAAGAAAAGAGAGGAAGAAATAATCAGAAGTTTTAGCTCAATTATTCGATATCCTTACAACTGATTACAACGGTATATAACAGTCATTAACTGCCTAACTAACAACTGCCCAACCACTTACAACTATAGTCCCTCTATTACAAAATATTACAAAACAGACCCCTCTCTTATTAAAACCCACATATCACGGCTCTGGATGCTTAAGAGATGGATGAATTGTTTAGGAAACAATACAAAGTAGACAGGTAGAGGGCGTGAAGATGGAGCTGGTTTAGGAGCTTCCGACCCTTTAAAACATTTGAGGTTTTGTGGTGCTTGAAATCATACGTAAAAAGAAAATTAATCAGACAACAACATTCGAATTATTTCTAGTTTTGTCCATATAAGAAACTTTTTTTTTCATTTTAACCAAGAAAACCTAATGTTTCTTCTCAAGTAAGTTTTCAATCCAAATGTATCTTGTAGTACTGTAACTTTTATTATTTGATTCATTACTTGTATTTATTTCACTCTTTTGAAATAATATCCAAAAAATATATATATGTAACTAATTATGACATTTTACAATTGGCCCATTCTATACACCCCCCTCCTTCCTGATTACACCCCCCCCCCCCTTGTGAGAGGAAAACTGTCGGTCCCACGCAGGCCCCACCTGTAAGTATGTGAGAGGAGGGGGGTGAAAAAAGTAAATAGGGGGTGTAGAAAGTAGCACCATTTACGATTACTTTTACGTGAAGAAACTGATGTATGTGGATACATTTGTCAATTCACCAAACACTTTGGTAAAGGCCATAAAGTGATCTAGCTTATGTTTTGGGACAAGTACTTAAAGAGGAAACAGAGTCCCCCAACCTCAAATTCAAGTCTCAGCCTCCTTCAACTCTTCATCACCCTTCAAATTTCTAACAAGTAAAGAATTCACCCACTGCAAAAACCATATATACATTACATAGACATATATATAAGCAATTAAGCACCACCTTCATTTTCCCTCCTCTCTCTCTCTCTCTCTCTAAGTTTTGTTTCTCTCTCTAAACATATGGAACTTTGTCTTAGAACAGTTTTCACTGTGCAATGTGTTCTTGGAGTTGTTCTTTCTTTATCAGGTTTGTTTAGTTTTATTATGGGATCCATTAATCAGAGCCCATATATTGATCATTATAATTATATTATAATTAATAATATGTTTGAACATATAATAAAAAAAAATTATGTAGCGCTTGATGTCATAGTCGTAATTAAGAGCTTTGATTAGCATTAGCCTTATTGGTATTACTTTTTGGTCATTATATTCAGAATTATTTAGATTTCTATATATATGGTTTAGAGAATGTTAAGTGTTTCTAGGCATTGTTTGAAACTACTTGTTAAAATGTTTTTTTTTTTTTTTCATAGGGATTACATTCGTTGAATCACTGGGTATTAACTACGGTCAAGTTGGCAACGATTTGCCACCACCAAGCAAAGTTCTCCAGCTTCTGAAATCACTAAAGGTCACAAAAACTCGAATCTATGACACGAATCCCGACGTCTTAAACGCATTTGCTGGTTCCGGGGTTGAGCTGATCGTAACAGTGGAGAACGAGATGCTCGCGACATTAATGGACCCGCAACAAGCGTTACAATGGGTGACTACGCATATAAAACCATATCTTCCCGCGACTAAAATTACAGGTAATAGAATAATGAAAACCGCGTAAGGTATAAGTTATATATAAGGATACAATGAGTATATTAGTTACAACACAAGAATTACAAAAGAAATTAAACAAATGATATATCCTTTAAATTATAATATAGATAATTACATTAGATCATAACTAATATATTTTATCTAATAACAGGAATTGCAGTTGGAAACGAGGTGTTCACTGGAGATGACATGACCCTGTTGGATAATTTGGTCCCAGCAATGGTTAGTATACAACAAGCTTTGACTCAATTAGGGTTGCAACAATATATTCAAGTGTCCACCCCATCTTCATTAGCGGTTCTTGCGAATTCGTACCCACCATCGGAAGGGATGTTTGCACCCGAGCTCACAACGATAATGACACAACTGTTACAGTTTCTTTCGATGACGAAAGCGCCATTCTGGATCAATGCATACCCTTATTTTGCTTACAAAGATAGCCCTGACAAAATTTCTTTAGATTATGCTCTTTTCAACCCGAATTCGGGCATGATAGACCCACATACTAATATGCATTACGACAACATGTTATATGCTCAAGTAGACGCGGTTATATTCGCAATGGCTCAGTTAGGGTTTGGTGGGATTGAGGTTCGGGTCTCGGAGACTGGGTGGCCATCAAAAGGTGACCCGAATGAAGTTGGGGCAACACCACAAAATGCTGCTATTTACAATAGGAATTTGTTAAAAAGACAGATGAGTGGTGAAGGGACTCCGCTGAGGCCGAAAATGAAGCTCGAGATTTACGTGTTTGCTTTGTTTAACGAGGATATGAAGCCCGGCCCAACATCCGAGAGGAACTACGGGTTCTATAAACCTGACGGAACGATGGTTTATAATGTTGGGCTGACGGCTTTATCAACAAGTACAACATCTTCGCCTTCGATCTCGCTTACTTCCATGGCTACCAAGGTTAGTACTTAGATATCATATGATCACAAACTTTATATTATAGTTACCACTACTAAAGAAATGCTACTAAATTAAATTATGTATGAGTTAAATTTGGATCACAGTTATCCAGTTTTCTAGTTGTGTATTTGATTCTAGTACAGTTTTTTAAATTATCATGCAAAGGTGGTGTGCCTATTATTAATGAGTAAATTGTTTTAATGGATCTCATCTAAATATGCTCATGTATTATTTCAATATTGTATATTTACTAGTAAAATGCTACTATTAGTTTATTTGTTTATTGAGAGAGGGTGTCATACTTTAAGCTTTGTGCTTTTGTTGGTGCTTTATTGAATCTGGTATGCATGTGAGCCCATCACACGATATAGTTTTATAATACAACTTTCTTGATATGGTGATTCGTTATAGTTGCAAATAAAATATATCAAGATACATCTTATTTGTGGTTTATAATCTAATATCATTAATTGTTACAGAAAGGAAGATCGGGTCATCACCAACTCCTAGTGTACTGGATTTCCGTCTGCTTGCTGGCAATGGCCATATAGACGCTGACATTGCTAGTCGGCTTGAAAGCCTATTATGTACATACACTAAACGCTCTTTCGCCCTCTAAGCTTCAAGATCATCAACACCATTGATATGTGGCAAAAGCGTCGGTCCTGGTTTAACTGGAGTACATGTCTTGATCAATTCATCTTCTTATAAACTAATTATTCTTTTCGTGACGGTTATATGTTGTCATAGAGAACTAATTAATTAGTAGTTAAGAATTGTTAGCAAATTCGCTAGTGAGAAAGGGACATAATTAGTATTAGTATATGATTAACGTATGTGTGTATATGTATTTTAGTACTTAATTAGTTTTTACTTTTTAATATATTGAATGAAAAATTATTATAAATGATATGGTTATTGTGATTGGGTACAAATTAAGTAAAGTATATACTTTTGGAGGTGGAATCCATGATTGTTTGCATATATAATTCATAAATCACACAAAGGTTTATGCTGACAGAAGGTTAACTCAAATACTATCAAGTAGTTACAGTACCTTTAACTTATCTTTTTATTTATTAATCCTAACCCATTCCAAATATTAGATTCCTGTCAATATTACCAAACAAGGAGCTTGATAAACACTAAACACGAATCATATATAAGAGTTGGTTCAAATAAGAAATAGTGAGTATATGTGGAAGCTAGCTATTATATTTACGAATAAATACATTACTAAATTCATTATTATATTTATAAAAATAAGTAGTCAAGGATCCTAAATACAGTATAAACTCGATAAATTAATACTCGATTATTTAATAAACTCTCTAAGATAATATTTTTTGTCGGTCCCGACTCGAGGATAGGATGCTAAATTAATAATTCGCTAAAATGATAAGATAATACATTTTTGATAATTTCTTTAGACCCCATATAAAATATAAATTAATAATTCCTTATATATAGATATTACATGAATGATTTATGAAGGTTTCTTGAAAAATGACTCAATTGTCTTTTGTTTTTGATGAAATCAATTTCCCCTTGAATCTCGTCTCTAATTTTCCTTAGCATGGTAAGAACTTCTGGTGTTGTTTTCTCATAGCTCAACAAGAAATTGTTCAATGTGATTACCGCTTTTTTCGTGAATTCGAAGGGGGCTTCATTGTAGAACTTTCATCATCTTCTTCATCGATATCATCTTTATTAATTCCAATAACGCTTTCAATAATTTCGTCATCAGTCAACAACTGTGCAACTACATTTTCTTCTGGGTGAGTCAGAACATCTTCGACATCCATTGCATTGCGATAACCCAACTCTTTGATCAAATTCTGGAGTTCTTGAGTGGTTTCACCACCTTCATCTGAGTTCTCAAAACTCATGTTATCTGTTGATCGAAGTTTACAATGACGAAAGCAGTTCGCAATTGTATTTGCACGAACATCCATAGTCCATGCTGAAATTGCAAGATTCATTGCATCTAATACATTTATTTTTGCTGGATTTGAAACCCCTAATTCATAACCCTCCAAAAGACTTCTATAAAATCGACGACGATAATGCATCTTAAAAGCTCGTATGATCCCCGCGTCACCAGGTTGAATTTTTGAAGTTGTGTTTGGTGGCAAAAAAAATAATTCAACATTTCCTTCAATAATTTTTGGATGAGTAGGGCAATTATCCACAATCAAGAGAATTTTTCTTCCAACCATTTTTTTATCCACAAGAAGCATAATAAGGTGGGAGATTGAAGGTTTCTTTCAAATTGGGTAGTTCATTTGATATACATGCATTGTATACAATAATTAAGTGGAAGCTTGAAAAGTGTTTGTAAACTAAGTATTCTACTATAAATTAATAAAATATTAATTTATCGATTAATTAATAACTCTTTTAATTAATAAATTTTGGTGATCCCAAGTGTATTATTTTATAGAGTTTCTACTATACTAAATATATAATTAATGGATTTCATTGTTAATAGTGAATATATAAACGTCTTTTCACTCACCTACAACATAGGAATAAATCCATTTGTATGTTTTCTCTTTAGGGTGAACGGGGCGTCCTTGGGGAGGGGGGCGGTGAGTGTGAACCCCGCTCGAGAACATCGTCGCCATCCTCTCGGTGACCCAAATCGGGGTGTGGCGAGCGGGTTGTGTTCACCGATTGAGATTTGTAATTTTTGACCGTTTTTTTTATATTAAAACGGCTATATAGCCGTTATATATTAAAAAAAAATTCTCCTAAACCCTATAAATACTAACCCACTTCAATCTTTTTATTTTTCAAACCCAAAACAACTCCCACTACATTACTCTCCTAAACCCTTCAACTCATCTAACTTTTTACCCAATCTTTAAAAAAAATGGATTCCGAGTTCCCGTTTTTTCTCTCCTGCCCGACTTTCCTGACGATGAAGATTCATCGTCAAGCGATAGTAGTTTAATTTTCTTCCAAAATCTCATCCAACAAGCAGAGCTACTAGACACGACATCGTCTAGTAAAAAAAGTTGTCCGTCGAGATCGTGTGAGAGGCCACGAAACACTCATGGCCGATTATTTTGTCGATAATCCAAAATTTAATGCCGATATTTTTCGTCAGAGGTTTCGTATGTCTAAGTCTTTGTTCCTAAAAATTGTTAGTGACGTGGAAGCGAATAACGAGTGGTTTCAAGATGTCACACCCCAACCAATGGCGGAAACATCGGGATGAGACGAAGTGTGAAGATTGCTAGAGACATCATAACGCTATTTGTGACAATATTTAGAAATTCCAAATTTCATTTCATTTCATAACTTCAAATAGTCAACATTACAAGAAATTCAAATACAACAAGTTTAACATAACAACATGATAACATAACAAAATTTGATACAACATATTAAACCCTAACGTCTATATGTGTATCTAGGCATCAACGCTACTTCTTTTCTTAGCATCGTCCCCATCAACCTGTAACATGTTTAAAATAAAGTTCAATGCAAAAGCAAAGGCGAGTATACAAGTTTGATACGTACATAGCAAAAGATAAGTTTGAACAATTCCTCATAGCAAGCATGTGATTCAAGATAAACATTTAAACATGGCATGTGTCTAACATATCAAACCAAGAAAACGCAACTTGCTCATGACATAACCAAAGTTTCAGTAGAGGCGGGTCGTTAATCCTATAGCGCTACATATGTCAAGGTTTGGCTCGTACGAAGTTAATGATAAGTTCAACACATAAGAATCACCCAAATTTAAAGTATCAAGTCATCACATATACAAGCATGTTATAGGAATGTTCATGTGTTTAGACAAAAGTTCATGTGTAAGTTTCAATAGGTAAACATGTTACACCCCAAAAGTAGTAAAAGTAAAAAGGGGAAAAGTACGAGTATACTCACAAAGTTTGCATATGTTTTCCGATTATCCAATTGTTGACGAGTAGAGATTTAGAGTCCGAATGTATAAGGGTTAAGGTTCAAGTATGTTTAGAGTCGAGATTCGGTGTTTAAAACAACATAAAAATAAGATATGAGAATAACATGGAAAATAATCATTTAATACATATGATGCTTGTTCTTGACACTAGGAAACTCGAAGGAGTTTAGATGTTTTCATGGAACAAGGTTCCATTAGAATCGTGACAAGTTATCATAGTCTAGGATGATGTAATCTAGTACCCCGACATATGAACACTAGTTCATCATCAAAGATTCGATTATTCGAATAATATATTTAGGTTATATAATATATGTCTAATAGTTCAAGCATGAGGTAGAAGATTAAAATCTTCATTTTGGTACCTCTAAATGTCATAGAAGTCATGTAGGAGGTAGGAAGATCAAGTCTTCCATTTAGGCACCTCTATGTGTTCACCACTACACTTGATGTAAAAAAAACAACCAAGGAGGGTCATGAACATACAATAAAGAATAAGAAATATACACACTAACTAAGAGAAATCATCAAATCATGTGAGGATTGTATGTTTGGACAACCCAAGTTGTTCCATAATCACTCATGTATCAAAGACAAAGTTTGACATGACTTGTGGGTTAAAAACCCTAAACAAAACACCAAGTTTATGAGGTTTAATCCTCTGATTTTAAATGTCTCAACCTTATTTTTAAGCTTAACCAACCATGGGATAAGTTGTAAGCATTAGGACATAGGTATGAGATGTGTTAGACACAAGTTGCATAGGTTTAAACAAGTTTTTGATGAACACAAAAACAAACAGAAAGTTTATGGACTATTTCGGGGCATTTCCAGGTCTGATTTCTCCAAGGAGAAGTCTAGGAATCGAACCCCATGATTATACAAGCAAGTAGGAAAAAGAATCGAGTGAATCGGATAAGAATTGAGTGAGTTATGCTCATTTTCGTGAAGGGGTGTCAATCTACTCGAACCCTTGCTTTCAGCTACGGTTTGGTGGATGTTTTGTGAGTTTTTAGGGTTGCAAAAGTGGTAGGGAGGCTGGTTATAAGTGGTATTTATAGGGGGGAGGATTAGGGTTTCAATGGGTTGGGCTTTGGAAGTGTTTAGAAGGGGTTACACCTTGAAACTAGCCCACAAAATCCAACTATATGGGGCTGAATTTTGCTGAATTGGGCTGCCATATTTCTTTATTTTTTTTATTTTTTAAAACATTATAATGAGTAATTTTGTTAATTAAGTTGTGTAATAATATGCAACAATGCTTCCCCTAACTTGTAACAAGGTGAAATATGAAATAAAACATGATTTAACTAGGTAAAAAGTGTAATGTACAAGTTTTATTTACGTAGCAAGTTCCGTATTTTACAACGATTACAATGAAAGAATGGTTATAAGAACACAAGATTTCCAAAGTTAGAATTTCACGTAAGGTTTCTAAATGTAGGAAGTTTGAAAACGCAGGGCGTTACACAAGAGGGCTTGGACGAGAGAATGAAGAAAAGTTTCACGCCGTTGCAAAAGGTTACTTCTGCGATTAAACAACTTGCAACCGGTAACCCACCAGACGAAAACGACGAGTATTTAAATATGGCTGAAAGGACCTCTCGTGAGTGCCTTGATTATTTCAGCGAGACGGTCTGTAGAATGTATGCTGGTGAATTCTTACGTAGACCAATGAGCCACGACGTTGAGCTATTGTATCAGGCTCATGAGGAGAGACATCACCTACCTGGTATGTTGGGTAGTCTAGATTGTACACACTTCGTCTGGAGAATGTGCCCCACAGAATTGCGTGGACAATATATGAGAGGCGATCATCAATACCCGACAGTTATGTTAGAGGCGGTGGCGTCTCAAGATTTGTGGGTTTGGCATGCTTTTTGTGGCCCGACGGGTTCACAAAACGACATCAACGTGCTCCAACAATCTCCGTTATTTCTTACTCAACGAAACGAAACAGCGCCAAATTGTCCATTTCAGGTGAACGACCACTTATACAAACGCGGGTATTATCTTACTGATGGGATCTACCCTAGCTGGTCCGTGTTTGTGAAGTCTTTTCCATATCCTTACATCCCGAATGAAAAAAAGTTCAAGAGGCAACACGAGGCCGCAAGAAAAGATGTGGAACGGGTGTTTGGTGTGTTAAAGGCGAAGTGGGGAATACTAAATCGTCCAATGCGTTCTAAAATGGTGAAAAAGATAAGGTCCATCGTGTATACGTGCATTATTTTACATAACATGATTATAAAAGACGACGGAAGGGTGATAGCACTGGTACACATTCGATATCCTCCAGTCGAACCCGTCTTCGATGATACTGCTTTTAGCGAGCTCATTGACGAGGAAACGCATTGGAGACTAAAACACGATCTCGTTGAGCATCTCGGACGTTTAGATCTAGGGGTGTGCATTGGTCGGTTTTGACCAAAAACCATAACCATAACCGCGATGTCGGTTATTCGATAACCAAAACCATAACCGATCGGTTATGATGGTTATGGTTATTCGGTTTTGATGGTTATAGCGGGTCGGTTATGGGTGGTTAACCGTGTATTTAGCTTAGCTAAAAATAGCTTAATTTTTTTTAACATAGAATAAATTGTTATTGCATATTTGTGTATATTATATAGTATTAAGTAATACATATAATCTATAATATTAATACTAATTATTATCGAATATTCAAATAAAATGATATGATACATTCCATAAATTCAATAAACAATCAACCAAAACCACAAAATGATATGAAAACCCCATAAGTACTAAAAATCTTCAGACAAAAACATCAAATATTAAAAATATGGTGAAAAGTCCTAAATCCTACAAAGAGTTATTACATGTCGGTTCGGTTCGGTTATGGTGGGTATGGAAAAAATGATAACCATAACCGACCCGCTACTTTCGGTTTTCAAAAAAACCATTAACCGACCCACCGGTTTTTTATTTGGTTCGGTTTTTTCGGTTCGGTTTTGTTAGTTAATTCGGTTATGGTTCGGTTAATTCGGTTTTTTGCACACCCCTATTTAGATCTACCTCACCTTGAAGCGAATTCCGACGACGAGTAGTTTGTTTTTTTATTTTTCTAGTTTGAATGTAATTTTTATTTTTAATTTAATGAAATGTCTTTTCTTAAATTTTATTTAATTTTTATTAATATTTGTTTAATTTATAATACATGCATAATTACAACAAATAAGAAAACAAAAAAAAGCAAGTCCCCCAAGAGAGGAGTGCCGCCATCAAATTGAGGGTGTGAGAGGAATTAAGTGGGGAGTTGACGTGGCGCGTGCTAATTGGCTATGGGTAAGAGAGGTCACTCCCCACTTAGAGGAGTGCCCCTTACACTCTTATATTTTACTATCATATGACATCTTAGATAAAATGGTTCGTCAACATGAAAAATATTATATTATAATGAATAGATGCCCTCAATTTTTTTTAACGGGAAAGTTTCTTTTATTGTCACTGTTTGTGAGACTTGAACCCAAGACCTCCCCCTTACAAGGTGTTTAAAAGTTTTGCATTTGCCAATTAATCACCACCCTATTGTTACATGACCTCAAATAGTACTACGTCTTTTTGCACGTCGTGGCTATAAATGAGAGTATAACTACACGTTTAAGCGTGCAAAAACAAACAAAATTTTTGGATAGATAGCCCCATGAAAAGTTTCCCTTTGGGTAAACCAAGAGCAAAGCTAAGTGCTAGTGGACAAACAAAAAAAAATTAATTTGTATGAGGGTTGGATATTGAAAATGGTATCACTCTTGGGATGGTTAAGAAAACCTAATCGAGGACGTGGCATCTTAGCCGGCAAATCACTCATCGTTCGTATACAATGGTGGTGGTGATCAGAGTGTGTGGGGAAAACTACCACACAGCCCGTGATTTCGAGGGACACATGTTTCATTTAAAAAATCCAATATATATATTTTAACTTTTCTAAATATAGTATACTCATACTAATTTCAATATAAGCTTATTTAGAAATCAATTTTTATGGTTTATAATTTAGTCCACTTGACAATACTAATTTTATTTTAAATAATAATAATAATAATAATAATAATAATAATAATAATAATAATAATAATAAAGCATTGTTTATTGAATATTATGATTTTGTCATTTTCGTAATTGCATTGTTTATCGTTAAGGATATTTTTTTCGAGCTCAGACAGGGTATATGAATTCTCAGAGACATCACTGTTCATATATGAAAGAGATATTAGGTCGAAGAATTGTTTGGTCTCAAATATCACCAAGGCTGTTTAAGTGTATTTGGCATGTATAAAAGTACTCCTCAATTAAGCCTAGATGAGCTCGATCCCATATGGGTAAAATAAATAATATTTACGAAATAGCATGTTAGGTTATAAATTTAGTTATATATAGTATGTTTGAAAAAGCATGTTAGGTTATAAAATTAGTTATATATAGTATGTTTACAAAGTGTATCAGAGATAATGTTATAAATGGGAAACAAAGAAAAGTGAAAAGGACTTCCGGGCTTTTTTCTTTTCTTAAGTAGTGATATTTGATATTTTGTAGATCGAGTTTACAAAAGTTGTACTCATAGAAACTCAAATTAATATAACACAAAATTAACTATTTTATAAAAAAGTTATATACTTTATGACATTATATAGATTAAATTGATATTTCGTTCATGTGAAATTAATTTTTTTATGATATGGTCAGTTAAAACCGTTTAATTAGTTATACTCACACTCTCTACTTTGAGTTTTATGGTACCAAGCATTGGAGCATGTCTAGCAGACGAAGATGCTTTGATGTTTTACTGTTTATAAAAGTTGATCCACAAGGTCAAACCTCCTCCATATTCCAATCATTGACCGCTTGATTGAGATGAGTTATTCCCTTATATTCTCTATAAGGTCAAACCACCTCACACTTTCAATCATTAATCAAATCTTTACCAAGGATAACGCAATAGTCAACCAGCATGCCATGTCTTTCTTAACTACTATCCGATGTTCCATATCCATATTAGTCAACAAATAAACTGTCTTGTTATAGATCATTTTTAAGAACCGAAAACGCTCTAGGAAATAAATTAAGGTTTTACATAATTTTAAAACTTTAACTATTACAACTTTTAAAACATACAGTAAAATAGAATTCATCTACCATGTTCGAGCTCGAAAAAACATGCTCATAGGCTGTTGATGCAACAAATAATAGACCAAACGTAGTAGCGAGGGTGGTTAGACAGAAGGGTTAAAGGGTTTAACCTTGCCTAACGTAGGTCGTGGGGTCCCCCCACGTTTGCAAGACGTGGAAGGAGGTTCACTAGTTTGTTTTTTGTTGTTTGAAGATCCTATTCTGAAGTGTGTTCAGAAAAGGATGAAGAAACAAAGAGAACAAGCGTGAGTTGGATGTGAATGAGAGCAACTTGCATGAAGCAAGTACACGATGTGAAGGACCAGAGTTTAAGGAAACAAGTCTGATCGGAATGTCTCAACTCAGTAAATGAAGTGTCAATTATATAGGAGAAGATGTCTCCCAAAGAAGAGTGCTTTTGACTAGTGACCTCACTTGCAGTGAGGGGCTTACCCTTTCGGGGGTTGAAGCCTTTTGTCCCCCGGATAATAGCATGTGTTCTGCTGACCTGCATTGCTTTAACGGCTGGTGAGTTGGTGAAGCAATCCAGGGATGTGACTGGTTACTGTTCCCGTATTGCTTTTCCCCACCTCACAGCTTTTTAACCTTTGAACCATTTAACCTTTCGGACGTGTGTGTACTTAATTCATTTTATTTGATCTTGGGCTACCCCCGTCATCAGCCCCCCAAGTCAGAGGTTTTTGGGGAATGAGCTCAAAGACTTCTGACTTTTATACATCTATTTTGTTGCCTGAAGGTTTTAAGGGTTCAATGTTTGAAGGCTTGGAAGGTTGTCGGCAGTTAATGTTTGAATTTTGAATAACTGACAACTGATTTGATTGATATATGGCAGTTTATAGGGTGGCGGTTTTTGCAGGAGTTACTGTTTTACCATTATTACCCCTACATTAGGTTGTTTTCTTTTTTATATTTACATTTTCTCATTTACTTTCCTCATAACTTCATCAAGTTCCTCTCTGCAATTCCCTTCCTTTTTTCCAAGGTTAGTCTCGGTTTCCTTTGTATTTCCTTACATTCTTCGTATTTCTTTGCAAAAATGGGTGCTCGTAAGGATTTGGCAAAATCCTTTTCCCGATTAACACAAGAGGAGGTAGACTTATTTTGTATGGAATATAGTATCGATAGAAAATTTAAACCTACTGCTCCTGCTTGTGATGTTCCCGTTGATAAACCGACTTCTGGTTCGATTGCTCTTTATTATCGCCACTTTGAGTTTTCGAACCTTCGTTATCCCTTTTCTCTCTTTGTTTTGAATTTGTTGGAGTATTATCTGGTTTCCTTTGGGCAGGTTCATCCGAAGGGCATGGCTAGGGTTTTACATTCTGAGGTTTTGTGCCGTGCCCTCGGATATGATCCTTCATTATTGCTTTTTCGCTGTTTTTTCCGTTTGCCCAAAAATGGCGATTGGTTTACCTTTGAAACTTCCAAGGTTGATTCTTGCCTTATTTCGTCTATGGTTACAACACTTGGGACTTGGAAGGATCGTTTTTTCTGGGTTTCCGATACTATTGTTCCATTTAAAATGGTGTGGAGGCACCCAGATGCCGTTCTCAATGATCCGGAGCCCTCTGAATCGGAGTTGAATGATGTTTTTCTCAAAGCAATCCGGGAGTGCCCTTCGAGGGTTCGTCCCTTTCCTGAACATTTACTAGTTCATTTAGGTGTTAGTAAAATCTGGGGAAATGCCGATCGGGATCCGGTTCTAATGAGAGGTGGCATGGGTATGCATTTTCCTTTTTTGCCCTCTTTTGCTTTTTCTTGACTTATGCCTTATGCGTTTTTGTTTTGTTATTTGCAGTTATGTCTGCCCTGGGTTTCATTAAGAGTGACGACACCTCTGATGTTGTGTTTGGGGATGCTCCCTCCGTTCCGGGTTAAAATGTTGTTGTTAGAACTGCTGAGCAAAGGTTTGACGGCTCTGGTTATGTTAGTGCTTCCAATGTTAAAGGGTTTTCTAAACCTAGTGCTCCCAAGTCCTCCACCGGTCGATCTACCCGCCGTTTGTTGAAGGCTGCTCCTCAATCCACTTCTACTGAACCAGTGGAATTGAGTGATGATGTTGAGATTTCTGAGGATCAAGGTGTTAAGGCAGGTGTTGAAAAGGAGAAGGGATTAGTTGTTCATGGCAAGAAAGCTTTAGGCAAAAAGGTTGTTGTGACTCCTGTCCAGGGTTCTTCGATCAGGGATGTTGAAGGGTTGGATCCCGAAGAGGTTTATGTGCCTGGTTGGTCGGTGAAGAATGATGACAGCTTTAAAGATGTTGTTGTTTGTGAAGATGCTCTGAGTCATCTTGCTCCTCCTTCGGTTCACAATACTATTGCTGGGATGGATGATGACGTAATGTTATCTCGTATGATTTTGAGCACCTGTAACCTTGCTTCTATGCTTCCTCAAGGGATTGCTCGTTTTCATAAGAGAATGCAGGAATATGAGGAATTTTTAAGAAGAAGGATAAAATGAAATCTTCCATGGCTATGATGAAAAAGGAGATAGCTGGTTTTGCTGAGAAGGAAGAAGCTTGGTCGAAAAAGGTTGAAGATTTGTCGAAGCAGCATGAGATTGAGATGGGTAACTTGAAGAAAAGCTTCGAGGCTGATCGGTTGAAGCTTAAGGCTGATAGGGAAGCCTTATTTGTTCAGCAACGGGTTTTTGATGAGGAAAAGGAGGGGTTGAAGGCTTTGGTTGCTCGGTCTACCCTTGATAATCAGTGGTTAATTGAGCAGGGTTTCCAACAGGTTGTTACATACCTTCTTCATTCCAAGGAGTTTAATTCTGCCCTTGGTGAAGTTTATACTAAGTTGCTCAACCTGGGGAAACACCAAGGCCTCATCGTTGGTTACAAGCTTCATGAATCCGGCCAACCTTTAGAGAAGTCTCCTTTGTTCCGTCCCGAGGCTTCCGATGTTTTCAAAGGCTCCGTTGAGCAGATGGAGAAGCAGACCTACCCTTACATTCATAAATTTTCTGCTTGTTTTGGTAAGCCTCTTGCTATGTTGCAGGACTTGAAGCCGGAAGGCCTTAATGAAAAGGTCTGTGCTGAGATATTGGGCTCACTTTCGAAGAAAAGATCCTATTCAGGAGATAGTGATGACACTCTTTCAAGTGTGCCGGATGTTTCGAAGGATGCGAGCTTGGAGGCTTCAGCGGTGGGTGGTGATGGTGGTGCAAAGGCTAAGAAGTCCAAGAAGGCAAAGAAGGCCAAAGCTAAAGGTTCTGGGGTCTCCAAGCCTTCTGCCGCTGTTTAATGGTTATTTATAGCCTTCTTAGCAAAACAATTCATGGTTTGTAATGTTACTTTGAACAATATTAGGTTTCCAGGAACCCTTAAGGTTCCTGTTGGTTGTGTGTTAGGCCTGTATGGCCGTTTGAACAATAGTTAAACTTGCAAGTTACTAGGACTTGCCTTAACTCTTATTTGAAAGTCTTTCATGGCTTTCTTTGCTATGGTATGATGTTTAATTATTTACTTGTTATGTTTTTATACTTATGTGTGTTTTGTTGAGTTAGTTTGGTTGGCTTTAACCCTTCAAGCCTTTTGGCTACTCGTAGGTGGGTTGAAGCCTTCAAGGTTTCGAGCTGTCACGTAGGTGGCTTGAAGCCTTGACGACTCTTTATGACTTGATTTGGTTTGTATTTTTTGCCAAAGAATTTTTCTTTTTACTTGTATTTTTCCTTAGATAATTTTCATTTTCTTGTAACTTTGTCTTTGTCGAGTTTGTGTTGCCTTTATGTTTTTTACACCTTAAAGGGTTCAGTGCTGCAGACACTTAGCCTTGGTGTTTTTTAACAAGAAGACATAGCACCTATCCTTTTTATTATTTCTTTGTGATTTATTTGACTTTGTAGGCCTGTTTGTTGGTTATATTTCTAAGGCTTAAGGAACAGTTGGTGTAGGTTGTTCAGGCCTGTCTATGAGACAATTTTGCTTTGGCTTAATAAGTCTCATGGAGTTGTATTGATTTAGGAACTCACCCCTTATATAGGTTCATTCAACCCTTGAACCTATTGAGCGATGTGGCCTGTGAGCTCATCCCCTTACATGGCCCTTGCCATGGAGTTTTTGCTAGGTTCTCAACCTGACCTTAGGATAGAAAGACAAGTTTGATAAAACAACTTCATTTATTCAAGCAATACTTGCTTTTTACAAAAGGTATTCATAGTGTTGTTCGAAATACATTTTAATACAAACCAAACTTTCCTGTCTAAACATGGAGCCTTCTCAGGGTTTTGCCATTCCAATGCCTTGGAAGCCTTATGACTTCTGAATCTGCTAGCTTGTAGGATCTACCCTTGTGTGCTTCAAGGATGGTATATGGACCTTCCCATTTTGGGCCAAGCTTTCCCTGATTTTCTTTTTTGGTAGCTTCATTGTTTCTAAGGACTAGGTCCCCTGGCTTGAATCGTTCATTCTTGACTTTCTTGTTGTAGTAGGCTTCCATTTGTTGCTTATATTTGGCTTCTTGAATTGCGGCTTGATCTCGAGCTTCCTCTAGGAGTTGTAAATTCAACATGGTCTCTTTTTGGTTTGTTTCGGGATCCATGTTGACAATTCGTTGGGTTACAACTCCTATTTCAGCAGGGATTACAGCCTCGGATCCAAATACCAAGCTATAAGGTGTTTTCTTGTGGCTTTTTTTCGGTTGTTCTAATTGCCCATAGAACACTAGGCAATTCTTCAAGCCAGTTGCTTTCGTATCTTCCTAATCTTGTCTTGATACCTTCCACTATGCTTCGATTTGCCCTTTCAACCTGGCCATTTGATTGTGGGTAAGCTACTGAGCTGAAGATCTGGTTGATCCTGTACTCTTTACACCAAACGCTGAAAGGCTTTTCAGCAAATTGCTTCCCGTTGTCAGTGACAATCACTCCCGGCAATCCATAACAGCAGATGATGTTTTCCCAAACGAAGTCAATGACCCGTTTGCCTGTGATCTTAGCGAGTGGTTTAACCTCGGGCCACTTGGTAAAATAATCTATTGCCACTAGCAAGAATTTTACCCCACCTTTGCTTGGAGGGAATGGTCCAACAATGTCCATTCCCCACTTATGGAATGGCCATCCCGAGGTTATTGGGACAAGATCATGCTTCGGATTTTTTGGGATTGGTGCATGAATTTGACAAGGATCACATTTCTTCAATTGCTCAGTGGTGTCACGAAGCATCGAGGGCCAGAAGTATCCCAGGTTCATGAGTTTTGCAACCACCGACCTAGCTCCAAAATGTGCTCCACATATGCCTTCGTGAATTTCTTTGATCAAATACTTACTTTGCTCGGGACCAACACATCTTAGCAAGGGGGCAAGGTATCTCTTTTTGTAAAGGGTTTCTCCCTGTAACACATATTGCCTTGCTTTGATTTTAACCCTTTCAGCTTCTACTTGATCATTGGGTAGTTCACCATTTTGAAGGAATTTTTTGATGGGAGTCATCCAGTTTGGATCCTCCTCGGTGACTACGTCTTGAACCTCCAATTCATCAATCGATGGAGCCTTCAACACTTCTACCAACACCTTCTTGGTGAGGTGGGCAAAAGTGAGAGATGCTAGCTTACTTAAGGCATCGGCCTTTTTATTTTGGGATCTGGGAATTTGTTTGATGCAGCATGTTTGGAAGGTATTCATCAATTCCTTGGATTTTTCCTTATATCTTCTCATGTTGGGTTCTTTGGCAACATAGCTATCGTTTACTTGGCTTGAGACTAGCAAGGAATATGTGAACACTTCAAGCTTTTGGACTTTCATCTCTTTGGCCAGCCTTAACCCGGCGATCAGTGCCTCGTATTCGGCCTCGTTATTGGTGGTCTGAAAATCAAAACGAAGAGCATATGTGAATTCTAACCCTTCTGGGTTGATTAAAATTAGCCCAGCCCCTGACCCTTCAACGCTTGAAGCTCCATCGGTAAAGAGCTTCCAGGCTTCAGGGTTGAAGGGTTCAGTGGTGGTAGTGTTTACTTCGTTAATTATTTGGTTCGGGACTTCCACAGTGAAGTCAGCCAAGACTTGGGCTTTGATAGCTTTTCGTGGGATGTAGGTGATGTTGTGTTCACCTAGTTCCACTGCCCATTTTGCCAACCTTCCTGAGTTCTCTGGTTTTTCAAGCACATTCTTAATGGGTTGGTCAGTGACCACTTGTATAGGATGTGCTTGGAAATACCTCCGAAGCCTTCTAGCTGTTTGAACTAGGGCTAGGGCAAGCTTTTCAAGGGGAGCATATTTGGTCTCAGCCAATTTTAAAGTTTTGCTGAAGAAGTAAACAGGTACCTAAGTCGTGTTTCGTTCGATGGTGAGGACTGCACTTATAGCCTCTTCAGCAACCGATAGATAGACTGAAATTAACTCTCCCGTCTCTGGAGCTGCAATGTTTGGCAAGGAAGCAAGATGTTGTTTCATCTGGTTGAAGGCTTCCTCAGCTTCACCAGTCCACTTGAAATCCTTCTTGTCAGAACAATTTTTGAGCGTTTTGTAGAAGGGTAGGGACCTTTCAGCCAACTTGGAGGTGAAACGCTTCAAGGCAGCAAGTTTCCCGTTTACACTTTCAACATCCTTCTTGGTTTTTGGTGGCTTGGTTTCAAGGACAGCTTTTACTTTGTTTGGGTTGGCCTTGATGCTTTGTTTTCCGACAATGTGGCCTAGGAATTTTCCTTCTTCGAATCCAAATGAGCATTTTTCAGGGTTAAGTTTCATGTTAACCTTTCTGAGATTTTTGATTTCTTGGATGTCGTGAAGCATTTGATATTCCGTCTTGCTTTTGACTACCAATTCATCGACGTAAGCTTCCATGTTTTTACCAATTTGACTTGCAAAAGCTTTGTCTACCAGACGTTGGTAGGTTGCTCCAGCGTTCTTGAGTCCAAAGGGCATCTTCTTGTAGCAGAAGATTCCTTTATCAGTGTGGAACGCCGTCTTTTTTTCGTCTTCTTCTTTCATAAGTATTTGATGATACCCTTTGTAAGCATCAAGAAAGCATTTGAAAGGGTAACCGGTGAGCGAGTCAACCTTGAGATCGATCTCCGGTAGTGGATAACAGTCCTTTGGACAAGCCTTGTTGAGATCCTTGAAGTCTATGCACATCCTCCAAGAGTTGTCTGGCTTCTTGACGATAACCGGGTTTGCAACCCATGATTGGTACTTGACTTCTGGGAGAATGCCGGCTGATACGAGCTTTTCAACCTCCTGGCAAGCAGCAAGGCTTCTTTCGGGTGCTAAGCTTCTTTTCTTTTGGACCACGGGCTTAACATCGGGTGGTATCTTTAACTCATGCTTAGCAATGTTTCGGGGGATTCCTGTCATGTCTTCTGGACACCAAGCGAAGACATCGCTGTAATGTGTCAACAACTTTTCCAGATAAGAGAGAGTTTCCTGTGAAAGGCCTGGATTGACCCTTATTCTTTGTTCAGGGTACTTAGGATTTATGATTAGCCTTTGCTTGTCTTCTTCACTTCTGGAGCTTTCACCTTCAACCAGGTAGGCCTCTTGGGAGGGTTGAAGGGTTGTTATCCCTCTCTCAGTTGGAAATTTTACTGTGCCATGTCCAACAGACACGGCCATGTAAAAGGCACACTGTCCTGGTCTTTCTATGATCACATCATAGTTTGAAGGTATGTTGATAACCACAAAGGTGAGTGGCTGGATCCTTTCCTTCTGACCTTCGTTAAAACGGACATTTAGTGTCAGCTGCCCTAAAGGCTTGAGGGGAATATCAGTAATACCTTTTATGGAGGTTCCAGAGGGTTGAAGCCTTGAACGTTCTTCATTACTCAAGCGGTTGAAGAAACTTCTCGAACATGATTTCAGTGGCCGCCCCAGTGTCTATGTATGCCCTATATGTTTTCAATGTTCCCACAGTAGCTTCTACAACAAGAGGGCTTGAAAGAGGGTCTTTTTCTGTTGGGGGAAAGCAAACACACTGAAGCTCCCAAGCTTCCAACCGCTGTCTTTTATGAGGAACCCTTTCATCAGAGTCCACCATATTGACTTACTTTCCCTTTCCTTCAGCCATTTTGTCTCGAACCCCTTTTACCAAATGAGCGAGTTCCCCGGACTTAACAGCCTCTTCGATTCTTTTCTTGAGCTGGAAGCAATCGTTGGTATGGTGACCCTTTTCTTCATGGAACTCACAGTACTGTGTGGAGTTCTCATTTTTCCTGCTTTTGGGGAGAGGCCTAGGAGGCCTAAAGTTCTTCTTAACTTCTTCAGTTGCAAGGATTTCTTTAGGAGTCTTTGTGAGGGGTGTGAAGCTCATGCCTTTTTCCCTGGTTGGAGGGTTCCGGCCTTCAGACCTTCGATGGTCTGAACCCTTCTGTCGTCTGTCATAAGAGTTACAGTTCCCTCTTTTTCTGACTGGGCTATTACTTCGCCAGCTAGACCCTCTTTTCCTTTGTTCTTTAATGTCAACCGCCTCCTCTCCCCGAATATGGGCTTCTGCCCTTTCGAGAGCTTCTTCCAAGGTCTTGGGCAGGGACTTGTTGAAATCTCTTGTGAGATATTTCGAGGTGATAGCGTTCATGAAACCGGCTACCCTCATTTTTTCATCTGCCCCTACATAGGTCAGACCTTCCTTCTTGTATCGTTCAATAAACTCGCGAAGACTTTCATTGTCACGTTGTTTTATTTGAAAAATGACTGTCGCATCTTTGACATATCGTCTTTGCTGGGAGAAATTGGCCAGAAAACCCTTGCTAAGATCATCGAAGCTTCGAATGCTTCGAGCAGGTAAGTCATTGAACCAGATTCTGGCTGACACCACAAGGGTTTGCATGAACATTAGACAACATTCAGCATTTGACCACTTCTCAATTCTTGCTGCACCGGTAAATATCTGAAGATGGTCTTCAGGATCTTCCATCCCATCATATGTTCTAATGTGGGCTGGCATCTTGATTTTCATTTGGAAGTCATAATCGGCTATCTGTTGTGAAAAGCACAAGAGGTTACTTGGCTTATAGGGTTTGGCCAAGTCTTCTTCGACCCTTGTACCCACATTGTTATTACCATTGTTGTTCCCTTGAGTGGATAGCACTTGATTGATGAAGTTCTGCCACGGGAAGCTGGCCATCATCTGGGTCATCATCTGGGACATAGGGTTGAAGCCTTGAAGGCTTCCAGGTACAACTAGGCAGATAACTCCAAGGTGGGTGCTCATAACTGCACTCCGTGCCAATGGAAGCACGGACAGGGCTTGTTCCCATGAGGTTGCTGTAGAAGTTATAAAGCTTGTTACCGGGGACTGTAGGAGCTGATCTAAGGTCAGCTCATGACCCAGAGGAGCACCACTCATGACCGACTGAGATGAAAAGAAAGGACGTGTTGTGGGGTTTGCCATTGTAGACAAATATGGAACAGGGTTTGGTGGATTACTGGGACCAGCTTCATTCCTGGTTGTAAAAGGTGGAATGGGAGGTCCGGGAGACAGCGTTGGTTCAGGTTCATCATAGTCTAGACGAATCCTCACTCCCTTATCCTTCTCTTTGTTCACATACTGGTTGAGGAGAGACCTCAACTCAAGGAAATTGTTGGCAACCCCCTCGGGGGTAAGCTCAATACGCGTCGGAGTGTCAGAGATGCCAACATTGGGGTAAGGAACTCCGGATCTGGAAGGAGTTGGAGTGTTGAAGGTAAGAAACTCGGGTGTGCTCCCCGGAGCTGAGAAAGAGGTTGGTATAGCCACATGAGCTTGGCTGCTACCCGGGGTTGAAGTGTTTGGAACCTGATTTACTTCACCCGGGATCCACTTTCAGACATGGTGATTTCAAGAGAGAAGAGCTACACTACTAGGTCTTTTTGAAGAGAAATAGCGGCGTAGCCCCACGGTGGGCGCCAACTTGTTGATGCAACAAATAATAGACCAAACGTAGTAGCGAGGGTGGTTAGACAGAAGGGTTAAAGGGTTTAACCTTGCCTAACGCAGGTCGTGGGGTCCCCCCACGTTTGCAAGACGTGGAAGGAGGTTCACTAGTTTGTTTTTGTTGTTTGAAGATCCTATTCTGAAGTGTGTTCAGAAAAGGATGAAGAAACAAAGAGAATAAGCGTGAGTTGGATGTGAATGAGAGCAACTTGCATGAAGCAAGTACACGATGTGAAGGACCAGAGTTTAAGGAAACAAGTCTGATCGGAATGTCTCAACTCAGTAAATGAAGTGTCAATTATATAGGAGAAGATGTCTCCCAAAGAAGAGTGCTTTTGACTAGTGACCTCACTTGCAGTGAGGGGCTTACCCTTTCGGGGGTTGAAGCCTTTTGTCCCCCGGATAATAGCATGTGTTCTGCTGACCTGCATTGCTTTTACGGCTGGTGGGTTGGTGAAGCAATCCAGGGATGTGACTGGTTACTGTTCCCGTATTGCTTTTCCCCACCTCACAGCTTTTTAACCTTTGAACCATTTAACCTTTCGGGCGTGTGTGTACTTAAGTCATTTTATTTGATCTTGGGCTACCCCCGTCATCATAGGCCTTAACAAAAATCGGTATTGAGCTCACTAAAGTCTAAACCATAAAATAGTTTTGTAAGTGGGCCTATTTTGGTGTTTGTATGTGTATACCCTATTAATTTATTTATTTTAACATATACATATCGGAGTTTTTTAAAAAATAACGTGTCTTTCGAAATATCGGGCCCTGGCCGGTGGTCCTCCCTGCCCACCTTCAGAGCCGGCCATGAATATTTAAAAAATATTATTAACATTTAAACTAACTACCCTCTTAATTTTTAATCGATCATAATTTTTTTCTAAAAAAATACATTATAAAGCAAGCATTTAATTATCTTTAACTTAACTTGAGTATGAACAATATTGCTATAATTTTTTATAATTTAAGAAAATAACATGTTACTACGTGATTATATAGGTGTAGGGGTGTGCAAAAAACCAAATTTACCGAACCATAACCTAATTAACCGATAAAACCGAACCGAAAAAACCGAACCAAATAAAAAACCAGTGGGTCGGTTAATGGTTTTTTTGAAAACCGAAAGTAGCGGGTCGGTTATGGTTATCATTTTTTCCATACCCACCATAACCGAACCGAACCGACATGTAATAAATCTTTGTAGGATTTAGGACTTTTCACCATATTTTTAATATTTGATGTTTTTGACTGAAGATTTTTTAGTACTTATGGGTTTTTCATATCATTTTTTGGTTTTGGTTGAATGTTTATTTGAATTTATGAAATGTATCATATCACTTTATTTGAATATTCGATAATAATTGGTATTAATATTATAGATTATATGTATTTTTTAATACTATTTAATATACAAATATGCAATAACAATTTAGTCCATGTTAAAAAAATTAAGCTATTTTTAGCTAAGCTAAATACACGGTTAACCACCCATAACCGACCCGCTATAACCATCAGAACCGAATAACCATAACCACCATAACCGATCGGTTATTGTTATGGTTATCTAATAACCGATATCGCGATTATGGTTATGGTTTTTGATCAAAACCGACCCAAACCAACCCATGCACATCCCTATATAGGTGTATTCCCCGCCACATCACTGACACTTAAAAGCAAAATATGAAATTTCCTTTTATTTTGGTACAGACAACTTAAAAGCACCTTATATTTTGGTATGGACTGAAGTGTTGACAAGATATCGAGCTTGAAATAACAAAATAGTAAGTTTGAAGTTGTAAATGAGATTTTGAAAGAAAAATAGATAAAATTAAGATTTGCCAATACTGATCCAAATCGATCTAGCTCACATGTTCAACCGATTGCTGCCGTAGCCGACTAGTTCAAATGAAAGTGGTTTAGCAGCATTCAACAGCCGGCTATGAATATATTTACCGTAAAACATCATAAAACATGCACGAGCGAAACCAACTAAGTCAAGAGGTTCGCTGACTCCAGGCTCATCATAATTCATCAGTTAAGAAATCTTTAGAAAAAGAAATGACTTATTAAGACTTTTAGGCTATATCCGATAAAGCAAAATCTATGAATAATCCAAACTCCCCTCCCTAAAAAACACAAAACATCAAATGTATTAGTTTCATAAATAAAAAGTGAGCCATCAAATAACTTTTGTTACGGTTGTATTTTGAATCTTCCAGCTTTATTCTCTCCGACACAAATAACCGTCAGCATTCATCACTACCATCCTTTTCTCAGACCACCTTTCAAATCTTCCTTACTTTTGAGGTTTGCATGCATGTATTTTTTTGTCATAAAGGAGATAAAAGAAAATGACAGCTTTCAGTTTTTTTATTACAACTTTAAACTATATTATACAATTAAATTCTTTTAGCAATTTAATTTATATCTTTAAATCAAGCGGGACCTTAATTATCATCAATTGCATATTCATGGCATATACTCTTTCATATTCTATTCACCGACATGGGTTCATCCAGGGCTGGATCTAGACCACTTTTGTGGGTTCCCAGTAACCCATTCGGTTAAAAAAAAATGAGAAAAATTAGTGAGAACCTCGTATGATTTGAAAAAAAATAGTGAGAATCTAACAAAAGGAATCCAGTGAAAAAAGTGCTTAGATCCGCCATTGAGTTCATCATGGTGTATTGGTGTTAGATTATTATGTGAATTAAGAATAACTGCATTGGGCAATAGGGCACTTTATATAGTTGGGACAACACAAAGCATCCCAACTAGCTAGGGATAAGGGATGGTTTGTATATGTCAATCTAGGACCACCTCAAAGAGTACTCCACACTTGTGGCTTTGGATTGTCATAAATATATAATGGGATAGATGTTAACTACGTACATAATTGATTTCAAGTGGATAACAACTATAAGAATCGTATAAATAATTACGAATATTATTATAACTGTGATATATAAGTTGTTTTTTTGTAGCCTTTCAATCTCACTACTAAAAAATGACTTACACTGATGAAAACATCACTAACAATGGATATGTCTCCGTCAAATAGATCAAAAATCCAAAAAAAAAAGTAGAAAACGTTTTTTTAAATACTCTTGAATCTTGATGCTTTGTCGGTGAATGATTCATCGGTAATCTACAACTATCGTTAATCTGTCAGTTTATTGTCATGGTGGCCTAATAGTGTAATATATGCAGTGTTCTGACGGTGAAATGCCAATCTATCAATAAATTATTAATAATTCTCGATGGTTCGTTGGTAAAATCCTTACGCACGTCTGGTTTTAACCACGAACATTCATCGATGTGTTACCAACCAATACTACCCTTTACCAATTGATCACCAACCAATCTGTCTGCTAGTGAAAATCCTACTATGTTCCAGTGCATGTGATTATCTACTGCTACTTAGGTGAGTCACGCAGTTCTTTAATTAAAAGTGGTTCTGTAATAAATGTCACCATATGTGTATGTGGTCATTCAACACAAAATCCATTAAAAATAAAGAACTAGAAGAACCACTTAAATATTCTCTTTTTAACTCCTATGTATTATATTGTTAGTCACTATCCAAAGTATAAAACTTTGAAGTTACACTTTTTAAAGTAGTTACCTTCACTTAATTGAGCAATGGTGGTCACCTCGAATGAGAGATTTCATAACTTTCTTACCTTTTATTGTTTTTTTTTTTTTTTTTCATTTTTAACGTTTAGTTCTAGATAGAAATACGCAAGTACCTGCACATACGTAACAGTTAAGTTTTCAAACGTTGTGATTGAGTTATTACTTAAAATGCATTCGTTAGGTCAAACAAGTATATAATATATATGCACAGATTTGAGGACACTTAATCAATAAATAGCATAAACTTTAAAGATTCATTTGCTCATATAAAATACTTTTATTATGCAATAAATCTTTTCTTTTAGTTTCAATAAGACATTATTTGTTCATGTCGAAGAAAGTTTGAGAATCAAAAGTCTTTTTGAAAGTAACATTTAAGTAATACAAGAATTAGTTAATAGTATGTGGAAGTGCATGTGTGCACATGGTGATGGGGTCTTAATTGGGTCTATTTACGTCAAAGCATGTTCAAATAAAGCAACAAAACGGCCCAAAAGTTATCCACCATTGTTTAATAGGATTTTTTTTTTTTTTTTGTGTTATTCATTAGAGCTTATTTAGCAGTCCTCGACTTTAATCGATGTTAAGTGTTAAAGCGTAACATTTTAAAGCATAAAGTACCATAAAAAATAGAGGGATTAAAAGGGGAGTAATTAAGCGCGCTATAGCTGCTAAATCCTTGTATAACTTTATATTTCCTCTTTAAAACTCGCTTGAAGGTTCCAATTATTGATAGAAAGTTGTTTGACTCGTCTTATACCATAAGTGAGATCAAATCAATTATTTTCTAAGGGTGTGACCATTAACACCATATGATGTAGCCCACTTGTGATGTGAATAGGGACCCTTGGTTTGATCCCGATTGAGTGGTACCTAATAGTGAATCATGATGTCTTGTATAGAAAGTCTTCTTGATTGCCTTGGCCAGATGATATGTCCCAATAATAGAGTCGAAGATACGAAAAAGGTTGGATTATATGGACTATGATACACTTGTTCTAAGAGTAGGGACACAACGGAAGTGGTATAACATTAAGCACTTAAAAAGTAACTAAAATGATGTCGTTTTGAAAGCATACATGAAACATTAAAGATAGATATAGCTTTCTTGATTACATGTTCAACCCAGATTTTAAATTCTCTTTTGCAACAAGGATATATATGAGGGGGGGCCTTAAGATAGATGTCATAAAGATACACATGCCTTTGTCGATGGGATTTAATTGTAAAGAAGGGGAGGACCCTTATTAGAAAAGAAAAAAAAAAGTCACTAAACTACAAAGATTCAATATTCAAGATTATTCAAGAGAAATCACTATTTTCTTTGGATATGATTCAAGATATAATCTTTATGTTTTAACATGAACATATAGATTTGTTAATAAACCACTGGGTGTCAGCCCAGTGGCCACCGACACCCATCTTAAAAACCTGCAAGGGGGAGGTCGCAAGTTCGATTCTTACCCTGAGCAGACTGGGGAATTCACCGCCAGGGCGCTTGGTCGGGTAGCAAACTGGGGAGGGGGATCCCTCCCGCGGTCAGGGGTACCGTGCATTTACCCTTTTTTTTATAGATTTGTTAATACAGTGCAAGATTTGCCATTGTGGCTCCTCGTTCCAATAACTTATTTCATAGAGCTATTGAATTAAAAGAGTTGTCAGAATACGTATCACAGACCTATGGTCCATAGCATCTTATGTATAAAGTAAATCATCATTTGTCGTGAACAAAATGCTTTAAGGTCCCGGATTCACGACGTTCTAGTCATAAAAAATAAGAGAGAATTTTGAACTTATCACAAGTTTGTACATGTTTATTACATGAGATTTCCACCATTGTAGAAAGCTAAATAGTGTACTTAATAAACAAATAAGTAAAAGTACAATTTAACACACGAAATACTTAAACAATTACTTAGATCCAAGATCCTTACTTGTCAATTGTCTATACTTTAAGAGATGCTCACCTCTAGGCTAAGGATTTGATCCCAAATAAATAACCATCATGTGGCTTATGTTGTTTTGTTCTACCCTCTGTGGATAGTAGTCATAAATCACGTGCTTCTCATCTAGCAACATGTTTCACAGCTTAACGTTATTATAATAAAAAAATGCCCTTGGTCCTTATCATACTAGCTGTGAAACAAAAAAAAAAAATTACTATACAAGAACACATGGAATGGTGGCGTGCAGAGGGGAGGAGAGAGGAGGGCAAGCCCCTCCACGCCCACCACACCGCCTCGTCCCCTCCTTGCCTCGGCATTGCCCCTTCTGTTTTGTGATGCGGAGGGCAAAGCCCTAAAGGTCTACATGACACCTATGTGGCAGGGCTTTGCCCCTTGCCTTGCCCATGACTCCATGTAGTCTAAAACTATCGCTCATCATCATAATTTGGTCTATTCATTAGCCAATCATGTAGCTAGTATATGATTACCAGGCCTACAAACAATTAACCTAATTCAATATGTAGCCAATTTGACACAAATTAGAGGCATTTTGCAGTTTTGCAAATACTTGTATAATTTGTACAATTTGAGTAATTAAGACAAGAATCACAATTTGCACCAATTAGCTTTCACAACATAATTAATAATCATTTGTAGGCTAAAACTTATTGTTTAAGTTTTCAACACAAATTCTTTTACAACCTAAGCCAACTGATAATATAAATGTTTTGCACCACAACTCTACATTTCTACCCAGCTACAACACCAAATAACCAAACATGATAAAATAGATTTACACTTTGTTATGAATTAAATTAAATAGGTTAATGTGTTGCATGTTCCCTCAACAAATACATACACCAAGGGTTATTTTCGAGTTACGGTCCAATCTAAGCATTCAAGAACCTACAGCTCAAACCGCAGGGAGTGTGTTAAGTAAATGAGCATGTACAATATATAGTTTATACACTTCGGCATAATACACGAAAGTGGTTGTGTTCGGTAACCACAACATAATCTGTTCTCTTTGATGTAATAAAATGAAACAAAAGTGAGTCTTTTTTACGCGAGATTAGTGATTATAGGTGTAATGTAATCGGAGACTATCGAATCTGTTTTAATCTCTTCGGTATCGGTATTGGTTTCTGAAACCCTAGTCTTTCCAAGAAATCTTCAATCAGCCTGAAATAGGACATATATAAAAATAAAAAATAATTGTTTGATAAATGGCATAAAATAGGGGGCTTGATCTTAACATCACTTACATGCCACAAATTGATTTTTGTGATGCCGCAAGGTCTCGATCAGGGAAGGAATCATCAAGCCGGAAACTTAACCACACGTATAACTCCAGAACCTTGATATTAACATGTTCAAATATAAGACTAATAAGAAATTTGAACCTTTGTGCAGTTGACTACTGAGTCTGAAGTCAAATAGATTTCTTTTTTTAAATAAAAAGCATTTGATTACAAAATGATTGATTTTTTCGAAGTAATGCGTCATGTCAACTAGGGATGTTAAATGGGTCTTGTTGATCCGAAATGACCTGCTTAGCTAAGTGTGTCCGCAGGTTCGACCAGAAACCAACTCGAACCCATTTAGTATACATCCAAACCCGCGAATTTCGTTTTAGGTTCCTGTCGTGTCATAAATTCACACCCATAGGAGGAGGTTTTTAAGTTGCAACTACAAATGATGGGAAAATTATAATAAGGGTGTGAATTAGAAAACTCTTGAAAAATTATGTCGAGAAAAAATATATACTTATACAACAAAAAAAATTCCAAGTGATGCACATTTTATATATTTATATCACAAGAAATCTTACCTTATGAATTGATTCAAGTTCCTTGAGTTCAGCTTGGGTCTTTGGCACCTTAAGTGTGCCTGGAGTAAATATTTCTTTAAGTCGAACAATCCGATTCTTTGCATATTGACAGGCAAACTAATTAACAAAAAAATAATTTGTTATCATCCGAAACAATTTCATCACGAGGAAACCAGATATTGAAGGTGGCAAAAAGGGAGTGTTGGGTAACGGGTCAAAACAGGATCAGGTCAAACATGCAATTTTAAATTGTCCGCCAAAGTAAACCCATAACACATTTTTACTCTTTTTTGAATTTTATAAGTAAATTATGTGCTATATATGATTACAAGTAATCCAACCATTTATTAGGCAGTTTGTATACATTTGAATATTCGGTTGACTTTAATTTGACCCGTTTAGCTTAACCCACTTGACCCTTTTGCCACCTCTACAACATATCGTAGCAGATTTTACCTGAGTGAGTCCCTGAGATAATATTTCATCATTCATGTCAGCTGGACTGCAAAAACGAATTGTCAATGATATATTCATATTAAGAGTTGATAAAAGAACGATAATAAACTGATATTTAATAGCATATTAATACAATAAAGTAAAAAACACATTAAACCCAGAAAAAAAAAAAGAGACGTACCTAAGACAAAAAAGATACTTATCATGCAGAGAAATTGGCAACTCATCAAGTACTGCAGCAACTTTCTGTTGTAATTTGAAAAGAAACATATAACAAAATAATTATGTAACTAATAACTTGTATATAAACAACCAGCATTTAAATAGTTTGGTTCATTATTAAAGCATCCTTTATTTATGTAAGCAATTATATGAATCTCAAAGGTTTGAAAAGAAAAACATACCAACATTTCTTCACAATTAGTAATAAAATAGTTTTCCGATAACTTTGCATTCTCCACAAATTCTTCCTGGAAAAAGAGAATTGAATACCATAATTAACAAATCTAACAGTGTACGCTAGAGGGGGGCAATTCTGACCCAAATGCATAAACATGGGTCGTTTTGGACCCTAATTTAATTATTATGGGTTAAATTGGGTTTCCTTGTAATAATTCGCGGGTCCAATTGGGTCATTCTAAACTGGGGAAATAAGTTAACGGGTCAATTTGGGTTTAGAAGGAAAAAGGGACGGGTTGAACGGGTTATCAAGTTTAGAAGAAAAAGGAACGGGTTAGAATCTAGGGTTTCTTCTCCATTCTCACTTTCAGAGAATCAAAGACTCTGCAAGCTTTTCTCCAGTGATCCATCAAACAACCGACAATAGTTCAGCGACCGTTCTCCGACGGTGGAGACGGTGACGAATTCAACAAGAAACCTCCGTAATTTCTCTATCCTTCTCTTTCTATTGATTGTTTGTTCATCTGAATTTAATCTTACTTAAGTAATTCCTGTTGTTCGAGCGCCTTAGGGTTTAATAACTCGTTTATATCAGCATAAAATGTATGGAATTGAATTAGAATGGTGCGTTATTTTACTGTAAATTGCTAACGAAAGTTTGTTGATTTGAGGCAGTTGTGATATAATAAGAAATATGAAGTTTTGTTGCCTAGGGTTTCCTCTGTTCTTACCATTGTCTAGTTTTGTTGATTTGGGTATTTTGCTGATTTCACTATTGGGTGTTTCAGCTGATTCGGTGTAATCAAGGAGAATGGCCTTTGGATGCCTATAGAGAAAGACACCAGGAAAACTCGAGGTTATTGCTTTATCGAGTACAACACTCCTCAGGTCCATTTTTCTTTCTATATTCTTGCTAGGGGTGTAAACAAGCCCAGAGGCTCAAGAGTTACTCGTTATCGGCTCGGTTAAAAGCTCGAACGAGCCGAGCTTTAACGAGCCCGAGCTCGAGCCTGAATTAGAGCTCGTTTAGTTATCGAGCCCGAGCTCGAGCTTGGAACCCTAAACCCAAACAAAAATTTCTTTGTTTTTTATATAATATATTAATAATGATGATAACATTGGTGAGCCGAACTCTAGCCGACCTTTGGCTCGTTCAAGCGATATTAAAGCGAGCTCAAGTTGAGCTTTTATCTCGTTTGAGGTTGCATGTTAGAAATTATTGTATATCAGGCTTCTGTATTGTATAAGTAAATGTTATATGTAAAAGAAAGCATAGCATACTAGTACTGTTTGGATTTACATGTTTTTATCAAAAACTCCTGTTGTCTTTTGATGACGATTGTTAATATAGGAAGCTGAGCTTGCTAAGGAAAATACTAATGGACGCAAGCTAGGCGAAGAACATATTTTAGCTGTCAAAATGTTTTGCTGAGAAATATGGAGGGATAGTAACAATTTGAGAAATAAAACAAAGATATGATGACGATGAGCTGTTGAAGAACATATTTTAGCTGTCGTGTTTAAGCGAGCAGGAGGAGTACGAAAAAAGGAAGTGGTTGAAGGAAGAATGGGAAAGGTGGGTAAATAAGTGGAAGAGAGATCACGAAGAACAAATGCTGAGAGATAGAGAAGCAAGTGATGTTGAAGAAGCCGAACAAGTGGAAGTGGAAGAATTGTTGGACGTTACTGAAGAAATCCTTCCTGATGTTGGCATCTTTTTGATTCGATCCGTTGTGTCATAGAGTTGGCTAGTCAAAAACAATGATACAGTAACTTTTTGTTATGATGCACATGTTTGTTAAACTGATACACCATTTTTTGTAATTATAAATCTATGCTTTCTGTTTGATAGCTGCCAAATGTTAATCGAAAGAAATAGTACCCAAATTTAACAAATCTTTACATCATTTAAAGTACTTTAGTGAACTGATGTATTGATATGGATTAAGAGGTTTCTTGCTACCTGACGTGATGGCTTTTATATCATTTAGTGTATCTAATTTTGTGTTAAAAAAAAAAACCTGTCCCGACCCGACCTGAAACCCGTTCCGACTCGGACCCGTTCCGACCCGAACCCGTTTCGACCCGAACCAAAACAACCCTTTTTTATAATTGACCTGTTTTGACCCGAACCCGTTTTGACCCATGACCCGACCCGTTTGCCAGGTCTAGCTGTACGCACTAGAGAGGGACATTATAAAAAATGAACTCTTGGATAAAACAATAAGTAGACAATAACGAACCAGAATTTGGCACAGACCAACATTTACATGTGAACGAGAGTACATGTATAGGAGGTCGAAGGTGGGAAATAATCCAGCACTCTGCATCATAAAACAAAATATTTTAAAATAGCTATAAAATAACCAAACCACTCATATCAAATGGAAATTAATAAAATTTAGAGTAAAATGCCATTTTCGTCCCTGAGGTTTGGCCAGTTTTGCCACTTCCGTCCAAAGGTTTGTTTTGCCGCATTTGGATCCAAAAAGTTTGAAATCTTGCCATTTTCATCCGGCTCATTAACTCCATCCATTTTCTCCGTTAAGACAGGGGTATTTCTGCCTTTTTTGTTAACTTAAAGGGCAATTCGGTTTTTTTCACTTTGTGTAAAAAGACCGAATACCCTTGAAAAAAACCGAATTGCCCTTTAAGTTAACAAAAGAAACCGAAACACCCTGACTTAACGGAGGGAAAAATGAATCGTTAACGAGCCAGATGAAAATGGCAAGATTTCAAACCTTTACGATCCAGATGCGAAAAAACAAACCATTGGACGAAAGCCGCAAAACTGACCAAACCTCAGGGACAAAAAGGGCATTTTACTCAATAGAAATTTATACCAGATTACCTCTAGAATCGGAGACGGGCAATTTAGTGAGGAGTGAATTAAGGGTAGATCTTTTTTATCCAAGCAAGTCACTTCACCAACTGGAAATTTAGATCCGTACCTGCCAGCTCTACCTACAATATATGTATGTGTAATGCTTGAAAGTGCATTGTTAGAAATAGAATATAAGTTGTGTTATAAAAGTGACAATTACCAGCGATTTGTTTTATTTCGGGTACAGAAAGTGGTCGCATTTCTAGTCCATCGAATTTCTCCATTTCTGAAAATATAATTCTAGAAATGTTGAGATTGAGGCCCATGCCAATAGCATCACTTGCTACAAGAACGTCAAACTCGCTACTTTCATCGTTGAACATCGTTGCCTGCGGTTTTAACAAATTGTATTGGTTCAGAACATATAATGCCACCAAATTGACATAGGGGACCAAGAAGCTAATAAATCATGATATGAGATTTGTCAACAAAACGTATACGAAATATATACAGATTAAGAACATGTAGTTGCTTTCTTGAGGTGAATGAGTAACAAGTAATTTACTAGAGCGGGTCAGGTTGACCCTTAACACTTTTGTCCATTTGTTAAGTAAGTGATGTGTCGAAAAAAAACACTAGCTGTTCACAATAATAAACTAAATGCCTAAAAAGTTGGGGGATTTTCGATGCATTTGACCCGTTCTCTTTTTCAACTAATTTTTTTTATTTAAAATTGCCACTTCTATTTATTTTCTATTATTAGTATTACCAATGTGATAACTGACAACCCATTCATTATAAAATCGTTGATAAAATAATAATAATAATAATAATAATAATAATAATAATAATAATACACACATTTATACATGGTAACAACTAAATAAAAGAATCCTCAACAGTTATACAGAAACTAAACAAACAAACCTAAACCGTTCAGGCTTCTAAAATACTATACACAGATGATTTGATTTGCTTAAACAATAAACCAAACATAAGACAATTAAAATAAAAGTGTTGTAAGTAAGTTGAGGCGATCAAGTTTTGATATAGAAGAGAATGTATAGTGCAATCATCAAGGTGACACCCATTCTTAAGTAACTCCAGTAAGCATCATGTTGATTTTAAGTTGTATAAACATAAACATAAACATATAAATCCTAAATAGAAATGTGCCCACAAGTAAAACACACAAGAGGCACGAATATGATACTATGATTTGTTACCAGCCTATCATACATTTATAATATGCACCTTTTAGATTATATCATTCCACAATACCAAATGAAATATAAGAACCAAATAAACAGATTATCAGATTACCACCCTAAAAATAAAGTAAAAAAAAAAACATTTTAAACACCAAATTAATCATCAAGTGTTACAACTAACACTTCTTCAACGTGCATGTTTGTCCTAGAATTTAAATGTTTGTTTCAATTGACATGCTAGCCATTTATATGCTACAAATTTTGAGCATAAGAGCATTAGAAGTCATAATGATTTGATTTTAATTTATATAATTCGTGTGGGAAAATAATGTTAGCACAAATTTGACAGATAAATTAGTCCACTCCCCAAAAAAAACATTTCTTGATATCTATATGGTAAGCAAACATCCAATTAGTTAATAACGAAAAATCACCAAACATGTTGGAACAAATTAGGTAGATAAATTAAGGTCTCATGTGAAATGGAAATGTTAGAACAAATTTAAAAAAAAAATCACAACATCAGAAGTATAATTAAAAAAAAGAAAAAAAAAGACTCTTAACACGTACAAGCAAAATAACAACTGTGAACAGAAAGATGTAAATACCTGCCTTGTTCGTGTCTCTGGAGGCAATGAACCATAAACCACAGAACACAGATGTCTCCCGTCATCTTCAATTCGTTTCTAATATTACAAAAGAAACAGGTTTATACATACATATGCGTATGTATACATACGTGTGCAACTCTGTGCAATAGAACACCTATTACTGGCTTACAGCTAATACTTAAACTTAACATAAAAACTAACATGTACAAAAATTCGAAAAATGGAAACGAAATACGCTAAGAATCCGATCTCACCTTTAGTTTGTATATATTACGGCGTGAAAAAGTCACAATACAATCACCCGTTCTAATATCTGAAAAAGATCTAAGAGGGATTTTCGATGGTACTAACGGCGAAAGTCGGTCATAGTATTGTACCTACACAATAATATGGATCATATCAGTGCTAACAAAAAAATAACAAAATATCATATGATCCACAAACATCAATCTCGCTAGTCGCTACCTCTATATTATCACCAGTCACACTTAAAATTTCCTGAATTAATGGGACAGCAGCAGCATCTCCACAGAGGTGAAGCTCGTCAGCTGGAATACCTAAAAGGGCACGTGTAAATGAAAATCCACGAGACCTGCAACCTATCATCTGCATATATAAAAATACAGAAAAAATTATTCCGTAATCCTATTAGTAACTAAAACGGTTAAACAGACCTGAATTTCATCAATAACTGCACAGTCGTAATCATGGCTGACATCAGCCATCTCGACTGTGACGGCTTTATGCCTTGCACCGTCAACAATCTCTTTTTCTTGTCCGGTAATTAAATCACAAGGAACGTTCGCTTTATTTAGCCGTTTTGCTACTTCCCATGCTAACAGTCTCAACGGACCACAATAGACACCTAATTAAACATATACAAAATATTTAGCTAGAATCGTCATTCGTGTGTGAAAACCGAAAATCTTAAACTAGTATGGATAAGTGATATTGATACCCGATGAACTTTGTTCCAATCGCTTCAGTGCACTATATGTCTTCCCACTGTTTGTTGGGCCCACATGAAGAAATACATTTCGCTTCTTCCGTCGGGCGGCTGGATACCATGTATGAGGACGACTGTAACGAAAGAATTAAGTTGCATGAATTACCTCCAAGAAAGATAGTAAGAATACATTTAATTTTGGCAATAAAAACGGGCATAAGATGTTCTTACGTGAGGTCCGTAAAATCAATCTTCACTGTACCGGTGGAACTGCTAAACTGCC
Source organism: Helianthus annuus (assembly GCF_002127325.2). Lineage (NCBI taxonomy): Eukaryota > Viridiplantae > Streptophyta > Magnoliopsida > Asterales > Asteraceae > Helianthus > Helianthus annuus. The sequence continues at coordinate 164,344,351 of NC_035449.2, read as the reverse complement.
TTGAGGTAGTGTATATACAAATTGATGCTGCAAAATTAGCTGTCCAAATAGAAAAAAGAAAACGTTTGATAACTCAAGTGAAAGAAGATGAAATTTCAGGATCATGTAAAGTATATGTGATAACTGACAATTGATATATCAATGGATCCACAGCATTGTTGTTATGCGTGAGCAGTTAGAATGTTACATGATAACATTGGTACGCGAAAATAAAAATTTTATATATTCCACCCTACAATACAAGTTCACATTACTTATTAGGGCCATGAGTTAGCTACCAAGGTACATGGCATTACTTGACCCTGTTTTCTATATCCCAACAATATCATGTATTATTGATACACTTATATCGGCATTGGTTATCACAAAAGAAAGAGCCAAACGACACACAACCAAATATGTAAAACCCGCCGAATGGCACTACCTCTAATCCAAGAAAGACGTACACTACTGCTTCACATGTCCTAATGACTACTTTCTAACTTCAAATTTTATGTAAACTTTTTAATCCGGGGTTCGAACCTGACGAGGGGCGAGGGTTTACGGATTCCATCCGGTTCCCGCGCATCAGGGGGTACGGTCTCACGGCTTCGAGGAGTCGACCTTGGACATAGCCCCGAGCAGCGTGGCTTTACACGTGAGTTTCTTTGCCGTTCAAAAAAGAAAAAAACTACTTTCTAACTTCAATATCGGCGCTAACTTTGCGACAACAATTATATAGCTTTTTTTTTGTAATTCACAAATCAAGATTGGCATGACTCAACCTCCACATATGATCATAATATGTATCTTAGTTTAAACACAAATTTAAGTAACCATTCACTTTCTTTACATCAATCATTTCTTGTAAAAAGGTTTATTTTTTATCCGTAACGAGCAACAAACATCAAAACAAGCAAGGATACACCAATATCTAATACATTCTAAGCTAATTCAAGCATAAAACACATAAACAGGATAAACTTAGTACCAGTATAGTATCTTATACCAAACTATACTACTTTTTTGCTGGGTAACAGAAATTTCTAACCCCCCCCCCCAAACAAGAAAAAACTTGAAGCAGTTTTTAAAGATTTCTTTAACAATAAAGAAATGAAACCTGAAAAGAAAAGATATATAAGGGTTTGAAAGGTACCATTGGAGAAAAAGGTATGAGAAACGGTTGACCGGCGAAGAAGAAGAAAAGAGGCCATTTTTATTCAATTGATGGTGTGTTTTCCGGTGGGTGTTGTACGGGAAGACACCCCCTGTGAATTGCAATGGCGGTTTGACCAAGAACATGGGCCAACGTAGCGCCTCTACGATCCAATACCGCAAAATTAACCAAAGTTTGACGATACCTAAATTTGGGGGGTAAATTGATCTTTTATCGAAAGTAGTAGGGGCTACAAGAATTTGATTCGTGGGTGTTTGGGATTCTTATTTTCATCTACTTTTATAATTTACTAGGTTTTTACCCGGGATTGGTTCCCGGGCTCAGAAAAGTTATTTAGATTAATTAATTACTATTTGGTTGTAATACGACCACATTACATCAACCATCTAATTCGATTAAACAACAATGTCTTCAAATCACCGGATTCGATCATGAACTCATATTAGAGGACAAACAAAAGCACAACAGGACCATATGAATAATATCATTTCCACTTTTACTTCAATGCACTTACATGATAGGGTGATTTGGGATTTTGAAAAAAATCTTTGTTTTTTTACCTCTTTTACAAAATAAGATGTTCACCAAATTTGAAACAGATGTTGACCAAAAGTCAATAAGATATTCACAAATAGTCAAACAAATGTTTAGCTTAAACAGATGTTTGGTTTAAGGCCAAACATCTGTTTATGGCCAAACATCTGTTTAAGTCCAAATATCTGATATAGAAGGAGAACATCTGTTTAAGGCAAAACATCTGTTTAACCTAACATGGAAAGTTAACTTGTTAAGCCTTAACAGATGTTTAACTTGTTAAGATCTACTGTCTTCTCACACAGTTTTCCTCTTCAAAACACTGTTGAACCTAACATGGAAAGATATTTAAAAACACTGTCTTCAAATCAGCGTTTTAACCAAACACCGGTTTAAAACCACAGTTTTAACGCAACAGTGGTTTTAAACCACCATTTTAACCAAACAGCGGTTTCAACAACAGTTTTCTGAACAGTAGTTCCAAACATCTGTGGACATCAATCTGTTGACCAAAGTCAACAGATTTATCAACCACTGTTTTATTTTCAAACATCTGTTCCCAATAACAGAGCTTTGATTATTTAAACATACATTTGCCAATAATACAAGGTTTTACACTATCAAACCTAAATATTTATAAAAAGTACAAGTGTTAAACAGCATACAAAGTTCATCCATCAGTTGACCCAATTCAACAGATGTATCAACCACTGTTTAATTTTGAAACATCTGTTCTCAATAACAGAGCTTTGATCATTTAAACAGAGCTTTGCCAATATTACAAGTATTTACACTCTCAAACATCAATATTCATTTACTTAATTTTAATAAGAAACATTATTAATAATTTAACACAACTAATTATATAAAAAAATACAATTGTCAAAACAGATAATAGCATTCAATAAAATACAGGATCCTAATTCCTAATCTATTGGTGAAACAGTAGTTTCGATAAGTAAAGCTCCTTTCGGACCATTGTAGTTGTCAACATGTTGGACGTATTTCAGAAGTTCATTGGTCAGATCAACTTCAATCATATCCCCCCAGATGCTTGTTATCAGCCACTTGTTGTCTTCAATTATATTAGTACTTAAGCGTGCATCAACATAATCAACTACACGAGGATTATTGAAAACAAACATCTTCTTCCAGCCTTCTTCTTCATATCTGAGCAAATCAGCAGTTAGCTCAGCAGACTTTCCAATAATAATCAAATGCAACCTCTTTGCAATGGTCAAAAAATGCCCTTGGCAAGGATTGACTACAATACTCTCAGGAAAGTGAAGCATTCTGAAAGTCTCACTAACAACATCAAAACAAACGATGTTCCTCTCACCTAGTGGATACCAATAATTTGAAACCATAAAATATATGGTTTTATCAGCATAAACTCCTGTAGACCATGAATAACGACTTGAACTATAATTGTTTACAATACCGGAATTTATTGTTGTCCATGACTCACGACGTCGTGAGTAAACACGAGCAGCAGTTACATTACGGTAACATCTGATGTTGAGCACTTTGAGATCATTGAACTGATCAAAATAAATTCCACCGGTATCAGAGTTTCGATGATGATTGTAATTAAAGTAGTCATCACACAAAACCTTATACTGCCTAATAGTAGGATTCCAAAGAATCAACTGACAGCAAATTCCTTCATTGGAAACTAACAACAACCCATTAAATGAAGATAGAATACGTAAGAAGCTAGAGTGGACATTGTTAGGAAAACTTAAGGTTTTACTATTAACAACATCCAACTTACCACCAACTACGTCGTCAATGACAATTGACGTGTCTTTAAAGGATAATAGTTTCTTTTCTACTGAATCTCCACTTCGGAGAGCATGCATCATCTGAAATGCATGACTTGACAATTCCGTATAAAAATTCTTGGAAAGAGATTTGAAACGGCAAATATCTTCTGCAGAGAGCTTTGAGAAAACCTCGTCAACAATCACTTGAAACCCAAATTTTTCCATCCTGCAGAGAGCCTTGTGAAAATCTCGTCAACAAAATTTTTGAATATGATTTAGTAGATAGATGAAATGGTAATGATCAAAACCTCTGCCAAATGAATTTTATATACCCAATGAAGAAGGCTATGACTAAATACATCGTTAGACGAAAGAATATCAAGCGACGCTCATTATGCTTTTAATGCATTTACAAGGGAAAAATATAAAATTAAACACGTTATTATAATTACAATTAAGCTATTCATTTACCTATAACACGCCTTTAGCATAAGACGGAAGTGATTGCATAACGTGCATTAATTGCAAAGTATATATCCCAAGGCATTTTGAATTTGAATTTACCGGCAATTTCAAAACCACTGCTATGCTATATGTTTGCCAAAGGAAATATCTGCTAAGTTATACTTTCTTGGTTATGGGCAGTAGTTTGCTGATCTGATTTGAAAGCTATTGTCATGATGAGTTTTCTAATAGCATTAATTATTGATTTAATTTGCAACAAATAGTCATCAAGGATTTTTTTAATTTTGTAATTTAACTTTAAATTTTATCATTAAAACAATGTTTTAAATTAAACATTGTTAAACATCTAATCTGGACATAAACAAATGTTTGAAATTAAATAAATATTTGACCTCAAACATCTGTTTGAACATAAACAGATGTTTGAAAATAAATACTGTTAACATAAACAGAGATATAATATCTACAGTTTGGACATATAAATACTGTTAACAAAAACAAAGATAGAATATCTACTGTTGATGATGAACCACTTTTGTTGTTGGGCAGTGGTTCATCTTTGAGTTTGTATAGGTTTGTCTCGAGAAATAAAGTATAGATAACCACTGCTACACTAAGCACCGTTACATAAGAAGTACTGATACATAAATACTAAAGTTGAATCCGCTGTAGAAGCTGTTATAACTACACCAACAGTGCTAGTCTTTAACAGGACTTTGCCTTCAACAGTGCATAGGCCTCATGAGACAATAAGTCCATCAGTCTTTATATGGAGCAGGAGTTAATTATAACAGTCCTTAGCATGATCAGCTGTTATAACCACACCATAACCCTTTGAGAGTTTGGCCATTAAACAAATCCTTGACACTATTAATCCTCTGTTGACTTACCAAACAAATCTTCAGAAACAAATCAACATCAACATAATTTAAATATTACTGAAACAATAAATAATAAATAAAAATAGAACACAACAAAGATTCATAAAATTAAATTTATTCAGGACCTTAAAATTAAAAGTCCAATAATTACATGACATAATGAACAATATTAAAGTTCAAATCTAAGAATACAGCAAGAATTAATAAACTTTAGTTTCCACTACATCGATTGCTGAACCTCTTGATGTATGTCCTTCAGCATCACCATAAACTGCACGTGTCTATCACCAGTGGCGGAACTAGCCCACTAAATCAGGGGTATCCCAATTTTTTTTCCCACGCAATCATACAATACTAAGAAAACGATAGCGGCGTTATTAAATAAAGTAAAATCTGGAAATCAATTTCCGGCAAACGTTCAAGCAAACTCAGCGGCATAACCAATAGCAGCGACATGGGTATTAACGGCGACATTATGTTTATTAGCGATGGTCTCATTACCGGCAAACATGTCTCTGCTAATGCCTATAGCGACGATTTTTTAGACGACTTACGTCACCGCTAAAGCTGTATTTCTTGTAGTGTTAATTGGCTTCTTTGTAAACACCAATTCAATTGACATTAGATTGTTTGTTTATTTGAGTATAAACTCTATTTTTTTATGTTCTTAAAACTTTTTTCTTAAACTACAATAAACTAAAAATTCCGTTATTTAGAATAATATAAATAATATTAAGTTTGTAAGAAAAATATCTTCCTACTAAAAAAGAACCGAAGGTCATTAATAATAAAGTAGGTCTGATATAATAAAATAATAAATAAATAAATCATAATATATTAAAACCAACAGATAATGTTTATATAATAATAAAACAAATGAAATATAGTAAATGAATAAATATTTATTGAAGTTTGACTATTGATATAACTTCTGACTCTGCTTTTACTTTTTCATTTAAGATTCCAATGTTTATTCTTAATTAATAACTCCATCTTCTCCACCATATAAGCTGTTCAGTCGTTGCATGTTCTTTTTGGCCGGAAATTTTCGTTCCCATCAACCAGAAGTTTTCATTCATCTCATCTTCACCTACACTCAGGGGTATCCTTATATTTGCTCAAGGGTATCCACGATACTAAAAACAAGGATTTAAAAGAAGATTACACTTCGCCAAAAAAAGTTGAGGGGTATCCCGGGCTACTCCTGACCCTCACGTAGATCCGCCCCTGTCTATCACCCCACTCCATATTACTGACAACACAACTAAGAATAAGAAACCAACATAAAATGCAAACGTTTCTTTTTCATTTGTATTGCACATCTGAGTTTTCATGATATTGGACAAATCTATACTTTCTTTAAAAGAAAGAAAATCTTCCTGGCGCAAGAAAATGTGACTTTGGATTTAACGGAAACAAAAAAAAAAATGGCACATGTAACTTTAAAGTTGCATCTCTGCCATCAAAAAAGGTAACACATGCAACTTTTCATGATGTTGCAACAATGATACTGCAGCATCGATATCGAAAGGTTGATGTGGGATGCGAATTTACATTGAAACAACGATGTTGGAACAATGATACAGGAACCATAACATGTAAACATTATTAACAAACATTCGAACAAAGAAGTGTAATGGGAAATTAGCTGCTAAATCACAAGAAAGATGCATTTGAGAGAGAAAGATACGCTCACATATATGAGTGAGCGAGATTTGAACGTGAAATCAGATAATTGTATCTTATTTATAGGATAAAAATATATATGGTTTGAAATTTGAATTTAAAAATTACTGATATTAATTAGTAATTACTGATTTGATTTGAAAGCAATTGTGATGATGTTTTTTGGGAACTGATATGCAAAGTAGGAAAAAAAAAAGAGAACGTCAATTTTAAATTACCATATTACATAGTTTTTATTTAAAATTTTCAAAATTACTGATGTTATCAGTGATCTGATTTGAAAGAAATTGTCATGATGACTTTTCTAATTTTTACTTTAACTTTAACTAAGATATAATAACCGTCAGTTTGAAATTCATATTTTGCATATTTTAAAAGTCCAAAGCTCAAGAAATGACCATTAATTATTGATTAGATTTGCATTCATATAGTCAAAAAGTTTTATTTTTATTTTTTATTTAACATTAAATTTCATGACGAAAATAATGCTGGAGGAACTCTTATCACATTGCAATATAACAATTAGGTAAAATGGTAATTTCATTTTAATTCTAGGAAAACCGTTGATGGTCAATATCAATGAATGTCAACACTAAAAAAGTGACCAGTGGCTATTTTATCCTATCAGTGGATACCGAGCAGTTTTTTAAACACTGACATTTGGTAAGTAAGTGGTCAACACGAAGGGATTTGATAAATACTGTTACATATAAAGACTGTTGAGAGAGAAAAATACACTCACATATATGAGCGAGCGAGATTTGAATGTGAAAGCAGATAATTATATCTTATTTATAGGATAAAGTATATATGGTTTGAATTTTGAATTTCAAAATTACTGCTATTATTAATAATTAATGATTTGATTTGAAAGCAATTGTGATGATGTTTATTGGGAACTGAAAGGTAAGTAGTGTATATCTTTATATCCCTCCTTATTAAAGTAAATAAATATTCATGCTTGGAGAGCGGAAATGCATCGGTTACCTACCAAGTTGGAATTGCAAAAAAGAGATATAGATGTCGGGGACGCATGGTGCGATCTCTGTGAAGACGGATTGGATTCAACTTTGCACTTATTCACAGAATGTAAGTTTGCTATGGAAGTTTGGCATAGGATTGGGACGTGGTGTCGGCTCCCGCCGATCTTCGCTTTTGACGTTCGGGATTTATTATGCTTATTCAAAGACGCCGCTGGAGGTAAGCAAGGTAAAAGAATAGTCCAAGGAATTGTCATTGTAGCACTGTGGTGTATTTGGTTAGCCCGTAACGAGAAGAGTTTCAACCAAAGGGAGGTAAAGGTAATGGACATAATCCATCAAATAAAGTCGAGAACGTTTTTTTGGTACAAAAATAGGTTTGGCTGTAATAGTTTGGAATGGAGTGATTGGTATGTAAACCCGATGTACATGTTGTAATTGGCTTGGCTTCCGTCCGTGTTTTGCGGACTGGTTGTCCTTTTTAATGAAGTTGAATGTTCAAAAAAAAAAAAAATATTAATAATTAGTAATGATATGGAAAGTAGGAAAAAAAGAAAAAAGAGAACGTCATTTCTAAATTACCATCTTGCATAATTTTAATTTCAAAATTTAAAAATTACTGATATTATCAGTGATCTGATTTGAAAGCAACTGTGATGATGACATTTCTAATTTTTATTTTAACTTTAATTAAGAGATAATAACCGTCAGTTTGAAATTCATATTTTGCATAGTTTAAAAGTCCAAAGCTCAAGAAATTACCATTAATTAGTGATTTGATTTGCAACAAATAGTCATCAAGTATTTTTTTTTTATTTTTTAATTTAACATTAAATTTCATCAGGAAAACAATATTGGAGGAACTCTTATCACATTGCAATATAACAATTAGGTAAAATGGTAATTTCATTTTAATTCTAGGAAAACGTTGATGGTCAATATCAATGGATGTCAACACTAAAAAAGTGAGCAGTGGCTATTTTATCCTACCAGTGGATACCGAACAGTTTTTTAAACACTGACATTTGGTAAGTCAGTGGTCAACACGAAGGGATTTGATAAATACTGTTACATATAAAGACTGTTGAGAGATAAAAATACACTCACATATATGAGCGAGCGAGATTTGAATGTGAAACCAAATAATTATATCTTATTTATATGATAAAATTATATATGGTTTGAATTTTGAATTTCAAAATTATTGATATTATTAATAACTAATGATTTGATTTGAAAGAAATTGTGATGATGTTTATTGGGAACTGATGTTTATTGGGAACTGAAAGGTAAGTAGTGTATATCTTTATATCCCTCCTTATCAAAGTAAATAAATATTAGTAACGATATGCAAAGTAGGAAAAAAAAAAAGAGAACGTCAATTCTACATTACCATCTTGCATAATTTTAATTTCAAAATTTCAAAATTACTGATATTATCAGTGATCTGATTTGAAAGCAATTGTGATGATGACATTTCTAATTTTTATTTTAACTTTAATTAAGAGATAATAACCGTCAGTTTGAAATTCATATTTTGCATATTTTAAAAGTCCAAATATCAAGAAATTACCATTAATTAGTGATTTGATTTGCAATAAATAGTCATCAAGTATTTTTTTTATTTTTTAATTTAACATTAAATTTCATTAGGAAAACAATATTGGAGGAACTCTTATCTCATTGCAATATAACGATTACATAAAATGGTAATTTCATTTTAATTCTAGTTTTTATTTGATAATTTAATATATCACTAATTAACACCATCAAGGCATCAATTATAAAAATGTGAGCAGTGGCTGTTTTAGGAATACCGTTGATGGTCAATATCAATGGATGTCAAGAATAAAAAGTGACCATTAACAATCAACTGTTTCAACCAACACAGCGGTTGTAACAGGCTTTTAAACAGATGTTGGGGCTAAAACAGATGTTTCACCTTATATATCAGTTGTATCGACTTAGACAAAAGTTTGAACTTAAACAGATGATTGCCAATAAACAGAAATTTAGCCATAAACAGATTTTTGGCCTTAAACAAATCTTCGAGCATAAACAAATCTTTGCACATAAACATCGGTTTGCAAAAAAAGCCCAAATTCAAGAATACTATACCCAAACAATCAAAATCAGGAGCTTAATAATCATCCAAGTATACTTTAATTTTATTTATTAGTATAAAAATGAAACAACTGTTCAGTTTATATTGCAGATCAAATCAATGTAGGGATTTGATAAATACTGTTACATATAAACACTGTTGGGATATACACTGTTACATATAAATATTGTTGTGACTAAATTGTAACATATAAAACACTGAGGTGATAACATTTATCAACCAAACAGACTATAAAACTCTAATGTGAAAAACACTGTTACATATAAACACTGTTAACATAAACAAAGGTCTGAGCATAAACAGATGATTGCTCATAAACAGAGTTTGGCCATAAACAGATGTTTGCCCATAAACAGATGTTAAAGGCCAAACATCTGTTTAACACTTAACAGATGTTTAACTTAAAAACAGCTGTGGAAGAGTAGCCCTGTCCTCATATACTTGATAGTTAACTTTGTTCATAAAAAGCTGCTAACCTAACAGTGGAGCATCTCATTCTACAGGTTTGATAAATTAAAGGTATTCTCATATAATTCTTCCTGGCTGCTTCCAAAGAATCGGCACTTTGGACATATGTTGTTCTTCAAACAACTATTATCTAAGAAGTTTGAAGTTAAAAGACAACAGATGTCCAAAGTGCCACTTCATTCACAACAGTAGAACAATCATCATCATCATCATCATCATCATCATCATCATCTGCAGCAGATCATTCACAATGATAATTTAGTCACAACTCATATAACAAAACTTCAGTAAAAATAAAAAACAAAAACAAATACCATTATCAAGGGAAACCACAACTCTCCCATCAAAGAAGGTAGCACATACAATCTTTAACGATGTTGCAACAATTATATTGCAACATCGATATTGAAAGATTGATGTGTGATGGGAAGCTTCATTGAAACAACGATGTTGGAACAATGATACTGGAACGATGATTATATAAGGAGCAGTGGTTAGTTATAACAGTCCTTAGCATGATCAGCTGTTATAACAGTCCAAAGTGCCACCTCTCAAATGATCCCTTCAACTGCATCAAAAAATACCAAAAATAAAACTAATAAAACCATCCAATATTCCCGAGTACTCACCAATAATGTGATGATCAATATAATAGAAAACAACATCAAACACCATCAAACAATAATGGCAAACAACATCAAACAATAATAGCAAACAACTGATGTTGAATACACTGTAGATGCTGAACCACTGCTGTTACAAACAGATAATACCTCGAGAACTGGAAATGAAACCCTAATTTCAGAAAGAATAATCGCTGAACATACTCAAACATCAATAATCAACAGATGTTATAGTCATATCATCACCATTAAGAAAAAAACGCTTATTTCTGAACATATTCAAACATACTAGCTTATGGCAGGAATCTATACGCAGCGAAGCTGATTTAAACTTTAATGACAATCGATGACAATAACCCTGGAACCATATGATTAGATTACGATTAGAAATTAGGATTATTGTAAATAAGAGGAAATGATGAAAGTATTTCAACTAATAAAGTAGAACAAACCTTTTGATGAAGTAATCGATGAACAAAAGAAGATTTTATGGTGGGGTCTGCAAGAAGATTAAGGTTTGCAGGATTTGTGAAATTTGAATTTGAATCGCCGGAATATAGAGAGAGAAGGAACCCTGGGCATTTGTAAAGAAATAAGAGAAGTGAGAAGAGAGATTATATAAGGAAAAGGGCAGTGGTACTGTTGGGCGAGAAAAGAGAACTGAGGATGCCCTAATTAAGTGACACGTGGCCCAAATAACTTTCATTTATTATATATAATAGATTAACTTATTGAAAAGTAAAAAAAAAGTTATAATTTGTTTGGGATTGCTTTGTTGTGAGGTTGGAGGGTGTGGTTGGAGTCCTCTATGGGCTTTATCAGGCCATGTCAGCGTCACCTAGGATCCACTTCAGCCATGAAACCCTGTTTAATTTGCATCGTGTGGATGGAACCCCCTATTAAACAAAAAAAAATCTTCATTGGTTTAAATCAAGTGGGCCCCACCTGATAAAGCCATTCTCCCTCATTACCATGATGGAGCCCCTCCTATAACGACCCCTTTAAATCCAAGGGTGTGGAGGCATAGCGCCCTGGGGCGCTATAGATGATGAGTTGGCGGGGGTGGCGCCCTCACACCCTCCGGCCTGCGGGAAGAACTTAATAATTCACAATTTCTAAATTTTTAGACAAGTCAAAAAGGACTCTTATAAGGAATCCCAAACACCCTCTTCGTATCATTTGGTCAGGAATAACATTTGTTCCAAAACCGAGTCGATAAAGGGCCAAGAAATGGAATCAAAAGCTTTATGAAAATCGACCTTTAGTAGCATTGCTTTTGTCTTCGCTTGCTTAACCCAAGATAATACTTCATTGATGATCATCGGTCCGTCGAGGATGTTGCGGCTAGTTAAGAAAGTACATTGCTCTTCAGAAATAATCGAAAGTATTACCAATTTAAGTCGATTTCTGATGCTACCAATGAGGTTTATTGGACGAAACTCATTTAAGGTTGAAGCGTTGGTTGTCTTTGGGATTAACGTAATGAAGGAAGATGAACATCCATGATTGATAACACCGGTTTCATGAAAGTGTTGCACCAGGTTAAATATATCCACGCGCAGAACATCCCAGAAGTACTTGATAAATCTGAAATTGAACCCATCAGGGCCCTGAGCCCGGTCATCCCCACAATCCCAGACGACATTCTAGATGTAATGAATTTTATCTTGGTTTCTTGAGATGTAATCTTTGACTACATAGCATTTGGTGGATAAATAAAGGTTTCGTTGTTGTTTAAAAAAACAAAACATTTAAATTTTAAATAAAAAATAACATTAAATAAATTAAAAAAAACATAAGATATAAATAAACTGATAACATTTAATTAAAGCAAACCTAAATAAATATTTTAATTACTAAACTAAAGGTACAACAAAGTTATCCAAGTCGGTTTTGCAAAATCCTCCAAGCCGCAACATAATCAGATGGCCTTACGTACGGTGTTTCGAACTTAGTACGTGCCACGACAAGCGCTTCATCCTCGGTTACACCCTTCTCACGGTTCAACGCAGTGACATGGCACCTCTCAAAATGTGTACATTTTATGCGTAGGTGCATAAACCTTCCTAAAATTTGATCTGTTCCATGGAAATTATCACCCACACATTCGTAGAATGTGGACCCAATTCGTGACTAACGCGATATCCGCAGTCTATTTTCAACGACGTGCCATTGAAAATAAAGAGATCTTTTGAGAGTATAAAGAGGTTGAGAGTGAAATAGAATAAGTGTGTGTGTGTTTATATAGACATGGACTTAAAAGTGTTAAGTTTTTTAAGTTATTGTTTGACAACGGTTAAATTCACATGGCCCACCACTTTCTATCCGTGGTTGCTCGCTATTGCACTTGCGACTAATTAATAGCGCCCTTAAATAGTTCGCAGGACGGGTGGGTGGGTGGGGGGGGGGGGGCTATTGATGAAAAATGACTGAGGCGGCATGGCATTAACGCCCCATACCACCCAGCCCAAGTGTCTTTATATCACAATTTTTTTAACGATAAATTTCTTTTCTACTTATTGTGGGACTTGAATCCATGACTTTATTACCTTAGATGCTCTTAAAAACTTTGCTACCTCATTGGCCATATCACAATTATAAGCACAAAAAATGATATGGTGATCTGAATTGGAGTCAGCTATTGAAATACTACCACATTGATAACGGTTAAGTGCATAAAAAGAGCTAAACAACAAGGGATCGCCATGTTCAATGAATCAATGGTATATTCTTCAAATCATGATTTCTCTCGAGTTGGAAGTGCCAAGTATTCGTGGCCGCGGTTCAACTTATTTTTTTCTTGGCCCACAGCGGTTCAATATAATTTTTTTTTAACAGCCACAGTTCAACATATTCCCACCCTCATGATTCATCATAGGATTACACAGACACCGATCCCATCAATATAATTACCAGCAAAACATGAGATCACCATGTTCAATGGTTACATGAATTTTTTTAGACGATCCACCAACAAAGCAATTATCCGAAAATGAATATGAAAAAAGTTGTTTTTCCGTATTCTAGTTTTTAGGCTTCAAATAGACGCCAATCCCATCAATATAATACCCACACAGGCCGTAAAAACCAGCAAATGAACCAACTTCCCATGGTACCGTAAAAGGCGTCCCTCTTATGGTACCAAATGGACCATAGGTTTCTTTGATCGTCACAAATGATATTGATGAAATGATCGTGTAACCCGCATATTTTCCCCTTGACTTTGCAACTGTTCCACTAATAGCAATAATTTCTTCATTCCAGTCGAGTGTTACCTGAGCAATTATTAAGATTATATTTAACCAATCCCAATTTGTAGGTTTTAAATTGTTTTAGGATATCTATACCTTAGAAAGTTTTTCCCCGCCATTCCAACCACCGGCTTTTGCAGAAGTGTGCGTTAACCCTCTATATTGTGTGGTGAACATTAGAGAATAGATGAGATCGCCATGTTCAATGGTTATATTTTTCAAATGATGATTTCTCTGTAGTTGGAAGTGCCAAGTATTCGGTGGCCGCGGTTCAACATAACGCCCTCCCCATGTTCCCACCCTCGTGATTTCATCATAGGCTTTCACATAGACACCGATCCCATCAATATAATTACCAGCAAAACCGTAGAATCCAACTAATGACCCTTTCTCCAACGGTATTGAGAAAACGGAGTTGGATGGTCGACCAAAAGGACCATGGGTTCTCTTGTTCGTTATAAAAGAAAGTGACGAAATTATTGTGTCACTATCTTGAGCACCAATGCTTCCATTCATACCAATAATTTCCTCGTCAAAATCAAACTTGACCTGAATATATATATTGTGGCAAAAGATCAAATACAAATAATCTTAACATACTAAACATACAAATTGAAGGAAAACTCAAAAAGACAAGCTGGCATTTTTGTAATTACCACCAACTATCAAAGTTACTATACAAATGTGAACTTAACCAAAAATACCTAAAAAACACAATTTTTTTTATAAAAAAATCGCTACATTTTGTTAGCAAAAAAAAAGCTACTAAAAGTAGCGATTTTTTTAATAAAAAATGTTAAAAAAATAAAATAAAATAATTTTGTGTGTGTGTTTTTTTTTTTAGGTTTTTTGGGGGTTTAGTTTTTAGTATTTTAGCTTGGGGGGGGGGGGGGGGGGGGGGTTAGATTTTTTAGGTATATTTGTAGAGTAACTTTGATAGTTATTGATAATTACAAAAATGCTACCTTGTCTTTTTGAGTTTTCCTTCAATTTGTATGTTTAGTATGTTAAGATTATTTGTACAAGAACTTTCCCATATATATTGTAACATGAAAGATTATGTTAAAATTTTTCTATACATACATTGATAAGATATTTCTATATGCTCACCTCGGAAACTGTTTGTCCCCCAGCCAAACCACCAAGCTTCTTAGACGTGTGCAAAACACCCTGACATTCAGCAATGAACATGAGAGAGTGTATCACATCATTACCATAATCAATAACTATCTTTTGCATCCTAAGACCTGGCCCAAGTTCAAAAGACCAGCTATTCATAGGATCTCCACTTTGTTTTCCCCAAGGTCCTACCCGAATGAATCCTGCAACTTTGCTATCAACCTTCAAAAAAAGGTTATAAAAGGAAAGCTTGAAAAAGAATATAAATTATGTAATGGTGGTAATTTTTGTCATGAAACTTACTTGAAGCTTTAATGCCTCTTCGAGTTTCTCAACTATCCATGCCATCGTTGGCCGTTCAACACGGTTTTCTTTCAAACATTGATATGCTACCATAGAGTAAATGTTAAAGGAAGATTCCTTCATATCATGCCGGATACTAGGAAGGGTTATCTCATCTAAACTATGTTGTTCACAAGCTCGTGGTGCAAGTGAATCTAGAAACCGACGTTCATCTTGATATTTATTAACAAGTGCAAGCCTTCCACACAATATTTCAAATAGGACCACCCCAAACGAATACACGTCTGATTCTTTGGTAAGAATGCCGGTTTTCCTATACTCAGGATCAATATAGCCGAAAGTACCACAAGCACGAGTCACGAGAAATGTGAACTCAACATTAGAAGGGCCAATTTTTGACAATCCAAAATCAGATACTTTTGCTTCCCAATTCTCGTTTAGTAGAATGTTTGAGCTCTTTATGTCCCGATGCAAGACCCTGTGTTGGGGTCCCACATCATTATGAAGGTAATTGAAACCACGAGCTGCGCCAATGCTTATTTTGAGACGTTGCACCCACGAGAGCTTATCGTCGCTTAGATATTTGTCTAGACTTCCATGTTTTGCATGCTCATAAACAAGAATACATTCTCCACTTTCTTCACAAAAACCAACAAGAGTAATGAGGTTTTCATGCTTATAACACGTAAGCATTTGAATTTCCATCAAGAACTCATGAACCCCTTGTCCATGTGTACGGTCAAGCCTCTTAACAGCGACGGTAGTTTGGTGCCCAGATATGGTGAGTTTGCCTATATATACATTTCCAAACCCGCCTCTTGCAATAAGATTTTGATCACTAAAGTTGTTGGTTCCCGATTTGATCTCTTCGAGAGGAATTTTTAAGTGTTGTACTCTTTCCATGGTGACAATATTATTGTAGCTAAAATGAAAATCCAACTAGGGCTAGCTAATTCACTGCAATCATTAATTAAGTTCGAAATTCAAACAAATGAATCAACTGGAATTTTATTGTGCAATTTCAATGCTCTCTCTCCAACCAACCATCAAATCCAAAACAATCACTATTCGATTCAAACAAAATATAACCTAATCTAATCGGCTGTATAAACTATAAACCTAAAACAAAAATCGCATATGTGAGCAAAAAACAACGTAAAATCATAAATCCAAACGAAAACAACAACTACTGGTTCTGATAAATTGAATTATAACATGATTCAAACAAGATGTAACCAAATCAGCTATAAAATCATAATACTGAAACAAAATCCAGATGAAAAGTGATTAATTTAATGTATGAATTGAACTATAACCTGTGGATTGGAACCACAAAGATCGTACGGCAGTTGATCTGTGAGTTGTGAGAGAATCTGCCAGCCATCGCTATTAATATGAATTGAAACAAAGAGATGAACAGAGAGCGGGATGGAGATGGAGGATGGGGGTGTTATTCGATTAACTTATATGAAGTGAAGTGAAGTGAAGTGAGGGCTTTATCTTTGCCTCATTTTGTAAATTGGTCCTTTTAACTTATATGATGATGAATCAGGGGAGGCAGTTTAAAGGGTGTTTGGGATTACGTTTTGAATTGATTATTTGATTATGATTATGATTTCAAATAATGTGGTTTGGTTGAATGGTTTCAGGTTGGGTGACGGTGGGAGACTGGGAGTGTCTTGGTTTGGTACTTGCAGTGATCCCATGGAGGTTTTTGATAACATATTTTTGTTTTTTTTCTTTTTTAAATCATATATTTTCTTTATATTTTTTTTAATATTTTTTTTTCATTTAGAACCTATATTAATTTATCAATTAATTTGATACTTTTTTAATAGATTACATTTATAACTTTTTTCTAAAATCTTAAGTACGTAATTGTGTTTGATTTTTTCCCTTGACATTCCAGTATAAGTTTTGTTAAAATCGAAGTTTTACTCAAAATAAGTATATATTTTGTATCATAAAACTGCAGGATGATAAACTAAACCGTTCTAGTGGTTTGTCTTTCTAAACAATATGTTTTATATTCAAATTATACCCTTATACAATTAGCAACTTAGGGTATGTCCTATTTGTTTAAAAGTCATACCCTTTAGTTTATTTTACTCACACCCTTAAGACATAATGATTTGGATAAAGACACAATTGTTTGGATGAAGGGTTACCATTCTACTTTTAAATATCCCCTTCAAAAAGTCATAACCCTTCAAACTATTATTGAATATATCACACATTTTACAAAAGGTCACAACCCTTCATAGTACTTATATAAAGTCACACCCCTTATATAAAGTCACACCTTCTAAATATATTATACCCCTTAAAAAACCGCAATCATTTAAACTACTTTTAAATTATACATTATACTAGCTTTTCAAATTATGTATTACACGAACTTTAAAGCCGATTCGATATAATAAAGTTGTTTTGTAACTTGGAAATCTTACGTTGCATTAAACAAAAAGAAAATTTTATGATATTATTTCCTAAAATGATATTAACATAACCAAGCAAATCAATTTCTTGCAGACTGTTCCTAACGCCTCCGTTTTGGCAATTCTTTCATACCCCCAATTTTTTCACATCACCAAATCTCTTTCACAGCCCTCAAATTCTCTCCTTAAATCAAGAACAACCCCACAACCGCATCATAGGTAATAATTCAATTTATGTTCCTTCGATTCAATCTATTTTGTGTGTATGATTTTTTTTTATTTCCTTTGCAATCGCCATGACATCGACGGAGCTTCTTGAACATGCGCTCCTACATCCTCAAGAATATATAACATAATTTGCACTGTGTTTTTTTTACATTATTTATAGTTGAACATGACTTCATTCATTCTTAGGAATCCATACCATATTTTGTTGTTATTTGTAAATTGTGATTTTTTTATGTTTTTGTATATAAGAATTCATACCATATTTTGTTGTTATTTGTAAATTGTAATTTTCTTTAAGTTTTTTTTATATTAAAATTAGAATAATGTTTTATTGTCTTGAATCTTGATCGTTGATGTCAAGTGGCATAAAGAACACAAAATTTTCAACATAAAGTTTTTGTATTAAATTATTCTTTTTAGTTTTACTCTACAAATTATTTTCAATATAAAGTTTTTGAATTAAATTATCCTTTTTATATTGAACCACATACCCCCAAGGATTAAAGGATTATTAAACCAAAAATATATAGGATTAAAAGGATTATCAAATCAATATATACATGTTTGGAATTGAGATACTTTTAAAAACAAAATCTTTGCACATTATTCTCAACATAACGCAATTTTCTAATTGAATTATCCCTTTTCATATGACAATAAGGAATAAATTTATAAATCCAATATATCGTGCATTTTTGAAAAAAAATAGCATTGTGACTCACGGACTGTATACATGTTTGGAACTGAGATAATTTAAAAAAAAAATCTTACACCAATGTTCATTGTCTATTTTGGAAATATCCCGCCGCAACGCGCGGGTTAGTGTTAACTCGTTATATACGTTTTACATTATCATTTGTTCGGTTTCACCGTAACGCACAACGTAAAAAAAACTAGTACTAATTGACTGTGAAGCTATCCGCAACACTTTTAACTTGTAATTAAAAAAAGAAATCACACAGCTTTTTAAAATGTTATGGCTCTAAGAAACTGTACAATCATATATGCTTCAAAGGATTGTATTTTCCTGTTCTTAATACAATTCATGAATTGTTATTATATAAAATTCCTTCATTGAGGTGTAATAATATATTTAAATATAAATATATTATATGGTCTTGATTATCATTTGTCTAACAAATGATCATTGATATTGTTATTATTCATATATTATAGTTGGTAATTATTTGCGCAATAGACATACTTACCTTTACAAAATAAACATATGGTTTCCTCTTAATTAGTGTGTAAAGAAAGAGAGATTAATAGAGATGTTAAAGGTTACACGATCATAACCACAACATCATCATCAATTTTGTCCCCTCCTTGTCTCTTTAAAAACGTGATTATCAAGATCACCTTAGGCTAAGGGGTATGGGGACCGTCCCCCACCCCGTCTTGGTTCGGCAACACCGGCACACCATGCCTGGCCCCCCGTCCCGTCCTCATCGTCGACTTCTTCGTCTATGTGGTATTCATCATCTTCGGAAGAGGATGCTATTATGCACAAGATGATTATGAATGCGGCTCAGGTCTTCATGGCAGGTGATGAAGCGTCGTTCCAACGGCTAACTAGACGAGCAATATTAAATCGAGACCAATAAAGTACTTTACTATATTTTCCTTATGTTTATATAAATTTGTAAATGTATTTTATAATTAATTTCATTTAAGTTTCGTTTTAAATTTATAACCGCCCACGATAAACTAGTAGCCGATTATTTTGCCGACGAACCCGTGTACCCAGCCGAGATTTTTCGACGTCGGTTCCGCATGAGTTGTCCACTTTTTTACGTATCGCAGGCGACATTGCCCAGTCTGATCCGTTTTTTACACTGCGAAACGACGCTATGGGGCAACAGGGTTTCAGTAATTTACAAAAACGTACGTCGACCATTCACCAACTGGCATACGGTTACGCACCCGATGCATTAGACAAGTATATAAGGATGTCTGAAAGAACCGCACGTCTATGTTTGCACAAGTTTTGCGAATGGGTTGTCAAATTGTATAGCAAGCGATACCTGCGGAAACCGAACGCAAACGACGTTCAAAACTTATATCTAGTACACGAACAGAGACATGGTTTCCCAGGAATGCTCGGGAGCATTGATTACATGCACTGGTCGTGGCAGAACTGCCCAGTTTCCTGGCAAGGTCAGTATACTAGGGGAGATCATGGACATCTGACTATTATTCTAGAGGTTGTTGCGTCACAGGATATCTGGATCTGGCATGCTTTTTTTGGTCTACCTGGTTGGCTCAATGACCTTAACATCATATATCAGTCACAGATATTTGAGGATGTAGTAGCGGGTACAGGTCCAGACACAAGTTTTACGGTTTCGGGGGTGGAATACAGGCGAGGTTACTACCTAGCCGATGGAATATACCCAACGTACTCGACAATCGTTAAAACTATTCCGCACCCGACAGACGAAAAAAGAAAATTAAATTGCGAAGTATCAAGAGGGTGCGAGAAAAGATATTGAACGGGCTTTTGGTGTTCTACAAAAAAAAAAAAGGCAAATCATTGAACATCCAGCACGTTCGGCTACACCAAAGAGGTTACGACACATTATGTATGCTTGTATCATCTTTCATAACATGATCATTGAAGACGAAAGTAGAGCGATATGCGAGTATGGCGAAAACGCGTCTACTAGAAATTATGTTCCAGTTAGTGGGGAACAACATGATTTGAACATGTTCGCTCTACGTAACGAGTACGCACATCATAACCTACAAGCGGACTTGGTGGAGTACATTTGGAACAACGCTCAAAACGAACCCGACCACGACATGGAAGATGAAGACTAGTAGCTTATTTTAATATATTAGGATTTTTTTTAAGTTTATGTTTTTTTTATGTTTATTTTTTTTAAAGTTTATGTTTTTTTTAAGTTTATTTTTTTAAGTTTATGTTTTTTTTAAGTTTATTTTTTTTAAGTTTATGTTTTTTTAAGTTTATGTAATGTTTTTTAATATTAATGAAATTATTTTGTTAGTTTATTTGTTAAATGCTAAAAAAAAGTAGAAGATTAAAAAAAAACATAAAAGTGGTGGGGAGGACTATGACTAGGATCATCCTCCATACTCTCTAGTTTTGTGGGATGGACCATCCTTGGGAGGACTATGACGTGGCGCCTACGTAACGGATTATCCTACCTTGGAGGACCATCACCATACCCTCTAGCCTTAGGGTATAAGGAGTGGTTAGACACTTGAGAGTGGCAAACTAAAAAATCAACCAATGAGAGTGTGTCATGTCAAAGTGGTAAGCTATGCTCAAAAGTGTTGGCAATGGTTAGACATTTGGTGAAGTGGTAAACGATTAAAAAAAATATGTAATTGGTTGAGATTGGAATGAACCCCACCCCACACTACCCTCTCTCTCTCTCTCATACCCTCCCTCTCCCCGCATCGGTGTTCCCTCACCGATCTCTTCCCCATTTTCGGTAAAACTCAAGTGGCAAAGGAGTTGGCAGTGGTTGCCGCTCGGTGCCGAACCAGTTTACCGCTGCCACTCCGGACAGCCTTAGTCATCATAACTGTACACACTAAACGGAAACTCAATTAGAATCAAGACATGTCTACCTCTATCTCTTTGATCTTAGGATTAACAAGTACTCACGTTCTATCTTCTAGTTTCTATTACGTTTTACTAAAGGAATTGATCAAACATTAGGATATAAAAATTCACAACTCTTAATCTAATAAAGCAATCCCTTTATCTGACCATAAAGTCAAGCAAATTATATAGGATTTATCCATAAAATTAACTTTATATTCATAGAAGACTTTTGGAACGAATTGGAGAGGAATTTTTAAGTGTTGTACTCTTTCCATGGTGACAATATTATTGTAGCTAAAATGAAAATCCAACTAGGGCTAGCTAATTCACTGCAATCATTAAATAAGTTCGAAGTTCAAACAAATGAATCAACTGGAATTTTATTGTCCAATTTCAATGTTCCCATGAGAGATATCCATATGGACTGACTAAAATAAATTATCTAGAATAAAATTATTTGAGGATATAAATTAATAATTTAATTCACAAAATACAAATATACAACTCTAGGTTGCTTGGCTTTATTAAATAATTCAATGTTCCCATGAGATATACCCACATGGACAGACTAAAATAACTTATCTAGAATAAAATTATTTGAGGATATATTAATTAATAAATTAATTCACAAAAATACAAATATAAAACTCTAGGTTGCTTGGCTTTATTAAATAATTCCTTCATTGAGGTGTAAGAATAATTCACAAAACCCATTACACCTTTCGTTTTTTATCACTAATCAGGTTAAAATTTTCAGTTAAGTTTAATCATGTGACTTACACATGAGGGTAAATCAGTAATTTTACTCTTTTAATTTTAAAAAAGTAAAAAAAAAAATACGATTCACAAAAATGCGCTAGTCATCTTCTTTCTCTCAACTATCCCCTCACCCCTCTCTTTCTCTCTTCAATCAACCTCCACCGACCATAAAGTAAAGCAAATTATATAGGATTTATCCATAAAATAAACTTTATTCATAGAAGACTTTTGGAACGAGTTGTTTGAGTTCAGAATATGGTTGGAACAATTTTGGATGTGGATTCAAAGCTATTATTACCTTGTATTGTGATAAAGGATTTCATATTCGAATTTCCAATTAGTATAAATATTTAAGAGAAATAAAAAGGCTAGACACCAATGACCAAACCTCATTTGCTTGTCAGATTCGAATTTCCCACAAATAATTTCTTACAACAACAAGATTTATGTTTATATAAAAGAACATGGTAGGAAACATTCAAACCTCGTTTGCTTGCTTTAGACGCTTTTCTAGATCGAAACTGAGACTGTAGAAACTATAGATCGATCAGCAGTAACCTCTTGAAGATTGATTTTCACGAGGGAATATGTACATGAAACTATAGGTTTTTAAACACGGACCACCCAACATGTAAACATAGCTTTAAGTAAAACAAGTTGCACTTAACTGATTATAATATAAATTTTACAAGTTGCACTTAACTTATCAATAAAATATATAAAAGTTAATTGTACAAATTTGAATTCATGCGACGGTGATAGGGAGAGGGAGACTAATTACATCAGCAAGTGCACATAAAGCAACGGTTTTTAGATTTTACTAAATTGTTGGTAATTTACGGACTTCAAATCATAAGTCGGTGAACTTAAAGGACCAAATTTAACAAGTAGGTTAAATTGGTTAAGTTTTCTAATTATGTTATAATGATATTTGATAATGTCCAGATCATCAAGTTAGAGTTAGCCTATATAAACCATCTAGGGTTAGAGATTTTTAAGAGACAAGAGAAGAGTTAAAACGAGTTTTGGTTTATGAGTTATTCTAATCAAGGTTTTTTGAGTTGTATTTTCTTGGTTATAATAAAAGTTCTTGGAGAGTTATTCCACTCATTCGTGTTCTTGGTTTGATTATCGACTGGGACTTGAATTGGTATCAGAGCCAAGTTCAATCGTCGATATCAAACGGGTGCTCGGGTTCTTGATCAGTGGCTAAGGAATAACGGGTCGGTGATTAGGAAGGTCGAGATCGAACTTAGCGCAGCGGCTGAACAGTACCAGTCGGGTTCCTGTTCGAATCAGTTTCATATAGCAGGTTCGGTTTTTACGAGAGGTATTCGTGACCGAAGATAGCAACGACAACTCGGGTTCGAACCAGGTTGTCAAAGTGTTCGTTCCAAGCGGCGACGGTAATTTAAACATCAGACGACGTCAATTCCCCGCTGTCGTATGACGTAAATCGAAACAAAAAGGTATCCCATCGCAGCGGTTCACATTGACGCCGGTGTGGAGGAATGACCCGGCCCGGTCATTCCGCGTCGGATAGCAATCACTATATTAATAAATATGGAAGATATCCCCATGCAAATATAAGTGTGGAAGAATCTCCGACAAGTTAGGAGATGTCGTTAAACCGACTTCCCGACTTAAAGGGAAACCCTAATTCACCCATAAGTATAAATAGGAGATAACATCGTGAAGGTAAGGGACACAATTCTCTCTCATTACATTCTCTTTCACTCCCACAAACGAATTCTTATTCTCACGCTGGAGGGTGGTTACAGGAATAACCCCATTTCTGCAATGAGTCCTAACGGTGTTCTGTTTTGTAGATTGGAGATCGGACTACTCTTTATCGGATTAACCAGTCGAGAGACATATCTCAGGTGACGTTTCTATATTGGCGCCATCCATGGGACCTAAAATACTTGGAATCAGTTACCACGACGAGTGCTTCTAACGTATGTACTACAATAGCTAGTACCGTTTCAACTTCCATTGGTGAAGGAAGTACAACGTCAGCTAGTATTACAATGACAGTTTCGGCTCCGACAATAACTAGGTCTCTGGCACTTGAGTTTGAGGCCGAGTTGCCTCCAGGGTACAAGAGCGGACGTGCCGGCACTGCAACCCCCGGAACGGGATATTCTTTCCCTAGCACGAGTACAACACAACCTCTCATTGTGTCGGTGACAACAACAACTATCCCACTTGCCTCAACCCAGGGGACATCTCTAAGCACCAGTTCACCGGTGTTTACGCCAGCTTCAGGCTCAAGAAGTTACTACTATCAGCCAGCCTAACCCGTTTACACGACCACAGTTGGAGTAGCGACTCAGTATTTCTCACAGGCAGACAACTTCCAGTTCCTTCCATTGTACTCAACGGCGCTTACCACGGCAATGTCCATGCTGCCTCATCAACCGGTGGTAATGCTGAGGGCCGTGTTGAACACTCTAATTACCTTCGGGAACCAAGCTTATATTCTATCTTACTATCCGCCATACGGGTATGCGCCTCCCCAGATGTATGGGAACCCACATGAAGGGAGCCAGATGGCCTAGTGGGATTTTTAGTATCCACAGTCTCCGTTTTGGCATGGGGTCACAATCCATACGCTATGCCCAGCCAAACTATTATGGTGTCCGCACCTTGCGGAAATACTACTAATACTGGACAACAGCTTAACGACGGTCAGACATGTCCATCATTTGTAACCCAGACAGTAACTCCCCCAATCACCTAGGGCTCGCTTGTGGTAATCCCAATATATGAAGAAGATGAGTTGACCAGGCCATATAAGTCGGCCGAGGTCACATTCAGATCAAAGTTTTCTAGACGTATAACGGAAGCTCATATTAAAGAAAAACCGAAGATGCCGCCCACTGTTGAATAGTATGATGGAACTAGTGATCCCGATGATCATATTAATCTGTTTAGGAGCACGGGGGAAGTAGCGTTGTGGCCAATGCCCCTATGGTGCAAGATGTTTGTTTAAACTTTGGTAGGGGCGACTCGTGTATGGTGGGACAGTCTCCAAGTTGGAGGAATCGGTAGCTTCGTGGAACTAGTGACAAGGTTTTCACAACAGTTAAGCTAGCAGCGGAGACTCGCCAAGGATTGGAATGAAGTGTTGCACATACGCCGACGAGACAACAAAACAGTAGGGAATTTCTTGACGAGACTCAACAAAGAAAGCATCGTGATTCCTGGCCTAACCCAAGATTTGGCGTATGTCGCCTTTTACAACTTGTGAATGATGATGAACTCCTCAGAAAGTTGCATGACAGGATCTGGGTTCCTGATACCAATGAAGAAATTATGAGAATCGCCAAGGTCTAAGTACGCCAAGAGAAATCTATCATAGCCAGCCATGCGGAAAACCAGAAAAAAGAGTCATATCGAGTATCGGAAGAAACCCACTGCCGCGGGGGTAAGATCAAAAGTCAGAGCGAAAGGTTTTCAAGGGGAAGTCACACTGAATCCCAAGGGAGATACGACAGACCACGAAGCACGTCATCAAAGAGTGAGTACTGTTCAAGTGGAGCCAAGTCAGATTTTCCCGTGCTGAGTAAAACGCCCTCCATCGGTGAAGGATGAGTATGGTAAAGCGGGTAAAAAACAGCGCGAGATGAATAGGGTTTATGTCGAAGACGTGAGAGGAACCAAGCGGGGATTTGAGATCTTTGAACCGTGGATGTCGGTCGACATGAACGCGGGTTCTTGACAGTGGGATACCCATCTTAGCACGGATCCCCTCATAATCAGTACAGCGGTAGGTGACTATATTATGAGAAGAATCCTGGTAGACACAAGAAGCTCAAAAGACATCATTTACGAACATTGTTATAACCGGATGCACGGGGAAGATCGAGCCCTCCTCAAGCCAGTCCACGCCCCCATTAAGGGTTTTACTGGGGAAAAGGTTAACCCAATCGAGCAAATTACTTTCCCGGTAACTTTTGGAGAAGCGCCGTGTGAGAGGACTTTAGTTATCCCATTCTTGGTAGTTAGGGTTGGGTCCCACTACAATATTATTATTGGGCGTTATACAGTGGGTAAATTGGACGCAATTGTCTCTACGGCGTGAGGGTTCATGAAATTTCCAACTCCGAGAGGGGTGGAAACAGTGCACCGTGATCACATTGGCGAAGTAATAAACGCGAAGAGATACCGACACGGACCAACGGGTGTAATCGGACCTGCGAGATGGGTCCTGAGCACTGAACACCCGGACCAGATAGTCATGATCGGTGACACTCTTTCCCCAGAAGTAAAGGAAAGGCTCAAAATGTTACTACGTAACAACATGGATGTTTTCGTCTTTGATCATGGTGACATGATGGGCATACCTCGTGACAGGGCAGAACATCGACTGTCTACGTTGCCCGGAATCAAACCAATAGCCCAGAGAAGGCGTAGCATGGCTCCAGAAAGGAAAGAGGCGATAGTAATGGATGTGCAAAAGTTGAAAGAGGTGGGAATCCTTAAGGAGACAAATTATCATACCTGGGTAGCCAACTCGGTCATGGTGAAAGAGACGGACGACACATAGAGGATGTGCGTGGATTACAAAGATTTGAACAAAGCATGCCCTAAAGACGCGTATCCACTTCTTGAAATTGACTTCAAAGTCGACTCCTTGGTTCCTTTCTGCTTCAAGTACGTGCTCGACGCCAACAAAGGATACAATCAGATCCAGATGGCGGAAGAGGATGAAGAAAAAATGGCATTCTATACAGACATTGGCATCTTTTGTTACACAAAGGTGCCTTTCGGATTGCGGAACACAGGGGCAACGTACCAGAGATTAATGGATAAGGCATTTTCAAATCAAATTGGGCGTAACTTAGAGGTATACGTCAACGATCTAGTAATCAGAAGTATGGAAGAAAAAATCATGTTGCAAAATATCAAAGAAACATTCCGAATGCTAAGGGAATATAACATTAAATTGAACTTTAAAAAGTACTCGTTCGGGGTTGAGGGGTGCAAATTCCTAGGAATCATCGTCACACACGATGGTTTTAAGGCAAATCCTGAGAAAGTCATGGCCATCACCAACATGCCTTCACCGCGCACGCTAAAAGAAGCCCAAACTTTGAACAATAGGTTGCTACCCATTAACAGGGTTTTAGCCAAACACGCCGAACGATCGCTACCTTTTATAAAGATGTTGAAGGTTTGCCTAAACAAAAACAACTTCCGGTGGACGACGGAAGCATAAGAGGCATTGCAAGAGACGAAAGGCTTTTTTGCATATTTGCCGACCTTAACAACCCCGAAGCCAAAGGAAACATTGAAGATGTATCTATCCGCGACTTTTCACGCGGTTAGTGCGGTTTTCATGGTAGAACGTGGTGGAGTGCAAACACCGATTTACTACGTCAGCAGAGTACTAGCGGATCTGGAAACCCTGTTTCCCACACTGGAAAAGTTGGTGTTAGCACTAGTCCACGCTTCTCAGCAACTTTGAAGATAGTTCCACGGGGATAAAGTTCAGGTTTTGACAAATTATTCCCTACAACAAGTTTTGAACAAACCGGAAATCTCAGGCCGACTCGCGAAATGGGCAATCGAATTAGGTGCATTGGATATTGAGTACCATAAAAGAACAATGGTAAAAGGGCAGGTGGTGGAAGATTTCATTGCTGAAATCCCAGAGGGAGAGCAGATTTGGAAACATATTCTTAGAAACCAGAAACAAGTACCACCAACGAAATTTGGAAGTTGTATACAGATGGTTCCTCCAGCAGTATAGGTGCGGGGCTGGCCTAATGCTCATAATCCCAGAAGGGGTTAAGCTGATGTATGCCTTAAAGTTCGAATTTGAGTGCTCAAACAATGAGTCAAAATATGAAGCGCTGTTGGCGGGGTTACGAATGGCGCATGCCATGGGAGCTACTCGGGTTGACGCATACATGGATTCGCTGTTGGTAAACAACCAAATCAATGAGACCTACGAAGCGCGCGACAAAACAATGGCTTAATATCTAACAAAATCAAAAGGTCTTATCGCCTTATTTGATAACGTGAGCTTGACACATGTTCATAGGGGAAAAAACCAGATCGCTGACGCGATTAGTAAACTAGCAACATCAGGAATAGAGCACGAGGTAAGAATAGAGATGTTGCACACCCCATCAACAACGAAAGGGGAGGTTTCAGCTACGAGTATTGCAGAAGAATGCTGAATGACACCCCTTGTAAAGTACCTGACAAAAAGGGAATTGCCAGCTTCAAAAGGTGCATCAAGGAAGATACAGGCCAAAGCTCTACAATACGAAATGCAGGGAGGAATATTGTATTAAAAATCACACATGGGTCCGCTTTTACGTTGTGTTTCTCTAGCGGAGGCGGAATATTTTATTAAAGAAATACACGTAGGAGTCTGTGGCATCCACGCTGGGCCACGTTCGGTAGTGGCCAAGATAACAAATGCTGAGTACTATTGGCCCGGTATGCATGAAGACGCGGTAAGGAGCTACGAAAATGCATGAGCTGCCAATGCTACGCGCCACAGACCTTGCGCCCCAAGAATAACATGATATCAGTAACAACGGTATATGGCCTTTCCAAAAATGGGCCGTTGTCATCGTGGGTGCTTTCCCCCCAGCCCCGGGTAAAGTCAAATTCCTCATCGTTATAATAGATTACTTCACTAAGTGGATTGATGCTAAACCATTGACAAAGATTGGGGCGGATAACGTAGAGAAGTTTCTATGGGAACACATAGTTTTTCGTTTCGGCTAATCATTGTACTTGGTCAGTGATAAAGGAACTCGGTTCGTGGATAAGACAATCCAGGAATGGTGCAAAGACCTGGACATACCGCAAATTTTCACCTCAGTGGCCCACCCCGAGGGCAATGGTCAGGTGGAGAGGGCTAATAGGAGTTTTCTTGATGGAATCAAAAAACGCGTTGATCGGGAAGGTGGATGCTTGGTGGACGAGTTATCAACAATCTTATGGGCTCATTGAACATCGTCGAAATCAGCAACAAAGAGACACCGTTCAGCCTAACATATGGCATAGAAGTAATGATTTCAGCGGAGGTCGGACTCCCGTCTTTAAGGCGCTTGACAACACAAGATGGCAATGATCAACGCCTCCAGGAAAACCGTGATCTCTTGGATGATTAGTGTGAAGCAGTGGTTATCAGCGAGGCGCGATACACACAAGCAAACATATGGCATAGAAGCAATGATTTCAGCGGAGGTCGGACTCCCGTCTTTAAGGCGCTTGACAACACAAGATGGCAATGATCAACGCCTCCGGGAAAACCGTGATCTCTTGGATGAACGGTGTGAAGCAGTGGCTATCAGCGAGGCACGATACACACAAGCAATGGCCAGTTATTATAACAAGAGGGCAACCATTGTCATCTTCCGGGTGGGTGACTACGTTTTAAGGGACAATGAAGCTAGTAGGACGGAGAATACCGAAAAAATGGGTCCCACCTGGGAAGGGCCTTGCAGAATCAAGGAAGTTCTAGGGAAAGGGGCGTATACATTGGAACACCTAGATGGTACATCAATCCTGCGGTCCTGGAACGTTACCCAGCTCAAGAAATGCTATATGTGATACTCACTAGGCATGACAGAAAAGATTATTTCAATTTTTCTCGTTTTTACAATATGTCCTTATTTCATCCATAATTTCGATCTTTTGATCAATTTTTGTCAGACACTTCTATTCTATTTGAAATAAAAGTTCGATCCTTCGATTAAAGTTATCGTAACAAACATTCATGCACAATACATTTAAACCTTTTACTTAATACATTAAGTCACAAGGAGTATACAACACACCAACGTCAAAACAAACGACTTACATAAACATCTCGTTCCTGACCAAAATTTTTTTTACAGTGCTAATAGATGGGTGCCTTGGTAATAGGTACATTAACTATCTTCTATTAGACTAACATGGAACTTATACGTTCTCATCATAGTCTGCAAAACAAACAAAGTACTTGTACATACCCACATATAGTAGGGAATAACAAACGCAAACTCTTCCATAGACTTGCTAATCGACACTCGATAGCATCTCCATCACCTCTGTAGGGGTATGGAGTATGCCAGTGTCTAATACAACTAGGTCTGGAGACACAACCATGCCATCCTCTAAAGTAACAGGATGTGCCATAGTTTCTTCCTCATCCAACGATGCTTTTGTCACTAGAGAGGAACCCCTCCAGTAATAGACATAGGAAAAACCACAATGATGAGCCTCAGGATCTCCGGCAGCTTTCCTCATCATCACACAACGTTTCCCTCGTGGACCTTTGGGAAACGGAGGGAACAATCCAGGCATAACGGGGAGCAATCCACCATGATTCAGCCAGGGTTTACCTCTACCAGTCTCGGTCAACAGACATTGGCCGGAAGAGGGAGTTCTCGTGCTCTCAGGCATCCTATGAAGGTTTAGTAAGGCCTCGGAGGCCTCACAGGCATCTAGTACCTCTGACACACGACGACGACGGTGGAAGTTACACCTGAAGTTACAAAATGGTCAACAGGTGTTTCCATTGATAATATTTATGTAAGGATCAGAATCATCAATCGAATTGACAGTTGACAGTCACATCGGCCCCATGTCAGGAGGTGAAATCAGAGTAATCATGACAAGTCATTAAACACACAAGAGATGTTTACGTCATGACATTATAATTAAACAAAAATGAAATAATATTCAACATACATAATTGTTTCAAATTGTAACACCTCGTAAATTCATGCCCAATATAATATCGACACGTGTCATGGACTTTAAACGTGTAAATAATTTATTTAGAGGGACTAAAGTTGAAAAACAAAGAATCTACATGTGTAAAAGGATTCCAAGTGTCAACATTTGATAAATACACTTTTCAATAACCCTACACGATGTTTATACCCTTAAACGAATGAATTATGAATCATACGAAGCCGATTGTGGAAGAAAGTGAGAGATTACAAACTACAGGGGTTAAATGTGTCAACATGTTTAATTTATACCTCTGAGTGACCTTTTAGCAAACCCGCAGCTTTGTAACGATTAATTATACTCGCTAGAATAAGTGATAAAAATTTCACAAGGTTTCATTATCGTATGAGAAAGTTATGATAACATTCGTATACAAGGGGTTAAAAGCGTCAACGTTGAGATTTAAGACTTTTCGGTGATCGTATGAATAACCGAGGATGTAACAAAGTTGGTTTATGACTTGGAGTCCTTATAAGCTAATTTGTAGGGTTAAAAGTGCAATAAAACAAGCTAAAAATCAAGTTTGGACCAGGGGCCAAAAGTGCAAAGTTTGGAACTTGTGACCGGAGCCAACATTCATACCGGCAGCGTAAGACTTCCTTAAGTCTTACGCGGGCCACGTAAAAACGCCCAGCTTCCATTTTCTTGACAGCTGCCTGTTAATGCAGGTTTAACCGACTTTAAAGCCTGGTTTTCGATTCTAGGGGCTTGTTTGATGGTTTATATTGGCCTAGGGACACCTGGGATCATCTAAATCATCTCCTAGGTACATATGGAATGATCTTGGAGCTCTAGAAATCCTATATAAAGGCCATAAGTTCAATTGTTCAAGTGCTCATTCACTTGCAACAACTCAAGCACTCATTTCTGGAGGTAGCTGGCCTTTGGAGAAGATTGAGAAGTGTAGAAAAGATAGCAAGGACCTTAAGTAAGAGTTTTAATCCCTGATTTGTCCTTTTAATTAGCTTATAGACCAAAAAGTCAAACCGTCGTAATTAAGGTTTGACTTAGTGATTAATCACTAATGGTCCAGTCAATTCTCGAATTAAGAGTAGCTTTGAGTTGGTAATTATATGGATAATAAACCCTTAAAAGGGTACTCTCTGATTCCCACTCTAAGTAGGTCAATTGTCAGGTCAAAGTTAATTATAAAAAGTCAACAGAAAGCTAATTTTCAAATAAACACATAATTAACAATGTGGAAGCCATGCAATCTGTTTTATCATTAATATAACTTGGTAATTAATGTAAGAACATGTCTAAACATGTTCAACCCGACAATTTTCAGTTTAAGCTCGGTTCGGAACCGAAAGTCGCATAAGTGGACTTTTGCTTTGACTTTCAGTTCTGTCCCATTAAAGCATAGTTTAGAAATGCCTTAGAGCTTTATTAGGACCAGGTTACATGTTAGTATAACCCTCCGTGATTATACAACTTGGTTCATTAGTTATCTGATTCATATGCATGTTTCCGTTATATGCCTAAATGTTGACCGTTATGCCCTTTTGACCTTAAAATGATATTTTTGAAAATGTGAAAGAATGGAAACCTTTATTACTGAAATATAAACATGTCCCTAAATTTTTACATCAGTTTGAGGTCTAGATTAGGAGTTATGCTCATTAGCGTAAATGAAAAGCTTTTTATTAATTTAACGGCATAATTAGCGTATAGCCTATCTAAACACAATTTTTGATACCAAACTTTTTACCTACTGATATAAAATAATATTTTGGGATTTTTGAAGATTTTTATTTATTTTTAGGCTGAGCATAACATAGGGTTATAGCTTTAATTCGGTAATTGTCGGTTTTACCTTTTTCATGCATAAAATGAGTTTTACATAACATTTTAACACCAAACCTTTTGATACTGATTTTATATGATAAATAAAACGTTTTAAGCTTTCTGGAATGATAAAAATATCAGCTTTTCTTATAAAACCCGAAAATCGCTTAAAATCGCCTTTTTACGCGTTTTTAGCGCATAGTATAAGTTAAAACTATTTTTAACATATAAGGGTTGATACCTACTGATGTTTTAAGTAAATTTTCATAATTAAACAGTAGGCAAAAGTTTTAAACTCAGAATTCTAATTTTGACCCTTTAAAGCTTATGTGAAATTACCAAAATGCCCCTTCGGTGCATAGTTTGGTTATAATTAATAAATTTCACATATATGCAGTACCATACTGATATAACTTATTAAAGTAAGTATTTTTAGTGATTATATCAGACCTGGAACTCAGATTTATATTTAAACTCTTTTAAAGCTTTAAAATGACCAAAATACCCCTACGGGGCATAATTTGAGTTTAAATTCATTTTGGGCATAATGGAAGGTATCCTACTGATATCACAACATATTTATGGCATATTAAATTAGGAAACCTGTTCATGATTCATTTGGTTACCCGTTACGCACTTTTCGCGTTCGGTACGGTTTATGTAACTAGTTTGCATAAACTAGCCGAAACGGGCCAAACCTTATCATTTTTATCTTAAAATACAAAATGTGTTTAGTTTAACCGTATTAAACAAGTATACCAGCTTGTCGGGTCTAAACCACATTCTAATCCGGTCTTCGCTTAATCTTGCGTTTTGAACCGTATCTTCTTTTTAAAACTAACCGGTCTAAGTCTAGGCTTGATTAAGACCCGTTAGGAATCTAATAGATTATTAAAAGCCTTAGTTCCAGATTAGGTACTGATATCACAACATATTTAAGGCATATTAAATTAGGAAACCTGTTCATGATTCATTTGGTTACCGTAACGCACTTTTCACGTTCGGTACGGTTTATGTAACTAGTTTGCATAAACTAGCCGAAACGGGCCAAACCTTATCATTTTTATCTTAAAATACAAAATGTGTTTAGTTTAACCATATTAAACAAGTATACCAGCTTGTCGGGTCTAAACCACATTCTAATCCGGTCTTCGCTTAATCTTGCGTTTTGAACCGTATCTTCTTTTTAAAACTAACCGGTCTAAGTCTAGGCTTAACAGACCCGTTAGGAATCTAATAGATTATTAAAAACCTTCGTTCCAGATTAGGAGCCCGGTAAAAGCTACTTGCACTTGCTGTTTGTGATTTATACTTGCTCAGGTAAATACTTTTAACTTATTTTCCCTATACGGGCTTGGGTTACGGTATTATTGTGACATCCGTGTCACATTCAACCATCAAACAAATACCAAACCAATGAAATATTGTATTTCATACTTGGGATTTGTAAAAATATGTGTATCATTTGCACATATCAATTCTTGTTCGATTTCGGGCGCTAAATCGCTTTCTTGAAGGTTATACGCGCACTGATGCGTAAATATAACCAGTTTAATGCAACAAACACTCCGGAATAGTGACATAGGCTTAACATACCTTAAATAATCTCCACATAAATTAGAAATAAGTTTTGGATGGTTTTGTATGCCGAAATCAAGTTAATTCACTTACAGGGACTAAAATTGACAAACTGCGAAAGTATGCCAATTTGAACTTTAACGAACATTCCGGAACATGATCATAAGTTAAACACACCCTAAATATCCTTTGCATAGCTTATAAATAGGCTTTGAGGGGTTCGTTGTGCTAAAATAAACTTTATGCTCATTCAGGGACTAAAAGCGTCAAAAGTGCATAAGTTTGCATTTTCGCGCATAACTTACGTTCTGAATACATCCGGACGTCCAAAAATTTATTTAATCATTAAAATATTATGTTTTAGTGATTGACTTGTCAAAAATCCATTCGTCGCGCAATTGGGACCGCTTTTGCATCCATTACGACTTCCGTCGTAATTAACCGAACAACGCAATCGTACGGCCAAACGAACCGACATCCGGCATATTTTTGAGCATGTTTCATGTTACCTATACTTTAACATCCTTGTAGAGCTTAAAATGGGTTTTACGGGTGTTAGAAGTGCCAAAACACGACCATACGCGCACAGGGACCAAAACTGCCAAAACTGAAACTTTGCTGGTCTGCAGGGTCCTTACGGACCGTAAGGGACCTCATACAGTCCTTAAAGCACCCCCAGATAAGCAGAATGTGCTTCCCAGCCATTTCCAGCTGTTACCCACCTTTACCCATGGTTTCTTGCATCTTGTGGGCTGGTTTTGGATGCCCCTAGGTTTATAAAACAATGGGCACACATGGAGGGTTGAGATCGAAGCTCGGATTTCAAGAAACGATCCTAACGGTTCTACGAAATCTATAAATACCCTCCATGAATTCACTTCCAACCCACTTGATTTCTGAGATTTTCTCTAAGTTGGAGTGGTTATCACTTTATACCTGAGAAATACTTGGAAATCAATCTTGCGGGGACCTTCTGTAAGTATTCTTTCATGCTTTTCTTTCGTTTTAGCGTTAAAGTCAAACTGCGTTTGACTTTTTGCTTTGACCAGTCAATGGTCAACGCGAAGTTCGGTTGAACTTCATAATGTGAGCGTAATCACGATGGTTATAGTCCCTAGTAACTATACCTACTGATTACCACGTTATCTAGGCTCAGTTACGAGTCGTAGTTTCGGCCAAAATGCGTTTTCTCACGTATTTTGTAACCAAACTACTCTAGGGTATCAAAACCGTTTGTTTTAATACCAAACCTGTTTTCTAACTTAACTAAACATGTTCTAGCATGTTTAGCTCGTCACTTTTAGATTTGTGCTTGTTTAGGGTCGTAAAGGTAAGCGATCTAATCAATCGCTTATACTTTCGAACCCTACCCATTTGGTCGATCATTAGGATCCAACCAAACACATTAGGTGACCATAGTTGTATAGGGAATAACCTTCCGAGGTTATACCTTATGGTCACGTCGTTTAAGTAGTTGTATGATAAGTAGTTCCTATGCCTTAAGAAAATTACCAAAATACCCTTTTGTCGCCAAAATTCATTTTAAGCCTATGTAACATAACTTCTGACATATAAACTGATTTGGTAACAATATTAAACATGTTAAGGCATATCTTCCTTGTCATAGGGCTAGTTAGGCATTCCGAACGCGTTTTACGCGAACGACGCGTTAAAGTAGCATAAGCTACCTAAACGGGTTGTAATGGATCGTAAGCACTTAGGTTAGGTTTCATTTTAGTATATAGGCTTTGTTAAACCATATCATATGAGTTCCAATACTCATTTGGTTTACGAAACCTCATACTATCCGATCTCCCGATTTAGGTCCGGTTATTTATGTAGTTATCTATATAGGGTGCTGTTTGATTCCGTGATCCCTCTAGCTTTGCTTGGTTGTTGTTCAAGACTTCTAAGCACCCTCAAGTGAGTACATAGACCCCTCTTTTACTGTTTTTCAAACATTTTGGGGAAACACATGTGCCTATTTGTTACTTTCGTGCTTTCTTGTTTTCACATCATATACTTGCTATGTTCAATAGTACATTATTAGTACGTGACTTCATTATGTTTTTGCTATGTATGTCCATTGTGTGCTGTAACACCCTTCTAATTACCATTTAAATTTAATAAAAGATGCATATTTTTGTAGCAAGGGTGCTTCACTTTTTTTTAATGTACAAAAATGGAAGTTTGAAAGTGATCACATATTAGTTAACTACTAACTAGTTTGAACATTCCAACATAATTAGTTAATTGTTTATATCACAACATTGTCTATCAAGATAAGTTAATGCGGAAGCTTCAAAAGTGCGTGTTCGGTTCTTCAAAAGTGCTTGATTGCTATGCGGAAAGTCCCCAATGTCGCCTAATGGTCAAAACCACTTAAAGTATTAGTTTTGACGTTAATATAGTGCGTATAAACAAGTTCTAGCATCAAAACATGAAAAACAAAACAAAATCTCAAAATTCGTCCTGCCGCGTGTCGCGGCATGATCTGCTTATTCTGTCGTGTGCCACGGCAGCTTCCGCTTGTCGCGGCGGATCAAGGTGATCCTGTCGCATGGCGCGGGGGAACCGATTTTCCAGCAAGTGCAGGTTTGCAACCTGCATTTCTGCCCAGATCCGGATTTGTCAAAATTCTAACTTTAAACTAGCATAACTTTTTACTCGTTTGTCCGTTTTAGTCGATTCTTTTTCCTATGAGTCCGTAATAAAATTACGGATCCAGCCATGTAAATTTCACACTACGATCCCGAATTATGAACAAACGGTTTATAAAATCCTTGTTTCAATAATTCAACCCATTAGCTAAACGTGCATAATACCATTTTTTTGTTCTAAAACTTACTAGTCATAATTACCCAAATTCCCGGGCTTGATATTCTTGGCGTATCCGCACCATTCCATGGCTTTACACTTACATTGGAATTTCATGCTTGTATTTCTCAAAATTCAAGTTTGCCACTTCAAGCAAAAGTTTCCGATGATTTCTATTGTTCGACCCGATATCTCGGATTCGTAAGCTTAAATTAGCATAACCTGTTCATTAACGTGTTGCTATCCAATACTAACGCAATATGAGACTTTCGAGTCTCTTCACGCATGATCATTTAGAAGCATAGTTTTGTCCCGTTTGGTTGTCGAGTGATAACCATCACTTCACTGACAAGCCAAACTAATTCCAACCATTATTTTGACCCGTTTGATTGTAGAGTGAGCTTCGTCACTTCAATGACACATCAAACGTGTATATTACACTAAGACACCATTTGTACACTAATGCCAAACAATTATGCATAATGTAACGGGACTAAAGTCACGTACTTGCGTAATTCATCGACATTGGTTTCTAACCATAATCACCCATTTCCGGGCTTGTCAATCTTAGCGTATCACGTTCATTCCATGGATTACGCCTTTATAACTCAATTTAAATGAGTGATGTTTCAATCACTTCAACACTACAAGATTCGACCATTACTTGACCCGTTTGGTTATTTAATGGGAACCACCATTTTACAACATACCAAATTTGTTCTAATTAACATTTAACCCATTTACTTATCTAGTGATCTTCGTCACTTCAACTAGACATCCAA
This sequence comes from Helianthus annuus, assembly GCF_002127325.2. Classification (NCBI taxonomy): domain Eukaryota; kingdom Viridiplantae; phylum Streptophyta; class Magnoliopsida; order Asterales; family Asteraceae; genus Helianthus; species Helianthus annuus. The sequence continues at coordinate 164,306,282 of NC_035449.2, read as the reverse complement.
TTTCACACTCTATTCTAAATTCAAGTCTATTAGTAAAAATACATAACAATTATAACGTAACAAAACCGTGGTTACGTACCTTTAGTGCACGCCCTTCAACGCGAATCGCCACCGGCTTGTCCACTCGACGCTCCGGTATCTTTTCCTATAGAGTTCAATCATGACTTGTTTAGAACTCCTTTTCAACCATATATCGCATAATTTTGTCAAATCATCACAATCATGCGTCTAACTTTAAATTTCAATTTTGAGCCTTCTTTGAGGCATTTCAACAAACACTTTAAGGGCAGAATTTTACATGATTATATAGCAAATCCCTAGCTTATCATCTAACCCAAATTTCACATCAATCAACCCTTTTTACACAATTGTTAACTTCTAAAATCCTGATGTCACTTTAGCGTTGTCAAATTACACTAGAACAACACCCAATTTCCTAGTGTTTATCAAGTTCTACAAAACCCACTTATCACCTACAATGGTGTTCATGGATTTTACTAAAATTTCACATGATTTCAACTTGTATTTGTCTAGGGTTTGTCCCTAGACTCCATATTGTTCCTAGTTCATCATAAAACAAACATGCAACCATAAAATTCAGATTTTCCAATTTCATGAGAAATTTCAAACAGAGAATTAACACCAAATTTTACATACCTTGTAACCCTCTTGTGATGAGGATCACTAATCTATATTCGGATTTTGATTTGGGATAGAACTTGGCATTCAATTGATCAATTTTATGCTAAACTAGGGTTTTGAGGAGGAGCTTGGGTCGTTCATGTCTCTGGTCGATCTTCACAACACTCAGACAAGAGTGTTTGTGTTTTTATTTATTTTATTTTATTAATATTAGTTTCCATTTTAACAACTTAGGCCCCTCCACTTTTGTCTAACACATAGTTTGGTTATTTTAACCCCATTTCAAGTTATTTCTAGACTTGTAGCTAACTATGTTATAATTTCCTAGTTAAATAAATTCTTGTTTATTTAAACCTTATAATTCTAATATAAAGTTTTTATATTTCCGGGGTGTTACAAGTCCACCCCCCTTAAAAGGGTTTCGTCACCGAAACCGAATTACGTACCAAATAAAGTGGGGTAGAGACGTCGCATCTCCTATTCGGATTCCCACTTTGTGTCCAAACCTTTCCTATGCTCCCACTTGGCCTTGACTTGATCGGTTTGTTTGTTTCGCAAGAGTTTGACCTTTCGACCTAAAATCTCCACCAATCTCTTAGCATAATTCCGGCTATTATCCATCTCGATATCATCATAATGGATATAATCCGTTTCGTCCGCTAGACACTTTCGCAATTACGACACGTGAAACGTGCTATGTATTCCGTTCAGCTCTTCCGGTAATTCGAGGCGATAAGCCACCTTGCCAACCCGTTCGATGATTTTAAATGGCCCGATAAACCTCGAGCTTAATTTTCCTCTTTTTCTGAATTAGATAACACCCTTTCTTGGGGAAAACTTTTAGCATAACTATATCACCTATTTCCTATCCCATGTCCCCCCTTTTGATCGGGTTGTCTTTTGACCATTCAGTCACTAAGTCCGTCAGCATACTCACTCGACACTAGTCTTATATTGGCAAGCGCTCTCCATAAGTGTGACACCTGTGTCACCGTGACCATCAAACAAATACCAAGCCGATGAAATATTGTATTTCATACTTGAGATTTTGTATAAATATGTGTATCTTTTGCACATATCAATCCAAGTTCAATTTCAAACTCTACAACGCTTTCTAGAGAATTATACGCAAACTGGTGCGTAAACGTACTCAGTTTAATGCGATAAATACTCCGGAACATCAACATATACTTAACATACCTTAAATAACCTTTACATAACTTAGAAATAAGTTTTGAAGGCTTTGGTATGGCAAAAACAAGTTAATTCGCTTACAGGGACTAAACTTGACAAACTGCGAAAGTATGCCAATTTGAACAGTAACAAACATACCGGAACATGTCCATAAGTTAAACATACCATAAATATCCTTTACATAGCTTAGAAATAGGCTTTGAGGGGTTTGGTATGCTAAAATAAACTTTTGGGTCATTCAGGGACTAAAAGTGTCAAAAAGTGCACAAGTTTGCACTTTCGCGCATAACTTACGTTCTGAATACATCCGGACATCCAAAAATTTATGTAAGCATCCTTATATTATGCCTTAGTATTTGGCATAAGAAAAATCCATTCGTCGCGTCATTTGGATCGTCTTTCGCGCTTATGCGCATTCCGTCGTAATTAAGCGAACATCGCGATCGTACGACCAAACGAACCGACATCCGGAATATTTTTGAGCATATTTCAAGTCCCCTACACTTTAACTTCATCTTAGAGCCTTGAAATGAGGTTAACGGGGCTTAAACGTGCCAAAATGGGCCAAATTGCATGTTTCTGAAGTTCAGGGACTGAAACTGAAAATTCTGATCTGTGACCCTCAGGCGGGGCGCGTAAGGATTGCCCAAATCCTTACGCGGGGTGCGTCAGACATGCAGACCAGATTCAATGTTTAATCCACTTGCCTTGGCCTTTCAAACACCCAAAAGGGGCAATGCCCTTTCAAAACTGAAGGATTGGGGCCATTTTCAGTAACCACAACTTTGTGACAAGTGTATGGCTTGGATCGTGGCACGATATTCGAGAAACGATCCTAACGGCTTTACTTTTCCTATAAATACCCCCCTTTGGTGTAAAACCCACACAAATCTGATCAAAATGCTCTAAGTTGATGCCATTGCTTCATACCTGAGCTCTTTGATCTAGATTAGCATTCGGGGACCCTCCGTAAGTATTCTTTCGTTCTTTTATTCGCTTTTCGAGTCCGAAAGTCAATGTTTTGTTGACTTTGTGCATTGACTAGCCTATGGTCAACAAGAAGTTCGTGGAACTTCATAACGTGAGCGTGATCACGATGGTTATAGTCCGTAGTGACTATACCTACTGATTACCACGTTATCTAGGCTCAGTGACGAGTCGTAGTTTCGGCCAAAATGCGCATTCTTGCGTATTTTGTAACCAAACTACTCGTGAGCATCAAAGCCGTTTGTTTTGATGCCAAACCTGTTTTCTAAACTTAGTTAAGCATGTTCTAACATGCTTAGCTCGTCACTTTTAGTTTAGTGCTTATATAGGGTCGTAAGGTAAGCGATCTAAACCATCGCTTATACTTTCGAACCCGACCCATTTGGTCGATCATTAGGATCCGACCAAACACATTAGGTGACCATAGCTATAACCTTCCGAGGTTATACCTTGTGGTCGCGATGTTAGGCGTTCCGAACGCGTTCTACGCGAACGACGCGTTAGGGTAGCATAAGCTACCTAAACGGGTCGTAATGGGTCGCAAGCACTTAGGTTAGGTTTCATTTTAGTATGTAGGCTTTGTTAAACCATATTACACGAGTCTCCATACTCGTTTGGTTTACGAACCCGCATACTATCCGATCCTTCCGATTTTGGTCCGGTATATTAATGTAGCTACCTATTAGGTGCCGTTTGATATTCCGTGATCTCTAGCATTATCTGGTTATTATACAAGAACTCCGAAGCAATCTCAGGTGAGTACATTGAACCCCTCTTTTACTGTTTTCCGAACTATTTTGGGGTGAAACGCATGTGCCTACTTGTTACTTTCATGCTTTCCGGTTTTCACATCATATACTTGCTATGTTCGATAGTACATATATAGTACATGATTTCATTGTGTCTATGCTATGTATGTCCATTGTGTGCATACTTAGTACATCTCTTTACAATACATATCATGCTACGTATGCCCGTTGTGTGCATACTTAGTACATCACTTTACAATACAATTTCATGCTATGTATGCCCATTGTGTGCGTACTTAGTACATTGCCTTACATTACATGCTATGTATGCCCATTGTGTGCGTACTTAGTACATTGCCTTACATTACATGCTATGTATGCCCATTGTGTGCGTACTTAGTACATTGCTCTACAATACATTTCATGCTACGTACGCCCATTGTGTGCATACGTAGTACATTGTTACACATTGCATTTCTGTTGCATATGCTCATCCAGCATATGAACACATTATACTACATTTTGAACCGTTGTACTCTACAATACATTTCATGCTACGTACGCCCATTGTGTGCATACGTAGTACATTGTTTCACATTGCATTTCTGTTGCATATTCTCATCCAGCATATGAACACATTATACTACATTTTGAACCGTTGTAACCATTTGACTATGTGAACCGTCTTAACCCTTCGATTATATGAACCGTTTGTAACCATTGAACCGTGTAAACCAGTCGTATCCGTTGACATGACTTACAGTTGACAATAGACATTTGACTATACATAAGCATTTCTACCATTGTTAAACATTTCATCTTGATGGTTTGGTTTGAGTAAGTGATTTAAGTAACGAGGCGTGTGTAATATGATACAAGCATGGTGGATACGCCGCTGGTACTTCCTATATATAAGTGTTTGTATGGTATTACATATCGTAGCGTTATTTAAATCATTTCAATTTGATACATAGAACTTTTTATACAAATAACACGCTTTTCACAAGACACTGAATTACAAACAACATATCTTATACAAACTCATTTTTACATGGTTATTCAGTTAACCATGCATTGTTCTCTTATTTATACATATCATCTGATCTTACCGTTTTTCAAATGATTTACAAGACAAAGCAAATTACAAGGTTCATGACTAAACATTTTCTCAAACATAAGTCATGAATTTCGTTTTCACAAAACCAATGTATCTCACAGGCATTTTTATGCTGACGTACCTATTTTCACATGTGTTTTCAGGAGATGATGCATAGGACTTATCAAGACATACTTAGGCGGACCTGTGCCTTAGTGACTTAAAACAAGACAAGAACTAGTTAAATTATGTTATGTACTCTTTGGTTCTTGTTTAAAACAATGTAAACTTTCATGTTTGATTAATAAAACGAAACTTCAATTGCCATGGATTTGAAACAATTGATTCTGTTACAACACTCCCCGATGTTTTCCGCCACGTTTTGTATGTTCTACGTGGTCGGGGTGTGACAATAAGTCACATTGTTATTTATGCTACAACTTGTTTTATTGCCAAAACTAATTGGTCACCAGTTCACCTCATACCTCGTCATTCGAGTATGCAATATTGCCGTCGTCGGCCTTTTGCGTGCTTATAATTTCATATCTAGTCGTTCACACTATAACATGCTTACATTCTATATTACTTTCGTGTCCGTGATCTCATCACATCATATTTAGTTTTACATTGACTATTCATTCTTAAGAATCTTTCCTCCGAATGCTTTCGGCATTAGGACCTATATTCTTTAGTACTAACCATTTTCTAGTCTCTCTCTCTCGGTATTTATAGGTGCTAGAACATCGTTTCTTTACTAAAACTGAATTTTATTTTAATGTTTTTCTCTTTAATCGTATCAAGGAATTGACGACAAGGATTATTCTTCTAGGTTATCATTTTACGTGAGAAATCATAATTGGTTTTCCCACGCTTTATATTATCGACCCGTAGGTTCCATTTGTATTTGCGACCCTTTGGTCATTTTGTTCCCGTAGGCCCTTACATTGTTTATAATTTGGAGGTTATGGTGATCCCATGGATCGCCTTCTATTCGTTTGACCTTGACCGTAGTCTAAGGCTACATTCATTTTCTTTCGGATTATCCTTCCGACTCTACGACTTCTTATGTGTCCTTCGCGTCGGTATATTTTACTCACACTATTATTTGGTTTATGCCTCTATTTCCTCTTAACCCATTACCCGGGTTCTTCATCTTAATGGTTTTAACACTCCGGTTTTCTTAGTTTTCGTTTCCCTTTCCATATTCTTTTACAACCTATCACATAGGTTCAGTAATATTTCACACTTCCATTATTCGTTTCGCGCTTACTCGGAATATCAGGTATTATACTTTATTCAGTCCGTCCAGCATTGCAAGAGTCGAACATAACTATCGAGATTTCTATTTTGTGAAATTTTATGGTCTTTTAGTCCTAACTATTAATCCGAGTCATTTGACCTTTAATATGCGTCACCATCTCTTGGTTTACGCATAGATCTGTATTCCTACCCATCTATCGGGTATTTTATCGAAGTCACTATCAAAGCAGCCATTCCGGCATGTATTAAGACTTCGTTTTGATTTACTCGGTAGTGTTAGCATATTTACTTTTATTATTAAGCATTTTGCTTATTTGATCGTAACACCACCTTTCTGTTGTTAGCGACCCTTAGGTCTGTCTCTTTTACTAATATTTCAGAAGCCCATTTCTTGAGTTTTATTTGGTAAAACCACTGTTATGGTTATACGGCTTTTGGGGTTTACTCATTCTTATTCTAACGCTTTCATAAAGTTTATTTTACTAGGCTTTTATATAATCACATTCATCACCGCGATCATCTTTCTTCCTCATGAGGATTAGATTAATAATGTATCACTTGGATGGTTACCCATACCCAAGTTTCTAAATTTGCATTTATTGATACTTTATTCTTCATAGGAGCGAATAATACGTATCATCCATTTAACTTCTTTTTTCATGGATATTCTCGGTCCGAGTCTTAATTTCTCATCTTTAACCTTAGTCCTTTGTAACAATAACAAAATTAATTCATTTAGTTTTATTATTCCTCATTGTTGCATGAATTTATCTACAACGTTTGTTGATGTAAATGATGCTTCTATACGTTTTATTTAGTTTGACCAAGTCTATAACCTTGTCTTTGCTATCTATTACTATTGCAATTTCCGGGTTCGGGCGTAATTACACTCCTTCCCGTTACAACATTTATTTACTTCATTAAGTTCCCGGGTTCGAGTGTACGCGCACTCCTTCCCATTGCAATTTTCATCGGGATTATATTTTTTTTGTCTCGGCTTCACATGCTCACCATTATTTATTTTCTTATCTACATATATATATATATATATACATTTATATAGGTATTTGTTTTACATAATTTTCCCAATTCATTACTTATATATGCCCTTATGCAACTATCATTCGCACTTGCATCGAATAAAATTTGTGTTAAATTAAATTTTACAAGAAACATACCTGAAATGACATCAGGTTCAACTTTAGCCTCTATGGCCGTTATATAAAACGAAGTTGTCCTTGACTTCCAGGCATCAGACATTGTGTCGCTTGCGTCTTTGGTTCCAAGCCTCTCTGGACGTTTAGACTTCTTATGTCTTGGCTTACCACATGTGCCCTTGTGAATTTTTTCACAAAATTTGCACTGATATAAGACACTTTTTGTAACTCCTCTCTTGGGAGCTTTATTAGACTTGGATTTCTTTACGGAACTTGGATTCATACCAACACCCTCCTTTCTTCTATTTCTTGTAATATGCTGTCTTTCAAATTAGCCATCATATCGTCCACCACCGGCACGATTGTGGTTTGTAATCTACCAATATAATGTGATAGACTATTTTCTAGAGCTTTTCCGACTGCCTCGGAAATCTTAGCTTTCATTTGTTCAGTCAATTGAGATGTCGAATCATCTCCGGTTACTCCAGACATTTCTTTAACTGAAACATCCATAATGGTTAATCAATAATTATTTAATTCATTTCCATCTTATTATACGAAAATTTATATCACACTCACTTAATCATAAGTAATGTGTTATTCTTTTTCGGTTTGGTCACGTACATATCTTGCCTTACCTTTCTTACTTAGTGTATTTCCCAGGTTCGAGCGTATTTATACACTCCTCCCATACACTTTTCACATATTTCCTACTGTTTACATCAATTATTAAACATCTCATTTATAACATAACTTTGATTGCTTCGGTTTAGCCAAGTTCGTGACTTGCTTTGACCATTCTCATTTAGTGCACCTGGGGTTTGAGTGTATTAACGCACTCTTCCCGTGCACATTAATTTCCACCTCTTTTACTTACATAGGATAACATCTACTGACATAAATAATTAACCCTTACCGGACGATAGATCAAGCTTGAACCGAACACTTTGTTGACAACCTTGACCTCTGATAACCAACTTGTAACACCCTTCTAATTACCATTTAAATTTAATAAAAGATGCATATTTTTATAGCAAGGGTGCTTCACTTTTTTTTAATGTACAAAAATGGAAGTTTGAAAGTGATCACATATTAGTTAACTACTAACTAGTTTGAACATTCCAACATAATTAGTTAATTGTTTACATCACAACATTGTCTATCAAGATAAGTTAATGCGGAAGCTTCAAAAGTGCGTGTTCGGTTCTTCAAAAGTGCTTGATTGCTATGCGGAAAGTCCCCAATGTCGCCTAATGGTCAAAACCACTTAAAGTGTTAGTTTTGACGTAAATATAATGCGTATAAACAAGTTCTAGCATCAAAACATGAAAAACAAAACAAAATCTCAAAATTTGTCCTGCCGCATGTCGCGGCAGGATCTGCTTATTCTGTCGCGTGCCGCGGCAGCTTCCGCGTGTCGCGGCGGATCAAGGTGATCCTGTCGAATTGTCACACCCCAACCGATGGCGGAATCATCGGGGCGCGGCACTAGGCGAATCAGATTGCTCAAGAGAATCCATAACAACTATATTGCGATAATATTCATTACATTTGTTATCCTATACTAACAACAATACAATCACATAAGTTATTACAGATTTCTTGTTCTCTCGAACAATTCAAATCCGTTAACTTAGAATTTAGGTGTGTTTCTAGACTTCCTAGCTTGATTTGATGTAGACTTCGACTAATCCTGCAACATATGTTAAAATATTGTCAATACAAAAGTATTGGCGAGTATACAGGTTTGATATGTAATAGTATAATAGATTAAAAGTGCTGCGAATTTCCATCTGCATAAACGTAATACACGACATATATACTCACAAAACTGATACTACCAGCTAAGTCCTCGATGCTCGACTCTTTGATGGCATAACTAGACCCCGTCGGGCGCAATAGTACTATACTAGTCTGGGTGGGACGTCACGAGTATAAGTCCTAGCACACATGCAACTAGCATCACGTATATCTATGCAAACAGTTATTCGCAAGTGATAGATTGACAACTTGAATCATTCGTTTGATAAGTTCGATTCATATGGAACGTATGTTACACCCAAAATTCGATAAAAAGGGGTCAAGTATACTCACAGTGCGTATTCGGTTGGATTGACGGGATGGTGCCTGAGAATGTCCTGATTTCAGACTAATTGCATAAGTATTGGATTACGCGTTAAACGGTATCGAATTACGTGAAATTGGACGAAAAGTTGGATTGAGCTGGCCCATTCGGATGGACCGCTCGATCGGCCGGGCTGCTCGATCGAGTGGGCCGTTCGATCGAGTGGCCCAGCCGATCGGCTGGTCCAGCCGATCGGCTGGGCCGCTCAATCGACTGGGCCGCTCGATCGACTGGGCCGCTCGATCGACTGGGCCGCTCGATCGGCCAGCCTGTCCAGCTGTTTTCGATGATTTTCGAGTGTTCTTCGGTGTTTTTGGTCGAGACGTTGTTGTGACGCGTTGAACAACTGAAATTCCATCAATTCCGACCTGTTCTATCGGCCGGGAATCACCCCGTTCCATCAGAACTGGCCGTTCTTGGCGGTTTTTCCGTGTTTAACCCGAAATTGGTCGTCTCTTTGGTAGGAATCAGATCCCTGACCAACACGACACTAAGAATGAGTAGAAGGTTGGTCTAAGCTCTATTTCTACCATTTTTGTGTATAGATCTGATATGAAAACCTTGATTATCCTTATGGAATTTCTTAGATCTGAGTTGTTCTTAGTGGAATGAGGCCAACATTTGAAGTTCATAAGAACTTTGTGATGACATCACTCTGAGAACATCTCAAATCCATGGCTTCTTGATTAGAAAACATGGATTTGGACGAGATTCATGAAGAATCGCATGGAAACCATTCGGATCTGAGTTGTTCTTCATGGGATGACATCACCTTTGAAGAACTCCATGGTGACATCACTCTAGAACACTCCGAATCCGTTGATTTCACGGTTAAAAGTCGGATTTTGAAAGATAGAAAGATGAAGGATTTCATATAGATCGCAGTAGTACAAGATTTGAGTTAAAAACTTACAAGAATCGGGAGAAATCGAGAGAAAAGTGGTCAAGAGTGTCCTGGTCGAGTAGCAGCAGCAACAACAAGTGCTTGGAGGGTGAAGAGGGGTATTTATAGGCAAGGAAGGAGGAAAAGGAGGAAAAGGTGGGCCGGATCGGTTGGCTCAACCGATCGGCTGGCCTGTCCGATCGGACGGCCCAGCCGATCGGCTGGCCCGTTCGATTGGATGGTCCAGCCGGATGGCTGTTCTGTCCGATCGGCCGGCCCAGCCGATCGGCTGGCCCGTTCGATCGGGCGGCCCAGCCGATCGGCTGGCCCGTCCGATCGACTGGCCCAGCCGTTTGGCTGGCCCGTCCGTACGGAAGCCCTTGATCCTCGTTTTTGGTGCGATTTCGACAGTTTGAGCCATAATTTCATATATTTATATAATTATTTAATTATTTATTATAATTAATCACAAAAGGGCCGTATATACGTATCTATATATCCAATATTCGGTGCGATGATCGAGTTACGCGTGCCTTCGAGTGCGTTCTTCGATGTGATGTGCCACAATGATTATCAGGGCACTACTTGCTCGTGTTGCCATCATCATCATGATGGCTGGAGACATGGTATTCACCCGATAGTCTTTGTTAGCGTTGCTTGTTTACGTTTTGACACCTCACGGTTATCGAGGAGGGTAGATTAAGCCCTCACTCAACATCATCGTGAGTGTTATAATTTATTGAAAAGAGGTTTGTAATAGCGATAGAATATGCGTAATCATTCGATTATACTTCGATTTAGCGATAGATCTGATATAGTTACATTATGATCCGAATCTCTGGTGCTAGGCGTAACGAGTGTATCGAGTAGTAACAACGCACGAAAGTGCGGGTTGTTACAGTCTCCCCTGCTTTAGGAAATTTCGTCCCGAAATTAATCCATTAGTAGGGTCGTAAGAGTTAGCGCGAATGAGAGTAACGATTAAAAGCGTCTAGATAAGCGAGCGATCGATTAAAGATTCGACGAGTGAGAGCGGTGTGAAGATACGATTCGAATAACCAAAAGAGATGACACACACAAAAGCGATTCCATAACGTTTTAAACTTACCGATAATCGACTAATCTTCGAAGATATTTCAGAAAATCCCCTCATGGCGCGGCGCTAACTGCATCGATGTCCACACCAACACTATGGGGAGGGTTCTTTTTGTTATTTTGAGAACAGATTTTCGAGTTATACATTTTAAAAGAATCCGGCGGCAAAATAAGTTTTAAGAAAATTTTCCTACAACGTGAGTTCGAGCTGAAACTCGATTGTCGAACCATCGTCTTCAGGAAGATTTCTTTTTGTCATTGCAAAAGTTTTTTTTTTTTTTTTTTTTTTTTTTTTTTTTTTTTTTTTAAGGAGAAACTGAACTTATGAAACTTCCTTTAGGCACGGAGCTAAACTGATTCGATGTTTTCTCCCTGGTGTAAGGAGATTTCACTTGTCCAACGGTTTTAACAAAAGTTTATAAAAATCGGTTTTCTTTAGCAGTACGGAAAACAATTTTCATCGAGCCCCACGTGGCACTTTCCCCCGAAAGTTTGTTAATATGATTAAAACACTTATATATAGGAAGTACCAGCGGCGTATCCACCATGTTTCACCCATATTACCTTTGTTTCGTGAGGCGGTGTCACGTGCGCCGATAAGACACTGATAGAATTTCGATCCCTCGGTCCAAGCGATAGAACGCTAGACCGAGTCTTGAATTGGAGTGTCTTGGATGTAGACAAGGCGTTGATAGCGAATGCGAGTAGTTCGATCATACGAAACATTGATACGGCACACAGGGTTAGACGACGGTTGATAAGCGATAGCGAAAGACGCGATTTTGATTCGACTAGATGCGATTTCGATTTGTTCCACATAAGATCCACATGGCATGTTTCCACGGGAGTTGCTAATATAGAAAACACCACGTTTCCCATATTAGCTTTGTCTCGTGAAGCGACGTCATGTACCCTAATTCTACACAACTGCGATGACTTCCAAGTGATAACTGAATATCGATAGGCAATAGACCCTGATAGATGATAAGCGACGTTCGTTGCGTTGTGAATGATATGCGATTCGATTGAGTTGAATACACCACAATCAGTAACCATTGCTAGCCCGCATGGCCTTTTTCCACGAAAGTTTGCTAATATGGTCGAAACACCACCATGTTTCGACCCTATTAGTTTTGTCTCGTGAAGCGAGGTCGTGCCTGCTAAGATAGCACAGATAACACGAGTATCGATGAGTGATAGCAACATGCGATGAGAGTATCGAGTCGATGAAATAGGCGCGAAATGCGTTAAAGCGAAAAGCGACGAGTGATTTTCGGTATTCGTCTAGCGATCCGCAATAAGCGATCCACACCAGGCGGTAGAAGTTCACACAGTAGTTAATAACCAACGTTAGAGATTGCGAGATGAACACATGATGCGATTGTGATTTCGAGCCACATGTCGAGTGATTTAGATTGCGAGATGGATCCAGCAAAACTGCGATTGAGTTGCGTTCTAGACTTACGACCAGTCTTGCGTTGCTTCAATTGCTCTTCGGGGTGAACTTACCTAAGTCCATCGATGTGGCAATTGCGTTGCATACGCAGACTTACGAGAAGTCTCGCAGTGATGCGATTTTAGTTTTTGTTACGCCTTGTGATCGATTTGTATTGTGTCGAAAATAACCATTATAATACAATAGGTCTAATAACGTCCAACTCCACATGGCACTTTCTTCACGAAGCTTCGGTAGTATGGTAAAGCACACCTTGCGTTACCCCTACTACTTATACCCTGTGCTTTGGTGTCACGCTTTGTTGACATGGCCAAAACCCTTGATCATGTTGTTAAACGTTATGGCACCATTAGAACTTCACTACGATCTTCGTGCACTGACCAAAATAATCCCGTGTGCACCCGCGATTAGTTGTTCCTTGCCCGTACATCGTACCTCATTCAAAAAGTGTTGTAGGGGTAAAATACATTATATAGTACATAGTGCTAGCGTTTAGGTGGTGCTAGAGTAAAAGAGAAATAGAGTCCACATGCGACGATAGATGAAATAAGCTCCACACATAAAAGGAAATGATAGCGATAAGTCATATTATTACAACAACATTAGAAGCAAAATAACGTTGCTGTGGAGGACACTTGCGGAGACTGCGGCTGTTGCTGACTTCCTTCAGAGTTACGGTCCTGCGCGGCAGTGTTGTGTATGATGACCATACCAGTTGCAATTTGTGCAATAGCGACAATTTGCTTCTGGCGGGTGATGATACGTGCACGTGAAACACAGGGGATGAGGCCCATTGTAAGCACGTTTTGGTTGAACTGGGACTGATTGGAGAGGTTCGGGTTGCGGCAGTCCAGTTGTTGAAGAGTCTGGGCTCACGGTCTTTCATTTGCGGCTAGGTTGTGCTTCCTGAGATGATGCAGTGTCGTTGTCGGATTCGCCTGATGATTTGATGGAAACATTGTCGGAGCAATCCTTAGAAAAGCTTTCAAAGGAGCTGTCAGATGATTCCTCGATCGATTCGCCAGAGGAATCGTCGGATGATTGCTTGACGAGCTTGTTTGACAGGCTTCTTGGAGAAAAACCCGTCTAAGACTCGTTTGCTGTTGATCTCTGCGGCTAAACGGTAGGCTTCTTCGATGGTAGCAGGTCTTGCAGCTTCTACAAAATCACCTACACTCTCAGGTAAGCCGTGGAGGTACTTAGCGATGGCTTTCCGTGGAGTGTCAACTTGACTTGGGCAGATTGCACTAAGCTGCTTGAACCTTGCTGTGTAGTCAGCATTGTCACCTCCGGTTTGCTTGATTTCCCAAAATTCGTTTTCTAGCTTCTGGACTTCGTGAGGGGGACAATATTCTTCCTTCATGAGTTCCTTCAGCTCGTCCCAAGAGAGGGCGTATGCTGCGGAGATCCCACGTTTGTTGCGTTCGGCGGTCCACCAGTCGAGTGCTCGTGATTGAAATACCCCGGTAGCACAAGTAGTACGGAAACCATCCGGACACCCACTTTGTCGAAGGGTGACTTCGATAGAATCGGACCACTGGAGCAGTTGGGTTGCACCTCCTTCACCTGTGAATTCCATCGGGTCACAGGCTTTGAAGTGTTTGTAGAGGAAAGTAGATTGCGGCGATTCCGTCTTAGAGTCCTTCGTGGCTCGAGAGTTACTGAGAGAGTGCACTTGAGCAACAATTTGAGGAATGAGCTTGACCACTTCCTTGGTCACAATCGAGGCAATCCTCTTATCGGCGCTTCGTTTGGCTCTTCTCTTAGCTATTCGTCTCGAGATAGAGTTGTTGGAAGGCATCTAGACAGAGAGAGATTTGGAATGAGATTCGATCATAATGTTTTCGAGTTTACGATGCGATTGAGCGCGGTCGAAACTTGTAATGTGCAATATAAATAGACTTCACATAGGAGCCACATAGGAGACACGAACTTCCTAGATTTTCACGCGATGTCTTGATTGTACTTAGATATAGATGGTTGTAGTTCATACTTACACACACATATATTACGGTTTAGAATGCGCGAGGACACGTTAGGAGAGGGATTGCGAGAGAAATCGGACAGTTGGACATTAGTTTTGTTGCGATCATACGGTCTTTGTTTTGGATTGCGATGGCTGTGCGAGTTGTGCGCTTTGTAAAACAGGGAGCGAAAATTGATAATCGCAATTAAACACATAAAACGTAGCTGAGTTCATCAAATCGTAAAATCCGGTGAGTTGTAGGCTTAGTAAGATACTCGGAGTGCCTCGGGTGTTTAGGCGTCGACTACCCAAGGTAACTCAATCACACCCAACAAGTTCGTGCACATGCGCTGACTCTGGTGGTTTATGCTTCCACTGGGATGCAGCTCATGGCATTCATCCTCCAAGTCATCGCGAGGCTCGAGTCATTGTGATGGTCGAGTCCCTGGTGAGAGCTTTTTGAAAAATATTTTAGGGAGCGGAACGGTTCATTAAGGTATGGGTTTCACCCCTAACTTAACAGTTTCGTTCCAAATTTGTGGTTACGCTCATCGAATGAATCCGAGAGCTTCACTAGAATTTCGAAAGGGAGGTTTTCGTCGAGGTATGGATGTCACTCCTGACTCAACGAAAGATTCTCGTGCTAGAAAAATGCGCTGAGTGAGTAATCCTATCGAGAGTTACTGGTTTTCACACCTGGTCTCGACTGGATCGCTCGATTGTGAGGTGCGAGTATTTTTCGAAAACATGTGTATTATGTCTGCCTTAGGAAAGGCTAGTAGTATTCCAGCCTTAGGAAAGGCTTCTTCATGTGAAGTTGTAGTATGCGGGGTTCACACAAAGTCATAGTTTTTGCAATTTCGATCAGAAGCATTAGGTAGGCGCAATACAAACCCTACTGGGTTCGTACTAGGCAGCCTGTGGGTGCTTAGACTATAGACTAGGTCATTCTCTAAGACGTCGACCCGGACTAGGTCGAGTCTTGCCTAATTTCCTATAGTTATGGCTCTAATACCAATCTGTCACACCCCAACCGATGGCGGAATCATCGGGGCGCGGCACTAGGCGAATCAGATTGCTCAAGAGAATCCATAACAACTATATTGCGATAATATTCATTACATTTGTTATCCCATACTAACAACAATACAATCACATAAGTTATTACAGATTTCTTGTTCTCTCGAACAATTCAAATCCGTCAACTTAGAATTTAGGTGTGTTTCTAGACTTCCTAGCTTGATTTGATGTAGACTTCGACTAATCCTGCAACATACGTTAAAATATTGTCAATACAAAAGTATTGGCGAGTATACAGGTTTGATATGTAATAGTATAATAGATTAAAAGTACTGCGAATTTCCATATGCATAAACGTAATACACGACATATATACTCACAAAACTGATACTACCAGCTAAGTCCTCGATGCTCGACTCTTCGATGGCATAACTAGACCCTGTCGGGCGCAATAGTACTATACTAGTCTGGGTGGGACGTCACGAGTATAAGTCCTAGCACACATGCAACTAGCATCACGTATATCTATGCAAACAGTTATTCGCAAGTGATAGATTGACAACTTGAATCATTCGTTTGATAAGTTCGATTCATATGGAACGTATGTTACACCCAAAATTCGATAAAAAGGGGTCAAGTATACTCACAGTGCGTATTCGGTTGGATTGACGGGATGGTGCCTGAGAATGTCCTGATTTCAGACTAATTGCATAAGTATTGGATTACGCGTTAAACGGTATCGAATTACGTGAAATTGGACGAAAAGTTGGATTGAGCTGGCCCATTTGGATGGACCGCTCGATCGGCCGGGCTGCTCGATCGAGTGGGCCGTTCGATCGAGTGGGCCGTTCGATCGGCTGGTTCAGCCGATCGGCTGGGCCGCTCGATCGACTGGGCCGCTCGATCGGCCAGCCTGTCCAGCTGTTTTCGATGATTTTCGAGTGTTCTTCGGTGTTTTTGGTCGAGACGTTGTTGTGACGCGTTGAACAACTGAATTCCATCAATTCCGACCTGTTCTATCGGCCGGGAATCACCCCCTTCCATCAGAACTGGCCGTTCTTGGCGGTTTTTCCGTGTTTAACCCGAAATTGGTCGTCTCTTTGGTAGGAATCAGATCCCTGACCAACACGACACTAAGAATGAGTAGAAGGTCGGTCTAAGCTCTGTTTCTACCATTTTTGTGTATAGATCTGATATGAAAACCTTGATTATCCTTATGGAATTTCTTAGATCTGAGTTGTTCTTAGTGGAATGAGGCCAACATTTGAAGTTCATAAGAACTTTGTGATGACATCACTCTGAACATCTCAAATCCATGGCTTCTTGATTAGAAAACATGGATTTGGACGAGATTCACGAAGAATCGCATGGAAACCATTCGGATCTGAGTTGTTCTTCATGGGATGACATCACCTTTGAAGAACTCCATGGTGACATCACCCTAGAACACTCCGAATCCGTTGATTTCACGGTTAAAAGTCGGATTTTGAAAGATAGAAAGATGAAGGATTGCATATAGATCGCAGTAGTATAAGATTTGAGTTAAAAACTTACAAGAATCGGGAGAAATCGAGAGAAAAGTGGTCAAGAGCGTCCTGGTCGAGTAGCAGCAGCAACAACAAGTGCTTGGAGCGTGAAGAGGGGTATTTATAGGCAAGGAAGGAGGAAAAGGAGGAAAAGGTGGGCCGGATCGGTTGGCCCAACCGATCGTCTGGCCTGTCCAATCGGACGGCCCAGCCGATCGGCTGGCCCGTTCGATTGGATGGTCCAGCCGGATGGCTGTTCTGTCCGATCGGCCGGCCCAGCCGATCGGCTGGCCCGTTCGATCGGGCGGCCCAGCCGATCGGCTGGCCCGTCCGATCGACTGGCCCAGCCGTTTGGCTGGCTCGTCCGTACGGAAGCCCTTGATCCTCGTTTTTGGTGTGATTTCGATAGTTTGAGCCATAATTTCATATATTTATATAATTATTTAACTATTTATTATAATTAATCACAAAAGGGCCGTATATACGTATCTATATATCCAATATTCGGTGCGATGATCGAGTTACGCGTGCCTTCGAGTGTGTTCTTCGATGTGATGTGCCACAATGATTATCGGGGCACTACTTGCTCGTGTTGCCGTCATCGTCATGATGGCTGGAGACATGGTACTCACCCGATAGTCTTTGTTAGCGTTGCTTGTTTACGTTTTTGACACCTCACGGTTATCGAGGAGGGTAGATTAAGCCCTCACTCAACATCATCGTGAGTGTTATAATTTATTGAAAATAGGTTTGTAATAGCGATAGAATATGCGTAATCATTCGATTATACTTCGATTTAGCGATAGATCTGATATAGTTACATTATGATCCGAATCTCTGGTGCTAGGCGTAACGAGTGTATCGAGTAGTAACAACGCACGAAAGTGCGGGTTGTTACACGAATGGCGCGGGGGAACCGATTTTCCAGCAAGTGCAGGTTTGCAACCTGCATTTCTTCCCAGCTCCGGATTTGTCAAAATTCTAACTTTAAACTAGCATAACTTTTTACTTGTTTGTCCATTTTAGTCGATTCTTTTTCCTATGAGTCCGTAATAAAACTACAGATCCAGCCATGTAAATTTCACACTACGATCTTGACTTATGAACAAACGGTTTATAAAATCCTTGTTTCAATTATTTAACCCATTTGCTAAACGTGCATAATACCATTTTTTTTGTTCTAAAACTTATTAGTCATAATTACCCAAATTCTCGGGCTTGATATTCTTGGCGTATCCGCGCCATTCCATGGCTTTACGCTTACATTGGAATTTCATGCTTGTATTTCTCAAAATTCAAGTTTGCCACTTCAAGCAAAACTTTCCGATGATTTCTAATGTTCGACCCGATATCTCGGATTCGTAAGCTTAAATTAGCATAACCTGTTCATTAACGTATTGCTATCCAATACTAACGCAATATGAGACTTTCGAGTCTCTTCACGCATGATCATTTAAAAGCATAGTTTTGTCCCGTTTGGTTGTCGAGTGATAACCATCACTTCACTGACAAGCCAAACTAATTCCAACCATTATTTTGACCCGTTTGATTGTAGAGTGAGCTTCGTCACTTCAATGACACATCAAACGCGTATATTACACTAAGACACCATTTGTACACTATTGCCAAACAATTATGCATAATGTAACGGGACTAAAGTCACGTACTTGCGTAATTCATCGACATTGGTTTCTAACCATAATCACCCATTTCCGGGCTTGTCAATCTTAGCGTATCACGTTCATTCCATGGATTACGCCTTTATAACTCAATTTAAATGAGTGATGTTTCAATCACTTCAACACTACAAGATTCGACCATTACTTGACCCGTTTGGTTATTTAATGGGAACCACCATTTTACAACATACCAAATTGGTTCTAATTAACATTTAACCCATTTACTTATCTAGTGATCTTCGTCACTTCAACTAGACATCCAATTTCACACTCTATTCTAAATTCAAGTCTATTAGTAAAATTACATAACAATTATAACGTAACAAAACCGTGGTTACGTACCTTTAGTGCACGCCCTTCAACGCGAATCGCCACCGGCTTGTCCACTCGACGCTCCGGTATCTTTTCCTATAGAGTTCAATCATGACTTGTTTAGAACTCCTTTTCAACCATATATCGCATAATTTTTTCAAATCATCACAATCATGCGTCTAACTTTAAATTTCAATTTCGAGCCTTCTTTGAGGCGTTTCAACAAACACTTTAAGGGCAGAATTTTACATGATTATATAGCAAATCCCTAGCTTATCATCTAACCCAAATTTCACATCAATCAACCCTTTTTACACAATTGTTAACTTCTAAAATCCTGAACTCACTTTACCGTTGTCAAATTACACTAGAACAACACCCAATTTCCTAGTGTTTATCAAGTTCTACAAAACCCACTTATCACCTACAATGGTGTTCATGGATTTTACTAAAATTTCACATGATTTCAACTTTTATTTGTCTAGGGTTTGTCCCTAGACTCCATATTGTTCCTAGTTCATCATAAAACAAACATGCAACCATAAAATTCAGATTTTCCAATTTCATGAGAAATTTCAAACAGAGAATTAACACCAAATTTTACATACCTTGTAACCCTCTTTTGATGAGGATCACTAATCTATATTCGGATTTTGATTTGGGATAGAACTTGGCCTTCAATTAATCAATTTTATGCTGAACTAGGGTTTTGAGGAGGAGCTTGGGTCGCTCCTGTCTCTGGTCGATCTTCACAACACTCAGACAAGAGTGTTTGTGTTTTTATTTATTTTATTTTATTAATATTAGTTTCCATTTTAACAACTTAGGCCTCTCCACTTTTGTCTAACACATAGTTTGGTTATTTTAACCGCATTTCAAGTTATTTCTAGACTTGTAGCTAACTAGGTTATAATTTCCTAGTTAAATAAATTCTTGTTTATTTAAACGTTGTAATCATTGTGAACAATTCAGTTATCAATGAAATAAAGTTATTTGATCCCAATGTTTGTTTGTTTATGTTTGATGTTTTTCATGTTTTGACTTTTATTCAATTTCAATCTCTATATCGCTTTCTGGAGGATTATACGTAAACTGGTGCGTAAACGTAATCAGTTAAATGCGACAAATACTCTGGAACATCAGTTTATGCTTAACATACCTTAAATAACCTTTACATAACTTAGAAATAAGTTTTGAAGGCTTTGGTATGGCAAAATCAAGTTAATTCGCTTACAGGGACTAAAATTGACAAACTGCGAAACTATGCCAATTTGAACTGTAACGAATATTCCGGAACATGATCATAAGTTAAACACACCCTAAATATCCTTTACATAGCTTAGAAATAGGTTTTGATGTGTTCGGTGTGCTAAAATAAAACTTTATGCTCATTTAGGGACTAAAAGCGTCAAAAAGTGCATAAGTTTGCATTTTCGAGCATAACTTACGTTCTGAATACATTCGGACATCCGAAAATTTATGTAAGCATTAAAATATTTTATTTTAGTGTTTGGCATGAGAAAAATCCATTCGTCGCGCAATTTGGATCGTTTTTCGCGCTTATGCGCATTTCGTCGTAATTAAGCAAACATCGCGATCGTACGACCAAACGAACCGACATCCGGAATATTTTTGAGCATGTTTTGAGTTCCCTATACTTTAACTTCATTTTAGAGCCTTGAAATGAGGTTAACGGGGCTTAAACGTGCCAAAATGCAAGTTTCTGTAGTGCAGGGGCCTGTTTTGACATTTCTACCAAACTTTCCTCAGGCCTGGCGCGTAAGACTTCTTTGAATCTTACACGGGGCGCGAGAGCCCTCCAGATCTGCAGAATTGTTGCAAACAGCTGTTAAACACCAAAAAACCACTTGCAAATGGTATTTCTCAAACCATGGACTGAATCTATGGGTGCCCAAGGTTTCCCAAAACAAGGGGCACACATGGACGGTTGAGATCGAGGCATGTTATTCGACGAACGATCCTAACGGTGGTCCATTTCCTATAAATACCCCCACCCTTTTCACCCCCAACTCACTTGATTTCTGAGATTTTCTCTAAGTTGGAGTGGTTATTACTTCATACCTGAGAAATACTTGGAAATCAATCTTGCGGGGACATTCTGTAAGTATTATTTCATGTTTTTTCGTTCGTTTTAGCGTTAAAGTCAAACTGTGTTTGACTTTCTACATTGACCAGTTTATGGTCAATGCGAAGTTCGTTTGAACTTCATAACGTGAGCGTAATCACGATTGTTGTAGTCCCTAGTGACTATACCTACTGATTACCACGTTATCTAGGCTCAGTGACGAGTCGTAGTTTCAGCCAAAATGCGTTTTCTTGCGTATTTTGTAACCAAACTACTCTAGGGTATTATAACAGTTTGTTTTAATACCAAGCCTGTTTTCTAACTTTACTAAACATGTTCTAGCATGTTTAGCTCGTCGCTTTTAAATTTGTGCTTGTTTAGGGTCGTAAAGGTAAGCGATCTAATCAATCGCTTATACTTTCGAACCCGACCCATTTGGTCGATCATTAGGATCCGACCAAACACTTTAGGTGACCATAGTTGTATAGGGAATAACCTTCCGAGGTTATACCTTATGATCACATCGTTTAAGTAGTTGTATGATAAGTAGTTCTTATGCCTTAGGTAAATTACCAAAATACCCTTTTTGCGTTAAAATTCATTTTAAGCCTATGTAACATAACTTTTGACATATAAACTGATTTGGCAACAATATTAAACATGTTAAGGCATATCTTGCTTGTCATAGGGCTAGTTAGGCATTCCGAACGCGTTTTACGCGAACGGCGTGTTAAAGTGGCATAAGCTACCTAAACGGGTCGTAACGGGTTAAAAGCACTTAGGATAGGTTTCGTTTTAATATGTAGGCTTTGTCAAACCATGTTACATAAGTTCCCACACTTATTTGGTTTACAAACCCTCGTACTACCCGATCCTCCGATAGGTCCGTTTATTAATATAGATACCTATATTAGGTGCCGTTTGAATCCGTGATCTTCTAGCTTGCTTGGTGGATATCTAAAGTCTATTGAGCAATCTCAAGTGAGTACATAGTACCCCTCTTTTACTGTTTTCCAAACATTTTGGGGTGAAACACATGTGCCTACTTGTTACTTTCATGCTTTCCTGTTTTCACATCATATGCTTGCTATGTTCTTTAGTACACTTATAGTACATGATTTCATTGTGTTTTTTGCTATGTATGTCCCTTGTAGCATACTTAGTACATCGTTTTACATGATATTTCATGCCATGTATGTCCATTTAGTGCATACCTAGTGCATTGTTTTACATTACCTTTTCATGCTATGTATGTTCATCATACTTAGTGCATTTGTTTTACATCACATGCTATGTATGTTCATCATGCTTAGTACATTTTCATCACATGCTTACATTTTGGGTATGACATTTGGTTTGTTTAAGTGGGACCATATACATTCATTAACTTTGATCACGGCGCTCGTTAGTAGGTAATGGTACCATAGGAATTGACAACTCCCGTTCCTGACATCCTAGGTATGTTTGGATGGAAGGAATGACCGAATTCGATTAAAACATAACACAGATAGACCTTTAATTTGTTTAAGGGTTTATCACCACAGTCACAAGGCTTGGATGTATGCATTTTCACAATGCCACATAAATGTCTGTATTCAGTATAGCATGCATTTCCACAAAACGTAACATTGATTTAAACCACGTTTTACTTCAATACATTGTTTTGTGCATTTTTACCTATGGTTTAGTTGATACATATTTCACTTGCCATACATGACATTTTGTTTACACATTACATGATAGATATTTGACAGACATTTTGATATTGTTATACACATTTCTTGGACAACATTTTGACATAAACATTTTAACATGGCTTTCGCAAAAACATTTGACAAATGATTTAGACATGGGCAATTTACATTGGTGGTTTGTTTGGGTAAGTGATTTAAGTAACGAGACGTGTGTAATGTGATACAAGCATGGTGGATACGCCGCTGGTACTTCCTATATATAAATGCTTGTATTGTATTACATGTCGTAGCGTTATTTAAATCATTCAATTTGGACTTATACATTTTTACACAAATAACATATTTTTCACAAAACTTTGTTTTACAAAATAGTTTATTTTATACAACTTATTTTACTTGGTTATTCATTTAACCATACATATTTCTGTTATTTAGACATATCATCTGATTTTATCGCTTTTCAAATGATTTACAAAACAAAACAATCTACAAGGTTCATGACTGAATTTTCTTAAACTTAAGTCATGGACCCTATTTTCAAAAAACCTATGTATCTCATAGGCATTTTTATGCTGACGTACCTATTTTTACATGTGTTTCAGGAGCAAATGCATAGGATGTTCGTGACACGCTAGGGTGGACTTGGGCCTTAGTGACATAAAATGAAGCTAGACTAGTTAAAACTTGTTATGCACTCTTTGTTTCATTTTGTTTAAGACAATGTAACTCTTTGGTTTGATGAATAAAATATAACCTTGTATGCCATGGTTGTGAAACAATAATTCTGTTACAACACTCCCCGACGTTTCCGCCACGATTTGATGTTTTACGTGGTCGGGGTGTGACAGAAGAGTTGGTATCAGAGCCAATGGTTATAGAGAATTAGGTTATTAGTAATGCTTTGACCTAGACTATAACCTTTCTAGGACCCCCAACACAAGTTGTCTTATGTTTAGATCTTAAAACATGCACTTCACCTATCCTTAGGTGATCACCAAAACAAGAACCCAATTTTCTGAAACGATTTTTGAAAAACAATATTCTGTTTTCAAATGATTTATTATATGGTTTTGAACCCTTTTGATTTTTCAAATTGATTTTGAAAATTTATCATTTGTTTTTGAATGATTCTTTTGGCCTTGTGCCTTCCAAGTTTTCAAAATCTCGTCAAAATTTTGGGTTCTAAATAGTGTGAACACGTGCAAACTGGAAGGGTGAATGCCTGTACCCTGGGTTTTCTGTCTAAGGCTAGAGTGTTCGTACAAATCCACATAATCGGACCAGTCACTCTTACCTGGGAACTCTTGGGGTGAGTGTTCACTTATAGCCGAGAATGTCTTCGCTAAGCATTATTTTTAGACCCGTTTACTTTGATTAGTTACCGTGTGTCATTTGTTTGCTTTGTGATACGGACGAATGACCACCATCCTTGCTTTTGTTGATTTTGTTTCTTCTCGTTCTTTTCATCTAATCATCTCACTCGTTTCCTTTCATGTTTTCCTCTTTTTAGCATGCCTCCTCATCGTGAAAACCCGTTAACCAATGCCGAAATGGCAGATATTCTGGCACAGCACATGGCTGCCGCACTCCCAAACATTATCGCTCAGGTGAACCAAGCCAACAACAATCAGAATGCTCCTTGTAACTTTAAGAGCTTCAATTCGGCTAAACCACTCAAGTTCAGTGGTACCGAAGGGGCAACTGGGCTCCTTCAATGGTTCGAGAGCATTGAGAGTACATTTCGTCATGTTCTGTGTCCTGAGAACCGGAAGGTTGAGTTCGCTACTAGCGTTTTTCAGAAGAGTGCTTTGATATGGTAGAACGGGTATTATGAGAGACCGTGGTGCAGAAGTTGCTCTTACACAAACATGGGCTGAACTGAGGACTCTTATGATGAGGGAGTTTTGTCCTCGTCATGAACTACGAGCATTGGAGAGGGAATTTGATGATCTGAAGCAGGAAAGTGGTGAGCACAGGGCGTATACTGATAGGTATGAGGAGTTAAGCTTACTTTGCCCAACAATGGTTACCCCACTCGATAAGGCTATCGAGAGGTACATCGATGGTCTACCTGACTCCGTGCAAGACATTGTTACTGGTAGTAATCCTACCACCATCCGTCAGGTGATCGAGTTATCTGCGACATTGACTGAGTCGCAGATTCGAAAGGGTAAGTTGCATAGGAAGGGTGTCAAAAAGGGTAAGAAGCAGGAGTCTGATAAGAAGGATAGCAAGAAAGGTAAAAACAAGCAGGGTAAAGATTCGGGTTCTGCAAAGGGTTCTAGGAAGCGTAAGGCTTCCCAAAATTGTGCTGTCACTGCCCAACAGAACCAGGCAGCTCCCAATCAGACAGCGCAGCCTCCAGCAAAGAAGCGATATGAAGGGAATGCACCTTTGTGCAATAGGTGCAATAGTCACCATCAACAGCAACTTCCGTGCCGTTTCTGTACCAACTGTGGGAAGTCTGGACACCTTGCAGAAGTTTGGCGTTCTGCTTGAAATAAGGTCGCTCAACAGGTAGCTCAACCACCTGTTCAACAGCAAGCTGCACGGCCTCACTATCCTCCTGGCTCGTGCTTTAATTGTAGAGACCTGACCCATTATCGAAACCAGTGTCCAAGGCTGGTTAATGCTAATCCAGTTCAGGCTTAGGTTCGTGGACGAGCTTGTAACATGAATGCACAAGAGGCACAAGCAGACAATGACATGGTGAACGGTACGTTCTTTGTTAATAATCAACCTGTGTCTGTTCTTTTTGATTCAGGGGCCGATAAGAGTTTTGTGTCATTGTCTTTTGAGCCTTTGCTTCGCGTGTCTAAAACGAAACTAGGTAAGCCTTTGACAGTTGAAGTTGCAAGTGGTGAACCCGTTGTTCTTGATTCTGTTCTTCGCAACTGCCAGTTGAACCTTAACAACCATCTTTTTCCTATTGACCTCACGCCTATGCAACTTGGAAGCTTCGACATTATTTTGGGTATGGATTGGTTAGCCAAGCATCGCGCAGAGGTAGTTTGTTTTGAGAAGATTGTTCGTGTGCCGCTTTCGTCAGGTGAGATCCTACAGGTTTGTGGGGAGAAACCTGCTAGTAGCCTCAAGCTTATGTCTTGTTTTCATGCTCGAAAGTATCTGCGAAAGAATTATGTGGCCTTCTTGGCACATGTTACAGCATATAAGGGCCAAGGTAAGTCTATTCAAGATATTCCTGTTGTTCGGGATTATCCGGAGCTGTTTCCTGAGGAGTTACCAGGTCTACCTCCAGCACGCCAAGTCGAGTTCCGTATTGATCTCGTACCTGGTGTAAATCCTATTGCCAGAGCTCCATATCGTCTTGTACCGTCTGAGATGCAAGAGTTGTCTAACCAACTTCAAGAGCTTTCTGACAAAGGTTTTATCCGTCCGAGTTTTTCACCTTGGGGTGCTCCCGTTCTTTTTGTCAAGAAGAAGGATGGATCCTTCAGAATGTGTATCGATTATCATGAGCTGAACAAGCTTACCATCAAAAATCGATATCCCTTACCTCGCATTGATGATCTCTTTGACCAGTTACAGGGTGCTACTTGCTTTTCGAAGATCGATCTTCGTTCTGGGTATCATCAGCTTCGTGTGCATGAAGAGGATATTCCCAAGACAGCATTCCGCACTCGTTATGGGCATTATGAGTTCACAGTCATGTCATTTGGTTTGACCAATGCTCCTGCTGTTTTCATGGACTTAATGAATAAGGTCTGCAAGCCTTATTTGGATAAGTTCATCATCATCTTTATTGATGAATCTTGATTTATTCTAAGACGCAAGCTAATCACGAGCAACATCTTCGTCTTACTCTGGAACTCCTAAAGAAAGAACAACTTTTCGCCAAATTCTCCAAGTGCGAATTTTGGCTTAAGGAAGTTCAATTTTTGGGACATATTGTCAACGAACAAGGTATTCATGTAGATCCCTCCAAGATTAGTGCGATTAAGGATTGGGATACGCCTACTACTCCTACTATGGTTCGTTCTTTTCTTGGTCTTGCGGGTTATTACCGCCGCTTCATAGAGAACTTCTCAAAGATTGCAGTTCCTCTAACTGCTCTAACTCAGAAGAACAAACCC
Source organism: Helianthus annuus (assembly GCF_002127325.2). Taxonomy (NCBI): domain Eukaryota; kingdom Viridiplantae; phylum Streptophyta; class Magnoliopsida; order Asterales; family Asteraceae; genus Helianthus; species Helianthus annuus. The sequence continues at coordinate 164,279,261 of NC_035449.2, read as the reverse complement.
TTTGAATGGGGTTCTAAGCAAGAAGAAGCGTTTCAGACCTTGAAGCAGAAGCTTTGTGACGCACCTATTCTGACTTTGCCTGAGGGCAATGATGATTTTGTCGTTTACTGCGATGCATCTAAATTGGGTCTTGGCTATGTTCTGATGCAAAGGAACAAAGTCATAGCCTACGCATCAAGGCAATTGAAGGTGCATGAGAGAAACTACACCACCCATGATCTCGAGTTAGGTGCAGTTGTTTTCGCTCTCAAAATCTGGAGACATTATTTGTATGGCACAAAATGTGTGGTTTTCACTGACCACAAAAGTCTTCAGCATATCTTTAATCAGAAAGAACTCAACATGAGGCAAAGACGATGGGTCGAACTCCTAAACGACTATGATTGCGAAATTCGCTACCATCCTGGAAAAGTGAATGTCGTGGCTGACACATTGAGTCGTAAGGAACGTACTAAGCTTCATTGTGTTTGTGTTCAATCTGATATTCAAGCTCAATCCGATATTCAAGCACGCATTTCTCAGGCTCAACATGCTTGTGTTTCACAAGATCTGATGGGTAAGGAATTACCCTATCACATTAAGCCGGATCTTGTGCTGAAAGATGATGGATCGTATTATTTCATGGACCGTTTGTGGGTCCCAAGCCAAGATGATCTTCGCTCCTTGCTTATGGATGAGGCCCATAAGTCTCGTTATTCTATTCATCCTGGCTCAGACAAGATGTATAAGGATCTTCGTACTTGGTACTGGTGGCCTGGTATGAAGAAAGACATTGCCTTGTATGTTTCAAAGTGCCTTACTTGTCTTAAGGTTAAGGCTGAACACCAACATCCTTCTGGTCTTTTGGAGCAACCAGAGATTCCAGTTTTGAAATGGGAAAACATCGCTATGGATCTCATTACTAAACTTCCGCGCACTAAGAAAGGTCATGATGCCATCTGGGTAATTGTTGATCGTCTTACTAAATTAGCGCATTTCTTGCCAATCCATGAGGATTTTTCTGCTGAAAGGCTGGCTAAAATCTATGTGGATGAAATTGTATCTCGACATGGTGTTCCCTTGAACATTATTTCTGACAGAGATGCTCGCTTCTCTTCTCGTTTTTGGAGAACCATGCAATCTGCTATGGGGACCCAACTTAATCTGAGCACAGCATATCATCCACAAACAGATGGCCAAACTGAAAGAATAATCCAGACTTTGGAGGATATGCTTAGAGCTTGTGTGATCGACTTTGGTGGTAGTTGGGATTTACATCTTCCCTTGATTGAATTCTCCTACAACAATAGTTATCACTCCAGTATCAACATGGCTCCTTTCGAGGTTCTCTATGGTCGAAAATGTCGTTCCCCAGTTTGTTGGAATGAGATCGGCAAGGCTCAGTTAACTGGACCTGACCTCATTCTAGAGACAACTGATAAGGTTAAGAAAGTTCGTGATAACCTTCAGATAGCTCGAAGCCGTCAAAAGAGTTACGCGGGCCGATGACGCAAGCCCTTGGAATTTCAAGTCGGTGATCGTGTATTACTCAAGGTCTCACCTTGGAAAGGTGTGATCAGATTTGGAAAGAAAGGAAAACTTGCACCTAGATATGTTGGACCATTTAAGATCGTCGAAAGAATCGGCAAGGTAGCCTACAGACTTGAATTACCTCCTGAACTTGGTAATGTTCATCCAACTTTCCACGTATCCAATCTCAAAAAGTGTTTAGCTGATGAGAACCTCCATATACCACTTGACGAAATTCGTGTTGATAAAACACTGCATTTTGTTGAGAAACCTGTGGAAATTATGGATCGTGAAGTCAAATGGCTTAAACGCAAGCGCATTCCGTTGGTTAAAGTTCGCTGGGAATCTAAACGTGGACCCGAGTTTACTTGGGAACGTGAAGATCAAATGAAGGCGAAATATCCGCATCTATTCTCACGAGTGTCCTCTAAACAAATTTCGGGACGAAATTTCCGTAAGTAGGGGAGACTGTGACATTTGTGCTTGTAATCATTGTGAACAATTCAGTTATCAATGAAATAAAATTATTTGATCCCAATGTTTGTTTGTTTATGTTTGATGTTTTTCATGTTTTGACTTTTATTCAATTTCAATCTCTATATCGCTTTCTGGAGGATTATACGTAAACTGGTGCGTAAACCTAATCAGTTAAACACGAAAAATACTCCGGAACATCAATTTATTCTTAACACACCTTAAATAACCTTTACATAACTTAGAAATAAGTTTTGAAGGCTTTGGTATGGCAAAATCAAGTTAATTCGCTTACATGGACTAAAATTGACAAACTGCGAAAGTATGCCAATTTGAACTGTAACGAACATTCTGGAACATGATTATAAGTTAAACACACCCTAAATATCCTTTACATAGCTTAGAAATAGGCTTTGAGGGGTTCGGTGTGCTAAAACAAAACTTTATGCTCATTCAGGGACTAAAAGCGTAAAAAAGTGCATAAGTTTGCATTTTCGTGCATAACTTACGTTTTGAACACATCCAGACATCCAAAAATTTATGTAAGCATTAAAATATTTTTTTTAGTGTTTGGCATGAGAAAAATCCATTCGTCGCGCAATTTGGATCGTTTTTCGCGCTTATGCGCATTTCGTCGTAATTAAGCAAACATCGCGATCGTACGACCAAACGAACCGACATCCGGAATATTTTTGAGCATGTTTTGAGTTCCCTATACTTTAACTTCATTTTAGAGCCTTGAAATGAGGTTAACGGGGCTTAAACGTGCCAAAAAATGAGCCAAAATGCAAGTTTCTGTAGTGCAGGGGCCTGTTTTGACATTTCTGCCAAACTTTCCTCAGGCCTGGCGCGTAAGACTTCTTTGAATCTTACACGGGGCGTGAGAGCCCCCCAGATCTGCAGAATTGTTGCAAACAGCTGTTTACAGCTGTTAAACACCCAAAAAACCACTTGCAAATGGTATTTCTCAAACCATGGACTGAATCTATGGGTGCCCAAGGTTTCCCAAAACAAGGGGCACACATGGACGGTTGAGATCGAGGCACGTTATTTGACGAACGATCCTAACGGTGGTCCATTTCCTATAAATACCCCCACCCTTTTCACCCCCAACTCACTTGATTTCTGAGATTTTCTCTAAGTTGGAGTGGTTATCACTTCATACCTGAGAATACTTGGAAATCAATCTTGCGGGGACCTTTTGTAAGTATTCTTTCGTGTTTTTTCGTTCGTTTTAGCGTTAAAGTCAAACTGTGTTTGACTTTCTGCATTGACCAGTTTATGGTCAACGCGAAGTTCATTTGAACTTCATAACGTGAGCGTAATCACGATGGTTGTAGTCCCTAGTGACTATACCTACTGATTACCACGTTATCTAGGCTCAGTGACGAGTCGTAGTTTCGGCCAAAATGCGTTTTCTCGCGTATTTTGTAACCAAACTACTCTAGGGTATTAAAACCGTTTGTTTTAATACCAAACCTAGTTTCTAACTTTACTAAACATGTTCTAGCATGTTTAGCTCGTCGCTTTTAGATTTGTGCTTGTTTAGGGTCGTAAAGGTAAGCGATCTAATCAATCGCTTATACTTTCGAACCCGACCCATTTGGTCGATCATTAGGATCCGACCAAACACTTTAGGTGACCATAGTTGTATAGGGAATAACCTTCCGAGGTTATACCTTATGATCACATCGTTTAAGTAGTTGTATGATAAGTAGTTCTTATGCCTTAGGTAAATTACCAAAATACCCATTTTGCGCTAAAATTCGTTTTAAGCCTATGTAACATAACTTTTGACATATAAACTGATTTGGCAACAATACTAAACATGTTAAGGCATATCTTGCTTGTCATGGGCTAGTTAGGCATTCCAAACACGTTTTACGTGAACGACGCATTAAAGTGGCATAAGCTACCTAAACGGGTCGTAACGGGTCAAAAGCACTTAGGATAGGTTTTGTTTTAATATGTAGGCTTTGGCAAACCATGTTAGATAAGTTCCCACACTTATTTGGTTTACAAACCCTTGTACTACCCGATCCTCCGATAGGTCCGTTTATTAATATAGATACCTATATTAGGTGCCGTTTGAATCTATGATCTTCTAGCTTGCTTGGTGGATATCTAAAGTCTATTGAGCAATCTCAAGTGAGTACATAGTACCCCTCTTTTACTGTTTTCCAAATATTTGGGGTGAAACACATGTGCCTACTTGTTACTTTCATGCTTTCTTGTTTTCACATCATATGCTTGCTATGTTCTTTAGTACACTTATAGTACATGATTTCATTGTGTTTTTGCTATGTATGTCCCTTGTAGCATACTTAGTACATCGTTTTACATGACATTTCACGCTATGTATGTCCATTTAGTGCATACCTAGTGCATTGTTTTACATTACCTTTTCATGCTATGTATGTTCATCATACTTAGTGCATTTGTTTTACATCACATGCTATGTATGTTCATCATGCTTAGTACATTTTCATCACATGCTTACATTTTGGGTATGACATTTGGTTTGTTTAAGTGTGTGACACCTGTGTCACTATGACCGTCAAACAAACACCAAACCAATGAAATTTTGTGTTTTATTCTTGGGATTTGTGAAATTATGTGTATCATTTGCACATATCAAATTCTTATTCGATTTCGAGCCTTAAATCGCTTTCTGGAAGGTTATACGCGATCTGATGCGTAAATATAACCAGTTTAATGCAACAAACAGTTCGGAATAGTGAAATAGTCTTAACATACCTTAAATAAACTTTACATAACTTAGAAATAAGTTTTGGATGGTTTGGTATGCCGAAATCAAGTTTATTCGCTCACAGGGACTATTTGCGTCAACTTGCAAAAGTCTGCCGTTTCGTAAGGAAACGTACAGTCCGGGACTTGATCATAAGTTAAACATACCATATATAACCTAAACATGGCTTAGAAATAAGCTTTGATAGGTTCGGTGTGCAAAAATATGCTTACATGATCTTACAGGGACTAAAAGTGTCAAAAACGTCGTAAGTTTGCATTTTCGCGCATATCTTACGTTCTGGACACATCTGGACATCCAAAATTTTTGTACACACTAAAATATTTTTATTTTAGTGATCGACATGCAAAAATCCCATTCGTCGCTTAATTTGGTTCGTTTTCGCGTACATTTGAGTTTTGTCGTAATTTAACGAACAACGCGATCGTACGACCAAACGAGCCGACATCCGAGAGTGTTCCAAGCATATTTTGAGTCCTCTAAACTTTATTGACCTTGTAGAGCCTTGAAAATGGCTTAACAGGGGTCAAAAAGGCCTGAAATGGACTCGAATGCATGCAGGGACTAAAGCTGCCAAAATTGAAAGTTTGCTGATCTGGGGAGCTCAGGCGGGGCACGTAAGCCCCTCCCCATTTCTTATGCGGGCCGTCTCAGATGCCCAGCGACACGAAATGTGTTTTTAGCATTATGTTGCAACTTCAGGGGTGATGTGCGTGAAGTGTGTTATATTTTAGATGTATATTTAAGCCCTTTTGACACTTTTAGCCAAGTTTTAAATTTATAAAACACGATATTCACTAACACTAAACACACATATGGGCAAGTGCACCCATCGTGGACGTAGTATAGTGTTGGTAAGATACCAAGGTCGTCCAAGGACACAAGATGTTTTAATACCGGTTTATCCTCAACGTCTAATCAAATCAAAAAAAGTGAGAAAAATGTTTTAAACTAAGAAAAATAAAAACTAACTAAATGCTGAAAAATAAAATAAAATAAAAACAGATAGACAAGATGAATCACTTGGATCCGACACGTGTGTTAGTATAACCTTTGATTATTTTCGCACTTTTGCACTTGTTTAAGAGATTATCTTAGTTATTGTAGTAGGCCCCTCTTTTGAAGGCGACGTTACCCTCAACCCAGTAGTTTGAGTCAGCAAGGATACAATCCTAAAGGGTCAGATTATTGAAAGATAATGAATTAAGTTATTAATGCAAATTGTGGTAGGCCCCGCTTTTGGCGGTGACGTTACCCTCGGCTAAGTAGTCTGAGTCAGCAGGGATACAGTCCTAAATAGCCGGGTTATAGTATTAATAGTAGTTAACTTATGAGGGGGTCAAAGAGTTTGGATCCCCGCCATCCAATACCTATGGGCATTGAAGGAGATCCTACTAAATTTGACCCAGGTCCCAAGCAGGACCTCTAAACGCTGAACAAGGGCAAGACCCTTACCAAACCGTTCCCTTAACCCCCGACCATGTAGCCAACATACCTCCATATAGACCGTGGAGATATGAATGGTGAAAATCTTTTATTTTATATAGACAGTAAAATAACGACAAGACACCACGGACAAACGATAAGGAAAGATCACCTTCAACATAAGTAACTAGTTATTAAAGTCATTAATACAAAACCAAATAAAAAGTGCAAAAGATTAAAAATAAAAAGTATTATACTAAACACTTGTCTTCACCAAGTGATGTAAGAGACTTAGGCAAACATGGCCTTGATTGTCAAGAACTCTTACGATCAATCTTGGATCCCGAGACGACTCACACACTCTACGATGGACAATGGATGATGGTGGTGGATGATGGTGTTATGGTGGTGGTGGGTGGTGGATGGAGTGTGAGAGAGGTGGTGTGCCAAGGGATGAGATGGAATGAAACCAAGCACCCCTATTTATAGGCTGAACAGAAGGCTGGGCACGGCCCCGTGTCCGCTGGACACGCCCCCGTGCCCGTCTGACACTCTCTCTCTTCATTAATTGTAATTCGCAATTACAATTAATGCGCCTGCTGTACTTTCACCACGCCCCCGTGCCCGCTGGACACGGCCCCGTGGTGGGCAATGGAAGCTTCTACTAGTTTGTCTTTTCTGCTGCTTCTTGGGCACGGCCCCGTGTCCGCTGGACACGGGGCGTGTTCAGTCTTCTGTTTTCTCTTCTTTGCCTTGGGGGGTGCCGTTGAGGGTCCGGGCAGTCTACTTTTATTCCTTTTCTTGTATTTATGCTAGAATTAGTTGTCTTTTTGCTTCTTTTGTGATTTTGAGCTCATTTCATCCTGAAAATACAAAAGAAAGACAAAAACACTCTTTTTCCAACATTAGTACTTAAAAAGGGTTAGTTTTATGCCTAAATTGATGTGATTTATATGTTGCATTTTACACACATCAAATACCCCCACACTTGAACTTTTGCTTGTCCTCAAGCAAAACTCTTGAAATGTGGCTTACACTCCTAAATGGAATAGGTAGAAGAGAAAGTTTTTAGCTTGTCCTAGAGTGTCGGGAATCCAAGGTCCTTGTAAGTTTTATTTTTATTTATTTACAATCCTATTCGTTATGATTTATTTTGAACGTTTCATAAGATAAATTACTTATTCGGGCATAGCATGCCTTATTAAAATTCCATTTATATACAAGTTCACATACCTCGCGGGGGATCACTCAACACTCGGCCGAAGGTGTAGATTTTTTTTAGTGAATCACTCGTGAGCGGCATGGAACTTACGCCTTCCATAGGCTTGCCAAGCAATCAATACTCCTCCTTTTTAACTTTTTACCTTTGTAAATATCAAGAGGACTTTTGGGGTGAAGGGTTAGGCTTGGGTTAAAGGTGGTTGGTTGGGTTAGTTAGAAAAAAAGGGCGAAAATCGTAAAAAGCGTCGGTTTCCGTGACATACCTTGTTTTTAGTGACTTTTTATTTTGAAGTATTTCTCCAAACAAGCTTTTATATAGCTTTTGTTTGTTTTTGACTTCATCATTGTTTTTTTTTTGCATCACATAAAAAGGCGAGTTTACGAAAAACCGAGCTTGTTACTAAAATAAAGGGTGAAAAATAAAAAGGTTTTTTTTTTTTTTTTTTGGTGGGTAAAAAGGGTTTTGGGGTAATGAAATGAAAGGTTTAGGCTCAAAGGGGCTATCTAGGGGGACTTTGGGTAGGTGGTAAAAAAAATGAAAAATAATGGTTTAGAAAGAAAAATATGGTTAGTCCTAATGCCTCCATCACTTACTTACTTGGGTTTAAGTTGGTAAGGACCGGGAATGTATCGTCGTGGCAAGTTCTAGAGTTGTAAGAACCAAGCGGCTATTCACACAAGAAACGAAAAATGAGCATTTAGTCTAAATATGTATATTTTTGTGCTCAATAAAGGCTCAAAACTCACTTTTGTGGGAATGGGTTTTTAATGTGATCAAGTATATATAATCAAATTTTTAACTAGAATTGTTATGCCGTTTCGTAATTTTCTTATGTTGGTTCTTTGTTATCACAACGCTGTCGGTTGTAAATTTGTAAAAATATAACCTTTTTAGAACTTGTTATTCCCAACTTAAACTAAGACAAGTAAATGATAAAAATTGAAAAAGTTTTTGAAAAAATTTGGGGTGTTTAGCGGTTCCAATAGAGTTTTGTGTAAGGCTTGTATTTAGGATTTGCAAAATTCAAGGTTTTAGCATCCCCCCCACACTTAAATTACACATTGTCCTCAATGTGTCCAAAAATAAGGTTTTTGGTTGATTAGAATGTGTAAAAGTAGGTTAAAAAGCAAAGATTTATGTTACTGGCATCCTGGACACGGCCCCGTGGTGACCGGGCACGACCCCGTGGTCAGGTGCCAGTAACAGAAATTAAAGAATTAAAACAGAAGCCTGGACACGGGGTCGTGTCCGCTGAACACGGCCCATGTCCAGTTACCTGAACTGGGTGTTTTTCTGCAGGTGGCTCAGCACGGGGTCGTGTTGGTTGGGCACGGCCCGTGTTGAGCCTTTTGTGATGGAGATTTGTGTCGGGTTGCTCTGTTCTTCGTGTATGGGTCCATTTTTCTCGTTCCCCTTTTCATCCATTACCACCATGAGTGTGTAAAACAACCATCAATCTTAAAAACCATCATATCATTGCAAACATAGAGAGACATTACATAAAGTTAAAGATGAAAGTACATAAATATTAAACCATGGAGTTCTAGCCCTATGTTTTATTCTAATTTAGCAAAATTTCCAAGAAGCTACTAATCTTGGTTAGATAAGGCTTTTTAGAACTCCTTCTTCCGGGTGTGGTCCTCCTCATATGTCGGCGAGCCACTCCTCTACCTCCCTTGGAAGGAGAAAAGAGGGCTCATTTGCATTAGTTTGAGGAGTTTCGACTTCCGCTGGAATTTCTTGTGGGTGTTCCATGGGAGGTTCTGCGGAAAAGTCTTCCCACCCGGTAGGGTTGTTAACTCCGAGTGCCAAGTTCCAGTCTTGTTGTGGAAGGACTGGTTCCATAGGAGGTGCTACCAGAATGTTTAACCTTTGGTGCAAAAGGTTAATTTCTTGGAAGCTACTTTCAAGTCCCATCGTAAGATCGTTAATACGGTCAATTAGGACCTCCTCTACTGACGTCATTTCGTCGAGAGCTTCCCTCAATGCTATCACATAGTGCACAAGTGTAGCTTCAACGGAGGGCCTTCTTCCCCTTCGGCTGTTTGAGGAATGAACGGATGATGTTTCGCTGTTTTCACTCGCCATTCTACGAAAAATAAACCAAAAGTAGTTTATATGACGAAACAGTTTCTGGACACGGCCCCGTGCTCATTGAGCACGGCCCCGTGTTCATCTTTTTGCAGAATTTCGAAGCAAGGAATCTTGGGTTTTTAAGTTATTTTCTGAATTTATGTAGACTTTTTGGTCATAAATAACTTTAAACAATGTTACACAACATGTTTTCACCAAGATTCCATGATCAAAACTCATTGTTTCCTACCACAAAGGTTGAAGAATTCAAACTTTTCATGGTAGTTCTTGAAGAAAGATGAAAAGAAGGAAATGTCTAGAAGAGGAAAGGACAAGATGGGTTGTTGGAACCTTCTTTTAGACTTACCTAGGATTGTTTGAGAGAAGATTCCTTCAAATCTCTGTCCCAAGTTGGTCCAAATGTGCAGGATTTTTGGCTGCATTTATAGAAAACGACAGCCTTCTGGACACGGCCCCGTGTTCACTGGACACGACCCCGTGTGCAGATGAAATTCTGACACAGTTTGTCCGTATTCTGACGTTCTGATCAGAAGGGAATCTTTTGGTGGACACGGGGGCGTGTTGGCCGGGCACGGCCCCGTGTCGGGTAGCTGTTTATGAAGTTTGTCGCTACTAAGGAGTTTATTTATATCGGGTGGTTCTTGATTTGTTGGAACAACCTCAAAGTGCCTAAGATACCTTAATTGTCCTATACTAAGGCGAGAACGCAAGAGGTTATCGGTGAGGGTAATTCCTATTTTCATTCTAGGTGGACAAGTCCAACCCTTTTCCGGGCTCTTGTTAAAGAAGGTGTATGCCGAATCGCTCAGGTCTATGTATGCATCGAACGAAGTCGATGGGGAGTCCTTCACGGCACAATCGACACAGGGACGACTATCGTCCAAGTCTTTTCTAGGTATGAAGGTATTTTCGGGAGCAACGAGGTTGTCGGAATGCGGTTCCAACATTTCCTCATGGTCATCATCTTGGGATGGATCTATAAAATCCTTCCTAAGTTCTTTTGACCAATTGAGAATTAGCTCTTCTAGTTGAAATAACTCGTCAAGGAGCATTTCTCCTAGAATATCTGGTTGGGCGCATTCGAGGGAGAGATAGTGCTTATTTTTACTTTCGCCCCTCTTAAGGTTACAAGGAATCGGTGGGTCTATATAGTGGGGCCTATAATTGAGAAAATAACATTTTAATTCCTCATGTTCGCCTCCACATAATCGACACCACATACCATAAGAGTGCCGAAAGTAAAGAGAATTACTATCACTCATGTTTGTGTCAGAAATTACCAACCGCCGGGATCTAACAGTTCTGTTTTCAGTAAGAGAATCTTGGGCACGGGGGCGTGTTGAGTGGACACGGCCCTGTGTTCAGCTTACTGTCTGACTTAAAACAGGATTGCCAGTTCCAATGATTGAACACGGGGGCGTGTTCGCAGGCACGGCCCCGTGGTGAGCTCTGCAGAGGCTGAAAATCTACGAAAAATCCTAAAAATTAAAGAAGAAAATAAAAATATGACTAGGCCGTTGATTCCTAACTTTCTTAAAATCCTTGTGTCCCCGGCAACGGCGCCAAAAACTGGATGTGCGTGAAGTATGTTATATTTTAGATGTATATTTAAGCCCTTTTTACACTTTTAGCCAAGTTTTAAATTTATAAAACACGATATTCACTAACACTAAACACACATATGGGCAAGTGCACCCATCGTGGACGTAGTATAGTGTTGGTAAGATACCGAGGTCGTCCAAGGACACAAGAGCTTTTAATACCGGTTTATCCTCAACGTCTAATCAAATCAAAAAAAGTGAGAAAAATGTTTTAAACTAAGAAAAATAAAAACTAACTAAATGCTGAAAAATAAAATAAAATAAAAACAGATAGACAAGATGAATCACTTGGATCCAACACGTGTGTTAGTATAACCTTTGATTATTTTCGCACTTTTGCACTTGTTTAAGAGATTATCTTAGTTATTGTAGTAGGCCCCTCTTTTGAAGGCGACGTTACCCTCAACCCAGTAGTTTGAGTCAGCAAGGATACAATCCTAAAGGGTCGGATTATTGAAAGATAATGAATTAAGTTATTAATGCAAATTGTGGTAGGCCCCGCTTTTGGCGGTGACGTTACCCTCGGCTAAGTAGTCTGAGTCAGCAGGGATACAGTCCAAAATAGCCGGGTTATAGTATTAATAGTAGTTAACTTATTAATAGACGTTACCACAACGAGAACATAATAACGAATCCGCTTTGAAAATTAATCATCTATTCTTGGATGATTAATTACTAGGTTTTGAACCTTCTGTTATAAGGTTTTGAACCCTCTGTTATATGGTTTTGAACCCTTCCGGTTTGATTCATCCTTGGCTTTGTGCCTTTTGAGTTTTCAAAATCTCGTCAAAGTTTGGGTCTAAATTATGTGAACACGTGCGAACTGGAAGAGTGAATGCCTGTACCCTGAGTTTTCTGTCTAAGGCTAGAGTGTTCATACAAATCCGCAGTATCGGACCAGTCACTCTTACCTGGGAACTCTTGGGGTAAGTGTTCACTTATAGGCGAGCATGTCTTCGGTGATACATTATATTGACCTATTTACTTTGATTTGTTTCAGTGTCGTTTGTTTGTTTTAAGTAACAAACGAATGACCACAATCATTATGCCTTGTCGATATTCTCAACATCCAGTTTTGAATATCCAATGACATCTCACTCATTTTCCCTCATGTTTCTTTACCCTTTTAGAATATGCCTCCTCGACGTAATCAAGCTCAGGATGCCGCTTTGGCAGCCTTAATCACTCAGCAAATCGCTGCTATACTCCCGAACCTTATCACCCAGATAAATCAGGCAAACAATAACAATAACAATGTTCAGTGCACCTTCAAGACGTTCAACTCAGCTAAGCCATCAAAGTTTTCTGGGTCCCAAGGAGCAACTGCACTTCTGCAATGGTTCGAGAGTTTAGAGAGCACCTTCAGACATGTTCAATGTCCAAACGAGCGAAAGGTAGATTTCGCATCTAGTGTCTTTGAGAAACGAGCTTTGACGTGGTGGAACGGTGTGGTGAGAGATAGGGGTGCCGATGTGGCACTGGCTCAAACGTGGGAAGAGCTTCGAACTCTGATGATGAAGGAATTCTGTCCTCGTCATGAGATCAGGGTCTTGGAAAAGGAATTTGACGATCTTAAGCAAGAGAGCGGTGAGCATCGAGCCTACACGGACCGTTATGAGGAGTTAAGTCTGTTATGCCCAAACATGGTCACGCCTTTGGATAAGGCAATCGAAAAGTACATTGATGGCCTCCCTGACTCAGTACATGACATTGTGACTGGTAGTAATCCCACTAAAGTTAGACAGACCATTGAGCTATCCGCTACCTTGACTGAATCTCAGATCAGGAAAGGTAAACTTTTCCGAAAAAGTGACAAGAAACCGGTTGAAGAATCGAAACCAAGGGATGAACAGACTGAATCCTCCAAGAAGTCAAAGAAGCGAAAGGCTTCCTAGAACTTCACCGTGGTTGCTCATAATGATCAAGCCATTCCTAACCAACCAGCTCAACCCCCTGCTAGGAAGCCCTACAACGGAACTGCGCCTTTGTGCAACCAATGTAGCCTACATCATGATGCTGGTGTGAAGTGCCGCACATGCCAAGTTTGTGGACTCATAGGCCATACAGCAAGAGTTTGCCCAGCTGCACCAAATCAAGCTGGCAACAATCCTGCTCAGGGTCGTTTTCCACCAGGTTCTTGCTTCAACTGTGGCGAGATGGGCCATTTCCGAAGAAATTGCCCAAGGCTTGCTAATGCAAATCCAGCGCAGGGATGAGCATCTGACCGACGGAAAGACAACACTGTTTGGAAATAATCAAGCTTTTTGTATTATTTTCTTTTGTTGTCAAGGTCTAAGAAACAGTTGTTGTTGTTTATAAATAAAGCTTTTTATTTTACATCGCAATATATTGTTATGGTTGCATGTATAAACAACATATCCCCTACAACACCGACAATCAAGGAGCCGTACTCCTTGGAAATCAAACTATCCCCAAAATTTCTTCCATTTCATGATCTCTTGCGTTTTCCACGAAAATCCTAAGTACCCGTTTCCTTCTAGGAAACGAAGTACAAGGCGTAAGTTACAACTCTGGACGAATACCCAATCCTTGATAGGATACCTAAGGGTATTTCCGTAAGTCCTCAATTGTTGTATACATTAATTTGAATGTGGTGATTTTTTTTGTAATCAAAAATCGAATTTTTGGAAGATCATCCTATCTTTTCAGATAGATGTTTGAGGACGTTGAAGTCCATCGACTGGCTTCCTGGTATATCTCGAATGCCCATATTCAAATCGACGTCAAGTTTATAGCAATCAATAACAAGATAATAACAAATCCAAGAAAAACATTTATGCGTTTATGTGTTGATCCAATCAATGCTGTCTTAAGCTTGTTCAAATTCAATCCCTTTCACATTACAAAACAAACTGTGCGGACTGTGCAAGGAATTACGTAATTATGGAGGCCTACATAATTATGGAATTTAGTGCACAGAAACCACAGCGAGTTTTGTCATGTGTCCAGAGTGAACCATGTTCATTTCCGTTCTGATGAAGAATCCGTTGAGGAAAATGGATCATCCATTCATTTTCGCTTCTGAAGAATATCCGTTGAAGGAAATGAATATCCGTTTGTTTATCCTTTTTCATTTCCGTTTCTGAGGAAGCAACCGTTGGAAATGACTCTGTCTGTTCATTTTCGTTTCTGAAGATTATCCATTGAGGAAATGAATATCCGTTTGATTATCCTTTTTCATTTCCATTTCTGAGGAATCAACCGTTGGAAATGACTCCGTCTGTTCATTTCCGTTTCTGAAGATTATCTGTTGAGGAAATGAATATCCGTTTGATTTTCCTTCATTTCTGTTTCTGATGAAGCATCTGTTGAAAATGACTCCGTCCGTTCATTTTCATTTATGAAGAATGTCTGTTAAGGAAATGACAGGATTATGCCTTGCATATCTCTGATGGTTATTTGACACAAAGTCACAGACAGACTCCGACGAATAAATTTCGGGACGAAATTTCCTAAAGTAGGGGAGACTGTGACACCTGTGTCACAATGACCCTCAAACAAACACCAAACCAATGAAATTTTGTGTTTTATTCTTGGGATTTGTGAAATTATGTGTATCATTTGCACATACAAATTCTTATTCGATTTCGAGCCTTAAATCGCTTTCTGGAAGGTTATACGCGATCTGATGCGTAAATATAACCAGTTTAATGCAACAAACACTCCGGAATAGTGAAATAGTCTTAACATACCTTAAATAAACTTTACATAACTTAGAAATAAGTTTTGGATGGTTTGGTATGCCGAAATCAAGTTTATTCGCTCACAGGGACTATTTGCGTCAACTTGCAAAAGTCTGCCGTTTCGTAAGGAAACGTACAGTCCGGGACTTGATCATAAGTTAAACTTTCCATATATAACCTAAACATGGCTTAGAAATAAGCTTTGATAGGTTCGGTGTGCAAAAATATGCTTACATGATCTTACAGGGACTAAAAGTGTCAAAAACGGCGTAAGTTTGCATTTTCGCGCATATCTTACGTTCTGGACACATCTGGACATCCAAAATTTTTGTACACACTAAAATATTTTTATTTTAGTGATCGACATGCAAAAATCCCATTCGTCGCTTAATTTGGTTCGTTTTCGCGTCCATTTGAGTTTTGTCGTAATTTAACGAACAACGCGATCGTACGACCAAACGAGCCGACATCCGAGAGTGTTCCAAGCATATTTTGAGTCCTCTAAACTTTATTGACCTTGTAGAGCCTTGAAAATGTCTTAACGGGGGTCAAAAAGGCCTGAAATGGACTCGAATGCATGCAGGGACTAAAGCTGCCAAAATTGAAAGTTTGCTGATCTGGGGAGCTCAGGCGGGGCGCGTAAGCCCCTCCACATTTCTTATGCGGGCCGCCTCAGATGCCCAGCGACCAGAAATGTGTTTTTAGCATTCTGTTGCAACTTCAGGGGCTGTTTGTGCAATTTCTTGGAATGTTGAGCAAGTTTAAGTTTCACCAAGGTTCCCAATCAGCTCCTAACACTTGTATGGATGAGATTTCATGCTTGGTGGCCAAACAAACACATGGAATGATCTTGTTGATCACCAACAACTATAAATACCCATCCATTTCTCATTGTTCTTTGCTCATTTCTTCATTCTCTTCTCTACAATTTGATTTGGGAGCTTTCTTATCTGCTTGGAACTTTATTCTTTGTCTTCTTGTTGAAAAGATAGCAAGGACTTGGGTGAGCATTCTTTCATTCTTTTATTTGCTTTCTAGTTTAAATAGTCAAACAAGTGTTTGACTATCAGTTTGACCAGCCTTTGGTCAACGCAAAGTTCGGTTGAACTTTGCAACGTGATTGTAATCACGTTGGTTATAATCTTTAGTGATTATACCCGCTGATTACCACGTTCGCTAGGTGTAGTGTCGAGTCAAAGTTTCGGTCAAAATGCGTTTTAGCACGCATTTTGCAACGGAACTACTTTAGTGTATCAAAACACTTTGTTTTGATACCAAATCAGTAGGTTAAACATGTTTCGACATGTTTAACTCGACACTATTAGTTTAGTGCTTGTTTAGGGTCGTAAGGTAAGCGGTCTAAACAACCGCTTAGACTTTCAAACCCGACCCGTTTGGTCGATCTTTAGGATCCGACCAAGCTTAGTTAGTGATCATAGTTGCATAGGGAATAACCACTGAGGTTATACCTTATGATCACATAGGATTGGTTAGTCATTTGCTAGTTAGCTTGTATGCCCATAGGAAATGACCAAAATGCCCTTTTAAAGCTAAAATCCGTATTTTGCCTATGTGAACTTATTTTTGACATATAATCTGATTTGGTAACATGTTTAGGGATAATTGGGCATGTAAGACTTGGCATAGCACATAGTTAACCATCCGAACATAGTTTTACGCTAACGACGCCTTATAGTAGCTTATGTTACCATAATGTGTCGAAACGGTTCAAAAGCACTTAGGTAGACTTTCCAATCAGAATGTAAGGTCTATTAAATCATACCATATGAGTTTAATTACTCGTTTGATTTATAGAACCTCATTCTATCCTATCTCCCGATTTAGGTCCGGTTATTTACATAGTTACCTATATAGGGTGCCGTTTGATTCCCTGATCACTCTAGCTTTGCTTGGTTGTTGTTCAAGACTTCTAAGCACCCTCAGGTGAGAACATAGTCCCCTCTTCTACTATTTGCAAACTGTTTTGGGGTGGAACACATGTGCCTACTTGATACTTTCATGTTTCCCATGTTTTTATATCATATACTTACTATGTTCAATAGTACACTATTAGTACACGATTTCATTATGTTTTGCTATGTATGTTCACTTAACATGCTAGCACATTGATTTCTATATACTACATTTTGTCGCATATGCTCATCCAGCATATGGACACATTGTTTTACATTTTGAACCGTTTGTAACCGTTGACTAGATGAACCGTTGGACTATGTGAACCGTTTGTGACTACTTGACTATATGAACCGTTTGTGACTACTTGACTATATGAACCGTTTTTGACTCCTTGACTCTGCGAACCGTTTGTAACCGTTGATTGACATAAACCGTTTGAAATCTGTTTGAACTATTGGGTTAGGGAAGTGATTAGGTAACGGGGCGGGTGTAATGTGTTAAAAGCATGGTAGATACGCCGCTAGTACTTCCTATATATAAGTGCTTTTATCACATTATATATCGTTGCGTTATCTAGATCACTTGGGCAATGGTAAACAAAACAAAGTTGTAATACAAGGTTTTTCCAACAATATATTATACTATTCGAGTTTTTATTCCAAAAACGATTTACAAATCTGGATTTAATTAAACAAATGTTTTGGAGTTAAGAATCATGGCTACGAGATTTTATAAATTGTAACCAATTTGATTTGAGTTGGTTAATTATGTCGCAATACTATACTTTTCAAAACAGGGTTTTTAAATAAGTATTGCATCATGCAAACTAGCCATGAATCTGAAACTCATACAAAACCTATGTACTCGCAAGCATTTTTATGCTGACGTACCTATTTTCACATGTGTTTCAGGTACTATAGTTGATGATGCTTGATGATGATATTGGTGTATTCTCACATAGGAATGGACAAGGCCTTAGCGACTTTAAAACTTGGAGGATAATAGTTGTATTTATCTAATGTGTATCAAAACATTTAGTTCAATAATTCAATAAAATGAAACTATTTATTCCATGGTTGTGAAACAATGATTCTGTTACAACACTCCCCGACGTTTCCGCCACGTTTTGTTGTTTTACGTGGTCGGGGTGTGACAAAGTGGGACCATATACATTCATTAACTTTGATCACGCCGCTCGTTAGTAGGTAATGGTACCATAGGAATTGACAACTTCCGTTCCTGACATCCTAGGTATGTTTGGATGGAAGGAACGACCGAATTCGATTAAAACATAACACAGATAGACCTTTAATTTGTTTAAGGGTTTATCACCACAGTCACAAGGCTTGGATGTATGCATTCGCAATGCCGCATAAATGTCTGTATTCAGTATAGCATGCATTTCCACAAAATGTAACATTGATTTAAACCACGTTTTACTTCAATACATTGTTTTGTGCATTTTTACCTATGGATTAGTTGATACATATTTCACTTGCCATACATGACATTTTGTTTACACATTACATGATAGATATTTGACATAGACATTTTGATATTGTTATACACATTTCTTGGACAACATTTTGACATAACATTTTGATATGGCTTTCGCAAAAACATTTGACAAATGATTTAGACATGGGCAATTTACATTGGTGGTTTGTTTCGGTAAGTGATTTAAGTAACGAGACATGTGTAATGTGATACAATCATGGTGGATACGCCGCTGGTACTTCCTATATATAAATTCTTGTAATGTATTACATGTCGTAGCGTTATTTAAATCATTCAATTTGGACTTATACATTTTTACACAAATAATATATTTTTCACAAGACTTTGTTTTACAAAACAGTTTATTTTATACAACTTATTTTACTTGGTTATTCATTTAACCATGCATATTTCTTTTATTTAGACATATCATCTGATTTTATCGCTTTTCAAATGATTTACAAAACAAAACAATTTACAAGGTTCATGACTGAATTTTCTTAAACTTAAGTCATGAACCCTATTTTCACAAAACCTATGTATCTCACAGGCATTTTTATGCTGACGTACCTATTTTCACATGTGTTTCAGGAGCAAATGCATAGGATGTTCGTGACACGCTAGGGTGGACTTGGGCCTTAGTGACATAAAATGAAGCTAGACTAGTTAAAACTTGTTATGCACTCTTTGTTTCATTTTGTTTAAGACAATGTAACTCTTTGGTTTGATGAATAAAATATAACCTTGTATGCCATGGTTGTGAAACAATAATTCTATTACAACACCCCCCGACGTTTCCGCCACGATTTGATGTTTTACGTGGTCGGGGTGTGACAAGGAGCGATTGACTGTATGACTTGGTTGGATGAAATGGATACCGTGGTAGATATCAGCGGTTGTGCTGATAGAGATGTGGTGAAGTATGTATCCCAATCATTCAAGTGAGAGGCACTAGCATGGTGGAAGTCTCTCATTCAAGCTGCTGGAAAGGTCCCAGTGTATAATCTGACGTGGGATCAGTTTGTTGCTCTTATTAAGGAGAACTACTGCCCTCAACACGAGGTTGAGAGGATTGAGTCAGACTTTTTATCCTTGGTGATGAAAAATTTAGATTGTCAAGCTTACCTCACCAGTTTCAATACTCTGTCTCGACTGGTTTCGTATCTAGTAACACCGGAACCCAAACGAATTGCTCGTTTCATTGGGGATTTAGCCCCAGAAATCAAGGCCAGTGTTAAGGCATCTAGACCTGCTACTTTTAGGTCAGCAGCTGATCTATCTTTGTCTCTTACTTTGGATGTGGTCAGGCTGAGATCGCTTAAGAATTCGGAAGAAGGTAAGAGAAAGCGTGAGGACGATAACTCACGGCGATCTGAGAAGAAGCCTGGGTCCCACAAAGGTAGTTAGCAGACAGATGAAAAGCCAAAGTGCAAGACTTGCCAGAAACGTCACTTCGGGAAATCCAGACTTGAGTCCAAGTCTCAGTCAGGACCATCTGCATGTGGGTTATGCAAGTCCAAGGAGCACAAGATAGTAGACTGCAAGAAAATTAAGGATGCTACGTGCTACAATTGCAATGAAAAAGGGCACATCAAGTCCAATTGCCCTAAATATGCCAAAAAGCCTGAGGAAGCCAAGAAGACCAATGCAAGGGTCTTCCGAATGGATGCACGAGAAGCTGTTCAGGACGACAATGTGATAACAGGTACCTTCCTCATAAATGATGTTTATGCAAGGGTGTTATTTGATTCAGGTGCTGATAAGTCATTCGTAGATAATAAGTTTTGTAAGTTGCTGAATTTACCTGTTAAAACCCTAAGCGTGAAATATGAGGTAGAATTAGCTGATGGTACCCTAGAGACAGCCTCAACTGTGTTAGATGGATGTGTTATATCCATTAGGAACCACTCCTTCCCGTTATCCTTGCTTCCTTTGAAGTTAGCCGGTTTCGACATAGTTATAGGCATGGACTGGTTATCTCATAACCAAGCCCAGATTGTTTGCAACAAGAAGCAAGTGGTGGTCAAGACTCCGTCTGGTGAGCCACTTACCATACAAGGGGATACCCAGTATGGACTGCCTGAACAAGTGTCTATGCTCAAGGCATCTAGATGTCTGAAGAAGGGTTGTGTCATTTATATGGCACAGGTGACTATTGATGAAAAGAAGCCCAAGATTGAAGACATCCCTGTCATTTTTGAGTACCCAGAAGTTTTCCCTGAAGAACTACTTGGTTTACCACCAGATAGGCAAGTAGAATTCAGAATTGACATCATCCCTGGAGCAGCACCTGTCGCAAGAGCGCCTTATAGGTTAGCTCCAACAGAAATGAAAGAGTTGAGGACCCAACTAAATGATCTGTTAGTCAAAGGTTTTATTAGACCTAGTTCGTCTCCTTGGGGAGCGCCAATCCTGTTTGTAAAGAAGAGATGCATCGATTATCGCGAGCTTAACAAAGTCACTATCAAGAATAGGTATCCATTGCCCATGATCTGTTCGATCAATTGCAAGGGGCAAGTTACTTCTCTAAGATCGATTTGAGGTCAGGCTATCATCAACTGAAGGTTAAAGATGAAGATGTACACAAGACTGCATTTAGGACTCGTTATGGTCATTACGAGTTCTTAGTGATGCCTTTTGGGCTCACTAATGCACCTGCAGCATTCATGGATCTCATGAATCGCATTTGCAAGCCCTACTTAGATAAATTTGTCATCGCCTTCATCGATGACATTCTCATTTACTCGAAGAGACAAGCTGACCATGAGAAGCATCTCCATTGCATTCTGAAACTACTTCAACAAGAAAAGCTCTATGCCAAGTTTTCGAAGTGTGAATTTTGGCTTTGTGAAGTCCAATTTCTTGGACATGTTGTTAGTGAGCGTGGTATCCAAGTGGATCCCGCTAAGATTGAAGCTATTATGAATTGGCAAGAGCTAAAGACGCCCACGGAGATTCGCAGCTTTCTAGGACTGGCAGGATACTATAGGCGATTTATTGGAAACTTCTCAAGAATTGCAGCACCCCTGACTTTACTAACTCGCAAGAATAGCAAGTTTGATTGGGGTCCTAAGTAGCAAGAATCTTTTGATATCCTTAAGCAGAAGTTGAGCAATGCTCCTGTACTAACATTGCCTGATGGAATCGAAGAATTTGTGGCATATTGTGATGCATCGCACACTAGTATGGGGTGTGTGCTTATGCAGAAAGGGAAGGTTATTGCCTATGCTTCTCGACAGTTAAAAGTGCATGAGAAGAATTACACCACCCATGACTTGGAGTTGGGTGCCGTTGTATTTGCACTAAAACTGTGGAGGCATTATTTGTATGGTACCAAGTGCGTGATCTATTCGGATCACAAAATCCTTCAACATCTGTTTAATCAGAAGGACTTGAACATGAGGCAGCGATGAAGGATAGAAACGTTAAACGATTATGACTATGAGATACGATATCATCCAGGCAAGGCAAATGTGGTTGCCGATGCCTTAAGTAGGAAGGAAAGGGTTAAGCCCATAAGAATTAATGCCAATAGCATTGAATTAAAGAATAGTTTGAATGAAAGGTTGTTAGCCGCTCAAAGAGAAGCTGTACTAGAAGATAACTATCCTGATGAAAAGTTAGGAGTAACTGCTGAGCAGTTATCTCATGGCAAGGACGGAATCCTGAGATTAAATGGACGAATATGGGTTCCAATCTGTGGAGGACTTCGGGATGTTATCCTCCAGGAAGCCCACAGTTCTAAGTATTCTGTTCATCCTGGAGCTGATAAGATGTACCA
This sequence comes from Helianthus annuus, assembly GCF_002127325.2. Taxonomy (NCBI): domain Eukaryota; kingdom Viridiplantae; phylum Streptophyta; class Magnoliopsida; order Asterales; family Asteraceae; genus Helianthus; species Helianthus annuus. Next base: position 164,257,267 of record NC_035449.2, on the reverse strand, counting down.
GGATCTGAAGGCAAATTATTGGTGGATAGGCTTGAAAAAGTCTATAGCTACCTATGTAGCCAAATGTTTGATGTGCGCACAAGTTAAAGCTGAACACCAAAAGCCGTCAGGTTTGCTACAACAGCCTGAACTTTCCCCCTGGAAATGGGAGATGGTGACAATGGATTTTATCACCAAGTTACCAAAGACAAAGAAAGGAAATGATACTATTTGGGTTATAGTGGATAGATTGACTAAGTAAGCCCACTTCCTACCTATTAAGGAAACATACAGCTCAGATAAGTTAGCTCAGGTGTACGTGGATGAGATTGTATCTATCCACGGGGTGCCAATGTCTATTATCTCAGATAGGGATACAAGGTATACATCGCATTTCTGGAAAAGCTTTCAGCAATCCTTAGGCACCCGACTAAACTTCAGCACTGCATATCATCTGCAAACGGATGGTCAAAGCGAGCGAACGATTCAAACACTGGAAGATATGTTAAGAGCTTGTGTTATTGATCAAGGTGGAAGTTGGGATAATCATCTTCCATTGATCGAATTTTCATACAATAATAGTTATCATTCCAGTATTCAAGCTGCACCATTTGAAGCCCTATATGGAAGGAAGTGCAGAACACTCGTTTGTTGGGCAGAAGTTGGAGATGTCCAACTAACATGACCTAATATAGTCCTGGAGATGACAGACAAGATTGTGCAGATAAGAGATCGTCTCAAAACTGCTAGAGATAGGCAGAAAAGCTACGCAGATAAAAGGCGTAAACCTCTAAAGTTCGAGGTAGGTGATAAGGTTCTGCTTAAAGTATCACCCTGGAAGGGAGTGATGCGATTTGGTAAGAAAGGTAAGTTAAGCCCAAGGTATATAGGACCATTCGAGATCATCGAATGTGTCGGAACAATGACTTATAAGTTAAACTTGCCTGAAGAGCTCAGTGGTATTCATAATGTATTCCACATCTGCAATCTGAAGAAATGTCTAGCTGATGAATCATTAGTCATACCACATACGGATGTGCATATAGATGAGAGCTTGAAATTTGTGGAAAAACCTTTGTCGATCAAGGATAGACAGGTTAAGAAGCTTCGAAGGAAGCAGGTACCGATTGTAAAAGTTAAATGGGATTCCCGTAGAGATCCCGAGTATACGCGGGAGGTGGAGTCCACAATGAAAGAAAAGTACCCTCATTTATTTCAGTAAATCTCGAGGTCGAGATTTCTTTTAAGGGGGTGAGGATGTAACACCTCGTAAATTCATGCCCAATATAATATCGACACGTGTCATGGACTTTAAACGTGTAAAGAATTTATTTAGAGGGACTAAAGGTAACAAACAAAGAATCTACGCGTGTAAAAGGATTCCAAGTTTCAACATTTGATAAATATACTTTTCAATAACCTTACACGATGTTTATACCCTTAAACGAATGAATTATGAATCATACGAAGCCGATTGTGGAAGAAAGTGAGAGATTACAAACTACCGGGGTTAAATGTGTCAACATGTTTAATTTATACCCCTGAGTGACCTTTTAGCAAACCCAAAGCTTTGTAACGATTATTATACTCACTAGAATAAGTGATAAAAATTTCACAAAGTTTCATTATCGTATGAGAAAGTTATGATAACATTCGTATACAAGGGGTTAAAAGCGTCAACGTTGAGATTTAAGACTTTTCGGTGATCGTATGAATAACCGGGGACTTAACAAAGTTGGTTTATGACTTGGAGTCCTTAAAAGTTAATTTGTAGGGTTAAAAGTGCAATAAAACAAGTTAAAAATCAAGTTTGGAAGGACCAGGGGCTAAAAGTGCAAAGTTTGGAACTTGTGACCGGAGCCAGCATTCATACCGGCCGCGTAAGACTTCCTTAAGTCTTACGTGGGCCGCGTAAAAACTCCCAGCTCCCATTTTCTTGACACCAGTCATGACAGAAAAGATTATTTCAATTTTCTCGTTTTTACAATATGTCGTTGTTTCATCCATAATTTCGATCTTTTGATCAATTTTTGTCAGACACTTCTATTCTATTTGAAATAAAAGTTCGATCCTTCGATTAAAGTTATCGTAACAAACATTCATGCACAATACATTTAAACCTTTTACTTAATACACTAAATCACAAGGAGTATACAACACACCAACGTCAAAACAAACGACTTACATAAACATCTCGTTCCTGACCAAAATTTTTTTTACAGTGCTAATAGATTGGTGCCTTGGTAATAAGTACATTAACTATCTACTATTAGACTAACATGGAACTTATACGTTCTCATCATAGTCTGCAAAACAAACAAAGTACTTGTACATATCCCCATATAGTAGGGAATAACAAACGCAAACTCTTCCATAAACTTGCTAATCGACACTCGATAGCATCTCCATCACCTCTGTAGGGGTATGGAGTATGCAGTGTCTAATACAACTAGGTCTGGAGCCATAACCATGCCATCCTCTAAAGTAACAGGATGTGCCATAGTTTCTTCCTCATCCAACGATGCTTTTGTCACTAGAGAGGAAACCCTCCGGTAATAGACATAGGAAAAACCACAACGATGAGCCTCAGGATCTCCGGCAGCTTTCCTCATCATCACACAGCGTTTCCCTCGTGGACCTTTGGGAAATGGAGGGAACAATCCAGGCATAACGGGGAGCAATCCACCACGATTCAGCCAGGGTTTACCTCTACCAGTCTCGGTCAACAGACATTGGCTGGAAGAGGGAGTTCCAGTGCTCTCAGGCATCCTACGAAGGTTTAGTAAGGCCTCGGGGGCCTCACAGGCATCTAGCACCTCTGACACACGACGATGACGGTGGAAGTTACACACGAAGTTACAAAATGGTCAACAGGTGTTTCCATTGATAATATTTATGTAAGGATCAGAATCATCAATCGAATTGACAGTTGACAGTCACATCGGCCCCATGTCAGGAGGCGAAATCAGAGTAATCATGACAAGTCATTAAACACACAAGAGATGTTTACGTCATAACATTATAATTAAACAAAAAGGAAATAATATTCAACATACATAATTGTTTCAAATTGTAACACCTCGTAAATTCATGCCCAATATAATATCGACACATGTCATGGACATTAAACGTGTAAAGAATTTATTTAGAGGGACTAAAGTTGACAAACAAAGAATCTACGTGTGTAAAAGGATTCCAAGTGTCAGCATTTGATAAATATACTTTTCAATAACCCTACACGATGTTTATACCCTTAAACGAATGAATTATGAATCTTACGAAGCCGATTGTGGAAGAAAGTGAGAGATTACAAACTACAAGGGTTAAATGTGTCAACATGTTTAATTTATACCTCTGAGTAACCTTTTAGCAAACCCGAAGCTTTGTAATGATTAATTATACTCACTAGAATAAGTGATAAAAATTTCACAAGGTTTCATTATCGTTTGGGAAAGTTATGATAACATTCGTATACAAGGGGTTAAAAGCGTCAACGTTGAGATTTAAGACTTTTCGGTGATCGTATGAATAACCGGGGACGTAACAAAGTTGGTTTATGACTTGGAGTCCTTAAAAGTTAATTTGTAGGGTTAAAAGTGCAATAAAACAAGCTAAAAATCAAGTTTGGAAGGACAAGGGGCCAAAAGTGCAAAGTTTGGAACTTGTGACCGGAGCCAGCATTCATACCGGCCGCGTAAGACTTCCTTAAGTCTTACGTGGGCCGCGTAAAAACGCCCAACTCCCATTTTCTTGACAACTGCCTGTTAATGCAGGTTTAATCGACTTTAAAGCCTGGTTTTCGATTCTAGGGGCTTGTTTGATGGGTTTATATTGGCCTAGGGACACCTGGGATCATCTAAATCATCTCCTAGGTACATATGGAATGATCTTGGAGCTCTAGAAATCCTATATAAAGGCCATAAGTTCAATTGTTCAAATGCTCATTCACTTGCAACAACTCAAGCACTCATTTCTGGAGGTAGCTGGCCTTAGGAGAAGATTGAGAAGTGTAGAAAAGATAGCAAGGACCTTAAGTAAGAGTTTTAATCCCTGATTTGTCCTTTTAATTAGCTTATAGACCAAAAAGTCAAACCGTCGTAATTAAGGTTTGACTTAGCATTAATCACTAATGGTCCAGTCAATTCTCGAATTAAGAGTAGCTTTGAGTTGGTAATTATGTGGCTAATAAACCCTTAAAAGGGTACTCTCTGATTCCCACTCTAAGTAGGTCAATTGTCGGGTCAAAGTTAATTATAAAAAGTCAACAAAAAGCTAATTTTCAAATAAACACATAATTAACAATGTGAAAGCCATGCAACCTGTTTTATCATTAATATAACTTGGTAATTAATGTAAGAACATGTCTAAACATGTTCAACCCGACAATTTTAAGTTTAAGCTCGGTTCGGAACCGAAAGTCGCATAAGTGGACTTTTGCTTTGACTTTCAGTTCTGACCCATTAAAGCATAGTTTAGAAATGCCTTAGAGCTTTATTAGGACCGGGTTTCATGTTAGTATAACCCTATGTGATTATGCAACTTGGTTCATTAGTTATCCGATTCATATGCATGTTTCCGTTATATGCCTAAATGTTGACCGTTATGCCCTTTTGACCTTAAAATGATATTTTTGAAAATGTGAAAGAATGGAAACCTTTATTACTGAAATATAAACATGTCCCTAAATTTTCACATCAGTTTGAGGTCTATAGGAGTTATGCTCATTAGCGTAAATGAAAAGCTTTTTATTAATTTAATGGCATAATTAGCGTATAGCCTATCTAAACCCAATTTTTGATACCAAACTTTTTACCTACTGATATAAAATAATATTTTGGGATTTTTGAAGATTTTTATTTATTTTTAGGCTGAACATAGCATAGGGTTATAGCTTTAATTCGGTAATTGTCGGTTTTACCTTTTTCATGCATAAAATGAGTTTTACATAACATTTTAACACCAAACCTTTTGCTACTGATTTTATATGATAAATAAAACATTTTAAGCTTTACGGAATGATAAAAATATCAGCTTTTCTTATAAAACCCGGAAATCGCTTAAAATCGCCTTTTTACGCGTTTTCAGCGCATAGTATAAGTTAAAACTATTTTTAACATATAAGGGTTGATACCTACTGATGTTTTAAATAAATTTTCATAATTAAACAGTAGGAAAAAGTTTTAAACTCAGGATTCTAATTTTGACCCTTTAAAGCTTATGTGAAATTACCAAAATGCCAATTCGGTGCATAGTTTGGTTATAATTAATAAACTTCACATATATGCAGTACCATACTGATATAACTTATTAAAGTAAGTATTTTTACTGATTATATCAGACCTAGAACTCAGATTTATATTTAAACTCTTTTAAAGCTTTAAAATGACCAAAATACCCATACGGGGCATAATTTGAGTTTAAATTCATTTTGGGCATAATGGAAGGTATCCTACTGATATCACAACATATTTAAGGTATATTAACTTAGGAAACCTGTTCATGATTCATTTGGTTACCCGGTACGCAGTTTTCACGTTCGGTACGGTTTGTGTAACTAGTTTGCATAAACTAGCCGAAACGGGTCAAACCTTATCATTTTTATCTCAAAATCCAGAATGTGTTTAGTTTACCCATATTAAACAAGTATACCAGCTTGTCGGGTCTAAACCACATTCTAATCCGGTCTTCGCTTAATCTTGTGTTTTGAACCGTATCTTCTTTTTAAAACTAACCGGTCTAAGTCTAGGCTTAATTAAGACCCGTTAGGAATCTAATAGGTTATTAAAAACCTTCATTCCAGATTAGGAGCCCGGTAAAAGCAACTTGCACTTGCTGTTTATGATTTATACTTGCTCAGGTAAATACTTTTAACTTATTTTCCCTATACGGGTTTGGGATACGGTATTATAATAATACCGCTTGGTCGGGTGTGTAGTCATTTAAATCGGATTGTGATTAATGTATTTACATAACCCGTTTTAATCTGTATTATTTGGTGTATGGCCTTTGGGGGTTAAATGACCATGTCCCGGATATCCTTGGCATCATTCATGAAATGGCCACGACCTAAGCACGGGGTGTAGGCATACACCTGACAGTTGCATTATGTAAAAACTGGTAACCCACTTAATGGAAACAACCTTGTGGGCATTATACCTGTGGCGTGTCAGTTAATCTTGTCCGGCTCTTCTAACCGGCTCTAATGGACGACAGATAAGTAAAACTGTATACAAGATTATTTTTAAATAATTGTCCCAAGTTATAAAAGATATTTTGTGCCTTGTGCATTGAAACTAATTTTCTTAAACTCTTTTCAAAATGAGTCGGTTAATTGTATTTACCAGTGTAAACTGGCGTATTTTCCCAAAAAGACTAAGTGCAGGTACTAGACGAAATAGGCTGGCTACTCCTGGCATCATTAACCAAGTCTTGCAAGCTTTAGATGTTAAAGTCTGTTGAACAATGATCCTATTTATCTTTTGATCCGCCTGTGGATCCTTTACAGTCCGTTTGTAATACTTTGATATTACTTATATTCGGTTTGTAATGTGATTCATCTTTTGCTTCCGCTGTGCATTTAAGTTGTGTTGTTTGACTATGATGATATCAACTACGTCACGATACTCCCCACCGGGCCCACCGGTAATACATGGAAATATCGGGGTGTGACACAAATTGTTCACAACACGACATGTGTTAATAAAGTATCAATTAGCATCAACATGGGGAGAGGAAGAGTCAAGAAATTGGCATATTACCTCCGGGATTGAGTTCCCCGCTACATCTTGGATCTGCTGAAACTCAGGGAGCGGGTCACTGGCCACAATGGATAAAGTCTCTGCCATACGGTTGGAAGCAGAAGCATTCGCAACCAAGAACTCCTCAGTTATAAACTCCTAGAGGTTGCAACTCAGATATGCGACATGTATACCATCATGCCACCCAGTCTCATACGCTGCAGTCGCCTTGTCATCTAGCAAACCACTAAAGTGGGGTGATCTCCTAAGATACTCAAAGAAGGAGATAGCGTCGTGTGTGCTCCACCATTTCTTTTCCTACTTCATCACACTAGTTGGGTGGTGAGCTCACTCACTTCAGCCAATGCCTGGTTTGTGGCATTTTCACTTTCCGCATCACGAGGCTTTTCAACATCAAGGTCATGCTGCAGACGAGCATTCTGAACTAACAACTCATCACACCTTTGGCTGGCCTGTTCATATCGTGATAGAGTATCCTCCATCTCCGCCATTAAAGTGGTATAACGCTCCTACACCTACGATACAAACTCATGGTAAATACGTAACCTTACCACTTGGGAGGATAGAGCACAAACCTTTTGAACCTCCATCACAGCTTTCCTCTCCAGCTCCATTTAGGTTTTGAACGCGTGCGATATCATCCTATCTTGTTCTTGACAATCATGAGCCCATACCACACGATCCTCAGCAAGATTGGAGGTGACCCATTTCTGGTCTTCTTCCGCTTTTTTTTTCTCTGCTAAAAGGCGGGACTCCCTCACCTATGCGGCTTCCAACAAACTATCTCGCCGCTGGAGCTCGTCCATCATCTGCTGCATAGCTTGGCGTGCTTGATGAAGCTCACGATTGTCTTGAAACCAACAACGCTTTATCTCGGTGATCCTCTTAACCCCAGACACAGCTTTTGTCAAAGTCACATCTAACAGTTGGCTGCAATCTTGACCCTCCATGTAGGAAACTTCCGCTGGGGGGGGGGGGTGGGGGGAAGGCATGATCCACCCAGTGACTGACCACATAAGGGTAAATAAGACGTGTCGATTCAGCAATCTTCCAATGTGGTTTGTAGGGTCTGTCAGGCATACGAGGGTCCCAGGAAATGGTAGGCAGGTATAAACTTTCAATGTGGGTTCCTTCGTCATGCATCCCGCCACTTGACCCCGATGCTTCATTAAAGATGACTTCCCTGTCACTAGAAAGTTCCCAGGAAGATAAAGGTATATTAACAGGTATAGTACTGGCAGACGGGGTCGTTGCCACAACAGTCTTTTTCTGATTCGAAGCTGAGGGCGGATCAGGTAGCAACCTAAGTACTTGTGCCACAATGGTAGCGGGGGTTACCGAAGTGGTCACAGTGGTGGTCTCGGTAAAGAATGGGATGGAAACCTCCACAGTATCAAGGGGAGCTCCAGAACTAACGCTTGCTGACACCTCCACAATCTCGATTGTCTCGGTAACACGTACCGGCGCCGTTTCACTCCCGGAGGATCTGATGGAGAAGGCACGGTGGCGGTGTTTGAAGACGTTTCACATGTAGGACCTACAAAATGTTGAAGGGTTTTGTGGAGAATGTACTACAAAGGACGATATTGAGAGCCCAAGTAACTTACCAAGGCCGGCTAACATGGCACACCTCTTTGCGTCAAAGTGGGCCAACAACGGAGTCGTCTTAGGTTTCTTCAACGTCGGCCCCAATGTTACAGCCTCCGTAGTCGTTACCAAACTGGTGACCGGGACATCCACCACCTCAGCAGCCGCGAGTGATGTAGCAGTGATGGCTCTTTTGGATGCTTGTCCTTTGGTGCTGCTTTCTCCCCACCCTTTCAAAAATGGATGGTTCTCCTCAGGACGGTTATGACAGCCCCACTTTCCTCTGTGTTCCCGCTTATAGGAAAATCTTACATCCTCAAGATGGGGGGATGAAATGAGAAAATTCACTATATGCATCCGTATGATATTTTCTTCGCCAGGCTGAAGCAGGCAATCAACAGTCAGAATAAATGGCGACTTTTCCGGGTATAGGAAGTCCGCCAAGGCGTAAGGGGGCTGCAAGAAATTTCTGTTGAAAGTGCCATAAGGAAAAGGAAAGAAATAAAGGCGATCAGACAACTTACCTCCATCGGTGGTTTTGAAAGCAGGGAAGGTTTGCACATCATGCCAACATAGGCTCATCCTAACTAACGCCAGTGCGCCCTCCTGGATACCAAACACTCGGAGGCTAAGCGATCAATGCTTTGAACAACGCGTTCTCTTGATATTCCGCCTTGGGCGGTATAACATCCTTCACTTTCTCCTTCGTTGCCATAACTCTCCAACGCATTTCCCCAGGAATGACATTGGCGTCCACAAAGAATAATTTATTCTTCTAATCCTTGTCTTGATAGCTCGAAGGCACAAATCACAAACGTGCTTCATCAGTGCTTTGGCGAACAAAGGTTAAAAAAGGCGCTTTCCACGCCAAGGTGTACAGTGCACGGAACACCAGGGATTCCGGTAAAACCCCCAAACTTAAACATGCATACTCGAAATGACAAAGTTTTGGAAGACCAAGTGGGGGCATTTGGGATATATGCACAGCATATTCGTCAAGCATTGACTTACAGAATTTGGTAATTGGAAGCCGGAAGTTGCAGAACTTGAAGAAGTCCGCAAAAAACGTAATCTAGCCATCCTGTAGGGGAAATGCGGTATCTTTCTTCGACGGCGTTATCGGATGCCACTCCGGCCTAATGCAATAGGTCTGAAGCAACACATCGAAGGAAGTCTTGTTCCATTTGAAGTACAAGGCTTTATCACGAAAGAAAGATTCAGAGGTTTTCAGAGCCATGGAAGGAGGAAATTGAACGAGGATTGAAATATTTAGGGAAAAAGTCTCAACTCTGTGGGGTTAACTACCTATTTATACCAACAATTCCACGTTTTTGAATTTCAAAAATGGAGCCCAAATTGACGCGTGGTGGTACATGTACTCATGAGCAAGTCACATGATGTGACAGCTAACGCCGCCAATCGCCGCTCCAGGTATCTAATGTCAGGGATTTTGTACACCTGGGTTTTTCTCGTTATTTATTTGTTTATTTATTTATTTTCCAGTGGTTTGCACTTTTCAAGTCCAACCCCTTGCACAATCTCATAGCATCGGACTGGGGGACATGTGGAGGAATGACCCGACCCGGTCATTTTGGGTCGGATAGCCATCACTAAGTATATAATTAAACAAATATGGAAGATATCCCCATGCAAATATAAGTGCGAAAGAATCTCCGACAAGTTAGGAGATGTCGTCAAACCGACTTCCCGACTTAAAGGGAAACCCTAATTCACCCATAAGTATAAATAGGAGATGTCATTGTGAAGGTAAGGGGCACAATTCTCTCCCATTAGATTCTCTTTCACTCCCATAAACGAATTCTTATTCTCACACCTGAGGGTGGTTACAGGAATAACCCCATTCCTGTAACGAATCCTAATGGTGTTCTGCTTTGTAGATTGGAGATCGGACCACTCTTTGTCGGATTAACCAGTCGGGAGACGTATCTCAGGTGATGTTTCTACAACAAATTTTTTTTTTTTTTTTTTTTTTTGTAAAAGGTTATTACATTTTACAGCAGTTTCTTCTAGAAGCTTATTAACTTTTACGTATTAAAGGGAAACAGTTTATTAAAAGAGAAATCAAAAGGAATTAACTATTTTCCTTTGCATTGTCTTTCATAACAACGTTTAAAATAAAAAAAATATATATACACAATGGTTTAATTAAATTATTATTATTATTTGGTTTAAATTATGTTTGGGTTTAAACATTAAATGTTGTTTGGGTTGGGCAAGTGGTTTAATTCAGGTTTTGATTATTTATTCGGGTTAAACGAGTTGGGTTTTAACTGAGTTTGTAAGAGGGATTCGCGATCATATTTGCGAGTAGACGGTTCGGTTCTGAAGAGTTTATTGAGACTCATTTTTTTGTATTTCTTCCAACGGACTGGAGCAAGGGGTTCAACACCGTTAATGGGCCACATGGCCCGTAGAAGTGCCCCAACATAAGTCTTAATTAGACTAATTTAGTATATGTTAAGAGTAAAATAAATTTAACTAGGGTATTTCACCCCGCGTTGCGGCGGTATGTGACCGTGAGCATTTGATGGGTATTGGTTCAATTCGTTACAGTACGTGTGCTGTGACAACTGTGCTCTTTAATCGACGAACAATACAAAACGATGTTAATTATCAATAATACAATGTGTTTTGGTGTTATTATGTGTGTATTTGTGTTTGGTGATTTTACAATTCGATTCTACTCGATTTCAAGCTCTAAATCTCTTTCTGGAAAGTTATACGCAAACTGGTGCGTAAACGTAATCAGTTAAATGCGACAAACACTCCAGGATAGTGAAATAGGCTTAACATACCTTAAATAACCTTCACATAACTTAGAAATAAGTTTTGGATGGTTTGGTGTGTCGAAAACAAGTTTGTTCGATCGCAGGGACTATTTATGTCAAACTGTGAAACTATACCGATTTGTATAGTAACGAACACTCCGGAACTTGATCATAAGTTAAATATGCCCTAAATATCCGTTACATAGCTTAGAAATAGGCTTTGAGGTGTTTGGTGCGGAAAAAAAAATTATTGGTCATTCACTGACTAAAAGCGTCAAAAAGTGCACAAGTTTGCATTTTCGCGCATATCTTACGTTCTGAATATATCCGGACATCCAACAATTTAAGTAATCATTATAATATTTTATTTTAGTGATTGGCATGATAAAATTCCATTCGTCGCTTATTTTGGATCGTTTTTTGCGTTCGTTACGACTTCCGTCGTAATTAACCGAACAACGCGATCGTACAACCAAACGAACCGACATCCGAGATGTTTTTGAGCATGTTTTGAGTTCCCAAAACTTTAACTTCATTTTAGAGCCTTGAAATGAGGTTAACGGGGCTTAAACGTGTCAAAAATGCATCGAAAACCAAGTTTTGGGCTGTAGGGACCAAAACTGCCAATCTGTCAAAGTTCTTAGGCCTGGGGCGTAAACCCAAGCCTTATTCTTACGCGGCCCACGTCAGTGTCACAGTACAGAAACATTGAATCTGGTCATTTAGCTCGTTTTTGCTGGTTTTGATCAGTGGATTTCAATGTTAGGGGCTGGTTTGTGTGTTCTCCAAGTCCCCCAATCAGTCCTTGACACTTGTATGGCTTGGATCATGCCCTCTTCTCCAAGAAATGATCCTAACGGTTTTGTGAAAACTATATATAGGCCATGCTTTCATTCCATTTTCCTTGCATTTGGTCTGAGATTTCTCGAAGTGGTTGTGATATTTCACTACCTACCTGAGAATAGTTGGAACCGAATCTATTTGGACCCTTTGTAAGTCCTCTTTCATTCTTTTTTTGCTTTCCTAGCTCGAAAGTCAAACTTTGTTTGACTTTCAGCTTTGACCATGAGATGGTCAACGAGAAGTTCGTTTGAACTTCGCAACGTGAGCGTAATCACGTTGGTTATAGTCCATAGTGACTATACCCACTGATTACCACGTTGACTAGGGGTAGTGACGAGTCGTAGTTTCGGTCAAAATGCGCATTTAAGCGTATTTTGCAACCAAACTACTCTTGGTATCAAAACACTTTGTTTTGATATCAAAACCTGTTTTCGAACTTAGTTAAGCATGTTTTAACATGCTTAGCTCGTCACTTTTAGTTTAGTGCTTGTTTAGAGTCGTAAGTCAAGCGGTCTAAACCACCGCTTAGACTTTCGAACTCGACCCGTTTGGTAGATCTTTAGGATCCGACCAAGCATGTTTAGTGACCATAGTTTCATAGGGAATAACCTTCCGAGGTTATACCTTATGGTCACCGAGTTTAAGTAGTTGTATGATAGGTAGATTATATGCCTTAGGTAAATTACCAAAATGCCTTTTCATGCATAATTGGATTTTAAGCCTATGTAACCTAAACTTTTGTCATATAACTGATTATGCAACCTATTTAAACATGTTTAGGCATATAATACTTGTCATAGGACTAGTTAGACGTCTCGAACGCGCGTTTGCGCGCACGACACGTTAAAGTAGCATAAGCTACCTTAATGGGTCGCAACGGGTCGAAAGCACTTAGGTTAGGTTTCAACCTAGGATGTAGGCTTTGTTAAACCATATCACATGTGTTCCAACACTCATTTGGTTTACAAGACCTCGTTCGGTCCGATCTTCCGATTTAGGTGTCTATTGTTTGACTAGTGATTCGATTATTAGGTGCTGCTTGAGTTTCCTTGGTTTGAATGAGCTTGTTGAGTTCTTTAGATTGAGGATACTTTGCACTTCAATGTGAGTACATAGTTCCCCTCTTTTACTGTTTTCAATTGTTTTGGGGTGATTCATATGTACAAAACGATTTCGAGGTTTAAACAATGTTTTCAAAAATGATTAAGATGGTTTATTTCAAACTAATAACGATTTCAATAATGTGAACAAACTTGTTGGTTGTAATTACATAACGAATGACATTCATTAGCTCGGATCAAGCCGACCATATTAGGTTATGGTACCATAGGATCTGACAAATCCCGTTATCAGACGACACCCATGGTTATGTTTTGGTTATGTAGGTAACGACTGAATCTGTGATTATTAACTTACCCTTTGGTGGTTTGTTAATACGAGAAACGAGGTAGTCGAGTCACGAAGGTTTGAATGTTATTTGCGAGACGACCAAAAGTAGTTTCACTATTAAAACGAATACGATTTTGGGCTGAATTAAACGATTTGAGACGATTTAAACGAATTAAACGATTTGGATAAACGATTGGTTTTGGGTAGTGATTAGATAATGGGACGGGTGTAGTATGATAGAATCATGGTAGATACGCCGCTGGTACATCTTATAAATAAGTGCTTTTATCATATTACATTGCGTGTCATTATTTAGTTCACTTGGGAAACGATTTGAAACGATGTCACACAACAAGGTTTTCGAAACGATATAAACCATACGAGTTTTATTAATGAGTTTTACGAGATGTTATACGATTTGGATTATTAAAACAAATGTTTTTGGGTTAAGAATCATGGCTACGAGATTTTTATAAACTATAACCAATTCGATTTGTGTTGGTTAATTATGTTACAATACACTTTTCAAAACGAGGTTTGTACTTTTGACTCTTGTAGTCTAACGAGGTACTGCAACATATAAACAAGCCATGAAACTGATACTCTCATAAAACCTATGTACTCGCCAGCATTTCTTTGCTGACTCTATTTTTACATATGTTTCAGGTGGTATTGCTTGATGTTGCCTGCTAGGAAGCTTGTGTCACATAGGACCTGGACGAGGCCTTAGTGACTTAAAAACAATTATAAACAATATGTAGTTTGTTTGTTTTGATTTAAAGACAATGTACATTACTTAATAATTCAATAAAACGAAACATTTGGTTACCATGGATGTGGAACAATAATTCTGTTGCAACACTCCCCGACGTTTCCGCCACAGTTTGTTGTTTTAACGTGGTCGGGGTGTGACAGAAGAGTTGGTATCAGAGCCAATGGTTATAGGGAATTAGGTTATTAGCAATGCTTTGACCTAGACTATAACTTTAGGACCCTAACACAAGTTTACTTGTGTTTAGAATTTTAAAACAATACCGTCACCTATCCTTAGGTGATAACCACAACGAGAACACAATAACGAATCCGCTTCGAAAATTAACCATCTATCCTTGGATGATTGATTACTAGGTTTTGAACCCTTTGTTATAAGGTTTTGAACCCTTCCAGTTTGATCCATTTTTGGCTTTGTGCCTTTTGAGTTTTCAAAATCTCGTCAAAGTTTGGGTCTAAATAATGTGAACACGTGCAAACTGGAAGAGTGAATGCCTGTACCTTGAGTTTTCTGTCTAAGGCAAGAGTGTTTGTACAAATCCGCATTATCGGACCAGTCACTCTTACCTGGGAACTCTTGGGGTAAGTGTTCACTTATAGGCGAGCATGTCTTCGCGATACATTATAGTGACCCATTTACTTTGATAAGTCGCCGTGTGTCGTTTGTTTGTTTGAGGTAACGAACAAATGATCGCCTTCCTTGTGTTTTGTCGATGTTTTCAATGCTTCTTTTGTTTTTCCAATTATCGATCTCACTCGTTTCTCATGTTTCCTTGTTAGACAATGCCTCCTCGACGCAATGCTCGAACCAATGCTCGAACTTATACTGCTGAGGAAGTCGCAGCTCTTGTCTCTCAGTAAATGGCTGCTGTGCTTCCAGGCATTGTGACCCAAATCCACAAACTATACAACAACAATAATAACAACAATAATGCGCCGTGTAATTTCAAGAATTTCAATTCTGCGAAGCCGCTTAAGTTTTCTGGGTCGCAAGGAGCAACCGCGCTCCTGCAATGGTTTGAAAGTATCGAGAGCACATTCCGACACGTGCAGTGTCCGAATGAGCGTAAAGTTGAGTTTGCATCTAGTGTGTTCGAGAAGCGAGCTCTTACATGGTGGAACGGAGTAATGCGTGATAGGGGTGCTGAAGTGGCACTAGCACAAACTTGGGAAGAGCTCCGAGCTCTCATGATGAGAGAGTTCTGTCCCCGTCACGAGATTCGAGCGTTAGAACGAGAATTCGATGATTTGAAACAAGTCGGGGGAGAACACCGTGCTTATACGGATCGATTTGAGGAGCTCAGTTTGTTGTGTCCCACGATGGTTACCCCACTGGATAAAGCAATCGAGAGGTATATCGATGGTTTACCCGATTCCATGCAGGACATTATGACCGGTGTTAATCCTACTACCCTTCGTCAAGTAATCGAGTTGTCTGCTACCCTGACTGAGTCTCAAGTCAGGAAGGGTAAACTTACCCGCAAGGGTGATCAAAAGAAGTCGGCTGATTCTGATAAGGAAAAGGGTAAGGGTAAGAAGCAGGGTGAGTCTTCGAAAAGGTCAAGGAAGCGCAAGGCTTCCCAAAACTTTACTGTCACCAATCAAACTGCTCAGAACCCACCGACTCAACCTCCTGCAAAGAAAGCATATGCTGGTACCGCACCTCACTGTGCTCGATGTAATGGTCACCATGTTGCTCAACAGGCCTGTAAACAGTGTACTACCTGTGGTAGACTTGGGCATTTGGCCAACGTCTGTCGCTTTGGTCAAAATCAGGCCGCTCAGGTTCCAACACAAGCTCAAGGGAATGCTGCGAGATTCCCACCTGGTTCATGTTTTAATTGCAGAGAAATGGGTCATTTCTGCAACAACTGCCCGAGATTGATAAACGCGAATGCGAATGTCAATCCGAATGGTAACGCTTTAGCGAATGTGAATCCCGCTCGTGGACGAGCATTCCATTTGAACGCAAATGAGGCGAGGGCGGACAACGAAGTTGTTAACGGTACGTTCCTTGTTAACAATCAACTTGCATCTGTCCTTTTCGATTCTGGTGCCGATAGGAGTTTTGTTTCGTTGTCCTTTGAGCCTTTACTTGCAATACCTAGAACTAAACTGAGGAAGCCCTTATTTTTCGAAGTTGCTACTGGTAAACCACTCGTACTCGATTCTGTTCTTCATGGTTGTCAAATGAACCTCGATAACCATCTTTTCCCTATCGACCTCATACCGATGCAACTTGGGAGTTTCGACATTATTGTGGGGATGGTTGGTTAACTAAACATCATGCCGAGGTTGTTTGTTTCGACAAGATCGTTCGTATTCCTCTTTCCTCTGGTGATGTTCTTGAGGTTCGTGGCGAGAAACCATCTGTTGGTTTGAAACTCATGTCATGTATAAAAGCTCAAAGCTATCTACGAAAAGGATATGTTGCTTTCCTGGCACATGTCACCGAGGAGAAAAGCAAGAACAAGAGTATTCAGGATATTCCGATTGTTCGGGATTATCCACAGGTGTTTCCTGATGAACTGCCTGGTTTGCCTCCAGTTCGTCAAGTCGAGTTTCATATTGACCTTGTACCCAATGCTAACCCGATTGCTAAAGCACCTTATCGTCTTGCACCTTCCGAGATGCAAGATTTATCGAAACAGCTTCAAGAGTTATCTGATAAAGGATTCATCCGACCGAGTTATTCGCCTTAGGGAGCTCATGTCCTCTTTGTGAAAAAGAAAGATGGATCTTTTCGAATGTGTATCGATTATCGTGAGCTTAATAAGCTTACCATCAAGAATCGATATCCCCTACCTTGAATCGATGATCTCTTTGATCAGCTACAAGGTGCTACCTGTTTTTCCAAGATCGATCTGCGTTCTGGGTATCATCAGCTTCGTGTATTCGAAGAAGATATTCCCAAAACTGCTTTCCTCACGAGATATGGACACTATGAGTTCACTGTCATGCCTTTTGGTCTGACAAATGCTCCAGCCATTTTCATGGACTTAATGAATAGGGTCTGTAAAACTTATTTAGACAAGTTCATCATTGTGTTCATTGACAATATTCTTATTTATTCAAAGTCTCGAGCCGACCACGAGCAACACCTTCGTTTAACTCTCGAACTCCTAAAGAAGGAACAACTTTTTGCTAAATTCTCCAAGTGTGAATTCTGGCTTAAAGAAGTTCAGTTCTTGGGACATATAGTCAACGAGCAGGGTATTCATGTGGATCCTTGCAAAATAGCTACTATTAAGGATTGGAATACACCAACGACACCCACAGAAGTTCGTTCTTTTCTCGGACTTGCTGGGTATTATCGTCGTTTTATTGCGAATTTCTCAAAGATTACGGTTCCAATCACTGCTTTGACTCAGAAGAATAAGCCTTTTGAGTGGGGACCCAAGCAAGAAGAAGCGTTCCAAACGCTGAAACAGAAGCTGTGTAACGCTCCTGTTCTATCTTTGCCCGAGGGAAGCGATGATTTCGTTGTCTACTGCGATGCGTCCAACTTAGGCCTTGGTTGTGTTCTCATGCAACAAGGCAAGGTCATTGCATACGCGTCTAGACAATTGAAAGTTCATGAGAAGAACTACACGACTCATGATCTTGAGTTAGGCGCTGTAGTCTTTGCTCTCAAAATCTGGAGATACTATCTTTATGGCACGAAGTGTGTGGTTTTCACAGACCACAAAAGTCTTCAGCATATTCTTAATCAGAAGGAGTTGAACATGAGGCAACGACGTTGGGTTGAACTCTTGAGTGACTACGATTGCGAGATTCGCTACCATCCTGGTAAGGCGAATGTCGTAGCTGATGCGCTACGCCGAAAAGAGCGAGTTAAGCTTCATTCAGTTCAAACTCTATCTGATCTTCAAACTCATATTCTTCAAGCTCAACAATTTTGTGTTTCACAAAATTTGATAAGTGAGGAATTGCCACATCAGCTTGAGCTTAAACTCGAAGCGAAAGACGATGGTTTGCTTTATTTCAAGGGTCGTTTGTGGGTTCCGAAACAAGACGATCTTCGCACTTTAGTGATGAACGAATCTCATAAGTCTCGATATTCCATCCATCCTGGTGCTGATAAAATGTACAAGGATCTTTGTACCAAGTTTTGGTGGCCTGTCATGAAGAAAGATGTTGCCTTGTATGTATCGAAATGCCTAACTTGTCTCAAAGTCAAGGCTGAACATCAACGACCTTCTGGTTTGCTTGTACAACCAGAAATACCGGTTTGGAAGTGGGAGAACATTGCTATGGATCTCATCACTAAATTACCGCGTACTTCTAAAGGTCACGATGCTATTTGGGTTGTCATCGATCGATTAACGAAGTCAGCTCATTTTATTGCGATTCGCGAGGATCTATCTGCTGATAAACTTGCAAAGATTTATGTTGATGAGATTGTATCACGACATGGTGTTCCTTTGGATATCATTTTCGATCGTGATGCTCGATTTTCATCTCATTTTTGGAGAACCATGCAATCTGCTATGGGAACCCAACTAAATCTAAGCACTGCTTATCATCCCCAAACAGATGGACAATCTGAGAGGACGATTCAAACTTTGGAGGATATGCTTAGAGCATGCGTGATAGACTTTGGTGGTAATTGGGATTCTCATCTGCCAATGATCGAGTTCTCTTACAACAATAGTTATCATGCTAGCATCAATATGGCACCATTCGAAGCTCTTTACGGTCGAAAATGTCGTTCACATGTCTGTTGGAATGAGGTCGGTGAGGCTCAACTTACTGGACCTGAACTCGTTCTGGAAACAACAGACAAAATCAAGAAAATTCGCGATAATCTTGTGACAGCTAGAAGTCGTCAAAAGAGTTATGCGGATATGCGACGCAAGCCCCTAGAATTTCAAGTTGGAGACCGTGTCCTACTCAAGGTGTCACCTTGGAAGGGAATGGTGAGATTTGGAAGGAAAGGAAAACTTGCACCACGATATGTTGGACCATTTAAGATTGTTGAAAGAGTTGGAAAGGTTGCCTATCGACTAGAGCTACCCCCAGAACTTGGAAATATTCATCCGACTTTTCACGTGTCCAATTTGCGAAAGTGTTTAGCTGACGCTGATCTTCACATTCCTCTCGACGAGATCCAAATCGATGAAACGATGCACTTTTTCGAGAAACATGTGGAGATAGTGGACCGTACATTCAAGCAGTTGAAGAACAAACGGATTAAATTAGTCAAAGTTCGTTGGGAGTCCAAACGTGGCCCAGAGTTTACTTGGGAACGTGAGGACCAAATGAAGGAGAAATATCCGCAATTGTTCTCACAAGTTTCCTCTAGTTAAAATTTCGGGACGAAATTTCCTAAAGTAGGGGAGACTGTGATAATTGTGCTCTTTAATCGATGAACAATGCAAAACGATGTTAATTATCAATAATACAATGTGTTTTGGTGTTATTATGTGTGTATTTGTGTTTAGTGATTTTACAATTCTATTCGACTCGATTTCCAGCTCTAAATCGCTTTCTGGAAAGTTATACGCAAACTGGTGCGTAAACGTAAACAGTTAAACGCGACAAGCACTCCGGGATAGTGAAGTAGGCTTAACATACCTTAAATAACCTTCACATAACTTAGAAATAAGTTTTGGATGGTTTGGTGTGTCGAAAACAAGTTTGTTCGATCGCAGGGACTATTTGTGTCAAACTGTGAAACTATACCAACTTGTATAGTAACGAACATTCCGGAACTTGATCATAAGTTAAATATGCCCTAAATATCCTTTACATAGCTTAGAAATAGGCTTTGAGGTGTTTGGTGCGCAAAAATAAACTTATTGGTCATTCAGGGACTAAAAGCGTCAAAAAGTGCACAAGTTTGCATTTTCGCGCATATCTTACGTTCTGAATATATCCGGACATCCAAAATTTAAGTAATCATTAAAATATTTTATTTTAGTGATTGGCATGATAAAATTCCATTCGTAGCTTATTTTGGATCGTTTTTTGCATCTTTACGACTTCCGTCGTAATTAACCGAACAACGCGATCGTACGACCAAACGAACCGAAATCCGAGATGTTTTTGAGCATGTTTTGAGTTCCCAAAACTTTAACTTCATTTTAGAGCCTTGAAATGAGGTTAACGGGGCTTAAACGTGTTAAAAATGCATCGAAAACCAAGTTTTGGGCTGCAGGGAACAAAACTGCCAATCTGTCAAAGTTCTTAGGCCTGGGGCGTAAACCCAAGCCTTATTCTTACGTGGCCTGCGTCAGTGTCATAGTACAGAAACATTGAATCTGGTCATTTAGCTCGTTTTTGCTGGTTTTGATCAGTGGATTTCAATGCTAGGGGCTGGTTTGTGTGTTCTCCAAGTCCCCCATCAGTCCTTGACACTTGTATGGCTTGGATCATGCCCTCTTCTCCAAGAAATGATCCTAACGGTTTTGTGAAAACTATATATAGGCCATGCTTTCATTCCATTTTCCTTGCATTTGGTCTGAGATTTCTCTAAGTGGTTGTGATATTTCACTACCTACCTAAGAATAGTTGGAACCAAATCTATTTGGACCCTTTGTAAGTCCTCTTTCATTCTTTTATTGCTTTCCTAGCTCGAAAGTCAAACTTTGTTTGACTTTCAGCTTTGACCACGAGATGGTCAACGAGAAGTTCGTTTGAACTTCGCAACGTGAGCGTAATCACGTTGGTTATAGTCCATAGTGACTATACCCACTGATTACCACGTTGACTAGGGGTAGTGACGAGTCGTAGTTTCGGTCAAAATGCGCATTTAAGCGTATTTTGCAACCAAACTACTCTTGGTATCAAAACACTTTGTTTTGATATCAAAACTTGTTTTCGAACTTAGTTAAGCATGTTTTAACATGCTTAGCTCGTCACTTTTAGTTTAGTGCTTGTTTAGAGTCGTAAGTCAAGCGGTCTAAACCACCGCTTTGACTTTCGAACTCGACCCGTTTGGTCGATCTTTAGGATCCGACCAAGCATGTATAGTGACCATAGTTGCATAGGGAATAACCTTCCGAGGTTATACCTTATGGTCACCGAGTGTAAGTAGTTGTATGATAGGTAGATTATATGCCTTAGGTAAATTACTAAAATGCCCTTTTCATGCATAATTGGATTTTAAGCCTATGTAACCTAAAGTTTTGTCATATAACTGATTTTGCAACCTATTTAAACATGTTTAGGCATATAATACTTGTCATAGGACTAGTTAGACGTCTCGAACGCGCGTTTGCGCGCACGATGCGTTAAAGTAGCATAAGCTACCTTAATGTGTCGCAACGGGTCGAAAGCACTTAGGTTAGGTTTCAACCTAGGATATAGGCTTTGTTAAACCATATCACATGAGTTCCAACACTCATTTAGTTTAGAAGACCTCGTTCTATCCGATCTTCCGATTTAGGTGTCTATTGTTTGACTAGTGATTCGATTATTAGGTGTTGCTTGAGTTTCCTTGGTTTGAATGAGCTTGTTGAGTTCTTTAGATTGAGGATACTTTGCACTTCGATGTGAGTACATAGTTCCCCTCTTTTACTGTTTTCAATTGTTTTGGGGTGATTCATATGTACAAAACGATTTCGAGGTTTAAACGATGTTTTCATAAACGATTAAGATGGTTTATATTAAACTAATAACGATTTCAATAATGTGAACAAACTTGTTGGTTGTAATTACATAACGAATGACATTCATTAGCTCTGATCAAGCCGACCAGTATTAGGTTATGGTACCATAGGATCTGACAAATCCCGTTATTAGACTACACCCATGGTTATGTGTGGGTTAGGTAGGTAACGACTGAATCTGTGATTATTAACTTACCCTTTGGTGGTTTGTTAATACGAGAAACGAGGTAGTCGAGTCACGAAGGTTTGAATGTTATTAGCGAGACGACTTGTAACACCCCCAAAATTCCACCTGCGGAAACCCCGCGAGGCGTGTTACGCATCAGAGTTCGAGCCACCAATCACATTGAACCAATAGTAGTATTTAAACAAGTCATGACATTAATTAATTAAATAAGTTGTCAACATGTTATCAATTCTCAAAGTTGTGTAGCGGAAGCATGTAATCGTTTCATAATAGTAACCAAAACCAATGCATTGTTTATAAGTGAATCCAAGAGTCTCGATCCATGACCACTCCAGCACTCCCAGATAGCAAGTCCATGTTCCAAACGTTAACAACCTACAAGCATGCAAACAAGTGTGTCAGACTACGCTGGTGAGTTCAAAGTGTTGCTTACATGTGGTGTTACCAGATATATGTTAATAAGATTCATTGCTGTGTTACGTTGTTGCTCATGTTAGATTACCCTAGGGACTACGCCCTTACGTAACCGAGGAGTGTGCCTCTTAGCAACCCACTATGTTGTCCAGTTAGTTACCCTAGGGAAACCGCCCTTACGTAACCGAGGAGTGTGCCTCTCAACAACCATAGTGAAACCCAGATAATTAGTACCTAATAGCGCTATCAACTAATCACCCCCATTTCCCTCCAGGCAATAACCAAAACCGATTAAGTTATTTACCCAATGTTTTCCCTTCCAAATGTTTACCAGTTGTCCCAAACCATCGGGACGCATGCTTGAGAAAAGTGCAGTGAACTCACCTGGAATTGCTCGGTATGATACACAAAAGATTCAGTTAAGCTACACTGTGATCAACCACGTCCTAGCACGTTTATCATACGAGTCAGGTTTGGTTCAAGTAAAGCACGTATGGTTTCACACAAGTCAACATATTACAAACACGTAGAGATCATGGCAATACTTAACAGTTATTTTACTTCCTTACAATCGGGCCTCACATGCCAGTGTTCTTGATCAATTCGAACAAAGTTATTTAGTAACACAATTAGTAGTGTCGTCGTGTTTTAACAAGATCAACATACATAGCAAGATAACATGCTTTCGCAGAGCTTAATATGATTAACACTTAACGCAGTTAACACATAGAACACGAATGATAACTTAACAGTACTAGCTATCTAACAAAGTTAACAACTTAGCCACTTATCCCTGGTCTACATGTTAACAAAGTTACAAACTTAATAGGGCTACACGCATAAGATCTGAGCCATGATACACAGCCAGATTACATGCCGAATACCCATGTTAATAAAATTTAGTCTCACATGCAAATGGTCACCAAGACCAAAGCTCGGACAGGCTCTTTTAAGTCCAACAAACTCGGACTAAGGAAAGGATTAAAGTCGGACGTATGGGGTTGGGTTCAAAGCTCGGATCATGCAAGGTGTCATGAAACTCGGACCTCATGAATATACTCGGACAGCATGCCAAAATTCGGATCCCATGTATTTGTTTTAGCGATAATAAACAATATGATCATATGCCCTAGTGGCCGACACTTATCACCGCCGCCAAGCATCATTGAACCAAAACACGGTCCAATCAATACATGTTACCGAAACAATACATGGCATCGGTTCAATCATCATCCAAGCATAAATCAATTAGCTCATCATTATCATAAACAATAATAAAAATTGAAAGCCAAATAACAATTACATAGGATTTTGTACTATGGCCGACAACATGCTTTTTAACCAAACTTTAATTGGACCTCTCATGCAATCTTAATCACCTTATCATGTGTAACCTGACAACCAATTAATATGAAGTGATACTTTTGACTTCTCAACCCTAGATCAACACCAAGACATGCACATAAAATATAGCAAATCATGACATGTATAACAAAAATCAGAATCGTTGAACAACCATTAGATGCGACAAAGATACTAACCGAGACAATGAATGATTTAACTAGGACGATCCGACTTTGAATGAGAAGGTAATAGCCGTCGGGTTCCAAGGGTAACGAGAGAGAGAGTGTGAGATGTAATTAGGGTTTGTCAGTTATCTAATTTTGTGCGTACAGGTAAAACAAGTTCTATATTTATTCGATACTGGGCCAAAGCCCACTTTTAATTTCGTCGAGGTCCTTGGGCCGAAGCCCATTTATGACGAAACACTTGTTTCGTCGAAACGGGTTATGGCGAAATGCCTTGTTTCGTCGAACTCATTCAGGTCTAAATAGATTATGTTTTTCAAATGGTTTACATGCTACACGTTATATCACAACCATATAGATGCGATAATCACAAAATGTTTATTATATAGCACATAACATATCCAACAATCCTAATACGTTTCATTATAATGTAACGTGTATTGTTACAAATCAACAAGTCAACAGTCAACAGTCAAAGTCAACGCGCAATAAATGCGAAAGTGAAAGTCGGAAACTCGAGTTGTCACATTATCCCCAACTTGAAAGAAATTTCGTCCCGAAATTTAGCATGCGGTTACTGAGGAAGCTAGGTGAGTTGTATCGTTCACTGGTTTTCCTGGGGTGTCACATCATCCCCCCGTTGATTTGGAATTTCGTCCCGAAATTCAGTAGTAGTAGCTTCAGCCTCAGTAGTGGTTGCATTGGTTTCGAATAACTGGGGGTACTTTTCTGTCATCTGGTCTTCGCGTTCCCAGGTGTACTCTGGGCCACGTCGGGAGTTCCAACGAACTCGAACAAGAGGGATTCTCTTGTGTTTGAGGACCTTACATCCCGGTCCGTGATTTCAACTGGTTCCTCGACGAACTGTAACCGCTCGTCGATAGTGAGTTCCTTAAAAGGAACTATGAGGGTCTCATCTGACAGGCACTTCTTCAGATTTGACACGTGAAACACATTGTGAACTGCACCGAGTTCAGCTGGTAGATTCAGTCTGTAGGCTACTGGGCCTATTCTTTCAGTGATTTCGAACGGTCCAACATACCGTGGATTGAATTTGCCTCGTTTACCAACACGAACCACACCCTTCCAGGGTGAGACTTTAAGTAAAACCCGGTCCCCGACCTGAAATTCCAATGGCTTCTTACACTTATCCGCGTAGGCTTTCTGACGGTCGCGTGCTGCCGCCATGCGTTGTCGTATCTGTGCAATCTTTTCTGTGGCGTCCACTACAATCTCTGGACCCGTAATCTGACTATCCCCCACCTCTGCCCAACAGAGGGGTGACCGACATTTACGCCCGTATAATGCCTCGAATGGAGCGGCTTGTATGCTGGTGTGATAACTGTTATTGTATGAAAACTCCACCAAAGGGAGGTGCTTTTCCCAGCCGTTGCCGAAATCGATGACACATGCTCGGAGCATGTCTTCCAGAGTTTGGATAGTTCGCTCAGACTGCCCATCCGTCTGAGGATGATATGTTGTGCTCATGTCTAATCGTGAGCCGAAGGATTTGTGCATCGCTTGCCATAGCTCTGACGTAAATCGTGCATCGCGATCTGAAATGATGGAGATGGGCACTCCGTGCCTTGAAACAACTTCTTTCAAGTAAATGTCTGCTAAGGTAGAAAACTTATCCGTTTCTTTGATAGCCAAGAAGTGAGCAGACTTTGTGAGTCGATCAATGATCACCCAGATAGTGTCGTTCCCACGCTGGGATCTAGGTAAGCCCGTAACGAAATCCATGGAAATTTCTTCCCATTTCCATTGTGGTATTTTGGGTTGTTGCAGTAGACCTGCTGGTTTCTGATATTCAACCTTGACTCTCGCACAGGTCAAGCACTTGCCAACATAAGTGGCGATGTGGGCTTTCATACTTGGCCACCAGTATGTTGTTTTGATATCGTGGTACATTTTGTCCGAACCTGGATGTACCGAGTAGCGAGACTTGTGCGCTTCATCCATCACAAGTTCGCGTAGACCGCCATAAAGTGGGACCCAAATACGCCCCGTTACATAGTAAGCGCCGTCTTCCTTTTGTTCCATTTGTTGCCTTGAACCACGTAAGGCTTCAGCCTTGACGTTTTCGGGTTTTAGTGCTTCAATCTGAGCAGCTCGTATCTGTGCAGGAGGACTGGACTGAATAGTAAGCTGTAGCGCTCGCACGCGCTTAGGTAAAGTGTCCTTCCGACCGAGGGCGTCAGCCACAACATTGGCCTTGCCTGGATGGTACTTGATAGCGCTTTCGTAATCGTTCCGTAGTTCAACCTATCGTCGTTGACGCATGTTTGAATCCTTCTGCTTAAGAGTATACTCGAGACTCCGGTGATCGGTGTAATCGTGCACCGGGTACCGTACAGGTAGTGTCGCCATATCCTAAGCGTAAAAACTGCAGCTCCCAGCTCTAAATCGTGTGTCGTGTAGTTCCGTTCATGAACCTCGTAAGCAATGACCTTGTCGCGCTACGCTAACACACATCCAAGACCTTGGATGGATGCGTCACAATATTCTACGAAATCGTCTGTGCCCTCTGGCAATGAGAGAATAGGTGCGCCGCAAAGCCTATCCTTCAGGTGCTGAAAAGCAGTCTCCTAGGGATCTCCCCACGGTAGGTGACACCCTTCCGTGTCAGTAGTGTAAGTGGCTGCGCAATCTTTGAGAAATCCTTGATATACCGTCCGTAGTAACCTGCCAAACCCAAGAATTGGCGCATCTCCGTTGGCGTACGTAGTGCTGGTCAGTTCCTGATCGAGTCCACCTTGGATGGGTTGACATGGATCCCATCCCCGTTCACTACGTGGCCTAGAAAGTAGTCTTCACGAAGCCAAAAGTCACATTTTTGAAAACTTGGCGTACGGCTGTTCCTTTCGAAGGAGCTCCAAAATAAGGCGTAGATGCTGCTCATGCTCTTCCTGACTCTTAGAGTAGATCAGAAGGTCGTCAATGAAGACAATGAAGAACTTGTCAAGATAGGGTTTGTACACCCTGTTCACAAGGTTCATAGATACAGCAGGTGCGTTCAATAATATAAAACCATCCATCATATCAAACATAAAGTATAGTAGTTAAAATAATTCATAAAACCCAATACGACTGATGTTCAAACCAAACTTTGTTTGTGTAGCGAAAACATAATAATGAAAACCCAAAATAAGTTATAAGTTCAAGCATCGTTCATCGCGTCCCCTTGTCCTCACACGAAAGCTCGACCTCTTGCCTCGTTGCCATTGTTGTTGCTTCCAGCATTGTCGTTATTCTAGCGGTTGTTGTTGTTGTTGGCGTTCTGGTTTAACTGAGGGCAATCCCGTTTAAAGTGACCCTCATCACCACACTGATAGCACCCCTTCCTGAAGCCCTGGTTCTGCTGGGGTGGTTGCCCCTGTTGTCCTTGGTTTTGCTGGTTCGGTTGCTGCTGGTGTTTGGGTTGTGAGGTTCTACAATCCCTGGCCTCATGGCCTGCCTTACCACATTTGTTACACGTCCGACCACACGGTCCCCAATGATGATAGCCACACCTGTTGCATCGTGGCTTTCTCCCTGCATACGAACCCTGGCTGTGGTCGCTTCCCTGGCCTTGATTGACAGAAGACGACTGGCTGATGTTGCGGTTGCTGTTGTCTGGCCTTTTCTGAGTCTGGCCAGCACTAGGTGCTTTGCCATGATCACTCCACTTTCGCTTGTTATCATTAGCGGACGCAGTGGCAGTGGGTGTAGCAGCTTTAGTGGTCGAGATACGTGGGGGTAACGATTCGCTTTCCACCTCTTGATCCACAATCTTGTGAGTCAGACGAACGATCTGTGTCAAATCATTGAGATGGGCTGCAGTGACCAAACTCTTCACACGCGGAGGCAACCCTCTGATGAATAACTCAATCCTCCTAGGCATAGGCCGGGACAAGTTTGGGCACATGTCGGCCAGCTCATACGATCGCTTCACATACGCTTCGACTTCAGATCCAACCATCTTCAAGTTGTAGTACTCGTTTTCCAGCTTCTCGACTTCATCCCGAGGACAGTACTCCTCCCTGATCAGCTCTTTAAAGTTTTCCCAAGTTGTGGCATTCGCTGCCTCGATACCCAGCAACTGTACTTGGGCGTTCCACCATGTTAGGGCACCATCAGCCAAGGTACCCGCAGCATATTTCACCCTGTCCCCAGCGGGACAGTTACAGATAGCAAACACAGATTCTGCTTTCTCGAACCATCTTAGGAGCCCCACAGCCCCTTCAGTCCCGGTGAAGGTCTGTGGCTTACAGTCCATAAACATTTTGAATGTGCACGCAGGCTGGTTTGGTTGAGGTTGCGCTTGCTGACCTAGATGACAGAAGGGAACACATTATAGGGGTGAAAAGACGTGTACGTGGTGTAAGTGTAAAAAGTACTTGGTACATTCCGTACCAGCTTGATAGGCTGCTAAAGCCTCAGCTACGCGAGTATTGATTAGGTCAGTCAACTCAGCCTGAGTCATGGTGATGTTACCACGTCCGTGTCCTCGTCCACTCATGTTTCTATAGTTGGGAATAAACCGATTTAGGAATCGAAACGAGATAGAAGTCAAGTATCATACTGGTATTTACGTACTACCAAGTTCACACATAGTAAGGCAGAACCCTTCTCACGCTTGATAAGCCTCACTGGGACTTGCAAGCACCCCGCGTTATTATTAAGTGTGCACCCATAATAATAAGGCAATTTGCATGCTTATCTCAGTGCCTCTTAGCTTACGCTCGAAGTTTCCCCCGTTCAAACAACACAACAGATGGTATCACAGTCCTATGGTTTACATGAGTCAAAGAGCAGTGTCATACTATCAAGTCACTATGGTGTTAAACGTTTCAGTTCATGTATGCTGTGAATGTGTGACTGCTAAGCAAGTAATGCATAAAGTGAGAGAGTGACGAACCTTGCAATCTGGAGCTGAGTGTCATGATCGATTTTCGAAGTTGTTCGGTTATAGTCTGGTTTTACAAAACGTTTTAAAACCTAGTTCACTATAACCAGTGGCTCTGATACCAACTGTAACACCCCCAAAATTCCACCTGCGGAAACCCCGCGAGGCGTGTTACGCATCAGAGTTCGAGCCACCAATCACATTGAACCAATAGTAGTATTTAAACAAGTCATGACATTAATTAATTAAATAAGTTGTCAACATGTTATCAATTCTCAAAGTTGTGTAGCGGAAGCATGTAATCGTTTCATAATAGTAACCAAAACCAATGCATTGTTTATAAGTGAATCCAAGAGTCTCGATCCATGACCACTCCAGCACTCCCAGATAGCAAGTCCATGTTCCAAACGTTAACAACCTACAAGCATGCAAACAAGTGTGTCAGACTACGCTGGTGAGTTCAAAGTGTTGCTTACATGTGGTGTTACCAGATATATGTTAATAAGATTCATTGCTGTGTTACGTTGTTGCTCATGTTAGATTACCCTAGGGACTACG
Source organism: Helianthus annuus (assembly GCF_002127325.2). Taxonomy (NCBI): domain Eukaryota; kingdom Viridiplantae; phylum Streptophyta; class Magnoliopsida; order Asterales; family Asteraceae; genus Helianthus; species Helianthus annuus. The sequence goes on along the minus strand of NC_035449.2, from coordinate 164,227,962 downwards.
CCCTTACGTAACCGAGGAGTGTGCCTCTTAGCAACCCACTATGTTGTCCAGTTAGTTACCCTAGGGAAACCGCCCTTACGTAACCGAGGAGTGTGCCTCTCAACAACCATAGTGAAACCCAGATAATTAGTACCTAATAGCGCTATCAACTAATCACCCCCATTGCCCTCCAGGCAATAACCAAAACCGATTAAGTTATTTACCCAATGTTTTCCCTTCCAAATGTTTACCAGTTGTCCCAAACCATCGGGACGCATGCTTGAGAAAAGTGCAGTGAACTCACCTGGAATTGCTCGGTATGATACACAAAAGATTCAGTTAAGCTACACTGTGATCAACCACGTCCTAGCACGTTTATCATACGAGTCAGGTTTGGTTCAAGTAAAGCACGTATGGTTTCACACAAGTCAACATATTACAAACACGTAGAGATCATGGCAATACTTAACAGTTATTTTACTTCCTTACAATCGGGCCTCACATGCCAGTGTTCTTGATCAATTCGAACAAAGTTATTTAGTAACACAATTAGTAGTGTCGTCGTGTTTTAACAAGATCAACATACATAGCAAGATAACATGCTTTCGCAGAGCTTAATATGATTAACACTTAACGCAGTTAACACATAGAACACGAATGATAACTTAACAGTACTAGCTATCTAACAAAGTTAACAACTTAGCCACTTATCCCTGGTCTACATGTTAACAAAGTTACAAACTTAATAGGGCTACACGCATAAGATCTGAGCCATGATACACAGCCAGATTACATGCCGAATACCCATGTTAATAAAATTTAGTCTCACATGCAAATGGTCACCAAGACCAAAGCTCGGACAGGCTCTTTTAAGTCCAACAAACTCGGACTAAGGAAAGGATTAAAGTCGGACGTATGGGGTTGGGTTCAAAGCTCGGATCATGCAAGGTGTCATGAAACTCGGACCTCATGAATATACTCGGACAGCATGCCAAAATTCGGATCCCATGTATTTGTTTTAGCGATAATAAACAATATGATCATATGCCCTAGTGGCCGACACTTATCACCGCCGCCAAGCATCATTGAACCAAAACACGGTCCAATCAATACATGTTACCGAAACAATACATGGCATCGGTTCAATCATCATCCAAGCATAAATCAATTAGCTCATCATTATCATAAACAATAATAAAAATTGAAAGCCAAATAACAATTACATAGGATTTTGTACTATGGCCGACAACATGCTTTTTAACCAAACTTTAATTGGACCTCTCATGCAATCTTAATCACCTTATCATGTGTAACCTGACAACCAATTAATATGAAGTGATACTTTTGACTTCTCAACCCTAGATCAACACCAAGACATGCACATAAAATATAGCAAATCATGACATGTATAACAAAAATCAGAATCGTTGAACAACCATTAGATGCGACAAAGATACTAACCGAGACAATGAATGATTTAACTAGGACGATCCGACTTTGAATGAGAAGGTAATAGCCGTCGGGTTCCAAGGGTAACGAGAGAGAGAGTGTGAGATGTAATTAGGGTTTGTCAGTTATCTAATTTTGTGCGTACAGGTAAAACAAGTTCTATATTTATTCGATACTGGGCCAAAGCCCACTTTTAATTTCGTCGAGGTCCTTGGGCCGAAGCCCATTTATGACGAAACACTTGTTTCGTCGAAACGGGTTATGGCGAAATGCCTTGTTTCGTCGAACTCATTCAGGTCTAAATAGATTATGTTTTTCAAATGGTTTACATGCTACACGTTATATCACAACCATATAGATGCGATAATCACAAAATGTTTATTATATAGCACATAACATATCCAACAATCCTAATACGTTTCATTATAATGTAACGTGTATTGTTACAAATCAACAAGTCAACAGTCAACAGTCAAAGTCAACGCGCAATAAATGCGAAAGTGAAAGTCGGAAACTCGAGTTGTCACACGACCAAAAGTAGTTTCACTATTAAAACGAATACGATTTTGGGACGAATTAAACGATTTGAGACGATTTAAACAAATTAAACGATTTGGATAAACGATTGGTTTTGGGTAGTGATTAGATAATGGGACGGGTGTAGTATGATAGAATCATGGTAGATACGCCGCTGGTACATCTTTTATATAAGTGCTTCTATCATATTACATCGTGTGTCATTATTTAGGTCACTTGGGAAACGATTTGAAACAATGTCACACAACAAGGTTTTCGAAATGATATAAACCATACGAGTTTTATTAACGAGTTTTACAAGATGTTATACGATTTGGATTATTAAAACAAATGTATTTGGGTTAAGAATCATGGCTACGAGATTTTTATAAACTATAACCAATTCGATTTGTGTTGGTTAATTATGTTGCAATACACTTTTCAAAACGAGGTTTGTACTTTTGACTCTTGTAGTCTAACGAGGTATTGCAACATATAAACGAGCCATGAATCTGATACTCTCATAAAACCTATGTACTCGCCAGCATTTCTTTGCTGACTCTATTTTTACATATGTTTCAGGTGGTATTGCTTGATGTTGCCTGCTAGGAAGCTTGTGTCACATAGGACCTGGACGAGGCCTTAGTGACTTAAAAACAGTTATAAACAATATGTAGTTTGTTTGTTTTGATTTAAAGACAATGTACATTACTTAATAATTCAATAAAACGAAACATTTGGTTACCATGGTTGTGGAACAATAATTCTGTTGCAACACTCCCCGACGTTTCCGCCATGGTTTGTTGTTTTAACGTGGTCGGGGTGTGACATGTGCGATACATACACTCGGTATATAAACCAACATGTGCTTTTCATCATCCGAAAACAATAATAACAACACCAGTACAGACACCGATGTTGGAATGATGTCGATTAGTTTAGATCATCATGGTACAATTACCAATATACATTTATCGTCGGGGAAAGTATAAAGGAAATATTAGCAAAATCGAAAACCATAAAAATGAATCTAAGTACTGAGTGCTTTATTCTTATCTTATAACATTGAGTAATATCAAACAATATTTATAGTGATATACGTTTTTCTTAGATTATATAATATAGAAGAGATTAAAAAGAAATATATGAGTAAATTATATATATATATATATATATATAATTTACTCATATATTTCTTTTTAATCTCTTCTATATTATATAATATGTATAATAATTTAGTTTAGTTGTATATAGAATTGTAAAATTAACAATATGAATTCTATAGATCCGCGATTTAATCCGGTCTAACTGGTTGGACCGGTCCGACCAGGGAACCGGTATGGAATCCGGTTCATTTTCCGGTCCGGTTTTAAAAACATTGCGTGAAACATATGATACATAGTATACTCACTAGTATGATGAACTCTCGCACATACCTTGATACGAGAATATGTCATGAGAGGAGGAACATTGGTCGGTAATTATAAATCACCAAGTATTCATATCCACAAGTTATATGATTACATTTGATTGTTGAGTTTGTGTGGACAACAATACCAATAATTGTTGTAGATTACGTATCTTAAATTACGAATTAAACTGACAACAAGTATATTTTGGTAAGACCGTACACTGATATGATTTTTTTACCCTCGAAACTCGCATAAAAATCGCTATATATATTCACTTACTGCTTTCCGTCTTTACATTTGAAAAATTCAAAATACCAAAAATATTTTAGGTGTGTTTTAACTTTAAACGTTCACAAAAACCCAAAAGACTTTTCTAGAACCACACACGACATCGTCCGTAACCTTAATACTAGACACCGTTCCATACTTAATACATAATACACACCTGAATACACACCTGAATGTTATGACAAATAACAACTCGAACCATATACATATAATATGACATAATTTTTGTTTAACTTCAAAAGGGACCATGGTTTTAGTTAGCTAACGTAAGCTTTAACTTCATTTAGTCTAAAAGAAACATATGTTAGTGAGAGGCAAACGGATGTTAATGGGTGACATATTGTGTATTATTTTATATCCACAATATGTATTAATTTTACTTAAGTTTCCTATATTAACAATAAAAACAACTTATTAGCATATTGTGTATCTAAGAATGTCAACTAGCTCACATCGATTTGCATAAAACATATAGAATTGTAGTTGAGTTTATAAGAGAAATGTAAAATTGGAGTAGGGTGAGATGAAGTAAGGTTTGCCCACATCTCGAACTCGCATACCGTGGCAATGTTTTGTTTGTTACATCAATTTCACATGTCTCCTACAAATTACCAAAATAATACCAGGGATTCGTACATTCCAGTAACACGACACGTAGTATTTCTGTCTTAAGAACAATTGCAATCAATATTGTAGAGCCCGTCCCCATCGAAATTGCAAGGATCCTTGTAGGATCGTGAAACGACCTTAATGAGTCAATCAGAAGAGTGCTCAGATAGAATCAGAGGCGGAATTCATTGATTCTGTCTTTGTTTAGCTTGTAAGACGCTAGAATCACTATTAACTGTCTCTTGTATTGATTAGAACATGTTTACAGACTTGGAGACACTTCGACGGAGCTTCGCCGTCGGAAACAAGAAGGTTACATCTGATCTCGCTTGAAGGACTATATATAGGCATGTGATTCTGCTTGAAACAGCTTCAAGCGGAATTACATCTCAAGCGAAATAACCACTCAAGCGGAATCACCACTCATGCGAAATTATGTCACTTGATTTCGCTTGAAATGACCATGTGTCATTTCAAGCGGAATTACCTACAAAATCCCATTTCTCGTTTTACGTGCACTGATTTATCAGTTCTAACCTAAGACTCGAACGAAGATGAAGTCGACAGACAACTGCACCAACAATCCTTGTCAAAATCCCATAAAAGAATCCTTATCTTATTCCAAATTTCCTTTAGTACCTTAATTGCACTAGTTTAGCCACAACAATCACTCAATTAAGTAATTAATGAAAACGTACAACAATCACTCCATTATCTAATTAATGAAAACTTAGAACAATCACTCCATTATGTGATTAATGAAAACGTACGTACAACAATCACCTACCTTCTTGCGTATTGAGCTTTGTTGATTGTGTAATCCGACAATTTGCGTAGAAAATCAAGAAGAATGCAAATAACAAGAGCTTCTTCATTGAGATGTTTGTTGGATTCTTGAGTCTGATTAAAGAGAGTGCTGATATGGAGATGAGAAACAGTGTTAACCTAGGTGAATTATTTCTATGCTTCCCTCTTTTGCTGGAAGTTTGTTGTACATATTTGGGTTGTTTTAATGTAATTTGCCTTTCAAAAAAAATCTAGGTGAGTTAAAAGCTACACAAGAAATGGAAAAATAGCATCTAGCCCATACCAAGGTCATAGTACATCATCAAAAAGGAAACACAAAAGTACATTTCAAAAGTCAAAACCAATTATAGCAACATGGGGTAGACTTAACCTAAGTGAATTAAGATTCAGACAAAATGGAAAAAAGGCTTTTTATAATTCAAGATTGAGACCTAAAAAAAGCTGCAATTCGTACAACAAGTTTCTGATTTTTTTTATAACTCAAAGAAAACACGTTTAGTATGCTTGCTTCTATAATAAGCTTGACCTGGAAAGAAAACAACCAATTCTAACAAACCAAGAAATCTCCAACATACGTCAAACAATTAACGAGTTTTTTTTTCTAATTTACGAAAATGTGTGTGTTTAAAAAATAAGAGAGAGCGAGAGAAAAAGTAGCCAAAGCATAAATTTAAGAAACATCATAAAACAATCAGCAGAGCATGAAACTGTAACATATGTATGTATACAACAACAACCATACCCAGTAAATCCCACAAATAGCAAAGCTACTTATAGGGTCTGGGGAGGGTGAGATTGTAACACCTCGAAAATTCCTGTCCAATAAAATAAAGACACGTGTCATGTGGGACAAACGTGTCAGGAACCCGGATCAAATATAAAGATGTATGGTAGGATTTTTAAGAGGGCGTCATGTTATTAAAAATACCTCTGAATGACCCAAGGGCGACATGTTATTAAAACACCTCTGAACGACCCAAATTTATAAATCCCAAGATCCTTAAATCGTTTGATAAACATCTGATATATTAACCGGTTGTTTCTAAATAAATAAAATTCCATCCTTTATATGGAAATTAGATTATTAAGAATGTTACTACAAGAAGAATCCTGAATTAAATCCTTGTAAAAAGAGTTGGAAATAATCTAATTAAGCAAGATCATAAATTGTGAGAATCCAAGACTTGTTCTTGGTATTTCCGTAAATTCCATCTTCCCACAAGAATCCAAGTGAAGTGAAAACGTGTAAGGGATATACAAGCATGCAATGGCTGAGCAAGAAGGTCCCACAACTGAAAAAGATGGCATGGATTCGGACTTGTATGATTGCATGGTCAAGGCTTGAAAGTTTGCAAATTTTTGTCCTCTGACCATCGGTTACGGACCGTAAGGGTCATGACTTACGGTCCGTAAGGTGCATACCTGGGCGATTTCAGCAAAGATCGGTTATGGACCGTAACTGTTTCAGCATACGGTCCGCAAGAGGAGCATACGGACCGCAAGAGCTTAGGCTTACGGTCCGTAAGGCTGTCGCTGGCAGCAGGTTTTGGACAGCTGCCTGTTCAGCCTGTTACACCGACTTAAATGGATGGGTTTCGAAACCAGGGACTTGCTAGGCAGTATATAGCCACATAGGGGCACCTGGAACCATCTCACATCAATTGTAGAGTTGCATGTCATGATCTTGGACCATATGGTTCACTATAAAAGGACTTGAGTTGTGATCATTTGGACTTGCTCACTTGCATTTTTGTTCAAGCACCTTGGAGCTTCTCTGGACAGCAACCAAGACTCCCTTAAGTCTCTAATCCTATTTAGGACCATTGTAAGTGATCCTAATCATCCTTAATCCATTTTAGCTTAGTTAATTAGCTAAAAGTCAAACCGTCGTAATTAAGGTTTGACTTCGAGATTAGTCCATAATTACTCAGTCAAATCTCGAATTAAAAATACCTATAAGTAGGTAATTATGTGGGTAACAAACCCTTAAGAGGGTATTTCCAGATTCCCACTCTAACTATGTTAATTGTCGAGTCAAAGCGTACTTTAAAAAGTCAACAGAATGCTTAAATCCAAATTAACTTATAATTAGCAACGAAGGATACATGCAACCTGTTTGATCATTAATATAACTTGGTAACTAATGTAAGAACATGTCCCAACATGTTCAACTCGACAATTTTCTGTTTAGACCCGGTTTGGAACCGAAAGTCGCATAGTTTGACTTTCGCTTTGACTTTCAGTTCTAACCCTTTTTAGTCAAGGTTAGGATTGCCTTAGAGCTTCTTCTGGACCTAGTAACATGTTAGTATAACCCTCTGTGATTATATGGCTTGGTTCACTAGTCGTCTAATTATTATGCAAGTTTCCATTAAATGCCATATGTTGACCATTATGCCCAAATATCCATAAAATGTGATTTTTGAAAATATGAAAGGGTAAACATCTTAGTTACTGCATTATAAACTTGTAACCGAAATTTGACATCAGTTTGAGGTCTAGATTAAGAGTTATGCTCATTAGCGTAATTAGAAGCTTTCTTAATAATTAATTAGCATAATTTGCATATAGCCTATCTAAACCCAAATTTTTATACAAAACTTTATACCCACTGATATATAATAATGTTTTGGGATTTTTAGAGATTTTTATTTATTTTTAGGCTGAGCATAACTTAAAGTTTTAAGCTTATTTCGGTAATTGCCGGTTTTGCCCTTTTGGGCCAAAAAATGAGTTTTATAGATCCTTTTGACCCCAAACCTTTTTCTACTGATTCATTATGGTAAATGTATTATTTTGAGCCTTCTTGAATTATAAAAATGTCAGCTTTCCTTTGAAAACCCGGAAATGGCTCCAAATCGCCTTTTTAGGCATTTTTACGACATAGTATGTATTAAAACTAGTTTATATATATAAGGGTCAATACCTACTGATATATTCAGTAAATTTTTTATGTAATAACAGTAATCTAAAGTTTCAAACTCAGGATTCCAATTTTGACCTTTTAGGCTTATGTGAAATTACCAAAATGCCCTTTCGGTGCATAAGATGGTTTTAATTAATAAAATTCACATATGTTTGATACTATACTGTTATAACATAGTAAACTAAGTATATTCACTGATTTACTCAGATATGTAACTCAGATTACTAGTTTAACTCTATTATACCCTTTAACATGACCAAAACGCCCTTATGAGGCATAATTTGAGTTTAAACTTATTATGGGCATAATTGGACATATCTTACTAATATCACAACATATTTAGTGCATATAATCTCAGGGAACTTGTATATGATTTATATGGTTACCGTTACGCACTTTCGCGTTCAGATCGGCTTACGTAACTAGTTTTCGCATATTAGCCGAAATGGGTCAAACCATATCATCTTTGTCTCAAAATCCAGAATGTATTTAGTTTACCCATATTATACAAGTCTCCAAACTTGTTGGGTCTAAATCACATTTCTTCCGGTTTTCGCCTTTCATGCGATTAAACCGCATTTATTTTTGAAACTAACCGGTCTAAGCTTAGGCTAAGTAAAAGACCCGTTAGGATTCTAATAGATTATTATAAACCTTCGTTCCAGAATAGGAGACCCAGTAAAAGATACTTGCACTTGCTTGTTGTGGTTATTAGTTGCTCAGGTAAATACTTTTAACTTATTTTCCCTTATACGGGCTTGGGGTATGCTATATAAAATACCGTTTGGTCGGGCAATTGAGCCCTACTCATTAGTAGTTGGGTATTATCAATGTGACCCGTTTAAAAATTAGTTTTGTTTGTTTTACGCCTTTGGGAGTTTAATGACCATGTCCCGGATATCCTTGGCATCATTCATGAAATGGCCACGACCTTGACACGCGGGTGTAGGCGTACACCCGACAATGTGTCCATATTTATTAAGGTATAATCCGTTGGTTTCCCGTTGCGGATTTTATACTATGTGGTGTGTCTATTAATCTTAAACCCGGCACGAACCGGGCGACTGAACGCATAACAGACATGTAATTCATTTAAAAGTTTAAAGTTTATTAATTATCCCAAGTTATAAAGAGTTTGTGCCATGTGCATTCAAATCAATTTTTAAAATGTTTTCAAAATGAGTCAGTTAAATTGTATTTACCAGTGTAAACTGACGTATTTTCCCCAAAAAGATTAAGTTCAGGTTCTACACGTAATAGGCTGGCCACTCCTTAGCATCGTTAGAGTCTCGCAAGCTTGGATGCCATTATCTATTGAACAATTTCTCCTTTTTATTTTGATCGGCATGTGGATCTATTTCAGCTACATTGTGATACTGGAATATTACATTTGTTTGGTTGAAATAAATCTATCTTTATGCTTCCGCTGTGCATTATAATTTGTGTTATTTGACTATGATGATATCAATTACATCACGATACTCCCCCACCGGGCCCACCGGTGACACGTGGAAATTAGGGGTGTGACAGGTTGGTATCAGAGCCAACACTGAGTGAATTAAACACTAGCATTTTGTGTTTAATCTCAGTGCACAAATTGCACATTCCTCGAGTTCCGAGTCTAGACAACGAACATAGGACAAACTCTGTTTTGTTATTGATTTGTTCGGTCTTTTATTTTTATATATATTGGTCGTTATCTTAACCATGTTTGCAGGTCGAAAATGCCGCCGAGATTTCTAAGAGGACGAGGCAAGGGCCCAGTTACGAGTCATGATCACGAGGCCGGACCATCGCACCGGCGAACGCCGTCCATTACCTTGAGTACTAGCCCGCAGGAGCCATGGAGGCTCTACGTCGAACCCGGGAGGCGGTCGGTTTCCCTCAGTTCCTCACCTTCGTACTTGCATTCTTTTGGGCCCCACTCGGAGAATGAGCCCAACAACCAACCACCTTCTTTTATACCTTTGCAAAGATCGAACTCACACCATTCCTTTGGCGACCCTTCACCTGTCTTCCAGAGCCGGTTCAACCCGGCTAATATCATTCAAGAGCCCGTGGGTTTTAACCCACTAAGACCTGAGGATCACTTCTCAGGGGATCACGCGGACGACATGGACGAAGACACGGATCCCGTGGAGCCTGCGTCCGGAACACCGAACCACCCCATCGAAATCTCTGATGGGTCATCTTTTCACGGATTGCCTTACCGTGGTCCTGACAGTTATCAGGTGAGGTTTAACCAGTGGGACTGGTATTTCACACCCTCCGAACACTCGTCCCCATACCAGCAGTAGCAGCAGCAACAGCAGCAGGATCCCTCCGAGGATCACCGATTTGTGGCAGTCACTCCGCCACCACCACCACCAGTGGAACAGCAACCGCCTCTGGAGCCACCGAGGCAGAGAAGGTCAAACGCACGGATGTCCGTGCGAGGGGGTGTCCGCATCAGCACACCCCAACCATCGAGTGGCAGTCACTATCCGCCACTCCAGGAAGAAGAAGAACCACAGATATGGGGTCCATCAAACCCTGTTCAAGAGATCAACTCTGCGCCTATGGCGCCACCAGTGGGTTTTGACAACCCAATCCCTACCTACGCCGGTTCAGCGGCGTACAACCCTTTTGAGCAGCCGGCTCATACCCATTATGACTACGCCAATGTGGACCCATACCAGGAGGCATGGGACTACAATGCCCGTCATCCAGAGGGACCTTATGGAGGCCTTTGGACCACTGGTTACCCAACTTATGGGTACCAGCGTCCGCCACCTCCTCAACCTTTGTATCAGCCGCCGCAGCCGCAGCTGATCCCGCCAGATCGCCAGCAAGAGGTCCTTGATAGATTGGACCACTGTGAATAGGAAATCCGAACGGTACGGGAAAGCAACCGAGGCTTCTTCAAGGGTCTGTCGGACCTACTCAAAGGGAAGTCCAAAAGAAGGGGTCATTAAAGACCTTTGTTGTTTGATTGGTTGTAATCAAGTCCCTGCGTGCACTGTTTGCTTCAGTACTCAGCCCCTGCGTGGGCTTGTCATTTTATATTCTGCCCCTGCGTGGGCATATCTTTTAGTTGATCCCTGCGTGGCTTTGTTTTGCTTTTCCGCCCCTGTGTGGGCATTTATTTTCGTAGAAGTCCCGTTTAGGGCAAATGATGTACTTGTTTAAACAATTTATGAGATGTTCTAGTTTAATTTTCATTTTATTTATTATTATTAATTATGTGTGCAAACATGAAATAAATGAAAATAATAAAAAGATCTGCCATTATATTAAAATGGTAAAATCTAAAAAGAACAGAGACCTAGCCATATGTTATCATAAAACAAGGCCAAGATGGTAGTTCCATAATTAGATTAAGATCCATATTAACATCTCAAATTAGGATTGCTCTGCGTTAAATATTAACAGAATCTTGGGGGTAAAAGCTAGCCACGTGTCATTATAGACATTGCCAAGACGGTAGAACCTGTCCAAAGGATTCCAAATTTTGTTAACATCTCTAAGTATGTTAACACTCTTGGCAAACTGTGAATCAGTAAAGTCACACAGGCCGTCTTTTAAAAAAAAGGGTTAATTTAAATTCCCTTAATTATATAACCGTCTCTTAGGGGCGAAGTGCCTGTGGGCAATAATTAAATGTCCTCTGGGACTAAAAGCAGTGGTAGCCTATGACTCCCTGTAGATAAAGGGTGATGAACTATGGTTCAAACCTGAATACCGGGACTTTGTAAAATTCCTGGTTTATAATTAAAATAAATTGTCCTTGTGACTAGGCCTTATGTGCCATTATTAATATATTTTAGGGTAATAATAAAGATCCTAAAATTTTAACAAATTAACCTAAAATGGCAATTTAAAACCATGGTTAATAAAATATAAAATACTGTAAAAACCTCTAAATAAAACCTTGCCCATTATTTTATATGTAGCAATTGAAGCTACATGGCTGGGTCAGATGAAGTGAGCAGTCATCCAGGGGGAAACCAAGAAAATGCCAGAATACAGTTAACTGGTGCGGAGCTGCAAGCACTAGTGGATAATGCTATCACCAAGGCCTTAGAGCGGCAATATAATGAGTATAGTGAAACCCACAGTAGAACCCTGTCTACACCACATGCTAAGCCAAAGACGCATTCTGAGGCTCACAGCAAACCACCACCTACCCCACCTAAGTCTAAGAAGGATGAGTCTAAGAAGGATGATGACCGACATTCTTCAAATGAGAACAGTGTTCACCCCAAGAAGATTGTGTTTGATGATGCCCCATGTGCTAAGGGTTGCACGTATAATTATTTTATGTCTTGTAAACCCCGGGATTTTACTGGGGAGAAAGGGGCAGTAGACTGCATAACTTGGCTGGATGAAATGGACACTGTTGTGGACATTAGTGGTTGTGCTAAAAGGGATATGGTAAAGTTTGCATCCCAGTCATTTAAGGGTGAAGCCCTAGCATGGTGGAGGTCATTGATCCAAGCCTCTGGAAAAGTTGCTTTGTACAACATGTCTTGGGAGCAATTTGTTGCTCTTATCAAAGAAAACTACTGCCCCCAGCACGAGGTTGAGAAGATAGAATCTGATTTCCTATCGTTGCTCATGAAGAACCTGGATTGCCAGGCTTATCTCACAAGTTTCAACACCCTGTCAAGATTGGTTCCGTACCTTGTGACCCCGGAACCCAAAAGGATCGCAAGTTTCATTGGGGGTCTGGCCCCAGAAATCAAAGCTAGCGTAAAGGCCTCTCGGCCCGCTACATTTAGATCCGTAGCTGATATATCTCTGTCTCTCACTCTGGATGCAGTGAGACAGAGATCTTTGAGAAATGCTGACACCGAGAAGAGAAAGCGTGAAGATGATGGTTCACGACGCTCAGATAAGAAGCGAAAAGGAAGCAACGACCACAAGAAAGGGTCGGGATCCAAGAAGGGTGATCAACAGTCAAGTGATAGGCCAAAGTGCAAGATCTGCAAGAAGCACCATTTTGGGAGGTGCAGGTTTGAGCAGAAATCCCAATCCAAGCCTAAGGCATGTGGGATTTGCAAGTCTACTGAGCACAGGACTCTTGAATGCAAAAAGCTGAAAGATGCAACTTGTTATAGTTGCAATGAAAAAGGGCATATCAAGACCAACTGCCCAAAACTAGTGAAGAAAGCTGAGGAAGGGAAAAAGACCAATGCCAGGGTCTTTCAAATGAATGTACAGGAGGCCATCCAGAACGACAACGTCATAACCGGTACGTTTCTCATTAATAATGTTTTCGCAAGAGTATTGTTTGATTCTGGAGCAGATAAATCCTTTGTAGATAATAAGTTTTGTGAGTTGTTAAGATTACCTGTTAAAGCCTTAAGTGTGAAATATGAGGTGGAATTAGCTGATGGAACCATGGAAACAGTTTCGACTGTGTTAGATGGATGTGTCATATCCATTAGGAACCACTCTTTTCCTCTGTCCTTATTACCCTTTAAGTTAGCCGGTTTCGATGTAGTATTGGGCATGGATTGGTTATCGCATAACCAAGCCCAGATTGTGTGCAACAAGAAGCAAGTGGTGATCAAGACTCCGTCTGGTGAACCACTTACCAATCAGGGAGATACCCAGCACGGATTGCCTGAGCAAGTGGCTATGCTCAAAGTATCCAGATGTTTGAAGAAAGGTTGTGTCATTTATATGGCACAGGTAACCATTGGTGAAGAAAGACCCAAGATTGAAGACATTCCAGTCATCTCTGACTACCCTGAAGTTTTCCCGGAAGAGTTACCTGGTTTGCCACCAGATAGACAAGTGGAATTCAGAATCGACATCATTCCAGGAGCTGCACCTATTGCAAGAGCGCCTTATAGGCTAGCACCAACAGAAATGAAAGAATTGAGAACACAGCTAGATGATCTGCTAGCCAAAGGTTTTATTAGACCTAGTTCGTCGCCATGGGGAGCGCCAATCTTGTTCGTCAAGAAGAAAGACGGTTTGATGCATTTATGCATCGATTACCGTGAGCTTAATAGGTCACCATAAAGAATAGGTATCCTTTGCCCAGGATCGACGATCTGTTCGATCAGTTGCAAGGAGCGAGCTACTTTTCCAAGATTGATCTAAGGTCAGGCTATCATCAATTAAAGGTCAAGGATGAAGATGTGCACAAGACTGCATTTAGGACTCGTTATGGTCATTTCGAGTTCCTAGTGATGCCTTTTGGGCTCACTAATGCACCTGCCGCATTCATGGATCTCATGAATCGCGTCTGCAAGCCTTATTTGGGTAAATTTGTCATTGTCTTCATCGATGACATCCTCATCTACTCGAAAAGCCAAGCTGACCACGAGAAGCATCTTCGATGTATTCTCAAGTTGCTTCATCACGAAAAGCTCTATGCCAAATTTTCGAAATGTGAGTTCTGGCTTCGAGAAGTCCAATTTCTTGGACATGTTGTGAGTGATAGTAAGAGTTCTTGACAATCAAGGCCATGTTTGCCTAAGTCTCTTACATCACTTGGTGAAGACAAGTGTTTAGTATAATACTTTTTATTTTTAATCTTTTGCACTTTTTATTTGGTTTTGTATTAATGACATTAATAACTAGTTGCTTATGTTGAAGGTGATCTTTCCTTATCGTTTGTGCGTGGTGTCTTGGCATTATTTTACTGTCTATATAAAATAAAAGATTTTCACCATTCATATCTCCACGGTCTATATGGAGGTATGTTGGCTACCTGGTCGGGGGTTAAGGGAACGGTTTGGTAAGGGTCTTGCCCTTGTTCAGCGTTTAGAGGTCCTGCAAGGGACCTGGGTCAAATTTAGTAGGATCTTCTTTGATGCCCATAGGTATTGGATGGCGGGGATCCAAACTCTTTGACCCCCTCATAAGTTAACTACTATTAATACTATAACCCAGCTATTTACGACTGTATCTCTGCTGACTCAGACTACTTAGCCGAGGGTAACGTCACCGCCAAAAGCGGGGCCTACCATAATTTGCATTAATAACTTAATTCATTATCTTCCAATAATCCAACCCTTTAGGATTGTATCCTTGCTAACTCAAACTACTGGGTTGAGGGTAACGTCGCCTTCAAAAGAGGGGCCTACTACAATAACTAAGATAATCTCTTAAACAAGTGCAAAAGTGAGAAAATAATCAAAGGTTATACTAATACACGAGTCGGATCCAAGTGATTCATATTGTCTATCTGTTTTTATTTTCTTTTTATTTTTCAGCATTTAGTTAGTTTTTATTTTCTTAGTTTAAAAACATTTTTCTAACTTTTTGATTTGATTAGACGTTGAGGATAAACCGGTACTAAAAGCTCTTGTGTCCTTGGACGACCTCGGTATCTTATCAACACTATACTACGTCCACGATGGGTGCACTTGCCCATATGTGTGTTTAGTGTTAGTGAATATCGTGTTTTATAAATTTAAAACTTGGCTAAAGGTGTAAAAAGGGCTTAATTATATATCTAAATTATATACACACCAACACACATCAAGTTTTTGGCGCCGCTGCCGGGGACACAAGGATTTTAAGAAAGCTTAAAATCGACGGCCTAATCAGTTTTTTTCAAAACCTTTTTAAAACGCGCGCACATTTTTCTGCATTTTAGTTTAGTTTGCATTTACAGTAGCCTGAACACGGGGCCGTGCTCGCTGAACACGCCCCCGTGCTGCATATTTTTAGTTAGATACCCAGATACAGAGTCTGAACACGGGGCCGTGTCCACTGAACACGCCCCCGTGTCCAACGTGACCAGTAACTTTAATAAAAACGCCCAGATACAGACCCTGACCACGGGGCCGTGTTCACCCAACACGGGGCCGTGTCCAGCTTCTGTTTCCGTCTTTGTTTTTATTTTCTGGTCCCGAGACTCAGTTGTGGTCTGCTGAGTGATTCTTATGGATCAATACTCAGGAGGTTACAACTACACCTATGATGAGGATGATTATAGGGGTAATTATTGCACTAATTGTCGTAACACACGCTCGGTTCAATATAATAACTCATATCAACCATCCAATTCATACAACCATTATGAGGAGCCCAGGTACGAGCCATCAACTTCATACACACCATATGAAGACCAAAGGTATGAACCTCCTCCCTCATACTCATATTTTGATGAACCAAGGTATGAGCCTTCACACTCATACTTTGAAAACTCAAGATATGAGCCACCACCTTCATACACTTATTATGAGGAACCATGGCGTGAACAACCCACCTCATATGAGTACTATGAAGAACAAAGTTTCGACCCATATCCGTCATATACTTACAATGAAGAACAATGGTGTGAACCATCTACTTCATATGAGTATTATGAGGAGCCAAGGATCGAACAACCGGATTCAAGCTTTGAGGATCCCAATTCTTTCTCTCTCACCGAAGTAACCAATAGGATATTAGAACACATTAAAACTATCGAACGTTGCATAAAAGAATCTCGCGCAAGGGAAGAGGAGTCCCGCGCAAGAGAAGAATTAAATTGTAATAATAACGTGGAGATAGTTGAAAATGTAAAAATGGAAGAACAAATAAGTGAAAAACCGACACATGAGTTAAACAACGAAAGAGGTGAGGTCGATAACGCTAAATTACAAGAAGAGTCTAATTTTGAAGAAATTAATCTCTTGTCACCTACTTTCGAAAATCATTGTTTAGTAACCCCTCATGCCAAGTTTTTAAAAGAGCTAAACACTAATACAAAAATTGAAGAAATGGTAAGTGTTAAGTTAACTAATGATCAAACTTCGCTAATAAAAGAAGATCCTTTTGAAATTAACATTACACCGGTTCCATGTTTCTTTCAAAATTCATTTATTAGTAATATCACCATTGATAAAGATCTTTGTGTTAACATAATGCCTAACTACATTTTTGAAAAGTTAAGTATTAGTGGTTTCGCCCCACTTCAAATACCCATTTTTCTATCTGATCGGAAAGTAATAGAATCAATCGGTGTAGTTGAGGATGTCTTGGTTCAAACAAATCAAATGCTTATTCCAACCGACTTTGTCATCCTTGATGACGCTCCTCTAGTCTTAGGAAAACCTTTTGTAAAAACTCATGAAGCTTTGAAAAACCGAAAATTTAACAATCTACCTCTTCAGTTAGGGGCATTCAAAAGGAGCATAGATCTTGAGCGTTCAATGAAATATCCTTTTGGCAATAATGACCCCCTAATTGAAGATGAGCCAGAACCACCCGATAAGGAGGGTCTAGCCAAGGACCCTTATAAACGTGGCGCACCACGGAGGCATTCCGTGGAACTATCCTTAGTTTTAGATTAGTTTAACTTTTATGCTTTCTAGTTTAGTTTTAATTTGCAGGAATAAAACACACTCGGGATGGTGAAGGACACTAAGGGAAGCTTGAACCAACACCCCAAGCACAAAAACAGAGCCTCTCGATAATTTTTCTTCATTACAGCAAGTTCAGCACGGGGTCGTGCTCAACCCAACACGCCCCCGTGCCCAAAAATCTGCAGAAATGCCCAGTTCAGGTACCTGGACACGGGGCCGTGCTCATTGAACACGCCCCCGTGCCCAGCCTTCTGTTTACTTTTGGTACTGGCAGTCTGGACACAGGGCCGTGCTCAGCCAACACCACCCCGTGTTCAGCTACCCAGTACCATAAAATCTTGTTTTTAACCCACTTTTACACATTTTAATCAACCGAAAAACTTATTTTTGGAACACATTGAGGACAATGTGTAATTTAAGTGTGGGGGGATACTAAAACCTTGAATTTTGCAAGTCCTATTAACAAGCCTTACACAAAACTCTATTGGAACCGCTAATCACCCCAAATTTTTTCAAAAACTTTTTTTTACTTGTTTTGGTTTAATTTGGGAATAACAAGTTCTAAAAAGGTTATATTTTTACAAATTTACAACCGATAGCGTCGTGATAAAAAGAACCAACATAAAAAAATTATGAAAAGGCATAACAAGTCTAATTAAAATTTGATTATATATACTTGATCACATTAAAAACCCATTCCCACAAAAGTGAGTTTTGAGCCTTTATTGAGCATACAAATACATATCTTTAAACTAAATGCTCATTTTTCGTTTCTTGTGTGAATAGCCGCTTGGTTCTTACGACTCTAGAACTTGCCACGACGATACATTCCCGGTCCTTACCAACTTAAACCCGAGTAAGTAAATGAAGGAGGCATTAGGACTAACCATTTTTCTTTCTACACCATTATTTTTCATTTTTTTTCCACCTACCCAAAATCCCCCTAGTTAACCCCTTTGAGCCTAAACCTTTCATTTCTTTACCCTAAACCCTTTTTACCCACCAAAAACCCTTTTTATTTTTCACCCTTTATTTTAGTAACAAGCTCGGTTTTTCGCAAGCTCGTTCTTTTATGTGACTAAAAAAAAATGATGATGAAGTTAAAAACAAACAAAGCTATACAGACAAAAGCTTGTTTGGAGAAATACTTCAAAATAAAAAGTCACTAAAAACAAAATGTGTTACGAAAACCGACGCTTTTTACGCTTTTCGCCCTTTTACTAACCACTAACCCAACCACCCACCTTTAGCCCAAGCCTAACCCTTCACCCAAAAAGTCCTCTTGATATTTACAAAGGTATAAAGTTAAAAAGGAGGAGGATTGATTGCTTGGCAAGCCTATGGAAGGCGTAAGTTCCATGCCGCTCTCGAGTGATTCACAAAAAAATACACATTCGGCCGAGTGTTGAGTGATTTCTCCCGTGAGGTATGTGAACTTGTATATAAATGAAATTTTAAAAAGGCATGTTATGCCCAAATAAGTAATTTGTCCTATGAAACGTTCTAAATAAATTATAACGAATAGGATTGTAAATAAATAAAAATAAAACCCAAAATGATCTTGGATTCCCGACACTCTATGACAAGCCAAAAACCTTCTCTTCTACCCATTCCATTTGGGAGTGTAAGCCATATTTAAAGAGTTTTACTTGAGGACAAGCAAAAGTTCAAGTGTGGGGGTATTTGATGTGTGTAAAATGCAACATATAAATTACATCAAATAAGGCATAAAACTAACCCTTTTTAAGTACTAATGTTGGAAAAAGAGTGTCTTTCTCTTCCTTTTGTATTTTCAGGATGAAATGAGCTCAAATTCACAAAAGAAGCAAAAAGACAGCTAATTCTAACATAAATACAAGAAAAGGAATAAAAGTAGACTGCCCGAACCCTCAACGGCATCCTCCCAAGCAAAGAAGAGAAAACAGAAGCCTGAACACGCCTCGTGCTCAGCCAGCACGGGGTCGTGCCCAAGAAGCAGCAGAAAAGACAAACCTGTAGAAGCTTCTGTTGCCCACCACGGGGCCGTGTCCAGTGAGCACGGGGGCGTGGCGAAAGTACAGCAGGCGCATTAATTGTAATTGCGAATTACAATTAATGAAGAAAGAGAGTGTCAGACGGGCACGGGGGCGTGCCCAGCGGACACGGGGCCGTGCCCAGCCTTCTGTTCAGCCTATAAATAGGAGTGCTTGGTTTCATTCCAACTCATCCCTTGGCACACCACCTCTCTCACACTTCATCCACCACCCACCACCACCATAACACCATCATCCACCACCATCATCCATTGTCCGTCGTAGAGTGTGTGAGTCGTCTGGGGATCCAAGATTGATAGTAAGAGTTCTTGACAATCAAGGCCATGTTTGCCTAAGTCTCTTACATCACTTGGTGAAGACAAGTGTTTAGTATAATACTTTTTATTTTTAATCTTTTGCACATTTTATTTGGTTTTGTATTAATGACTTTAATAACTAGTTGCTTATGTTGAAGGTGATCTTTCCTTATCTTTTGTCCATGGTGTCTTGGCATTATTTTACTGTCTATATAAAATAAAAGATTTTCACCATTCATATCTCCACGGTCTATATGGAGGTATGTTGGCTACCTGGTCGGGGGTTAAGGGAACGGTTTGGTAAGGGTCTTGCCCTTGTTCAGCGTTTAGAGGTCCTGCAAGGGACCTGGGTCAAATTTAGTAGGATCTTCTTCGATGCCCATAGGTATTGGATGGTGGGGATCCAAACTCTTTGACCCCCACATAAGTTAACTACTATTAATACTATAACCCGGCTATTTAGGACTGTATCCCTGCTGACTCAGACTACTTAGCCGAGGGTAACGTCACTGCCAAAAGTGGGGCCTACCATAATTTGCATTAATAACTTAATTCATTATCTTCCAATAATCCAACCCTTTAGGATTGTATCCTTGCCGACTCAAACTACTGGGTTGAGGGTAACGTCGCCTTCAAAAGAGGGGCCTACTACGATAACTAAGATAATCTCTTAAACAAGTGCAAAAGTGCGAAAATAATCAAAGGTTATACTAATACACGAGTCGGATCCAAGTGATCCATCTTGTCTATCTGTTTTTATTTTATTTTTATTTTTCAGCATTTAGTTAGTTTTTATTTTCTTAGTTTAAAAACATTTTTCTAACTTTTTGATTTGATTAGACGTTGAGGATAAACCGGTACTAAAAGCTCTTGTGTCCTTGGACGACCTCGGTATCTTACCAACACTATATTACGTCCACGATGGGTGCACTTGCCCATATGTGTGTTTAGTGTTAGTGAATATCGTGTTTTATAAATTTAAAACTTGGCTAAAGGTGTAAAAAGGGCTTAATTATATATCTAAATTATATACACACCAACACACATCATGTGCTCAAGTCAAGGCAGAGCATCAGAAGCCGTCAGGTTTGCTACAACAACCTGAAATTCCCACCTGGAAATGGGAAATGGTAACGATGGATTTCATTACCAAGTCGCCTAAGACACAAAAGGGAAATGACACTATTTGGGTGATAGTTGATAGACTGACTAAGTCAGCACATTTCCTACCCATTAAGGAAACTTACAGTTCGGACATGTTGGCCCAACTGTATGTTGATAAAATCGTATCTCTGCATGGGGTACCAGTATCTATTATCTCTGATAGGGATACTAGATACACTTCGCATTTTTTGAAGAGTTTCCAACAGTCTCTGGGTACACAATTGTATTTTAGTACAGCTTACCATCCTCAGACGGATGGGCAAAGTGAGCGTACCATCCAGACCTTGGAAGACATGCTTCGTGCATGTGTGATTGATTTAGGAGGTAGTTGGGATAGACACCTACCTTTGGTCGAGTTCTCTTACAACAATAGCTATCATACCAGCATTCAGGCTGCGCCTTTTGAGGCATTGTATGGTAGGAAGTGCAGAACGCCTATTTGTTGGGCAGAAGTAGGAGACACTCAATTATCGGGTCCTGATTTAGTCTTTGAGACAACGGACAAGATTGCCCAGATTCGTGACCGCCTGAAAGCTGCCCGAGATAGGCAAAAGAGCTATGCGGATAAAAGGCGAAAACCTCTCAAGTTCGAGGTTAGTGATAAAGTTTTGCTAAAGGTATCACCCTGGAAAGGTGTGATGCGATGTGGTAAGAAAGGTAAGTTAAGCCCGAGGTATATAGGACCGTTCGAGGTTATCGAATGTGTAGGATCAGTGGCTTATAAGTTAATTTACCTGAAGAGCTCAGTGGTATTCATAATGTGTTCCACATCTGCAATCTGAAGAAATGTCTAGCTGACGAATCACTAGTCATACCACACACAGATGTGCATATAGACGAGAGCTTGAAATTTGTGGAAAAACCTGTGTCGATTGAGGATCGACATGTAAAGAAACTTCGAAGGAAGTATGTGCCTATTGTCAAGGTCAAATGGGTTGCCCACAGAGGTCCCGATTATACGTGGGAGTTAGAATCCACAATGAAAGAGAAATACCCTCAATTATTTCAGTAAATCTCGAGGTCGAGATTTCCCTTAAGAGGGTGAGGATGTAACACCTCGAAAATTCCTGTCCAATAAAATAAAGACACGTGTCATGTGGGACAAACGTGTCAGGAACCCGGATCAAATATAAAGATGTATGGTAGGATTTTTAAGAGGGCGTCATGTTATTAAAAATACCTCTGAATGACCCAAGGGCGACATGTTATTAAAACACCTCTGAACGACCAAAATTTATAAATCCCAAGATCCTTAAATCGTTTGATAAACATCTGATATATTAACCGGTTGTTTCTAAATAAATAAAATTCCATCCTTTATATGGAAATTAGATTATTAAGAATGTTACTACAAGAAGAATCCTGAATTAAATCCTTGTAAAAGGAGTTGGAAATAATCTAATTAAGCAAGATCATAAATTGTGAGAATCCAAGACTTGTTCTTGGTATTTCCGTCAATTCCATCTTCCCACAAGAATCCAAGTGAAGTGAAAACATGTAAGGGATATACAAGCATGCAATGGCTGAGCAAGAAGGTCCCACAACTGAAAAAGATGGCATGGATTCGGACTTGTATGATTGCATGGTCAAGGCTTGAAAGTTTGCAAATTTTTGTCCTCTGACCATCGGTTACGGACAGTAAGGGTCATGACTTACGGTCCGTAAGGTGCATACCTGGGCGATTTCAGCAAAGGTCGGTTACGGACCGTAACTGTTTCAGCATACGGTCCGCAAGAGGAGCATACGGACCACAAGAGCTTAGGCTTACGGTCCGTAAGGCTGTCGCTGGCAGCAGGTTTTGGACAGCTGCCTGTTCAGCCTGTTACACCGACTTAAATGGATGGTTTTCGAAACCAGGGACTTTCTAGGCAGTATTTAGCCACATAGGGGCACCTGGAACCATCTCACATCAATTGTAGAGTTGCATGTCATGATCTTGGACCATATGGTTCACTATAAAGGACTTGAGTTGTGATCATTTGGACTTGCTCACTTGCATTTTTGTTCAAGCACCTTGGAGCTTCTCTGGACAGCAACCAAGACTCCCTTTAGTCTCTAATCCTATTTAGGACCATTGTAAGTGATCCTAATCATCCTTAATCCATTTTAGCTTAGTTAATTAGCTAAAAGTCAAACCGTCGTAATTATGGTTTGACTTCGAGATTAGTCCATAATTACTCAGTCAAATCTCGAATTAAAAATACCTATAAGTAGGTAATTATGTGGGTAACAAACCCTTAAAAGGGTATTTCAAGATTCCCACTCTAACTATGTTAATTGTCGAGTCAAAGCATACTTTAAAAAGTCAACAGAATGCTTAAATCCAAATTAACTTATAATTAGCAACGAAGGATACATGCAACCTATTTGATCATTAATATAACTTGGTAACTAATGTAAGAACATGTCCCAACATGTTCAACTCGACAATTTTCTGTTTAGACCCGGTTTGGAACCGAAAGTCGCATAGTTTGACTTTCGCTTTGACTTTCAGTTCTTACCCGTTTTAGTCAAGGTTAGGATTGCCTTAGAGCTTCTTCTGGACCTAGAAACATGTTAGTATAACCCTCTGTGATTATACGGCTTGGTTCACTAGTCGTCTAATTATTATGCAAGTTTCCGTTAAATGCCGTATGTTGACCATTATGCCCAAATATCCATAAAATGTGATTTTTGAAAATATGAAAGGGTAAACATCTTAGTTACTGAATTATAAACTTGTAACCGAAATTTGACATCAGTTTGAGGTCTAGATTAAGAGTTATGCTCATTAGCGTAATTAGAAGATTTCTTCATAATTAATTAGCATAATTTGTATATAGCCTATCTAAACCCAAATTTTTATACAAAACTTTATACCCAATGATATATAATAATGTTTTGTGATTTTTAGAGATTTTTCTTTATTTTTAGGCTGAGCATAACTTAGAGTTTTAAGCTTATTTCGGTAATTGCCGGTTTTGCCCTTTTAGGCCATAAAATGAGTTTTATAGATCCTTTTGACCCCAAACCTTTTTCTACTGATTCATTATGATAAATGTATTATTTTGAGCCTTCTGGAATTATAAAAATATCAGCTTTCCTTTGAAAACCCGGAAGTGGCTCCAAATCGCCTTTTTAGGCATCTTTACGACATAGTATGTATTAAAACTAGTTTATATATATAAGGGTCAATACCTACTGATATATTCAGTAAATTTTTATGTAATAACAGTAAACTAAAGTTTCAAACTCAGGATTCCAATTTTGACCTTTTAGGCTTATGTGAAATTACCAAAATGCCCTTTCGGTGCATAAGATGGTTTTAATTAATAAAATTCACATATGTTTGATACTATAATGTTATAACATAGTAAACTAAGTATATTTACTGATTTACTCAGATATGTAACTCAGATTACTAGTTTAACTCTATTATACCCTTTAACAAGACCAAAACGCCCTTATGAGGCATAATTTGAGTTTAAACTTATTATGGGCATAATTGGACATATCTTACTAATATCACAACACATTTAGTTGGTTTCCCGCCGCGGATTTTATACTATGTGGTGTGTCTATTAATCTTAAACCCGACACGAACCGGGCGACTGAACGCATAACAGACATGTAATTCTTTTACAAGTTTAAAGTTTATTAATTATCCCAAGTTATAAAGAGTTTGTGCCATGTGCATTCAAATCAATTTTTAAAATGTTTTCAAAATGAGTCAGTTAAATTGTATTTACCAGTGTAAACTGACGTATTTTCTCCAAAAAGATTAAGTGCAGGTTCTACACGTAATAGGCTGGCCACTCCTTAGCATCGTTAGAGTCTCGCAAACTTGGATGCCATTATCTGTTGAACAATTTCTCCTTTATATTTTGATCCGCCTATGGATCTATTTCAGCTACATTGTGATACTGGAATATTACATTTGTTTGGTTGAAATACATCTATCTTTATGCTTCCGCTGTGCATTATAATTTGTGTTATTTGACTGTGATGATATCAATAACGTCACGATACTCCCCCACCGATCCCACCGGTGACACGTGGAAATTAGGGGTGTGACAGAGATGTAGACAGACCTTGCCTCTATCCATAGTGATAGAGAGGCTGCTTCCAGAGAGACCCTCTGCTCTAAAACGAACAGCAAGCAAACACACCAAGTCAAAGAATATAGAAAGAATATAGAAATAAGAAGTTGTCCATACCAAGAAAGTGAACAGAGTGGCACATAATGTAAATCATGTAAAATAGCATACCACATCATTTGGGCATAAACACAAGAAGGCAATCACCGAAAAAGTCACTAAAAGAAAAAGAAAAACCCTACGTCCCTGAAATATACCTAAGACCTTACTGCAATATCCTTTAGAAGTCCTTAACCCTAATCCTACGCCTCCACGAAGTCCTATCTTGGACCATGTCCTCAGAAAGATGCAACTCTAGCAAATCATGCCTGATCTGCTCATCCCATTTCGGTTTGGGTCCGCCTCTTCCTCTCCTCCCCTCCACAGTAAGAGTTTCCACTACTCTAACTTGTGCCGTCGTTTCCCTCTGCTTCACATGCCCAAACCATCTCAATCTCCCCTTCTTAATCTTCTCCGATATACTAGCCACGCCTAATCTTTCTCTAAAAACCTCATTTCTTATCCGATCTAACCTCGTGTGTCCACATATCCACCTCAACATCCTAATTTCCTCTACCTCCATCTTGCGCGCTTGTGTCTTCTTGATAGCGCAAAAGTCTGTTCCATAAAGCATAGCAGGCCTAACTGCTACCATGTAAAATTTCCCCTTTAGTTTAGTTGGGAACCTCCTATCACACAATACCCCACTGGTTGCCCTCCATCTACACCAGCCAGTCTGTATGCGATGGGTTACATCACTATCTATGTCACCATCTCTTTGTACAAACGACCCCAGATACTTAAATCTAGTTACCTGCGGGACCAACTGATCCTCAATGGTGATTTGGGTGTCATCGTCAACGGCTACACCGCTGAAATCACAGTGTAGATACTCAGTCTTAGATCGACTAATCCTTAGGCCCTTGCCCTCTAAAGCTACTCGCCACTCCTCTATCCTCACGTTCAGGCATTGTTTAGTCTCTGCAATCAACACAATGTCGTTTGCAACAAGCATGCACCACGGTACTGTCCCATGAATCAACTTGGACAACTCATCCAAGACAACCGCAAAAAGAACGCAGACCCCTAGTGGAGTCCTACCTCCACAGGAAAGAAGTTTGTATCTCCTATGGGCGCGCAGACACTAGTTTCTGTTCTATCATACATATCCTTAATTATGTCTATATACTTCCCCGGTGTCCCTCGACCCTCCAAACTATCCCAAATCAGTTGGTGTGAGACAGTGTCATAAACACCATATGTAAATCTTGCTTCTTCGCTCTATATTTTTCCATCAGCCTCCTTAGCATATGTATGTATAGTCGGTCTAAATAGCAGAGAAAAAAGAATGAATTTAAAAGTTAGCAGTAAACCCTAAAATAAGTATACAACGACAAACGCAAGTTGGCAAAATCGAACTAAGATCGCATTTCGTCTTCCTCTTTGTGATGGAAGTTTTTTCTATCATGATAAGGAAAGCTATTTGTTTTTCCTAACAATGGACCGACTCTCACTCATTTATTATTTGCAGACGATTACGTGATTATGGGAGAATGGGGGCTTAATAATATTAGAAATGTTGCTCGGTTACTTAGATGTTTTAATATGGTCTCAGGCCTCAAAATCAATCTTAAAAGGTCGAATCTGTTTGGTTTGGGCATGAATCCGGCTGATGTTATCGAGATGGCTTTGGTCCTCAATTATAAGGTGGGGGAGTTCCCATTTGTTCATCTTGGGGTTCTGGTGGGCGCTAAAATGCATAGAATTAATAATTGGAAATCGGTTTTTGATACATACGAAGCTCGGTTGGCTTTATGGAAATCTTCTTTGCTATCCATTGGAGGGAGAGTTACTCTTATTAAATCGGTCCTTGAAAGTGTAACGCCTTGTTTTTGTAACGTTCCGTATTTAGAAAGTTATCTTGTAATTCTATTTATAGCAACTTGTATTATCTTGTAATCGTCTGTTCCTTGTAATCCGTGACTTGAATCAAAATAAAATTCGATCTTTTATTCAATCATGTTATACTTAATTCATACATACTTTCCATGTAAGTTGTTATGATACTTATATTCATTTTGATACTTGTTATACATGCAAACTTGATTCAATCATACGCAAATTCATACTCATTTATACATGCAAAATGCACTTAGGGGCTGTTTGTTTACCTCTTAGTGAGGCTTTTAATGGTTCAGACCTCTTACTGGTTCAGCACTTAATGGTTCAGACTTCTTACTGGTTCAGCACTTAGCCATTTAGATGTTGCCAAACAGCCCCTTATACATTCATTTATTTGTACACTATACCCATGCATTGCACTTGCACGTTTAAAAAACCTAAAAAGGGTTAATTATATGAAAACCAGACAAAATCTGACATCCTGAACGAAAGACCACCTTTCGTGCGAAAGGATTTGTTCTGCGCGAAAGGGACCTGTCGCCTAGAGCCCTATCGTCCCAATTTCCCCTCTCGTTCCAAACTCCTACCTAACCCTATAAATATGAACCCACACCCTCGTTTCTCACCTTCCACAACTCCGAAAATTCTCTCAACTTACTGAAAACGCACATTTGCACTCAGCTATTTTGAGAACCATTGTAAGTGAGTTCATAACTCACTAACCCCTAAACTACTTCTTATATATCCTATTTTCTTCAATTTTTACAAATCTTCTCTTCCAAACAACTTGGTTTCTCAGATTACTTGGGTAATTTGATATTAACTCTCACACGTGAGGACCAAGTTAAGGAGTGAAGGTTTCCTTTCAACTTTTTGTAAAAACAAACTTTATGGAATCAAACTTGGTAGAATCTCAGACTCAACAAGCTCACAAGCTAAGTTCATAGCTTTGGGGTAGGGCTAGAGTCGATTCCAGCCAAGAAGGTGGACAGTTCAAACAAAACCGAACTGTTTACACCTCAAACCAGAGCCTTTCACACCAAAGGATATCCCTTTCGTGCGACAAAGCACCTTCTCGCGTGAAAGGAACTGTTTCACCATGTTCTGACGATTTATAAGTGTTGAACGTTAATCAGACCTTCATTCTCAATATGAATAATTATGATATAACAGTGTGTGAACCATGGAAGACTTGGCTTACAATCTAGTTCCACCACCTCACTTGAACTTGTAAAATGAACACCCAAACAATCTCCTAGACCTAGAATAAGTTAACCCCGTCTAGCCTCCAACACTTGGTTTGCACCTTCCATGTTGAGATGACACACCCGAGTTGTACTTATTCGGTTGTTTGGTTATTTAATTTTGTCATTTACATTCTGTCTTATTATTCTGTTATTCATGATCAATCGGTTCGTTAACTAAGTTAACGAATTTGTGCTTTGGTGAAACGAAGTTGTTACCTCCGTGCATGACTTTTGTGACATAATTGATATTCTGGACTGTTAGTATACTAAATACTATATACTATAACCAAACTAGAGACACGAACATAGCCGGATGATGGATAAACTTCGAACTGAAACTCAATCTAAGTGAACAACCTCCATTTGCGCGAAAGGGTGATTCCTCTCGTGCGAAAGGAACCCTGTCACACGAAAGGCCCTTTCGCATGAACTGTTCATGTCATTTCAGTTTTCCAATTTATTCCGTTTACTCATTCCTCATTACTGATTCTGACGGGCAAATTAGGACCCGTGAAATCACAGAAACTCAGTGCCTTAACGAGTGCTTGGATAGAATATATTTTCTGTTATAACTATATACTTTTATACCATATACTTACATATTTTAATTCCAAATCCAATTTCCCCGATCAAACTCCAACTCACACCTTCGTTTACCCCATGTAGCGTAACCTTGGTGTTCCTTCGCTCATCTACAACTTCTCGCTCGTGGATTACTAAGAAGACTTTGCAAAACCGTGAGTATACTCGACACCCATTTTACCATTTTACACTTTGGGTGCAATATGTTTATCTATATCAAAAACACGGAATGCACACTAACTTTTTATGCAATCACACAATCAAACAATCCAATACATGCATGCTCATACGTTATACTTAATTCGTGTTTCTTGAACATTCTTATGTGATAAACCTTTCATTAACTTCGTACGGGCCTCCCCTAAACATGTATAGCGCTATAGGAGTAACACACCGCCCGTATTCTTGTGGTCATGTTAAGTTTTTAATCATTTGCGGTACATAGAGGGTTGACTTGTTATTCGCATGCCAGTTTTACGTTAATATTGATAACTAGGTTTGGCATGTGGATTCGTTTAATCTTTTTATACTTATACTATCTATCAAACTTTTATACTCGTCAATACTTTTGTACTGAACCATGTATTTTAAACATATTGGCAGGGTGATGATGATATTAAAATGGGCTTAGTGAGGATGCTTTAGATACCCACTTAAAATATAGATTACTTTCGAATTGTTGTAGCTTATTGTATTTTGTAACAAACAATGTGGTATTTCCTTTCAGATGTTGTACTGGAATTATCATGAAATGAAATGAAATCAGTTTATTTAGATATTTTTGCAAATCATGTTATAAAGTCTCGAACAATCTCAATATCTTTCTCACTCCGATGTTTCCGCCATCGGTTGGAGTGTGACATATTGGCATCAGAGCCATAACTATAGGGAATTAGGTAGAATTGCCATGTTCGACCTAGTCTATATAACCATTCTTGCTTATCTTGCTTAAATGTTACAATTTCTTCCTATTTGCTTCTATCTGATTATTTTGTCTTAATACTACACACGTCTTTCCTAAGACGTTGTAACACAAATACACGTTGAAGACACTCGTATCATACAAATGAGACGACTTCACCAAATAGGCGTGAAACCCATAATTTGGTGAACGACTCTCAATCTTCTTATTTTATTTTGCACGAAATTACGCTATCAAGTTAGGAGTGAAATCCACATCTTAATAGTAAATTTCCAATTCTAACTCTAGTGGACCCTCGTTAATGTATCAGAATTAGTTTTCTAGACCGGACGAGTACTAACCACACTCAAGGTATGACGTTGTCAAGTTAGGGGTGAAACCTGCATTTTGTCAACTAGTCCCATTCCTCGATTTTCAATCCTGCCAAAGTTTTGAGTTTTTAATCGATTAGGGACGTGTAGTAATTGGAAGGGTAAAACACCACTAATCACTTCTCGACGAGAGTATTTTACCTATAGGCCAAAACAAGTTTCCCTAATTTGAAAGGATCTTCGATTTACTTTGGAGAAGTCTTATTACGTTAGTGATACTCCATATTTTACATTGCCTATCTTTATGTTACCTTAATTTTGAAGCCGATGCACAATTCGCACATCTCACAATAAAAAACAATAATAACCCTCATGAACAAACTAAATTTATACTCTTTACGCATTCATACGTGATTATAAATTGTGAATACACTTTAAATTCATGCAATTTATTTGAATCAAACGTGCTACATGATACATATATGCTCAAACATGCAAAAATGTGATTTTTATATTGTGATCAAGTCTCATCTTCTATTCCTCTTTCGATTCTTTAGATGTTGTGACAACTCGCATTTCGAACCTATCTTTGTGTAACATTCGTAAACATGATACAACCATACGAACTTGAATGATTAATTGAATGTTGTGATTGTATGCTTTGTGTATTAAATGTTAGTGTTAATCGAGCCCAAACCGCACAACTCCCACACGATCGCACAAGCCCATTCGGGCCTTATTCTTTGCACACGGATCAACGGGCAGCCCAAGAGAGGGTTCGGCCCACTCCTCTCCTACGCAAACAAGCACCCATGTTGTGGGGTTGCTTCTCATTTGTTAAAAAAAACACACAAGTTACACCAAACCCTAAACTTCCCCTCTTTCTCTCTCGTTTTGCTTGTGAACCCGACGGCCATCACCTCCCATCTCTTGAAGATATTCCCTTGTTCGGATCACCTATCTCTACTTTCATTCGGTTAGTGTTTTATTACTAGTTGATTTATGTTATGTGATTACACATGTCCTAGATGAAACATGATTGTTGATGATGTAAACTGCTAATATTGATGTCTTGAAAATCGGCTCTCATGAATGTCAACTATGATTAATATAGATGTAGGATCAGCTTTGACCTCTCGAGTGAGTCAATCAGAGCTAGTGCTTACTGAAAATGTGGCGGAAACACATTTTCAGCATGATACAAAGAAAAACCGTAAAAGAATGGAGTAGAAACAGAGAGTTCACACTTAAAATACTTTTTCTTCACTTGATAACGCTTGCCGTACGGACAGCAGTTCGACGTGGAGTTCCAGACAACGTTACAAATGAAGACTACACAGGGGTATTTATAGACTGGCCGGTCCGCTCATGTGACATGTCCACAAGAGCGGTCCAGACAACAAAGCTGGTTCGCTTTTGTGGACATATGCCACAAAGGCGGACCTACAACATAAACTTCATAAATTTACACTTTAACCCCCTGGACTTATACAAAATGACCTATCTGGACCCTATACATTAAACTAGCATTACAAAGACCAGGCTTTAGACATTGTGCATCAACAAACTCCCCCTTGGATGAAGCCGCAGTCTTTGTCTTGAATGTAGGTCTTCAGATAGCTTTGAGTTTCTCTTCCTTCGGTTTTGGCTTTCTTCCCAGCGCAACCCTGATCTTTTCATTCTTTATCTTCCTCGCTTTCTCTTCCTTTTCTTGTTGCTTCATAAACTTTCCTCTATTTTCTTCCATCTTTTGATTCTCACGTTCACGTTCACGCTTTGATTTCTTCTTCATCTTCTCTTCTAAAGACCACCACGAAGATTTCCACTTGTTTTCAGAGTTGATACCTTTCTGAACACACAGAGAAACAACACATTGGAACTGAACAGCTTGCTCTTTATCTGCTGGCGAGTAGCGAATCTTGTGAATGAATAGACATTCGATGTCTTTCGCAGAGCAATTAACTAACCACATCGGGTCGTAAACATGAATATCCCTCAGCTCTCCACTAGCTCTGTACGTGATTATTGCTTCAGTCGTCCTGCAACTTTAAACCCAATCAATAAAGCCTTTATAAAATTCCTGCTCCATTTCTGGCATCGGAATTGTCTTCATTGTACGCGGAGGCTTCACATTCAGAATAATTTCTACAGCCCCAGTTTCCGGATCAACTCTCTGAACACGCCTTGGACGATGAAGCTTCCACTTTTGAAATCGCTTTAATTGTTCATACTTGATGTAGCCCCACATCGCGGTATCATTCTTTCTCACCCTGTACTCCAAAACTCTCACCTTTGCTAATTCATCAACGTCCCACCAAGGTAATGACATTATGTCATATAAACGTGCAAAGTACTAGACGCCATATTCTCTTCGAATAGCATAAGCATTAACTTGCGGAAGAAAACCCCAACTAATAATATTGCCAAGCGAAACATTTCGATCTCGTTGGAAGAACTTCAGCGGCCTCTTGAATTTTCTTTCATGAGAATCTTTAAACCATTTAGAACGATCAATTTCTTCAGCCCTCGATTGACCTTCTTTATCAACATTAGATTGGCCTTCCTGCTCAGCTTCTTTCCTCAAACATTCAAATACATTATCATTCACTGCTTCAGTCACCTTTTGACGTAAATCATCTCTATTCTCAGCAGCAAAGAACTCCATTAATGTTGGAAGTTTTGAATTATCTTCAGGAACTTCTTCATTATCTGAACATTCTTCAACCTCAACTCTATCGTAGATATCAGCATCTTCAACATAATCATACTTATAATCTTGCTGTTTATTGATATCAAACGATTCTAAGTCCTCTTCGAAGTCGAAGGGAATTTCAGGGTTTACATTTTTAAGCATTTCTTTATATTCCTCTAGACGCATGAACAACGGCTCATGATGCTCAACAATCTGAGTCTTACTCGACTCCCCCTTACCTTCAGCTTCACCACTTTCTTCATTGATTGTGTCGTTCAACAGATCTTCAACGACTTTTTCATTTGAGGCTTCAGTCACTCTAACACCTGAACCTCCTACAGCGTCATCATCATCATCACCTTTAGAACTGTGACTGCTAGCAGAATATACAAACTCATCCTCATCATCATCTTCATCATCCTCTTCATCTTCGCCACCAATTAATTTAGGCGATGGAATTTCTTCTTCGACTAAGCCAGGAACTGCAGATATAGGCTCAGGATTATCTATCACCATTGAAGGTACAATAGACATTTCAGAACTTCCTTCTACCCCTTTACCCTTATCTTTCATCTGCCTTTCTAATTTTGCTTGACGTTCTGCACGAAGGTCTTCTAGCTTCAACTCTTCATATTTCTGTTCCACTGATGTCTCTAACATGCTTTCCACAACTCTATTCAGCATGTAGAACTTATGTTCATGTAGAGCTTTAGCAGCCGTAAGTTCTTTATTTTTCAGCTTATAGTACTCATTTTCACTCTCTCGACGATTCTTCTCTTCTTCTAATTCAGACACTCGAACTTTCAAAACGTCGATTTCCGTCTGATCAACTTCAATTTTCAGTGTCAACACTTTGTTTTCACCTTCCAACCTCTGCACCCTACCAGCAAGAGTCTTTTCTCTATCAGCAATCTTTTTGCTTTCAGCCGCCAACTTTTTATTCTCTGCTATCACATCCTCAATTCTCTTTTCCAATTTCAACACTTGCGAATTGTTTGCAAAGTCGAAATCAACGTCTAGTAGATTATCTTGCGGTATCAGAAGACCTTTACTCGAAGAACCAGGTTGTACTTGGGTGAGTGGAGGTGTGCCAAAAAGATCTTGCGAAGTATAATATGATTGTTGTGGTGGTGGTGTTGATTGAAAAATAGGAGATGGTTGTCGTTGCGGTGTAGGTTGTCTGGGTGGTGTTGAGTGTGATGGAGGAGTAGGTTGTCTTGGTGATTGTTGTGGTGTTGGTTGTCTGGGAGGAGATTGATGTATTGGAGATAGTGGAGGTGTTGGTTGACGTGGAGGTGTAGGATGCGTTTGCATGATCTTCTGAGGGCGCTTCGATACTTTAATCTTTGGTGTAGTTCTCTTTCGACCAGCAACTTTCTTTTTACCCCTCGGAGTAGATTGTGACACTGAAACATGCTCCGGAGAAGGTTCATAAGGTGCATCTTCTTTCTCTTCCCTCTTCCTCTTTCTAATCAACTTCTCCTGTTCTACCTCCTCTCTCATTCGTCTTTCACGTTCTTTTGCATCAATCACTTCATATTCAGACGAACTAGAAGAACTAGTAGTGTCTTTATCAACGTCGTCACCTTCAACATCATCTAACACCTTCTCTTTTTCTTTTTGAACATCAGAAGTAACAGTTTCCACAATATTATCAACAAAATATGCTTCTGTTGTAAACAAATCTGTCTCAATTACAATGTTTTCAGCACCAGTCGTCTCTTGTTCATTTTCAACATTCATCTTAGGAACATCTTCATCAGATTCATCAACTAACACTGTTTGCGCTTTCTTCTTTTGTTTCTTCTTCGGCTTTGAAGAAGAACCTTCACCTTCAGCTACAGGAGTTGCAAATCTACGTCTGCGTCCTGACTCCTTTACATACCACTCGTTCTTGGTTCCCTTGAAATTCTGAAGTATTTTAAACTCTACAGCATACAACGCCTCTTTCATTTCCTCTTGATTTCTCCAATTTTGATGTTTTTCCGGATCATGATCCACATAGTTCGCATCTTTAAACAATCCGAAGTTTTCAATCACTAGATCAGGCTCTGGATGATTAGGATGATATTTGACCAGGTTCTTCAAAGTGTTATTGGACATGTGAGCTTGAACAAGAAGATCACCCTGAATGTTTCTATCAATTCCAGGGTATGCACGATCAATCATCATTTGTACAAAACGCGGATACCTCCGGGTTCTAACATCCGACGAGAGATTCTCCACCATATAATGAAAAACTATGTGCGAAAAGTTGTATTTCTTATTCAACACCAACGCTGTCAACATGTTCATTTGGTAATCCCTCATCTGGTCGAAACTACCCTTTGTATGACTCAATGTAATCAGAATACAATGAATTAGGAACTTGAAAGATTTCTGAAATTTCGACTTCAAGTAGTTCCCGGTGTTCAAAGTATTTCTGTATCCCAAACGTAGCATACAACCCTTCACCATACATTCCGGAAATCTTGTGGGGTAGTTGGCCTCATCAGGAAAGTTCATAACTTCTCGAACTAATGCTTCAGTCACAAGAATAGTTTCCAACTTTCCATCTACTTCCACCACTGACGATATCACCTTGCTTGCCTCATCATACTTTGCGTTCATCCAAAACCGACTAATATGTGATCTGTACAACGGCCTCTGGTCAGTCATCGCTTTCTTCACTGGAATACGATTCATGTAGTCCAAAATACTGCTAAATTCTGACAATAACGGACACTTCTCCACATCTAAATCAATGCAGCTGTTGTGTACTGGATCGAATAACACGTTTGGTGATGCCTGCACAATAATAACAGAAACCAAGACTTAGAAAAATTTCACATTTTGAACAATACATTGACAAAAGAGCGAACCACATAAGCGGACCAAATACTGATCAAATAGGCGAACCATAAAGTGTACAAACCACAAAAGCGAACCCTATATATGACTAAAAAGCGGACCTATTTAAAAATAACACAAAAAGCGAACCGTCCCTGGTACCAATAAGCGATGCCCTAAAACTACTGCCTTAAAAGCGATCCTGCTATGGTATAGTTGAGCGGACCTGAAAGTGTTCCTAAAGGCGGACCTAAAATGGTAACTATGAGCGGTCCTACAAATGACATAAAAGCGGACCTAGATTGTTCTTATAAGCGAACCTACAAGGTGTTCCTAAGAGCAGTCCTAATGGTGAATGTCTGCAAAAGCGGTCCTACTACAACACTTGTAAAAACTGCTTAAAACCTAAAATTGATTCCAAAATCAGACTCTACACATCATTCCGAGACTAAGGATGTCTTTTGATTCCTACAAATATGCCTAAAACTCCCTAGATCTGAGACTGAACATATGCATCATCGTCAAAACATCTTAAACAATCAAATTAGAACTAATAAAGCATAATAACCTGCTAAGTAATATCAGACGACACTGTTACAACAAGCAATTCCATAGATATGACAGTTAAACATGATCCATTCAACCAAAACATGCCGATAAACAGATTTAAGCTATACAGAGATCAAATTGAATGAGAACTTACCTTGCCCATGATGTAAAGACTAAGAATCTATCAAGATCTGATGAAAACATGCTCAAACAACAAGAAATCACGATGAACACGAAGGATCGCTCGTAATCGCCTAGAGAGAATGACGTATAAGCGGACTGGGTTATGTCGAGAAAAGCGGACCCCTCTACCTTTTATATGGGGTCTGGACCGCTTATTCGACATGTTCTCATGAGCGGACCAACATGTTACTTTTGATAGAAAAGCGAACCGATGGTGACATAAAAGCGAACCAACTTTACTTTTTCAAGAAATTCATTTTTTTATTCATTTTTCAACTTTTTCGATTTCACACGCTGACACCCAGTTGACCAAATCCAAGTTAATGACCCTGGACAACTGTTCGACCTACAAAGTCCAAATTAATGGCCCTGGATGATCAGTTTTATGAAGTACTCTGTCGTTTTGTTTCAAAAAACAGTTCAAATTAATGAACTTTTCAACGTTTCAAACATTTTCACATTTTATCTTTCAAACATCATACCAGTTCTTTGTTTGCAATCACAGCTTACCCAACCCTCATCAGACACTGACATGATCTGCACACGGGCTTTGATCTTCCAATCCCCAGTATTAGTTGTCGAAAATAAAATGAGAAAAGAAAATCTTTTTGGGTTTAAAGCTGTACAAACTGAAATATATACACACAATATTTTTTCGAGCGTGTTAGGGGATCATATCAGCTGCCGACAGAACACAAGCACCGTTAAGCTTATTTCATTTTATGCATTAAGCAATTCGCGTTGATTGTCAGTATATTGATCCATTTTAAATTCTCGCAAAACTTTCAATCTGTTCGGGATACGTGATTAGTGTTTTAGAGACTTAAACGTTAACGTGTGTTCCCACCTCAGTATATACTCCCGTATCCCGATCCCAGTATTCAGTCTTACAGGTGAATATACCACGGCTGATATCTGTTGGGGGTAGATGCGAAACCGTGAGAGCTCAGGTCAGAACTTCCGTTCAGCAGAGAGATGACGGTTCGACTTTACGGTGGGTCCCCTTTAGAGGATCTTTTGCATTTCAACAGCAGCGACTATCAATTTTATTGTTTCATCAGCATGCTGAATGTGAAGCTTATGTTTCAAAGCTTTTTGCGTAAAGTATTATCCGGGGACTAGGTCAGTATTTCTATACAGCAGAAGTCCCGGGATAGTACCCCAGATATCACCGAGCATAAAGACCTAGTATCTCAGAATACGGGACCTTTCAAACAGGATTTCAGGGGTTACCTATATATCCTGGAGGTGTTTCCCACGAAAACGCAAGTTAAATTTAGTTTATATCCCAAACTGATCTACTAATTCTGTAAGAACCTACCGGCACATCTTTAGCGAGACTGCTTAATTGCATATTTACATTACATATCTTTAGCGTACTGTGCCCGTCTAGCTGATGTACTATCATTTCCCCTATATTACACGGCTCTTTTTGACATTTTTTAATGTTTTTGGATTTTTATGGTTTTATCATGTTTTTGTATTTTTCTGCGAATATCTCCCCCTAAAACTAAAATATATTTTTGTGTTTTTGTTTTTAACGAAAAGTAGGAAATACAACTATACAAACAAAAGTTGACAACCAGATACGGTTCAAGTCAGATCGCCGCCCAGCTCGGCTTCACACTCGATTACCCTCCCAGATTGCAGATTTTTCATCCCGTTTAACCTTAAAAGATAATAAAATCTCTTTTTATCAAACGGTTTCGTGTAAAAATCAGCTTTCTGATCATCGGTGCCCACATGTTCAATCCGTATTAATTTCTTTTCGTGACAATCTCGAATAAAATGGTGACGGATTTCAATGTGTTTTGTTTTCGAATGGTGAACCGGATTTTTTGTAACATTTATGGCCGCTTCATTGTCCACAAATATCGGCGTATCCAAGAATTGCAGACCGAAGTCGCGCATCTGCTGTTGGATCCAGAGGATCTGCGAGCAACAGCTAGAGGCTGAGACGTACTCAGCCTCACATCTGGAGAGCGCAACTGCAGTTTGCTTCTTGCACTGCTAGGTAACGAGCCGAGTTCCGAAGAACTGGCACCCAGCAGTGGTGGACTTTGCGTTCTGTTTACAGCTACCAAAATCTGAATCAGCGAAACCGGATAAGGTAAAATCACCCGAACGAGGGTACCACAAGCCGATGCTTAGGCAACCCTTCAAATACCGTAAGATGCGTTTGACGATCGTCAGGTGTGATTGCTTCGGATTCGACTGATATCGTGCACACAGACATGTCGGGTACATGATGTCGGGACGGGAAGCTGTGAGATACATTAAAGACCCAATGATCGATCGGTATAACGTTTCATCCA
The DNA here is from genome assembly GCF_002127325.2 of Helianthus annuus. NCBI lineage: Eukaryota > Viridiplantae > Streptophyta > Magnoliopsida > Asterales > Asteraceae > Helianthus > Helianthus annuus. The sequence continues at coordinate 164,189,543 of NC_035449.2, read as the reverse complement.
TCTTTACTCCCTGTTCATCCGGACAAATACCATGGTTCTGTGCGAGGGGGGTTGATGCAGGACTGCAATATGTCATATCAAACTTGTCTAGCACGTCCTTTACATACTTTGACTGGTGAATGAAGATTCCGTCGGGCATTTGTTCTACCTGCAGCCCGAGGAAGAACTTCATCTCCCCCATAGAACTCATTTCGAACTTCTTCTTCATTACTCTCTCATACTCTTTACACAAATCGTCGTTGGTGGAACCAAAAATTATATCATCAACATAGATCTGCACGATCAGCAAGTGGCCTGCTTCTTCTTTTATGAACAAGGTGTTGTCTACTGTTCCTCTTGTGAACCCGTTGTCCAGCAAGTAGGTCGAGAGAGTCTCGTACCAGGCTCTCGGGGCCTGGTGTAGACCGTATAACGCTTTATCCAATAAGTACACCTTGTCTTTGTTTAGTGGATCTGCAAACCCCGATGGTTGCCCCACGTAAACTTCTTCTCGAATCTTGCCATACAGGAATGCGGATTTAACGTCGAGTTGATAGACTTTGAAATCTTTCCAAGATGCAAAGGCTAAAAAGATGCGAATTGCTTCAAGTCTTGCAACCGGCGCATAAACCTCATCATAGTCTATACCCTCATGCTGACTGAAGCCTTGAACCACTAAACGTGCTTTGTTCCTCACCACGACTCCTCTATCATCTCTTTTACATTTGAACACCCATTTCATCTTTATCAACTTCTGATTCTTTGGTAGATCAACAAGTCTCCAGACGCCCAATTTCTCAAACTGTTGCAGTTCCTCCTGCATAGCATTCACCCAACTATCCTCGGTCAATGCTTCTTTGTAAGTCCTGGGCTTAATCTGCGAAATAAAACATTTGAGTGAGACTTCTTTCTGCATATCAGCAATATCTGAATAAAAACATGTAAAAGCTTGATCTATCTGATGTCTTGTCTTGACACCACTCTGTAGATCGCCGATAATTTGTTCTGAAGGATGGTAAGACAGTGTCCGTGGCATCACAGTATCAGGCACCACAACTTCCGATTCCAGATTTGAAATGTCAAGATCAACGATTTGATCAACAGCCTCCTCTGCTGTATCATTTGGTTCCTCGTCAAAGGTAGGAGCGGGTTCCTCCTCTGAGTCGTCAGAAACGTCAAATGACGGAGCTGGTTCCTCTGGTTCCTCTGGCGGTATATGAACGGTTCCACTTGGTCTAGCTTCATCATCGTGAGTACCCACAGTGGGCGTAGGAACATCTAGCGGTCTAGATTTCGGCTCTTGCAACTGACTTTGCTGATACAAGTACATGAGAGCAAGTTCCTCCTCACTCGGCTCGGACTGCAAATGAAACGATTCCCAGAATTTGTCATAGTCGAATAGGAATCTTTGTCCGGGAAGTTGTTGCGACGGCGTATGCTTCTGACAATCCACATGATGGACCTGAATCACTTTCCCCAGACACGGTACAAACACCCTTTTTAACGGGCTGGCGTAACCTACGAAAAATCCTTCATTCGCTTTCGCTCTGAATTTACCATCAACATCTATGAAAGTACACGGAGAGCCAAAAGGTTCTAAGAACTCAAGATTTGGCTTATAGCGATGCAGCAGCTCGATACAAGTCTTTTTATATTTCTTCACTGTCAGAACTCTATTCAATGTATAGCAAGCCGCTGACACTGCTTCACTCCAGAAGAAAATCGGAAGTTTTGAATCAGCCAACATAGTACGTGCGGTCTCGATCAGGGTTCTATTCTTTCGTTCAGCCACGCCGTTCTGTTGTGGTGTATACGGCGCACTGAATTCATGTAGTATCCCCTTGTCGTTGCAGAACTCGTACATTTTGTTATTCTTGAACTGCGTTCCGTTATCACTCCGAATTCTTCTGATCGGCAGCTTGTACACCATTTCCATCTTTTTGAATAAAACCATTAAAGCATCGAATGTTTCGTCCTTCTTCTCCAAACAAACAACCCATGAAAACCTTGTATAATCATCCGTAACCACCAGACAGTAAGAATCTCCACTGATGCTTTTGACGTTGACCGGCCCGAAGAGATCCATATGCAATCTCTCGAGAGGTAACCGGATGGTGTTGAGCATCTTTAGCGGATGAGACTTCCGTACCTGTTTACCTTTCTTACACACAACACAATCGTCAGGTAAATGAAAATTCTTAACATTTACACCTTCTACCAAATCGTTGTGCACAAGAAAATTCATTTTACGAACATGTATATGACCCATTTTTTTGTGCCACATAATTGACTCTTTCTCAATTGCTTTAGACTTTGTCACAAAACATTGTTTTTGAGGACTTGTTGGTGTTGCAGTGCTCATGTCTAAAATGTAAAGATCATTAACCCTAGGAGCACGCGATAGCACCAACTCATCAGGGACTTTAAACCCTGGCTTTAAAACCAAACACTCTGTTTTTGTAAAATGTACGCTAAAGTCTTTGTCGCAAATTTGTGAAATACATAACAAATTGTTCGTCAATTCAACAATATAATTCACTTTGTTAAAAGATATGATGCCGTTTGTGAGCTTTCCCTGACCAACAATCCTGCCACCTTGGTTACCAGCAAATCCAACGTAGCTTCCATTAATTGCTTTGACATCATATAATAGTGCTAAGGATCCCGTCATATGTCGTGACGCTCCGCTGTCCATTATCCACCTGGATAGCACAGACTTGGGCAGCTCCTGCAATCAACACACAAACACATCAATTAAACAATGATGCCCATGACTTTTTAACTTCCGACACTGAACCAAAAATTACATTGCATTTCTCGGTTGTTTTTGGAAAGTTAAATGTGACATTTGACTCAATTTCCTTTTTATCTTGTTTCACTTTGTTATGAAGTTTGGGAAATTCCGACAAAAACCGATCGATTTCAGACTCAAACACCGCAACATCATCTTTCACAAATTGTGACTCATTTTTCAACACACTTTCCATCTTTTTGATCTCACCGGTTGATTTAGATTTCGCGACCCATGACTGATTTTCAAAAGTTTTTGCTTTAGGGTAAAATTTCGAAGTCTTGGGAGACTTAGAAGACTCGCCAATCTCGAAAGTCAATTTTGGCTTATCTTCCGACTTCAACTTTTCACCCCGTTTAAGAATTCGGATCGGCGAAACCAACACTTGTTTATCTTTTGCAACAACCGGTGATTTTGGTCGAGGTTTTTGAATAATTTGTTTTGAAACATTTTTATTTTCAACCTTAGGTTTTTCAACCTTCGGTTTCTCAACCATTTGTTTATTAACAGCTTTTACCACAACCGGTTTTTCAATCACTTTCTTACACTGCTTCGCCATGTGGCCGACTTCATTGCAGCGATAACACACACGCTTATCATATTCTACAAAAGTGGTTGTGACAGTTTCCACTTTTAGCTTTTGCGCTGCATTAAAGTCGTCCACAGCCTTTTGACTAAAGATATAATCTTTTTCAACATCAGTGCTAGGACCAGCGACAAACACATTATCAATCCTATCTTTCGGTTTGACTACCTGCTTAGCCATTTTCTTCTCAAAACCAATACCTTTATTCTTTAACTGATTTTTCTTGTTTTGGCTTTTACCCACCCCATCTATCTTTTCTGAACTAGTGGGACGTGAAGAACCAACTGATTTTTTCAGTTTCGAAAAGAAATAATTTTTCTTGATTTCATTAACACTCAGTTCAACCAACTTAAAAACTTTCTCAACATTCTCGAATTTGACGTTCTGAAGCGGAAACTCGGTGTTGGAGTAAAGTTTGTCAGACCCAATCATAGTGTAAGCCACCATAATCGAATCATCATCCGCACTTTTATCCGTTTTTGACAAATAACGATCTAAAAAGTTTCCGTCCTCCTCAGAATCACTACCGAACTCCACTGATTTTGCCTTCTCTGATTTCTCACTCTCATCGTCCAACACCTGATCAATAACATTTTTGATAACCTGGGATTCGTTATCAGTGTCAGACGCAGTGAAAGTGATATCAATATTATCAGGCAAATCACTTCCAATAGTTTTCAATTTAAGCTTTAATGCAGCTTCCACCCCATCTGGATATTTCTGTGTATAATGATTCCACATTGGGGGTGGAACACTGTTGAAGGCAGGTGAAGAATGTGGCTGTTGTGGCACTATTTGCTCTGACACATACGATGACGCCACATAACTCATCAATTTCTGATCAATTCTATCATTTTCAATTTTAGTCAACTCAAGCTCTTTACTCAAAGATGCGATCGTATCTAAATGAAAATTGACTTCTCTCTGTTTATCAAATAAAGTTGATTGTGCCAGCTTGGTTGCTTTATCGTTTTCAAGACTCTCTTTTTGGATCATTTTTATTGACCTAGACAATGTGTCGTATGCCTCTTTTACTTGCTCTAAGTCAAACTTCACCAAATCTGCATGTTGTTTCAATTCCTGATACTTGGTGTCTTTTTCAAGACACCCCGTGCATGGTTGTGAACAACTTAGACACGGTGTATCGGGGATTGAAACTTTTTCAACTTTACTCTCATCCTCACAAACAATTTTACCAACAAGATCTGACTCCGACTCAGACCACTTGACCACGTTGACCTCTATGACTCCAGTTTCCTCTCCTAGACCTGACACTTTATCAACTGACTCCTGGATGTCTGAATCTACCTCTTTTAACTTGCTCATCAGCGCTTTATCTGCAATCTCCTTTAGAGCTTCTTTAGTCATCTATTTGGAAACGTCGATCACCTCCTCGACTGCTTCTTTCTCTGCTTCAAATCTCGGACATGTTCTAGTTCTTGGCTCTTCAAAATAATATGCAAAAGAATCAAAGACGTTAGGAGGCAAAATAGATTTCATTGTATAAACAAATTCCTCCTGCCGTGATTGAAAGTTGAGAACTTCAGTCACTGATTCCTCAGCTTTTGCAGAACTATCTGTAGAAACCTCTTTAACAACCTCCGGAACCACCTGATCAGCAACTTCCATAACCTCTTCGATCACAATTTTAGTAACAGAATCAACTATCTTAGTAACTACTTCCTCAACCACCTCAGAATCAGACTCAACAACACTGTTAGAAACTACTTCACCGACATTCTCAGTAACTACCTCATCGACAACCTTCAACTCTGCAACTGTCTCAGTAATTTCAACTACCTCAGCCATCATTGCTCGATCATCCTTTCCTGGAACATACTTGTCCCAACTAAACCCAGACGCAACTTTTTCATCATCTTGATTTACGATAAGTGCCTTCTCTGGTTTGTTCTCAATCTGAGGTCTCTGAACAGCAGATTGTTGATTTGGTCGATGATATATAGCTTGTCTGTAATAATCGTTTGTAAACGGATTCTGATGATTCTGCACTTCACGATTCGGACACTCACGCTTGAAATGACCTCGTTCTTTGCACTTAAAACAGGTAACCTTTGTCTTATCGAACCCCAATTTCTGATCAGGACATGACAGACTGCTTCTACCCGTGATCTCCATAAAGCGTTGAGCTCTTCTAACCAGACTCGCCAGACACCACTTTATATCTATCAGTTCCAGTTCTTCCGGATCGATCTGATCGTAATCCTCTTTAGTCATATCGGGATTACCGATCCTACCAGCGACCAAACCTTCATAAGCTTCCAAAACTGATGCCAGTAACGCGATGTGCTGCTTGGCTGCATTCTCGGTGATTTCATTCCCATTTTTGATGTTAACCGCAATGTTACACTGCACACCGGACACAAACGTCTGTTGATTTGACCCTGTAGAACTTTGAGGAGAATTCTGCTCTGAAACTTTGACATTTGGTTCGTAGTTGGCAAATGGAGTTGACTGACTCGACTGATAGGCATTTTGAGCAGTAGATGAAGTGTTGTCTGCACTAAACCAGGTTTGAATCTTCGGACTATGAACATTAGTAGCTACCGGACTATTCTTGTAATACAAAGACACATCCTGTGGCATATTCGCTGAATTCATCTTCTTGATTTTTACCAACTCCAACTCATGAGCTTCAATTTTCTCTATAAACACGCTCAAACTATAGTTCACGAAATCTGAACTATTTTTCAACATCATCAAGTACGTTCCCCATTCCTCATAGGGAAGTACATCACATAACTTGTCTATCCACTCCTCATTCGTCTTCTCGATGTTCAACCTTCTCATCTCTACCACCAGATGACAATACCTCTCGATAAGCTGTTTTGTCGATTCACCTTTAATTCCCGTGAATATATCAAATTATTTCTTTATCAGTGCCTTTTTACTCTTAATCATCGACGCACTGCCTTTGAATTTCTGTTCCAAAGCTTGCCATATCGACTGTGCACTATCATCCTGCTGTAGCAGAACTAGAATATCCTCTTTTATCGCTTGCTGCAGGATGCTAACCATCTTCTTTTCTGCTTTGAACTCGACCTGTTCCGCATCTGTAAGACTGGCAATGGTCTTCAACATATTCAACCCGTCTACCGGAGGAACATACTTTCTTTCGATTTTTATCCAGCACTCTAGATGGTTGGCCTGTACCCAGTTTTTGAATCTCCCGGACCATCCTGAATATTCATCCAAACTCATCAATTTAGGAGGTTTCTGCATCGTTCCAAGCTCGTTTTCCAGATTTACATTCTGAATGATGCTAGCAGGACTCTGAGTAACTCCACCACTACCCGCAAACATGTTGTAAAAATCTTGGCTTTCCATTTTCAGTCGTAACGAAGAAATTTTTCAAACAGTCTGAATAAGCGAACCACACTAGCTGAATAAGCGAACCACAGTGATCTTGGAGCGAACCACAACTGTAACAATGAGCGAACCCACCACTGAACTGTGAGCGAACCAGAAAGTGCACAAAGAGCGGACCAGAATGTTGCACTTGGAGCGGACCAGGCAATTTACTTTTGAGCGAACCAGGAAATGTACACTGGAGCGGACCAGAATTTGTCGTTCAAGCGGACCAGATGAGCGAACCAGCAACGAAAATAGACATTTCGAGCGGACCAGAACTAAAATCAGGAGCGAACCAGCTTAAACTGTACGTTGGAGCGGTCCAGAAAAGCGAACCAAGAACATGACGTAAGCGCGAACCTATTTCACGAGGGTTTTTATGTCACTTTTAGGCCGTATTTTGATCCGAATCTTTCAAGGGTTTGTTATTAGTGTATTTCACACCTGTTGTCCAAATTTCAGTCCATTTCCACCGTTCAAACATTCCAAATCTACAAAAGTCCGTGTAAAAAGCTTCGTATCTAGCAAACTAACTCGCAACTGGCTCTGATACCAATTGTAGGATCAGTTTTGACCTCTCGAGTGAGTCAATCAGAGTTAGTGCTTACTGAAAATGTGGCGGAAACACATTTTCAGCATGATACAAAGAAAAACCGTAAAAGAATGGAGTAGAAACAGAGGGTTCACACTTAAAATACTTTTTCTTCACTTGATAACGCTTGCCGTACGGACAGCAGTTCGACGTGGAGTTCCAGACAACGTTACAAATGAAGACTACACAGGGGTATTTATAGACTGGCCGGTCCGCTCATGTGACATGTCCACAAGAGCGGTCCAGACAACAAAGCTGGTTCGCTTTTGTGGACATATGCCACAAAAGCGGACCTACAACATAAACTTCATAAATTTACACTTTAACCCCCTGGACTTATACAAAATGACCTATCTGGACCCTATACATTAAACTAGCATTACAAAGACGCAGGCTTTAGACATTGTGCATCAACAATAGAAATTGATGACCTTATGATATTACCGATAGATAATCAATCGGTCCTGATATGGTTGAACTCGAATGATATGTGTAAGTTCTAGGGTTTAACCCGATTAATTGTTTTGTGATAAATTGGTGTTCATGTTTTGATCATGTTAGGGTTTATGAGATTTGATTTAAAAATGCTTGTTTGATCGATTGTATGTTAATCGAATAGTTGGAAATTCTGTTGATTGATAATTGTAAAATTGGAAACCATTGAATGCCTTGTAACCGATTGCTTGATTTTTTGGAATGATTAAACTGATCGCACAAGGATCCGCTCGGTCGCACAAGATCAGATCATATACGATCTGATCTGATCGCACAAGCCGGACGCACAAGACCAATCGCACATTATGGGTACTAGTAAGCACATAGTACCAGCTAGTTATGAATGATCGCACAACATCTTGTGGATCACACAAGCAGGTGCCGATCGCACAAGATGTTGGGCCACACACATATGTTAAACTTTGATACGCTATTGGGCCGAACAAGCGCAAATCACCATCGCACAACCCATCCGGATCGTACAAGGTTACCCGGATCGCACAAGTCACTTTCATGTTATTTTATTGGGCCGAACAGGCTGTTGGACTGCTTAACTAATTGGGTCGGGTTTATTCGGATCGCACAACATGTTGTGGATCGCACAACATGTTGGGCCGGATACTATTGGGCTTATGTTAATCGCACAAGTCGGATATGTTATGCACTTGTTTGTTATGTGTTTGCCATGATCTATACGTACTCGTAACGTGTTAACTCGTGTGAAACCTATGTGCTATGCTTGAGTCAAAACCTGACTTGTATGGTAACCCTGTTAGGACGTGGTTGACCACCATTAGTTCAAGAAACCTTTTGTATATCTGCCGAGCAAACCAAGGTGAGTTCACACAGCCAAGGCATGGGATTCCCGGGGAGGGATTTGGGTTGGAAGAATTGAATTGGATAATTACTCGTACTTACGCTATTGCTAGACTATATACCATCGTCCTCAGGTTAGTCAGGACACTTACGTAAAACCTACGTAAAGTAGTATCCACCACTGTCTCCCGGGTCAGGAGGACACTTACGTAAAACCTACGTAAACTCATACCTACTACTGTCTTTCGGGTCGGAAGGACACTTACGTAAAACCTACGTAAACCCCACGCGTACCACTGTCCTCGGGGAAGGGCACTCACGTAAAACCTACGTGACCTTGTACGTATTCCTGTTCTCGGATTAAGAAGAACACACATGGTTACAATAGTCTAGTAAGGATAAACATGGGAAGCCCCCATTAGTAACAAATATAACCATGGGAAACCCCCACTATTAGTACATACATACATGGGAAGCCCCCATTAATGAACTTACGAATTACCATTACGTACTTACTTTCTGTGAACTCGCTCAACTAGTTGTTGACTCTCTGCTGCATGCCTTGCAGGACCTTAGGTACATATGGAGCTTGCACAGGGAGGAGCAGGTCGTTGTGGGACATGGATCGTGGATGCCATGTTAACATTTAAACATTGAACTTATGATTCACTTTGGATTTACATACTTATGCTTCCGCTACTCAAATTACGTTTTGTTAAACACCAATTATATTGTGATGGGTTGTTTTGATTACTTTTAATATTTAAATGCTATGTTCAATATGATTGGTGGCTTGATCCTGGTCAGTCACGCTCCCAAGCAGTGATACTCCGCAGGTGGATTTTGGGGGTGTGACAGATTGGTATCAGAGCCATTGGTTATAGAGAACTAGGTTTTAATATGGGTAAACGTTTTATTAAAACCAGACTATAACCAGTACAGTGCTCTCAACGATCCACAACGACGCTTCGCTCCACGTGCAAGACTCAACATCCTAGGTAATAAGGTTTATGTTTATTGCCTACATGCTAGAACTATATAGAACTTTGCTCGTAGTACGCTTAGATACACATGACCCTATTACATGAGAATACCTATGTGCTTACACTCTTCTGTCATCGCACTACTCGCGAACCATTCTCACTTATGCTACTTTTACTATGAAGATCATGTCTGGACGTGTGAACATGACTCAAGCCCAGTTGACGGCTCTTATCAATGAACAAGTAGCTGCGGCACTTGCAGCTGCACAAGCAGGTAGTATATCCTGCGGATGTGATTCACTCTAGGATCTTTAGGTCCTACATTAACCCTTGTGTTTAACTTTTCCCTATTCGTACACAATAGGTCAACACGCCCCACAACCTGTTTGCACATTCAAGAACTTCATGGACTGTCGTCCAAGCACATTCAGTGGCACAGAGGGAGCAGTGGGACTACTCCATTGGTTCGAAAAGCTCGAGTCGGTATTTGAAATGTGTGAATGCCCTAAGGATCGCAGGGTGAAGCATGCCACTGGCATGCTGGAAGGAATTGCGCTAACTTGGTGGAACGCGCAAGTTCAGATTTTAGGGTTGGCAGCTGCTAACGCCACCCCTTGGAATGATTTCAAGGAACTGATCAAAAGGGAATACTGCACACGGGAAGACATCCACAAGTTGGAAGATGAGTTTTACCATCTGAAAATGACTGGGTCAGAAATTGAAGCTTATACTAAAAGGTCAAACGAGCTGACCGTGCTGTGTCCAACTATGGTGGACCCTCCAATTAAGCGTATTGAGTTGTATCTCAAGGGGTTAGCGCCAGAGATTCAGAGCCATGTGACATCGGCTAATCTTGACAATATCCAGGCTGTTCAACGCCTCGCTCATCGCCTCACAGATCAGGCAGTGGAACAGAACAAGCTGCCCAAACGCATCAGTGCTACCACTCCAGCCGCTACTCCTACTACCCCCAGTGACAACAAAAGAAAGTGGGATGGGGATTCTAGCAAAGGTTCAGCAACAGTTCAGCCTCAAGCTCAGCAACAGAAGACTGACCACTACCAGAGTCCTAGTCAGCAGTCTTCTGGTAGTCGTGGACAGAGAAGATATCAAGGATTTCACCCCAAGTGTCACAACTGCAACAGACACCACAGCGGCCAGTGCAACAAGGGTCGTTGCCAAAGGTGTCTCAAGATGGGTCACGAGGCCAAAGACTGTAGGAGTCCACGGCCTATGAATCAGAACCAGCAACTGCAACAACCAGCTCCACAAAACCCACAGCAGCAGCGGGGCAACAGGGGATGTTTTCAGTGTGGGGCTGAAGGACATTTCAAACGCGATTGCCCTCAATTGAACCAGAACCAGAATCGCAACAACAACAATCACCAGGGCAATGGTAACAACAACGGGGGAAACAACAACAATGGCAACGAAGCAAGGGGACGTGCTTTCGTACTGGGTCGAGGTGACGCAATGAACGATCCCAATGTGGTTATGGGTAAGTTTCTCCTCGACGATATTTATGTTACTGTTTTGTTTGATTCGGGTGCGGATACTAGTTATGTGTCATTGAAAGTCAGTAAATTGTTAAAACGTGCACCAACACTCTTAACCACCAAACATGTAGTAGAATTAGCTAATGGTAAGAGTCTAGAAGCCACGCATGTAGTCAAGGGTTGTAATATTGTCTTAGCCGGTCAGACTATCTTGATTGACCTCATTCCCATAGTCTTGGGAAGCTTCGATATCGTGATTGGGGTGGATTGGTTATCCCAACATCAGGCAGAAATCTTATGCAGCGAGAAGATCATTCGTATTCCCCGTTCTGGTCAAGAACCTCTCGAAGTTCAAGGCGACAAGAGTGGTGCTGTGGTTGGCATCATCTCTTTCTTGAAGGCTCAGAAATGTTTGCGCAAGGGTCACACCGCTATTTTGGCACTCGTTACTGACGCATCAACGAAGGAAAAGAAACTGGAAGACATTCCAGTTGTACGCGACTTCCCTCAGGTGTTTCCTGAAGACTTACCCGGCCTACCGCCTCATCGTCAGGTCGAATTCCAAATCAAGCTCGCTCCAGGGGAAGCACCCATAGCTCGAGCATCGTATCGTTTAGCTCCAACTGAACTGGAAGAACTGTCAAAGCAGCTACAAGAGCTCTTGGAAAAGGGCTTCATTCGTCCAAGCTCTTCGCCTTGGGGAGCTCCAGTGTTATTCGTGAAAAAGAAGGACGGTACCTTTAGGATGTGCATAGATTACCGGGAACTTAACAAGGTAACGGTGAAGAACCGTTATCCTCTTCCGCGTATAGACGACTTATTCGACCAGTTGCAAGGGTCGAGTTACTACTCCAAGATAGACTTGAGGTCAGGGCATCATCAGCTGAGAGTCCGGGATGAGGACGTCTCCAAAACCGCATTCAGAACTCGCTACGGTCACTATGAGTTTCTTGTCATGCCATTTGGGTTAACGAACGTGCCTGCCGTATTTATGGATCTAATGAACAGGGTATGCAAGCCCTACTTAGACAAGTTTGTGATAGTTTTTATCGACGACATTCTGATCTACTCCAAGTGTCAGGAGGAACACGAGCAGCACTTACGACTTATTTTGGAACTCCTTCGAAAGGAAAAGCTGTACGCCAAGTTTTCAAAATGTGACTTCTGGCTTCGTGAAGTCCACTTTCTAGGCCACGTAGTAAACAAGGATGGGATCCCTGTTGATCCATCCAAAGTAGATTCGATCAGGAACTGGCCTGCACCACGTACGCCAACTGAAATCTGCCAATTCTTGGGTTTGGCGGGATACTACAGACGGTTTATCAAGGACTTTTCAAAGATCGCACAGCCGCTTACACTACTGACATAGAAGGGTGTCACCTACCGTTGGGGCAATGCTCAAGAAACTGCTTTTCAGCACTTAAAGGATAGACTTTGCAGTGCACCTATCCTCTCATTGCCAGAGGGCACGGACGATTTTGTGGTTTATTATGACGCATCGATACAGGGTCTTGGGTGTGTATTGATGCAACGGGATAAAGTTATTGCCTACGCTTCTCGTCAACTCAAATTTCATGAACGGAACTACACGACGCACGATTTAGAGCTGGGAGCCGTTGTTTTCGCGCTCAAGATATGGCGACACTACCTGTACGGTACCAAGTGCACTATTTACACCGATCACAGGAGTCTCGAGCATATCTTCAGACAGAAGGAATTGAACATGCGTCAACACCGATGGGTGGAACTACTTAACGATTACGAATGCGCCATCAAGTACCATCCAGGCAAAGCCAATGTTGTGGCTGACGCCCTCAGTCGGAAAGACACTCTACCTAGACGCGTGCGAGCATTACAGCTCACCATTCAGTCTAGTCTTCCTGCACAGATACGAGATGCTCAGGTAGAAGCATTGAAACCAGAAAATGTCAGGGCTGAAGCCCTACGTGGCTCAAGGCAACGATTAGAACAGAAGGAAGACGGCGCCAACTATATAACGGGGCGTATTTGGGTCCCACTTTATGGAGACATACGCGAGCTAGTAATGGATGAAGCTCACAAATCTCGCTACTCGGTACATCCAGGGTCGGATAAAATGTACCACGACATTAGAACTACGTATTGGTGGCCTAGCATGAAGGCCCACATCGCTACCTATGTCAGCAAGTGCTTGACCTGTGCAAGAGTCAAGGCAGAGTATCAGAAACCAGCAGGCTTACTTCAACAACCAAAGATCCCACAGTGGAAGTGGGAGGAAATTTCCATGGATTTCGTTACTAGTATACCTTGATCCCAGCGTGGAAACGATACAATTTGGGTGATCGTGGATCGACTCACCAAGTCTGCTCATTTCTTGGCTATCAAGGAAACTGATAGGTTCTCCACACTAGCAGACATATACTTGAAGGAAGTAGTCTCAAGGCACGGGGTGCCCACCTCTATCATTTCGGATCGCGATGCACGATTCACATCAGAACTATGGCAAGCAATGCACAAGGCTTTTGGCTCTCGGTTAGATATGAGCACAGCTTATCATCCTCAGACAGATGGGCAGTCTGAGCGCACGATTCAAACTCTAGAGGACATGCTTCGGGCATGTGTAATTGATTTCGGCAACATCTGGGAAAAGCATCTCCCTTTAGTGGAGTTTTCATACAATAACAGTTATCACACCAGCATACAAGCCGCTCCATTCGAGGCATTGTACGGACGTAAATGCCGGTCACCTCTCTGTTGGGCAGAGGTGGGAGATAGTCAGATCACGGGTCCAGAACTTATAGTGGACACCACGGAAAAGATTGCACAAATACGACAACGTATGGCGGCAGCTCGCGACCGTCAGAAAAGCTACGCAGATAAGCGTAGGAAGCCATTAAAATTTCAGGTCGGGGACCGGGTTTTACTCAAAGTCTCACCCTGGAAGGGTGTGGTTCGTTTTGGCAAACGAGGCAAACTTAATCCGCGGTATGTCGGACCGTTCGAAATCACAGAAAGAATAGGCAAAGTGGCCTACAGACTAAAGTTACCAGCTGAACTCGGTGCAGTTCACAATGTCTTTCACGTGTCGAATCTGAAGAAGTGCCTGTCAGATGAGACCCTCATAATTCTTTTGAAAGAGCTCACTATCGACGAACAGTTGCACTTCGTCGAGGAACCAGTTGAAATCACGGATTGGGATGTTGAGATCCTTAAAAACAAGAGAATCCTTCTTGTTCGAGTTCGTTGGAACTCCCGTCGTGGCCCAGAGTTCACCTGGGAACGCGAAGATCAGATGAAAGAAAAGTACCCCCAATTGTTCGCGAACAGTACAACCACAACTGAGGCTGAAGCTACCTCGGAATTTCGGGACGAAATTCCAGATCAATGGGGGGAGGATGTGACACCCCAGGAAAACCAGTAAACGATACAACTTATCTAGCTTCCACAGTGAGTACGTACCAAATTTCGGGATGAAATTTCTTTTAAGTTGGGGATAATGTGACAACTCGTATTTCGAACCTATCTATGTGTAACATTCGTAAACATGATACGACCATACGAACTTGAATGATTAATTGAGTGTTGTGATTGTATGCTTTGTGTATTAAATGTTTGTGTTAATCGAGCCCAAACCGCACAACTCCCACACGATCGCACAAGCCCATTCGGGCCTTATTCTTTGCACACGGATCAACGGGCAGCCCAAGAGAGGGTTCGGCCCACTCCTCTCCTACGCAAACAAGCACCCATGTTGTGGGGTTGCTTCTCATTTGTTAAAAAAACACACAAGTTACACCAAACCCTAAACTTCCCCTCTTTCTCTCTCGTTTTGCTTGTGAACCCGACGGCCATCACCTCCCATCTCTTGAAGATATTCCCTTGTTCGGATCACCTATCTCTACTTTCATTCGGTTAGTGTTTTATTACTAGTTGATTTACGTTATGTGATTACACATGTCCTAGATGATACATGATTGTTGATGATGTAAACTGCTAATATTGATGTCTTGAAAATCGGCTCTCATGAATGTCAACTATGATTAATATAGAAATTGATGACCTTATGATATTACCGAATAGATAATCAATCGGTCGTGATATGGTTGAACTCGAATGATATGTGTAAGTTCTAGGGTTTAATCCGATTAATTGTTTTGTGATAAATTGGTGTTCATGTTTTGATCATGTTAGGGTTTATGAGATTTGATTTAAAAATGTTTGTTTGATCGATTGTATGTTAATCGAATAGTTGGAAATTCTGTTGATTGATAATTGTAAAATTGGAAACCATTGAATGTCTTGTAACCGATTGCTTGATTTTTTGGAATGATTAAACTGATCGCACAAGGATCCACTCGGTCACACAAGATCAGATCATATACGATCTGATCTGATCGCACAAGCCGGGCGCATAAGACCAATCGCACATTATGGGTACTAGTAAGCACATAGTACCGGCTAGTTATGCATGATCGCACAACATCTTGTGGATCACACAAGCAGGTGCCGATCGCACAAGATGTTGGGCCACACACATATGTTAAACTTTGATACGCTATTGGGCCGAACAAGCCCAAATCACCATCGCACAACCCATCCGGATCGTACAAGGTTACCCGGATCGCACAAGTCACTTTCATGTTATTTTATTGGGCCGAACAGGTTGTTGGACTGCTTAACTAATTGGGCCGGGTTTATTCGGATCGCACAACATGTTGTGGATCGCACAACATGATGGGCCGGATACTATTGGGCTTATGTTAATCGCACAAGTCGGATATGTTATGCACTTGTTTGTTATGTGTTTGCCATGATCTATACGTGCTCGTAACATGTTAACTCGTGTGAAACCTATACGCTATGCTTGAGTCAAAACCTGACTTGTATGGTAACCCTGTTAGGACGTGGTTGACCACCCTTAGTTCAAGAAACCTTTTGTGTATCTGCCGAGCAAACCAAGGTGAGTTCACACAGCCAAGGCATGTGATTCCCGGGGCGGGAATTGGGTTGGAAGAATTGAATTGGATAATTACTCGTACTTACGCTATTGCTAGACTATATACCATCGTCCACAGGTTAGTCAGGACACTTACGTAAAACCTACGTAAACTAGTATCCACCACTGTCTCCCGGGTCGGGAGGACACTTACATAAAACCTACGTAAACTCATACCTACTACTGTCTTCCGCGTCGGAAGGACACTTACGTAAAACCTACATAAACCCCACGCGTACCACTGTCCTCGGGGAAGGGCACTCACGTAAAACCTACGTGACCTTGTACGTATTCCTGTTCTCGGATTAAGAAGAACACACATGGTTACAATAGTCTAGTAAGGATAAACATGGGAAGCCCCCATTAGTAACAAATATAACCATGGGAAACCCCCACTATTAGTACATACATACATGGGAAGCCCCCATTAATGAACTTACGAATTACCATTACGTACTTACTTTCTGTGAACTCGCTCAACTAGTTGTTGACTCTCTGTTGCATGCCTTGCAGGACCTTAGGTACATATGGAGCTTGCACAGGGAGGAGCAGGTCGTTGTGGGACATGGATCGTGGATGCCATGTTAACATTTAAATATTGAACTTATGATTCACTTTGGATTTACATACTTATGCTTCCGCTACTCAAATTACGTTTTGTTAAACACCAATTATATTGTGATGGGTTGTTTTGATTACTTTTAATATTTAAATGCTATGTTCAATATGATTGGTGGCTTGATCTTGGTCAGTCACGCTCCCAAGCGGTGATACTCCGCAGGTGGATTTTGGGGGTGTGACAGATGTCTTCCAACAGCCTGTCCAACATCCTCAAGAAATCCAAGTCCAAATCTAGATTAAAGTCTGTTTTAAAGAAGGGTTCCAACAATGATGAGTCAATGTCGAAGAAAGACCTCATTAAGTTTATGGCGAAACAGATGGTTAAGGTCATCCCTGACAACGTTAGCAAAATTCAACCCCCACCAGCCTCTGATTTCCCCAACGGATCCGTTGACTCCAAGGTGGAAACACCTAATTCGACGTTTATGTTCAAGCAGTTTTGTTCTTGCAACCCACTACCCTTCGCTGGCGAAGAGGGCGCCACCAAGATCTTCAATGGTTTAATGCTATTGGGGTCACTTTCCTCCAAAATGGTTGCCCTGACCACCTACGTGCCATCAACGTAACGAGTGTTTTCCGATCAAGAGCCTTTGATTGGTGGACCTCCGAGTGTAATGCTCGTGGAAACGATGTTGTCACACCCTGGCTTTTGCGGAAGCGTGGGTTTATTTGGTGTGACTTCTTAATACCATAGCAATCAATCATAACAATACTATATGCTAAAAACAAGAGATGTTCATCCATTAATGAGGTTTAGAAATACAATACAGCATGATTTTTAAAATGTCGACTCATAAAACAAGATACAACCATAACATGATTTAAAATGTGTTCATATGACACAATAAAAGACTTGAATGAAAACATGGTTTAAGGACATGTAACCCGTCCAAGTAAGGGTTACACCTCCTGAACCTACTATCCTGGATGACATCTTTATTTAGTACGCAGCTTGACGCAAATGCAGACACTTGCCAGATCCCTTAGTTTCCTGAAATACATGTAAGTTGAAAAATCAACAAAAGTTGAGTGAGTTCATGTGTAAGTGAGTATGTATAAACCTTTGTAATGTGTTTGTATGTATGAAAATCCCTGGTATGTAGCAATTAAGGAAAAAGAGATCACCATTAGGTTGCAAAGCCAATGATATGTGTGAAGTGATGCAGGAAGACTCAAACCTAGCGGATTTGTGCGTCGGGCACTTAGTCACCACATGGTCCACTCGGCGGACTCAGGAGTGGGGCTCGCTACACCCAAATAGATCTATCACTAATGTCCCTCGGTCCTACAACGAGGATTAATGGCCTTTAGTTCTACCTACCCACTCACATGATCTAAGTAGTATAAACCCTCCTTAAGCTAATCATACCATGTAAGTATTGTCTGTAAGTATAAAACTGAAAACAGTAAAGAGAAAGGGGGGACATGAACTCACTATATTGCGTCTTCAGTATGTGTAACCCAAGTCTCTTCAGCCAACACGACTACCTACAGTGTACTAACGTCCATTAGACGAACGGGTCGTGCCTTGTCTTAGTATTTGCATCTTTGGGTTACGTTTCTGTCATTATTCCAAGTTATAGTAATTATATTTAGTTTTGGAGTAATTGTTTATGCAGTATCTCTGTATTAATATTTCTTAAGTATTTCAACTTCGTATTTTCCTTCCCAATGATGAGGTATTTATACATGTATGCTTTATAATTCCGACAAATATATTTTAAGTCCCACTTAGAAAATATATTTTAATCATTTGTCTAAACATTTTTATTCCAAAATATATATATATATATATATATATATATATATATATATATATATATATATATTTTCCCCAAAAATATTATATTTTACTCCATATATTTTCCAAAATAATACTTTATCAAAATATACGTATGAAAGTATTTTCCGAAAAAATGCATAAGTTACGTTTTAGCGTGTCGTAAAGCAACAATACTTGCGTAGCTTAATTATTTATTTTGTGAGAGCGTTGGTATTATTTTGGAGTCGTAATTTCATGATATCTATAAGTTATATTATTTTTACCCTAAAAATAATATATCTCTAGTTCACAAAATAATCAGATAATCACACAAGCGTTTTGTTATAAAATATATATTCTAAATATATATTTAACAAATTTTATTTACGAAAATCCACCTCCGGTACTTGGTATTTTTGTAATAAAAATCATGGCGAAGTTTAATTTGAAAACCAAGTTAAAAATATATTTTGTAAACTCTTGTTAGAAAGATATTTCTAAGTGTTGAAATTCTAGAAAAATTTCGCCAGAGTTTCCTCTGTAAATGGAGGTGTCCATGCTTTTAGCATATCATTTTCTTTTTGTTAAAATCAACCAAACAATTTACCAATCAACAACATACAATATTTATTCATCAAACTTGACAAAAATAAGACTAAACCATAACTCATGAACTTGAGAGTTTTGTAAAAATATGTAGTAAATTACCATCATACTTAGTGGGTCTTGTTAACTTTAAAAACATGATTAGTTTCTTGTAAACTTTATTTTTAACGAACTTGAAGTTTCACAACTTCTTGTCATAATTTACAAAAATACTTTCTTGTTAACTTTCTTGTTACACAAGTGTTTACACACTTGTTTATTTACCAAAAATGCTTCTAGTTCATAAAATATCTGGGTTTTAACAAAACTAGTATCTTCCGCTTGGTTCTTCCGAAAAACGACTTGTAGATCTTTAGATCCACAAGTTTACAACTTCATTTTACAAGAAAATTTATGTTTACTCAAGTTCAAGACATATGAATGGATGGATACATCATCTTTTAACTTTCTAACTTTTACATCCTACTAGTTCATGCTCTTAAACATGGACTAGTATGTCTAGATGATGATCCATCTTGTTTCTACTAACAAACTACATCAAATAATCACAACTATACAAGATTTACATGTTTTACACAAATAACTTCTCTTTATCCACCCTTTAACACATTATGTTCAAGACTTGTTCATGATCTTTAAAGTTTCTTAACTTTTTATCATTCTATCATCTATTAACCACCAAAAACAAGAACAAGATGAAGATTTAGAACACTTACTACTAGCACAAGGCTAGGGAAGAAACAAGCCGTAAAAGTGGTGGATAAAAGAAAACTAAAGTGGTTCTTGAACTTCCGAGAGCACCGAGTTTGTTTGTATGACCTCTTGCACCCTTGAGTATATGAGAAATAGATAGAATGAAACTTGATGGTGGAGATATGGGGGTGGTGGTGTTCGGTCGTGAGGTATGGAAGGAGGAAGAATGAGAGTTTTGTTGAAGTGTTTGAAATGAAAGAGATGGGTTACCCAAGGTGTTTATATAGAATCCATGTCCATCCTTAATCCATCATACAATATGTCCCCTAAATGTCTAACAATGGCAATTTAATAATCAAGAAAAATGGAGGTGGGTCACCCCTTGTGGTGACCGTGAAGTAGGGGGGGGGGTATGGGGTTGGGTGGTGATGGAACTTGTTACACTTCTAGTTGGTTTCCAAGGATATAGTTAGTCTATTAAGTGTGTAGTATAATATAAGGTGTGTTAGGGTGTTCGGGGACCCTAACTAGCTTAGAAAAGTAAAAACAATGTATTTGGCAATATTTTTATGTTTCGGGTAAAGTCCGGTTGTTCGGTTGGATGTTGATCCGTTAAAGTGTTAGATAAAGCTTTAAGGTATCTTTTATATTGTTTTTAGTAACACATTAAATTCCCAACACTTTGGAAAGTGTCTAGGACTATTTTGCCCAGTTTTTGCACTTTAACAACATTGTTAAATGCTGAATTTTTGTATGCAGTGCACAATTTTGTATTTAAAGTGTGTTTCAGGCACTTCCGGTCACTATAACTATCACCTAGTGACGCAGTTTTATGATACTCACTTCCCTACACTTCCTACTAGTGTAGTAATCTATTCCCGGCTCATACTGGCCTCAGAAACAATGTCTGTTTTGGTGCTGGTAATGTCAGCATGTTTACTGGGTTATCCGCTTACTGTGCTAACTGTGCTTTTGTGCATCAAGTTTGTCACTATTATTTGTGTATAATAAATGGAGTGACAGTATGAATGTGATGCATGTGTACATATGTATCAGAAATCAGAAAGCAGTTTAATCATAATTGTAATCAAGCACAGTAATTAAGCACTAATTAAATATTAATTAATTTGTACGGACACCTGGATTTGTGAGGGTTGTCATAGATGTCGCCCACGCCCTCCCTTGGGACGAGCTTAAGAAACTGATGAAGGACAATTTTTTTTCCTCTGCATGAGCTTTAGAAACTTGAGAATGAATTCTTGAATCTAAAGCAAGTGGGGAATGATAACGCTGGCCTCACAACTCACTTTAAGCAATTAAGTGCGCTTTGCCCTAGCTAGGTCGACTCCGTTAACAAGGCTATTGCGAAGTACATTCGCTGCCTAACTCCTTCGATCATGAACCTTGTTAAATCCACCTCACCCAAATCCCTCGAGGATACCTACCGCTTAGCTGCCAAACTCAACAACAATTGTGTTCTTCATGGAACCTCCGATAACGTTTCACCCAAGAATGCCTACCAAGCCACCACCGATACCACTGTTGAACCTTCACCCAACAAATCACCCACCAAAATCAACAAAGGAAAGAAGCGGAAGGCTTCAAGCCAGAATTGCACGGTTTTCACTACACCAAACCCCGCTCTTCCCAAGAAAGCCTACACTGGGCCTCATCCGCATTGTAACACCTGTTTGTATCAACACTCTACCACCACACCATGCCGCCTATGCACGAATTACAATAGGTTTGGGCACTTTCCCACCCAATGCCGAAGTGGCCCAAAGCCACAAGGCAATCAAAACCAAGCTCTCGTTGTTAACCCTGCTCCTGACCAAGCTCAACCTCCAGCCAATACCGGTCCTTAGACAATTAATGATGTCATTGTATTTTAATCCTTTTAATTTGTTGTATTTCGTTCATCAAATGTTGTACTTTGAATTTTTCATGTATTGTATTTGACAACTATTATCAATGAAATGAAACTTGTTTATTAAATACTTGTCACAATTAGTGTTATGAAGTCTCGGGCAATCTCGTTCGTCTCACTCTAATGTTTCCGTCATCGGTTGGGGTGTGACAGATTGGTATCAGAGCCATAACTATAGGGAAATTAGGAAAAATTGCCATGCTTTTGACCTAGTCTATAGTTAAGCACCATACTTGACCATACTTGATTTATGTGTTAAATTCTTGAACATCTTTTATGTACTCATATCTATTTTACTATTTCAAAACATACGCCTTTCCTAAGGCAATTTCACATGATTATGTTAAACATGAAAACACTCGTATTACACAAACAGGAAGACTTCACCAAAATAGGTGTGGAACCCACAATTTGGTGAACGATTCTCAATCCGCTTATTCGTTTTTACACAAATTCACCATCAAGTTAGGAGTGAAATCCTTACCTTGATGGAGAATTTCCATTTAAAATCTAGTGGACCCTCGTCAACGTGTCGGAATTAACTTTCTTAACCCGATGAGCACTAACCACACTTGGGTATGATGTTGCCAAGTTAGGGGTGGAACCCGCATCTTGTCAACTAGTCCCACTACTCGATTTTCAAAATCCCGCCAATTCTTGAAATTTCGATTGATTCAGAACATGTAGTAACCAGAAGGGTGAATATCGTTAACTGAAATTTTGGCGAGAGTATTCTACCTATTAGACCAAAGCATGCTTCTCAAACTCAAAAGAACTTTCGAGCACTTTGGTTTAGTCCAAGTTCCGTTTTGGAACAATCCAAGTTTTAATCAAACCTCCATTTTACTAGTGTCAATTTTATGCTTAACACGATTCAAACTTTCCTTATCTAAATTCAAATTATTTTGACAATGGTTACACACACATCATATGTCCTTTTTCATATACATATACGTTATTTACATGCATGATTTCAAAACATCATCAATAAGATTTACACTACTCGTAATCCCAAAATGGAGGCATATCATCAAGATAGGAGTGATTCCCTTACCTTGACGGTTAGCACCGATCCTTCCCTTCTTAAAACGACCTCACCGATGGGCTAGGGGTGATTCCTTACCTCGGTGATCGTTACCAAACTTTCCTTTTTTCAAAGAGACTTTATCATGCCAACCACACTATCAAGTCTTATACTTAAACCTTTTATCATTTATCGAATTTCTACTTTTGAAAAAGTCATTGTTTTATCACCCAATTTTCAAAATATCATGAAATGCTACCAAACAAACTAGTCGGTCCAACGAATCTTTTGCCCATGAAATTCGTATTCAACACATTATACTATTATACTAAAGATATTTTATTCTTAATCGGGAACCAAACCAACTTTCTCTCACATGCTTATAAAATCATATAGATGTTATAAGATCATTTTGCTAAAACTCTTTTCAAAACCACTAAGTTCATTTTGCTAAAACTCTTTTCAAGACCGCTAAGTTCATTTTGCTAAAATTCTTTTCAAAGACCAAAGTTTTCATGAAAATTTCTGAAATACAACTCCTCGTATTTTAATATGAGATACTTTAAATAAAGCAAACTCACCGTTTTCAAAAATCCTTTCAGACATCATTAATACACGATTATAAATCCAAATACATGGGCAAGAAAACTCCATAGGAGTAGACAATCTTCGATATACGTAAATCCCACTCTTTTTGAAATAAAAGTAGCATTTTCTTCTTACAAAACACATCTCTCATAACAAATGGATACTTTATATTCTCTTGACATTTACAAACTTGATTCTCCACTCCCGACTAACTCTATCTATTTTTATTCAATAAACTCAACGATTTGCTCAAACAACTACACATGCATATCATCGCACACATTTTAGTCAATATTTCATGAGAATTTCACACAGATTATCACTACACTTCGTTTTTGCACACTCAAAAATTTCTTGATCATTTTATATCCTTAAATTCGTTATGTTTCAATTTATACTATGTATGCAATTATCATCATTCATACTCATACTCATACATTCGTACCAATACATGAGCATAACCCGAGTGGCTCACTTACGTAGGTCGCATACATACTTAAACATAATCATGCTTACGTGCTAAATTTTTATACGCTAACACACGCAGGCATTCTCACTTTTTATGTTACAACATACACTGACTAATGCTCTACTAGTACAAACTATGCGGATCATGCGAGGACCAATATAATCACGGATGCACATGGGATTATAGTGGTAGGCGCATGAGAACCATAGGGTGTTCTATAGGGTATTGTAAAACGCAGAACGTAACATAACACCGAACTACGAAACGGACGTAACATGGTGGATACGCCGCTGGTACATCCTAGTTACAAGTGTTTTTACATTATTACCAAACTTTCGTAAAACGTGCCAGAGAAATTCCGTGTTTTCCCAGACCTTATTTAAACACGATTACACCAACTTAAGTAACTCACAACGCACTGCTAAACGCGCGACATCTGATTATCCATGACGAACCCTCATCCTCAATGCTTCATATCCGCATTATATCCAGTAATCATAATATAACAACCCTCCTAAAATAATTACCGACACCCCTAATATAAGTATAATATCCCTATACTCCTTAAAATACACCTCGTATACGATGTTTAATCCTAAATACCTTTATATAATTAAAATAAAATAAAAATCAAAATTCAGTCATTTCTCGCGGGCCGCGAAGACTTACTCTCTGGGCTACGCGGGACGCGAGCACCTGGACACCAGGCCTCCTCCGGAGCTGCCACGTGTCCTCACTCGTGTTAAGTCTACCCCATGACCGGGCCAAGCTATGCCCTATATACTCTAGGTCGCGGGCCGCGTAAAGGTAAGCCCAGGGCTTACGCGGGGCGCGAAAAAGCATCGACGAGGCCCTATAAATAGATTCAATCGGCCTAAATTCACAATTCGTCCCACATTCGAAATTTTCTCTAAAATTCTTAATATTTGAAGTAGTATCAGGTATAATACCCCCCTAATTAACGAAGTTATGCCCCGTTGTAAGTATTATAACCCTGGTAACGTATTAGATACGATGCCCGATTGATTTAGTGCTCCGTAACGGCTGTCGAAGTTCTGCCCGACGTAGTCATTGGAGTTCTGTCTCGGGGAGGGTATTACTAATGTAAATATTGGGTTATGATACTAATGCATGTGCATTATTTAATTTATTAGATTATAACCAGGAATCCTTCAGGAAAAGTCTAAACTAGCAATGTGAGTAATCTCCTTTTTGTAAACCTTTTTGCAAACTGTTTGACAAAACCTCAATGCTTTATATTATAATTAAACAGTGATTGAGTATTTATAATTCTACAATTATCGTCGGTACGTTGGGGTTTTGTATACAAAATTTGTTACTACAATGTGAGTAGTAACATGACCACAAGTCGGGTCAACAGTACCGTGGGTGGTAATTAAAGTAGAATGGTAAACAAATGTAATTGCTGGATTGCCCTCAATACTGTACAATGATAAAAACCTGTTTTGATTAAACTAGGATTCACTCACCAGTATTTCCCACTGACAAATGTTTTTAAAATGCGTTTCAGGTAACGAAATGTGAAAGCCAAATTAGAAGCCAGCTGGAGAGCACTAAAGGCTTGGAAAAGTGGCTAATAAGTTACCTAAAATAAAGAAGATGTTTTGTTAAATAAAATAGGGTTTATCCCTATAAACATGTTGTAACAGAAACTTGGGTTTTACCCATGTGTTTATTAATATAAAAGTGTGGTATTTTACTCTGATAAAATATTTCCTAACTACGGTCCTGAAGAAAAATTCCGCTGCCAAATAATGATAAACACCGATACCACCATCTCTGAGTAGGCCGTAGCCGCCCGCCTCCGGAGGCAGGGGTCGGGGGTTGCGACAGAAGGTGGTATCAGAGCTTAGCCACTGATTTCAGCCAAAGAGGTGTTCTGCTGACACTTAAATTAGAAATTTTGTTAGGATGTAATCTACAAAATTATATGCATGCGTGTATATTATTATTTTGTGTTATTTGACAATTTGTTAGTTTACAGTATGAGTGATCAAGGACCTTCGGACGCTTACCGTCAACTGTCCAACTCTCCTAGGGACGAAGGAACTTCTTCGCAGTCTACCCCTCGGGGTATTCGGCTGATACCAAAGATGGGATTTTCGTGTTTAAAGCACAATCTGAAGAACCATTCCCTCCCAAGAAAAGAGGATGGTTCAGCAGAGGAGCGCATGAGCGTAGAAAATGGATGAAAAAGTTGCAACAGCGGGCCTTAGCAGAGGCCAATAAGGAAATGAATGTGCAAACACAGGATATACTCAATAAGAGATTAGCTAATTTTCAAATATTAGCTACCACAGCTGCAGACCCTAATCTAGAACAACTCATAGCACCCCCTCCACCAGTTTATGACCCATGGTTTAACGACCACAGGGACTACCAGCCACTTTACCCAATAGAGGAGCCCATGCAAGATCTAGTAGAACCTTACCCAGACCTTGATCCCTATAATGATAATGACCAATATATCAGGGAAATTCTAGAGAACCCGTACCCTCAGGAAGAACCTATGCCCCAATTCCCTGAACTGATACCAGCCCCAGCCCCACCCATGAATACTGAGAACCTATAGGAACTCCGCACCTTTGGTGAAGAGATCCTAGAAGGAAGTGAGAGGATGAGACAGATAGGGGAGAGACTCGTCTGGAAATATGACGAGCGCAATATGCAATACTGGATGAACCTCTATCCGTAATAATAATAATAATAATAATAATAATAATAATAATAATAATAATAATTATAATATATAAATAAATATGTGTGTATGTTTGAAAAAAAAATGTTTTTCCAAACTAGGATAGATAACCCTATAGTTATTGATGCATACTAGTATTGTGTTTTCATTTCCAGTTATGGTTTGTAATAGATAGAGATGCATAATATAAAATAGATTAAAGGTCACAATGACGACGATTTTGGATCAATGTGTTGTTGTGTGATTATTCGCATTCAATATATTTCATGATATTAATATTTGGTAAATGTTTAAAATCCAGATGGCCGACAACGCAAATCAGGAAAACCAGAATAATGAAAACCAGATAAATAACAGTGCTATTCGACATATAGTATCCCAAGGATTTAGAGATGCTATGCCAGCTATCATTCAAAATGTTAGGGAAGTAGAAAATAATAACAGTAATAGTAATAGTGGGAGTAAGCGAAGACATACTGACCCCAGTCACAGTGTAAACAATGGACCGTTAATTCGATTGCCAATTCCAAAAAGAAGAACCATGTCTTATGGTTGTTCTTATAAAAAATTATGGTCTTGTAAACCAATAGAATTCTCTGGCAATGAAGGTGCCATTGCAGCTCTATGCTGGTTAGAAAAGACGGAAGCAGTCTTAAAAATAAGCAAGTGCGCAGAAGAAGATAAAATAATGTTTGCTTCCAATCTGTTTAAAATGCAGCTCTAGAATGGTGGAACACTATCCTCCAGACTAGGGGAAGTGATAGAACATATAGTATGGAACGGATTGAGTTTAAGAATATGGTTGAATTGAAATTCTGTCCTCCTAATGAAAAGGAGCAGATTGCTAATAAATTCTTAAACCTTAGAATGACTTGAATAGACAACAAGGGTTACATTACTACATTCTTCGAATATGCTAGAATAGTACCAACCCTAGCATCACCAGAACCAGTGTTAATCTCCCGTTACATCTAGGGATTAATTGGTGAAATTAGGCATGTAGTCAAGGCAGCTAGACCACCAACTACAGAGGAAGTTGTAGAACTAGTAAACACCTTGACTGATGAACTGGTACGTACACAAGAAGAGAACCAGAGGAGGAACCTAGCTCAAAGGCTTACCCAGGAATTTCGCTACGGTAATTCCAACCGTGGGAAAAATATAGGTTCTACCTCTGCACCTTACTATAAAGCCTGTAAGAAGAAACATTCGGGAAGATGCTCTACCTACTGTAACTACTGCAAAATACCAGGACACAAGGAGGAAGATTGCAGGAAGAAACCCAGTAACTGTGTATGCTTCAACTGTGGAGAGAAAGGACATATCAGGACGAATTGTCCGAAACTAGCTCTGGCCATGAACAACAAGACTACTAAAAATGCTAGGGCATTTGTTCTGACTACTGAAGAAGCAAAAATGATCCCGGACGTGATTGCCGGTACGTTTTTAGTTAATGATGTTTTTGCCAAAGTATTATTTGACTTTGGTGCGAACCAAAGTTTTATTAATACTTCATTTTGCAAAATTCTCAACCAACCATTAACTAAACTCCAACAAGAATGTCTAGTAGAAACTGCAAATGGATAAACCATTAAGATTTATGAAATCTTGCAAGGAGAAAGAATAGAAATTTTAAATCAAAAGTTTATTGCAAATCTTTACCCAATGAATCTGGCAGGATTTGATATTGTATTAGGAATGGATTGGTTAATAGCCAATAAAGCCAGTATTATATGTGATCAAAAGTCAATACAAGTAAATTCACCAAGGGGTGAAAAGATCACAATTAAAGGAGATAAGCCAACTAGACACACAAAATTCATCACCGTGATGAAAACTGCAAGTTGTGCAAGGAAAGGGTCAATAGTGTATATGATCTCCATAAACATTAACACTAAAGGGAAAGAATTAAAAGATATCCCTGTAGTATCTCAATTTTCAGATGTATTTCCAGAAGAATTACCAAGACTACCGCCAGACAGGGAAGTCGAATTCATAATTCATCTGCTACCAGGAATAGCACCGATTGCCAAAGCACCTTACCGTTTGGCACCTGTAGAAATGCAAGAATTAAAGAAACAGGTAGACGAACTGTTAGAGAAAGGATTCATACAGCCAAGCTCATCACCGTGGGGAGCAACAATCTTGTTCGTCAAAAAGAAAGACGGATCAATGCGTATGTGCATTGATTACCGTGAATTGAATAAGGTCAAGATTAAAAATCGGTAATCGATGATCTGTTTGACCAATTGGAAGGAGCTCGATTTTTCTCAAAGATCGACTTACGCTCCGGATATCATCAATTAAAGGTACAGGAAGAGGACGTTCCTAAGACTGCATTCAGAACAAGGTATGGCCATTAAGAATTTACTGTCATGCGATTTGGTTTAATCAATGCCCAGCCGCATTTATGGACATGATGAACCGAATATGTAAGCCATATTTGGATAAATTAATAATTGTCTTTATAGATGATATTCTGATTTACTCTAAAAGTGAAAAGGAACATGCAGCTCATCTGCATACACTTTTAAATTTGCTGAGAAAAGAAAAGCTTTATGCTAAATTTTCGAAATGTGAATTCTGGTTAAAAGAAGTGCAGTTTCTTGGACATTTAGTTAACCATGAAGGAATTCATGTGGATTCCACAAAGATCGAGGCAATTACTAAATGGAAAGTCCCTGAATCACCAACAGAGGTTAGAAGTTTTCTACGATTGGCCGGTTATTATTGAAGGTTTATTCCAGATTTTTCTAGAATAGCCATTCCTTTGACTAAGTTAACCTGTAAATCTGTTAGGTTTGAATGGGGATCAATACAAGAAGAAGCCTTTAGAATTCTTAAGCAGAGACTAACCAACGCACCCATACTAACGTTACCAGAAGGAACCGAAGACTTTGAAGTCTACTGTGACGCTTCTAAATTAGGTTATGGATGTGTGTTGATGCAACGCCGGAAGGTTATAGCATATGCTTCTAGACAACACATGATTTAGAATTAGGAGCTATAATTTTTGCCCTTAAGATTTGGAGACACTATTTATATGGAAATAAATTTGTTGTCTTCACTGACCATAAGAGTTTAAGGTACATTTTTGGGCAAAAAGAACTGAACACGAGACAGAGACGCTGGATGGAACTTCTTAGTGATTGTGATTGCAATATCCAGTATCATGAAGGAAAGGCTAACGTAGTTGCTGATGCTTTAAGTCGGAAGTATCACGAAAAGACAAAAAGCGTACGTTCACTTAAATTAAATCTACAAGTAGATTTAAATGACCAGATTAGAGAAGTACAAAAATCAGTAATCAAGGATGATACTGAGAAATTGAAGGGAATGATTAAGGAATTAAAATAAGGAATAAAATAAGGAACGGATGGAATTCGGAGATTCCATAAGAAAAGGATGTTGATACATAAATTAGGAAACCTACGCCACTGAATATTAGAAGAAGCCCATAAGTCTAAGTATACGATACATCCTGGAAGTGATAAGATGTATCAAGATTTAAGAAAGAATTTCTGGTGGATAGGAAGAAAACGGATATAGCAGCTTATGTTGCCAAGTGTTTAACATGTTCATAGGTCAAAACTGAACATTAGAAACCCTCAGGTTTGCTACAACAATTGGAAATGATAGTATAGAAATGAGAATTGATAACAATGGATTTTGTTACTAAATTACCCAAAACACGAAAAGGTAATGATACAATCTGGGTGATTGTAGATAGATTAACCAAATCTGCTCATTTCTTACCAATGAAGGAAACATTCGGTATGGAACAATAAGCCAAATTATATGTAAATGAAATAGTTTCATTACACGGTATTGCTTTATTTATTGTTTCTGATAGAGATAGCCGTTTTACTTCTCATTTTTGGACAAGTTTCCAAAAAGCAATCGGAACCAAGCTAAATCTAAGCACCGCTTATCATCCACAAACGGACAGACAAAGCGAAAGGACAATTCAAACAATGGAAGATATGCTTAGAGCTTTTGTAATTGAGTTCGGAGGAAGTTGGGATGATCACTTACCATTAACATAATTTTCTTACAATAACAGCTATCATACCAGCATTGATGTTGCACCATTCAAAGCACTTTATGGACGAAAGTGCCGAACTCCAGTCTGTTGGGCAGAAATTGGAGAAAAACTACTATTTGGACCTGAGATAGTGCAAGAAACAATGGACAAAATCATACAAGTCAAGGAAAGACTGAAAGCAGCACGCGATCGACAGAAGAGTTATGCTGATAACAGGCGAAAGCCGTTGGAATTTTAGGTAGGTGATACATGATGTATTTCATGTATGCAATCTCAAAAAGTGTTTAGCCGATGAATTGCTAGTGGCAGGGATACATGATGTATTTCATGTATGCAATCTCAAAAAGTGTTTAGCCGATGAATTGCTAGTGGTACCTCTTAAGGATATAGAGGTAAATGAAAAACTTAAGTTTGTAGAAAAGTCTCTACAAATTGAAGACAGGAAAGTCAAGAATCACAAACACAAGAGATTAGTTCTAGTCAAAGTGAAGTGGGATTCCAAGAGAGGACCAGAGTACACTTGGGAGCTTGAATCAGAGATGCAAAGGAAATATCCACACCTGTTCCAGTAGACCTGATACGTGGTCGAAAACCGGTGTTTGTAATTGCTTAATTTGATGTTTTTACACAAGTTTTAATTTCGGATAGCCTACTCTTGATTAGATATGTATTTTGCAGGTCTAGCGGAGTTAAAGGAGCTTTTCGGGAGCTTTACGGGTCACCGGGACGAAAAACGAGCCACCGGGAAGTGAAACGGGTCAACCGGACTCAAGAAAGTGAAAAAACGGAAAATAAGGTTTTTGGGCACCGTCGCCGACGGTCTATGCAATTCTCCGTCACCCGTTTTGCCCAAAGACAGCAGCTTTCGCCGTCGGCCATATGCCCATATCAACAAAAGCACGCACCGTCGCCGACGGCTCCCCAATACTAACATCGCGAATTTTGTGTTCTTTGGTTACGGGAACGAATCAAAGGGGGTTGTTGTCCATTATGGTGGGGAGTTACACTTTGGAGAGTTTTGAATCTTTACTTTGGAGCCTATTCTTATCACTTTTCATCACTAATTTCACCTACCATCATCTCTACCACCCGAATCAACATCCAAATCATCCCCATTATCCATTCCATAACCCTAATCCTCAATCATCCTTCAATCCATCCATTACCATCTACCATTCCAAACCCTAACCACCATCTTCATCACTTCAAGGCTTCAAGATGATGATGTTCGAGTTCTCAATTTCCGGTGATAGCGTTCGTCCTTCCATGAGCGGCTAAATTCTTGGAGGTTTCACCCCGTTGTAGGTTTTTGTAAGTTCTTAGGGTTTAAACAATGTATTTGAGATTCGGTTTGTGACAAGTTGTGATTTGATTTTTAAACTTATGATAATTGTCTTGCATTGGTATTGTATTCGTGAATTGTCGAGTGAAGATTAAATTTGACTTTGCGAAATGTTTATGTGCAATTATGCCTTATCTAGGTTAGAGTTTGCATGTTCTTGGTAACGAAGTGCATTGTTGTCCGTCATTTACGACGTTAATAGCTCTTGGCACCTAAGCCTTGTAACACTAAATTTGTTAATCATATTTGCAATTGAATCGAATCTAAAACGTGTAGAAACCCTAGGACTTCAATTACCGAACCGGGTGTGAGCCATGTTTTTTTTATATTGTTTAATCAATCAATTTTATTTCTTGGAATTTATTAATCGTTAGTAGTTAATCAATCCAATTATTTTAGTAATTTTAATTCACAATCTTTTCAATCAAACAAAAATACATAAAATGAAAATAGCTAGCTTCATAATTGTGACATATTTCAATTCATTCAAATCCAATCGCAAACCACAGACTCTTCGTGGTTCGACCCCTTACTACCACTAACTATTTGTTAAGGGTAATTTGGGACTATAGATATTATCTTTGACCGGAGCGCACTCCGGTCAAATTTTGGCGCCGTTCCGGGGAGTGCGTGTGCTTTGTGTTTGGATATTGTTTGAATTTACGTGATTAACTGTTTAATTTGCATAGTTTCTTTTCTTGTACTTTGTCTTTTTCCTTGTTACGCGGGGTGTGTTACTTGTGCAGGTTACAGGTAGTGTATGCATACGCGAAACTCCAGGAGGACTTCGCCGTTAATCTACGAACCGGAAATCGAAAGAGTAGCAAGAAGAAACCTAGCAAGCCGGTTAGAAGCAACTCTTGCTTCTAATCAAACCAACCAAACACCACAATTCACACCGACCATTGAAACCGATTCGATGGCGAACCAAAACTCAAACCAAAACCTCAACCAAAATCAATACTCGAACCAATTCCAATACCGAAGCAACTTCAATCCCGCCCAAAATGTTCAACCTATACCTCAAGAGCGACCGGGTGGTAATAACAATACCGGACCACTCACACCACCTTTTTAAAACCAAAATCCCAACAACACCCAAAGAACACCCCCACCCCAACACCAAAACCTTCATCGACAACATTCCTTACCTCTCAATCTTGATGACCAGAATGTCAATTCCGATCGTCGAGGCAATCGAGATCGTGGCAATCCCTCGAACGAAGACCCGTTCTTTAACATAGATGATTTGAGGAACGCCATCCCCGATGATGAGCCGTTTAGTGTTCCCGGTTATCAATCGCCGGAGCATGTGAGTGTTCATACGGAAAATTCGGATGATGGGGGATATTATGATGATCGGGCTAACGATGACGAAGATTGGGGGTATGTGAATCAAGGAAATATCTACAATGCAAGAGGGTTTGAAGATGAGTAGTTTGGCTACCAAAACGCCAACTATGTGGGGAATGATGACTACGGGTATGGGAATAGAAGAAATGACGGTTACGAAAATAACCGCCAACCACGAAACAATTACCAAAGGAACCGGAACGATGGGTTTTACAACAACAACAACAATGCTAACCCTAACCGGATTCCTCGTTTCGTGGGAGGTGGCAATCAAGGGGGTAACCAAGGTGGAAACTGAAGAGGTGATAGGGGGTGATAGAAGGGAAAACCAAAGGCCGATCGATCAAGAGATTAATGGTCCACAACATCGTCAACAACCTCCACGGGGAGTGAATGACCGTTTTCGGCCGGTGGTTACCGATAATGACTTTCCAATAGTGTGCGAAAGGAGAATGTTTGATTGCAAGCCCCATTACATCAATATACTTCCCCACTTCAATGGGAGGTCTAATGATGAGTCGTACACGCATTTAGCGGAGTTTTCCTCCATTTGTAATACTATCGGGGGGCACAACTTCGCATTGGAGGAAGTCAAGCTTCGATTATTCCAGTTTTCGCTAAAGGACAAGGCGAAGCAATGGTTTCTTACACTTCCGGCGAATAGTATCCGGACATGGGGCGAGATGCAACAAGTCTTTTTGGATGAATACTATTCGATGGCAAAGACCGATGACGCTAGGGATGAAATAAGGTCATTTCGGCAATTATCGAGTGAACCATTGCATGAAGCGTTCACTCGATACAAGGAGTTGATTCGGAAATGCCCACATCACCAAATAGAAAAGTGGGAATTGGTGAAGTGTTTTGTACGTGGTTTGGATGATGCGACGTGGAATCGCCTCCAGTCAACGAGCAACGGAACCTTTTTGAGCAATCATGAAGATGATGATTGGGAATTCCTTCAGCGGATGAGCAAGTGTTCTAAAGAAAAGGAATCGGCCGATAGAGCCAAGAAACATCCCGTTTCCCGGTCACTTCCCTATCTTGATTCTAAGGATCGAATTTCTACATTAGAGCGGGAAATGGCTCGTATGAAGAAGAAGGAGGTGAACGCGATACAATTCGGGGTGTGTGAAGAGTGTGGGGATATCGGTCATAGAACCGAACAATGTCCAACGTGGCCGAGTGATTACACCGAGGAGGTAAACCAAGTGTATGGGGATCGAAAGCAATATGACATGAACTCCAACACTTACCATTCGGGGTTTGAGAAATCACCCTAACTTCCGCTATGGTAACGCCTCAAATCAAATGAATCCAAATTTCCAATCGGGTAATCAAGGTGGCTTATCGTATAACAATCGTCAAGGTGGTAACCAAAGGGGTTACCAAAGGAATTACAATCAAGGGGGTAACCCAGGGTATCAAAGCCACGAAAGCAACTATCAACGGGGTTACAACCAAAGTGGAAATGGGGGTAATGCTTCTAACTCTCAAGGTGACAACTCGTTCAATTCTAAAATGGATGCTCTTATGAATGCTATGAGCACCCTTACAACCGAAGTGAGGAAAGAGTTTGAAGTAAGGGATAAATCTCACAAGGCGCTGGAGAAGCAAGTGGGGCAACTTGCTCAAGAGATGGCTCAAATTCGTGGAAGTGGAGGAGGACTTCCAAGTGATACCACAGTGAACCCTAAGCATCAAGGGTCGAGCTCGAAGAACACACGTGAGGTACCAATTAATAAAATTACTTTACGTAGTGGTCGAGTCGTAGATAATGGTGTTGAGCCACCATCACCCAAGTTTGTTGAAGGGGTGGTGGAAGATGCGAGTGATGATGAAGGTAAAAACGGTCAAACGGGTAAAAATAAAAATGATTTAAAAATTAATAATAATACACCCGTTGTGACCGTTCTCGTCCCAAAGGCTAAGGAAAAGGGTGTGGAGGTTAATACCGCCCCTTATCCCGAAGCTTTGTTGGGACCATCTAAAAAAGTGGTAAATAAACGAGGCCCACGATAAGAAGAGATGTGGGAAATTTTTAAACAAGTTAAAATCAATTTACCACTCTTAGATGCAATTAAGCAAGTACCTTCATATGCTAAATACTTGAAAGATTTATGCACCCAAAAGCGGACTCGCAAGTTTCCTAAGAAACTTGATTTAACCGAAAATGTGAGTTCAATTCTTTTGGGTGCACTTCCACCAAAACTTCAAGATCCGGGGGCGCCCATTATTTCAATACAAGTCGGTGAATTTAAAATGACATGGGCACTTTTAGATCTTGGGGCAAGTGTGAGTATCATGCCGGGTAGTTTATATGACCAATATGATTTTGGTCCACTTCAAGTGTCTAACACTAGTGTGGTGTTAGCCGATCTGACTCCTAAACTACCCCGTGGGATAGTCACGGATGTAATAGTCAAGGTCGAGGACTTTTACTATTCGGTGGTCTTTCTTGTATTAGATTTTGTTTCTTTGGACCGAACCAAGCAACCAACGGTGATCCTCGGTCGACCATTTTGGGCAACATCGAATGCCCAAATTAATTGCAAATCTGGCATGGTCGACATGACTTTTGGTAACCGTCGGTTGCGGTTAAGTGTCTTTTCAGGATTGACGGATCCTCTAGTCGGCGATGAATGCTATATGGTGGACATCGTTGACGAGTGTATACCTCTATGCGACATTAGTGTCGAAGAGGAAAACACAACAGAGGAATGTTTCATGTTTGACAGGTTACAAGGAGAGATGAATCGAAGCATGGATGAAGAAGTGAAAGAGTTAGAGGTCATGGCGGCAAGGGAAGGAAGGCCCACTTGGACACAGCAAGTGGAAAGTCTTCCGGAAAGCATAGACACAAAGTTGAAGCCGTCATTGAAAGAGCCGCCGTTGCTAGAGTTGAAGGTGCTACCCAAGAATCTTAAGTATGCTTATGTGGGTGAAGGTAGCACGCTCCCGGTTATCATTGCATCTAACTTGACCGGGTAGCAAGAAGAGAGGTTGATGAGAGTTTTGGTAACTCATAGAGCCGCTATCAGGTGGACCATTGCGGATTTGAAGGGAATTAGTCCCTCGGTGGTGATGCACAAGATCATCACGGAAGATGGTATGAGTCCCTCTTGCGACACACAACGGAGACTAAATCCGAACATGCGAGAAGTGGTGAAGAAGGAGGTATTGAAGTGGCTAGATGCGGGTATCATATACCCTATCTCAGATAGTCAATGGGTAAGCCCAACACAAACAATTCCTAAGAAAGCGGGCAATCAAGTCGTCACAAATGACGCAGGTGAAGAGGTCGCCACTCGGCCGGTAACCAGGTGGCGTATTTGTATCGATTATAGGAAGTTAAATGCTGCAACTTCCAAAGATCATTTCCCTTTGCCATTTATTGATCAAATTGTTGAGAAATTGGCCGGACAAAAATTTTATTGTTTTCTGGATGGTTATTCAGGATACAATCAAATTGCTATACATCCGGAAGACCAAGCAAAGGTGTATGATGAGTATCTTTTCAGATATGGTGGGGGAGTCTTTGGAAATCTTCATGGATGATTTCTCAATATTTGGCTCATCATTTGATACATGCCTTGACCAACTCGAAAAAGTTTTAGAAAGATGTGTTGAGAAAAATGTTGTTTTGAGTTGGGAAAAGAGCCATTTTATGGTTCAAGAAGGGATTGTGTTGGGGCATGTCGTCTCGAGTCGTGGGATTGAGGTGGATAGAGCAAAAGTGCAAGTCATATCCACTTTGCCTTATCCCACAAGTGTTAAGGGTATTCGGTCGTTCTTAGGATACGCGGGGTTTTATAGGAGGTTTATGAAAAGTTTTAGTGATATAACGAAACCCCTATGTATTCTATTGTTAAAATATAAAACATTTGATTTTGATAAGAATTGCCAAAATGCCTTTAACATTTTGAAGAAAAACTTGGTTGAGGCCCCAATCTTACAATCACCGAATTGGTCTTTACCATTCGAAATTATGTGTGATGCAAGTGATTATGCGGTGGGGGCCGTATTGGGTCAACGGGTAGACAAGAAACCGGTTGCCATTTACTACGCAAGTAAGACTCTCTCAGATGCACAATTAAATTATACTACTATCGAGAAAGAGCTACTTGCGGTGGTATATGCGTTGGATAAATTTCGTGCTTATATATGGGGTACTAAGGTCATTGTATATTCTGACCATTCTGCAGTTAGGTATCTCATGGACTAGAGGGATGCAAAGCCGAGATTAATCCGATGGGTTCTCTTGCTACAAGAATTCGATTTGGAAATTCAGGACAAGAAAGGGAGTGAGAATGTGGTTGCGGACCACTTGTCTTGATTGGTTGTGGAGGAGGATTCTTCCCGTGAAGAGATTAATGAGAACTTCCCTGATGAGCACATTTTAAAAGTTTCAATATTACCATGGTATGCTAATATTGTTAATTATTTGGTCACAGGTGACTTGCCGGCTCATTGGGATAGAAGGAAGAGGTTGTACTTCCTATCTCAAATCAAGTACTACACATTGGAAGAACCGGACTTATTCAAGTTTTGTCCAGATCAAGTCGTTCGAAGATGCATACCCGACGAAGAGATTCCTAGCGTCTTGATGCACTTGCATTCATTTGCTTGTGGAGGCCATTTCAGTGGTAAGAAAACTGGGCACAAAGTGCTCAATAACAGTCTTTATTAGCCGACTATTTTTAAGGATGCTTTTAATTTCGCTAAAAACTGTGTAGAGTGTCAAAAGTTAGGGGGTATTTCTAAAAGGGATGAAATGCCCATGCATCGATCCTCATTGTAGATATTTTTGATATGTGGGGGATCGATTTCATGGGCCCATTCCCTAATTCGCATGGCAACTTATACATCTTGGTGGCGGTTGATTATGTATCCAAGTGGGTCGAAGCAATTGCCACTAAGACAAATGACCATACCGTTGTTTGCAATTTTGTACAAACAAACATAATTTCTAGATTTGGGATTCCCTGAGTGATCATTAGTGATGGGGGATCTCACTTTAAGAATTTTAACTTTGGCAAACTTTTGAAACGGTATGGTGTTGACCATCGAATCGCTACCTCTTACCACCCACAAACAAGCGGTCAAGTGGAGGTTTCCAATAGGCAAATAAAAGAAATTTTGCAAAAGACCATTCGACCCGACCGAAAGGATTGGTCGACGAAGTTGAATGATGCTTTATGGGCTTATAGAACGGCTCATAAAACACCTATTGGAACTACACCTTATCGCTTAGTTTATGGGCGAAATTGCCATTTACCGGTTGAACTTGTGCATCGTGCTTGGTGGGCTATCAAAGAGGTTAACATGAAATATGACGATGCAGGAAAGGTGCGAAAGTTAAAGCTTTGCGAATGGAAGAGCTTAGGGAAGAAGCGTACGAGTGCGCCTCAAAATACAAGGATGATATGAAGAGGGCACATGACGCGAAGTTGAAGCCGAAGGAGTTTGAAGTGGGTCAAAAGGTTTGGCTATATAACTCACGGCTTAAATACTTTCCCGAAAAGCTTAAGAGTAAATGGATGGGCACGTATGTGATTACACGGGTCGGAAAGCTTGGAGATGTTACAATCAAGGACCCGAAGGATGGGTCGAAGCAAACGGTTAATGGCCATCGCCTTAAACCGTTCCTTGATGGTAACAATGAGAAAAAGGACGAGAATGTGGAGTTGGTGAACTTCGTGGTAAGTGTGCCAACTTATGAGGTCAACTGAAAGGACCGGTAATGAGTTTTGTAAAGTTATGTACAATTTATTTAATTGTTTGAGTAGTTTTGTGGTAATC
The DNA here is from genome assembly GCF_002127325.2 of Helianthus annuus. Classification (NCBI taxonomy): domain Eukaryota; kingdom Viridiplantae; phylum Streptophyta; class Magnoliopsida; order Asterales; family Asteraceae; genus Helianthus; species Helianthus annuus. The sequence goes on along the minus strand of NC_035449.2, from coordinate 164,150,510 downwards.
GTTCTCATTCCGTACTAACCCTTGTGATTGTGTGAAGTCCGAACATTCCGAACGGGTCTTGAAGACAACGGTATGTTTTTAGACTTATTTGTGTGTATTAGGGTCAATACACGACTTTTCGGGGGGTGGTAGGGCCGTTAACGGTTTTCGTGTTTTCAAAATTTAACTTATAAAAGTTTACAAAAAAGAATTTTAATAATGTTTAGGGATTTTTAATGTATATAGTCCTTTTATAAAAATTGCATAATTTTCTCCATATTTTCCATAAAAAAAAAAGATAAAATTTGAAAAATAAAAATTTGCAATTATGTGCACTGTCGCCGACGGTATTTTGGCCATCGCCTACGACCCCTAAAATAGTCCGTCGCCCACTTCTCACCGTAAACAGCGAGTTAAGCCGTCGGCCCAATGTCAACATACATGCACCGTCGCCGATGGCAATCTTGGTGATGTGATTACACTAGATTTTTGCATGATTGAGCATAGTTGTGATGTTGAATGTAGTCTAAACCACGAAACTTTGAGAAATTATGTGAATAAACATGTTTAATTGATATGTAGATGATAAGATGTGCGACTTTGGAAGTTTAAAAAGGCGATTTTTACATCTAGTATTGTTTGAAGATTTGGGTATACTAATTGTTGTCTTGTCTTTTGAATTGTAGCTATGTTTGGAGGAAGGAAGAAAGCAAAAACCTTCGGGCAAGGTTCATCTTCGGGAGCCGGTTCAGGCTCAGGGCAATATCAAAGGCGTTGGGAACAATTAAGCAATGTAGAAGAAGGTGATGGGCAACTCTATCGCCAGGACTGGGATTGGGAGGAGGCCAAGAATAGACGGTTGGCTTCAGTTTGGAAAGATGAAAAACTGAAGGCTCTTTCCCGGTACCGAAACAAGAAATTAGAGGCGAAGATGTGGAAAATGAAGATGGTCACGGGTGTTTCAAAGCCTGTACCCGAGAGGGTAGTATGTGAGTGTACGTTGAATGTCGAAGAATTCCGCAAAATCGGCATAGTTCAAAGGTTTGAAAAGAATGGGTGGGAATGAGTACTTGATTGGTGCGAGGATATCACCACCCGGGTGTATTTGGGCGCGGTTTGTGAATGGTTATCTACTCTACGGTTTGAACATTCTGATGGGCCGGCTCCTACGTGGCAGTTAATCAGCAATATTGGCAAAAATCAAATGATTATGTCATTTGAACACATGAATGCCATTGTGAGATTTGATTCGCTTGGGGTTGAAGCATATGACTACTATGATTACGACCATTTTCTGGATAACAAGGTAAACACGGCTGATCCGGATCAAATGCTAGCATCGGTATTGCCAGGTTCTGGGGGTGCAGGGGAGTCTAGAAATGATTTGTCTTTGGAAGATAAAATATTACAAGGCATTTCATTGGAGAATGTTATGGTGCGGTTTGGGGACCGCGGGACAGTCAAGGCACCCGACTGCTGGGTTTTACATTCATTGTTGTATGGGACGCCAAGGCTATCATGGCGCCATATTGTGATGATCAATACGTGGGATACAAGGGAATCATTCAAACGAAAGATGATCCCTTATGTGAGATTGATTAGCGCAATGATTTTGCAGTAAAATGCATTGCCTCAGGAGTCACTGTGGGTGTCTAAACCCATCGATCAGTTCAACTTCACCTCCATGAGGCGACATTGGAAGATAACGGTTAAGGCTTTTGGTCATCTTCACACAGTCGAGGATGAACAAGGAAACAGTTACCGATACACTGAACCGAGAGAGGGTGATGAAGAGGAAGATGAAGATGAGGAGATGGTTGATATGAAGGATGTGACAGAGCCTCCTGGTCCACGGGGACCAAGGCAAAGATACAAGAGGAAGCATCGGGAGATTTCTGCCGATGTAGCAGATTTTGTGAACCAAAGGCAGGCGCCAACGTACCGGAATTGGAACCGGGGACAACAAGCGATTTATGATAACGTCTCGGCATGTATTGGCGAAGGAAGAGAATATGAGGTAAGAAGGAAAGGATGGGAAGAGACGCATGGGGCGTACACGCAAGAACAGTGAGCTTTCCAAGCATCCTTTCGCGGGAGGATGGAGAAACAAATGGAGGAACAACAATTGCAACAAGCGTTACAAAGGACACAAATGGAACGCTTGTTACAGTTGCAAGAGGAAGATAGGGCCCGAAGACGGGCATGGGAGGAAGAAGAGGCGAGGCGTCAAAATGAACAAAGAGAATTGGAGCAACGCCGATGGAGAGCTTTATGTGTCTCCAACCAAATGGCTATTAATAATGCCAAGGTGCTTCACGATCAGGAGCGACATCAAAGAGACTATCAAGCCGGTCTCCCTTATGCCGAACACTCGGGGTGGACCGATTACCCCAACCTTCCCCATCCACGAGGCCCATCCGATCCAACCCCTCACTGGCCCAAGGTAGTAGGCTCAAGCTTCATCTCGATTCCTTACCAACTACCACCTCAAGGAGAGTAGAGTCCACTTGATAACTATAGGGAGATGTTCGAGGCCCTCACTGGTTATCAATACCAGCCAAACCCGCCAGTTAACCCTAACGAGAGATATCAGCGGTAGAGGCAAGGTATGTTTTGTGTTGTTGTTGTTGTTGTATATTATTTTGTTCTCGTTATTTTTTTTTATTTTGTTTTATTTATTTTTGCCTAGTTAAATGAACGTTGTGGGTGTGTTCCCTATATAACCCTCACGAGACCTACTCGTCCTCCCAAGCTATTGGGGGGGTTTAAAAGGGCTTGTTGCATAAGCTAAATGCAACCGTGATTCCTACGAAAGTGAGTTAGGTTTGTTATTGTTGTAAATTATTTTCCACATAAATCAAAGTGAAATAATGTATGGCGTGGTAATATTTTCATAAAAGTGGTAGAACTAGGTAACTAACAAATTTTGATGGTTGTGAGAAGGATGCTTCTACACAAGGGTTAATATTTGTAGGTACATTGTGTTCGTGGGACAACCGCTCTCTTGAAGAGAAGAAGAGCACACGAGGAATGAGCTCAAAAATCAGGTGCATACGTTTCTTTTTACTTTTGGTTTTTAGTTAGCAAATAAGTGGACTGTAAGTTGTATACTATTTTGTCCGGGGTGAAATTTTGGGGAAGTTAGTCGTGTCACATCCCTTGTGTGCTTTAAAAACTCTAGTTCTTACACATTGAGGACAATGTTTACCTCAAGTGTGGGGATAGGGGAGTAGTAAAAGTTTTCGATTTTGATCCGTTCATTTAAACACTACACATTGAGGACAATGTTTACCTCAAGTGTGGGGATGGGGGAAAATTTCAAAAATTTTTCAAAAATATCTTGTTTCAAAAGCGATCTTAAAAGCACAAGTAACTAAGTCAACGAGGGATGTCACAACCCATTTGGTCTTTTGTCATGGTCAAGTTCAAATTAATAGCATGTCGGGTATTTAGCGGGCGGGTTAATCTTGGATAACCATTGTTATAGGTGATTATTCACTTAACCGTTAAATATGTTGAAATTTGTAAAAAAGTTTGAACTTTAGCATGACACTAGACCATAACCTTCATCTCAGGAATGGGGAGTGTATACTTTGTTCGACCCACGTGAAAGTGAAAAACAGATTTGCTTGAGCGTAAGCAAAAGACAAGTATGGGGATGTGATACGTGGTCGAAAACCGGTGTTTGTAATTGCTTAATTTGATATTTTTACACAAGTTTTAATTTCGGATAGCCTACTCTTGATTAGATATGTATTTTGCAGGTCTAGTAGAGTTAAAGGAGCTTTTCGGGAGCTTTACGGGTCACCGGGACAAAAAACGAGCCACCGGGAAGCGAAACGGGTCAACCGGACTCAAGAAAGTGAAAAAACGGAAAATAAGGTTTTTGGGCACCGTCGCCGACGGTCTATGCAATTCTCCGTCGCCTGTTTTGCCCGTAAACAGCAGCTTTGGTCATCGGCCATATCAACAAAAGCACGCACCGTCGCTGACGGTGGTCAGGCCCGTCGACGACGGCTCCCCAATACTAACATCGTGAATTTTGTGTTCTTTGGTTACGGGAACGAATCAAAGGGGGTTGTTGGCCATTATGGTGGGGAGTTACAGTTTGGAGAGTTTTGAATCTTTACTTTGGAGCCTATTCTCATCACGTTTCATCACCAATTTCACCTACCATCATCTCTATCACCCGAATCAACATCCAAATCATCACCATTATCCATTCCATACCCCTAATCCTCAATCATCCTTCAATCCATCCATTACCATCTACCATTCCAAACCCTAACCACCATCTTCATCACTTCAAGGCTTCAAGATGATGATGTTCGAGTTCTCAATTTCTGATGATAGCGTTCGTCCTTCCATGAGCGGCTAAGTTCTTGGAGGTTTCACCCCGGTGTAGGTTTTTGTAAGTTCTTAGGGTTTAAACAATGTATTTGAGATTCGGTTTGTGACCAGTTGTGATTTGATTTTTAAACTTATGATAATTGTCTTGCATTGGTATTGTATTCGTGAATTGTCGAGTGAAGATTAAATTTAACTTTGCGAAATGTTTATGTGCAATTATGCCTTATCTAGGTTAGAGTTTACATGTTCTTGGTAACGAAGTGCATTGTGGTCCGTCATTTACGACGTTGATAGCTCTTGGCACCTAATCCTTGTAACACTAAATTTGTTAATCATATTTGCAATTGAATCGAATCTAAAACGTGTAGAAACCCTAGGACTTCAATTACCGAACCTGGTGTGAGCCTTGTTTTCTTTATATTGTTTAATCAATCAATTTCATTTCTAGCAATTTATTAATCATTAGTAGTTAATCAATCCAATTATTTTAGTAATTTTAATTCACAATCTTCTCAATCAAACAAAAATACATAAAAACAAAATAGCTAGCTTCATAATTGTGACACATATTTCAATTCATTCAAATCCAATCGCAAACCACAGACTCTTCGTCGTTCGACCCCTTACTACCACTAACTATTTGAGGGTAATCTGGGACTATAAATATTATCTTTGACCGGAGCGCGACACTCCGATCAAGACCTCGAGGATGAGTTCTAAAACAAGGTGGGGAGGATATAACAACCCTCCTAAAATAATTACCGACACCCCTAATATGAGTATAATATCCCTATACTCCTTAAAATATGCCTCGTATACGATGTTTAATCCTAAATACCTTTATATAATTAAAATAAAATAAAAATCAAAATTCAGTCATTTATCACGGGCCGCGAAGACTTACTCTTCGGGCTACGCGGGGCGCGAGCACCTGGACACCAGGCCTCCTCCGGAGCTGCCACGTGTCCTCACTCGTGTTAAGTCTACCCCATGACCGGGCCAAGTTATGCCCTATATACTCTAGGTCACGAGTTGCGTAGAGATAAGCCCAGGGCTTACGCTGGGCGTGAAAAACCGTCGACCAGGCCCTATAAATAGATGCAATCGGCCTCAGTTCACAATTCGTCCCACATTCGAAATTCTCTCTAAAATTCTGTATTTGAAGTAGTATCGGGCATAATACCCCCCAAATTAACGAAGTTCTGCCCTATTGTAAGTATTATGACCCCGTCTACGTATTAGATATGCTGCCCGATTAATCTAGTGCTCCGTAACGGCTGTCGAGGTTCTGCTCGACGTAGTCACTGGAGTTCTGTCTCAGGGAGGGTATTACTAATGTAATTATTGGGTTATGATACTAACGCATGTGCATTATTTAATTTATTAGATCATAACCAGGAATCTATCAGGAAAAGTCTAAACTAGCAATGTGAGTAATCTCCTTTTTGTAAACCTTTTGGCAAACTGTTTTACAAAACCTCAATGCTTTATATTATAATTAAATAGTGATTGAGTATTTGTAATTCTACAATTTTCGTCGGTATGTTGGGGTTTTGTATACAAAATTTGTTACTACACTGTGAGTAGTAACATGACCACAAGTCGGGTCAACAGTACCGTGGGTGGTAATTAAAGTAGAATGATAAACAAATGTAATTGCTGGATTGCCCTCAATACTGTACAATGATAAAAACTTGTTTTGATTAAACTAGGATTTACTCACCAGTATTTCCCACTGACAAATGTTTTTAAAATGCGTTTCAGGTAACGAATTGTGAAAGCCAAATTAGAAGCCAGCTGGAGAGCACTAAAGGCTTGGAAAAGTGGCTATAAAGTTACCTAAAATAAAGTAGATGTTTTGTTAAATAAAATATGGTTTATCCCTATAAACATGTTGTAACAGAAACTTGGGTTTTACCCATGTGTTTATTAATATAAAAGTGTGGTATTTTACTCTGATAAAATATTTCCTAACTACGGTCCTGATGAAAAATTCCGCTGCCAAATAATGATAAACACCGATACCACCATCTCTGAGTTGGCCGCAGCCGCCCGCTTCCCGAGGCAGTGGTCGGGGGTTGTGACACATAACACTCCTACCCCTGCATTCATCTATCCAATCATTCGATTACTCTCATACCCTGATTATTTCCAACTATTCTTTTGACATTTTATCCAAACCTTATTTACAATAAACCGGTTTAAATGTTCAAACCCTATAATACCTCCTTACTTATTAAACTATCTTCCATTCTTATTTATGCACAAACTTACTTAGTCGGCCCATTACCACTAGAACCTTTTTAAATCATAAAATACCTACCATCCCAGTTTCTCACCAATAATCGATCTTCTACAAACATGTGATTTTACTAATACACCGTAAACCGATAAAACTTTTCTACAACCTACGGTGCGGGATGCCTTTTTCATCAAAATACAATTCATTTTTATACAAAATCTTTTCTTCTTAGGAAACATCCTTTTTAAAATACGTCCCCCATCGAGTTATTCAAATTTGGTCAAACTCACCATACCTCTACACACATATGCACGTTTTATTCATACTTATGATGGGTTCCTCAAATCACCTTAGTCAAGCGAACCACTTTTACAACCTACCCTTCTCATTCCTCAAAATTTTCCATACATTTTCAACACACTTCAAACTTCAAAACTTCAATTTTAACTAACCCTTTTAGCTAAAATGCCTTTTACAAAGTCTTCTTATTGAATAAAGTTCAGGGCAAAATTTCCTGAAGGAGGGGAGGCTATAACACCTCGCTTTCTAGAACTTCCTTTATTTAGAAAGCTCGCCTTGTATCCTATTAATGGAAACTCGCATTCCTTTTGTAATCCTATTCATTGCCAATGATTATAAATCGACAATTGGATCATAATAAAACTTAATCGTTTTATAAGAATTATACAATGATTATTCATACTTATTTGTCATTCTATTTATTCACATACTTGATACGCATTCATCATTCATGCAAACAAATACTTGTTTTACATACAATCAGTCGTAAATACATGTTTTTATACTCATTACACATGTAAATACTTGGTTATACATTCACGATACTGAATCTAAGCCTTCATACATGTTTTATGCTTAATTTCATGCCCTTGATACAAGTTATACCTCAAAACGCGAAGCATATCAAACTTCAGGAACTAAAACGCAATAAATGAAAGTCAGGCCAAATTGAGGTTTGGCTCTACGCGACACCTAAGTCATTTAGCCTTGGCGTAGCGCCAAGGCCCCCTATCCGCAGAAAGTTGTTTCCGTTCAGCAGATTGTCCATTTCTTCTCCACCTTTCTCTTCCCCAATCACCATTCAAGCTTCTTAAACACCAAACCCTAATCCTCCATTATAAAACCAAGCCTCCATCACCTCATTTTCACTTTTCCAACTCTTCTACTCTCCAAAAACACTATCAAGTCAGTTACATTTGCAAGTTTGGACAGAATCATGTTAAGTTCTAAAGTGAGCTTCATCTCACTTTTCTTCATCTTTTCTTCACTTATTCTTCCTCTGCAAAGCTTGGAACACCTCTAGGAGTGTTTCCACAAGGTTACCATCGTAATCTAAGGTGGAACATTACCATTTTGAAGTCGAAACTTCCTGTTTTGGAAGGATACGTGTTAAACTTTTATAAACTATTTTTTTTTGATTTTATCATAGGCCTACTTGTTATTGAACCTATCTAAGGTTATGAGACTTGTTAGGAGTAGATTTTTTTTAGTTAAGAGGTGCAAACACCTCTAAAACTTTCGGTTTTAATAAGTTCATACCTGTTAATCCAAGTGTTGAAAACAATCATGATTCACCATCTTCCATATGGTTGAACTTATGACTTGTAAAAGTGTGATCCGTGGGAGCTTTGGCTTTCCAATCTAGTTCCACTACCTCACTTTTGAACCGTGAGTATGAACACTCTAGTGGCTTCCTAGTATCAAAGTAACATAACCCTGCCTCGCCTCCAACACTTAGTTAACTATTTCCATGTTGCGTTGGCTCACCCGAGTTAGGACTTACTTGACTACTTGAGAATGTATTAGATAGTTTTATTTATTGTTATTCATAACCCTCCGTGTCGCACCCCCAAAATCCACATGCAGAGTATCACCGCATGGGGCGTGACATGACCAGGATCAAGCCACCAATCATATTGGACATTGCAAGTGTTAAATAAAATTCAACCCATCAATATAAAAGGTGGTCAAAACCAAACATAGTTAAAGTATAGCGGAAGCATAAATGTGAAAACCCAAACATGAGTATAAGTTCATAAAGTGTAAATGTTTAACATGGAACTCAACAGTCCATATTCCCATAACGATCGCGCCTCCCGTGCAAGCTCCATGAGTACCTATTGTCCTGCAAGGCATGTAACAGAGAGTCAACAAATAGTTGAGCGAGTTCACAGTAGGTAAGTTCATTGCATAACTATGCGTTATTAACTAAGCCAGTTGTATACTCAATTAGTGGGGGCTTCCCATGCTGTATGTTCAGTTAGTGGGGGCTTCCCATGTTGTATGTACTAGACTAGTTGTAACCATGAGTGTTCTTCTTAACCCGAGAATAGGAGTACGTATGAGGTTTACGTAGGTTTTACGTAAGTGCCCTTCATAACCCGAGGACAGTGGTACACGTGAGATTTACGTAGGTTTTACGTAAGTGCCCTTCATGACCCGAGGCAGTAGTAGATATAAGTTTACGTAGGTTTTACGTAAGTGTCCCTCGAAACCTGAGGACAGTGGTAAGCACAGGTTTATGTAGGTTTTACGTAAGGGTCCTTCGCGACCGAGGACGATGGTAGATAGTCTAGTAACAGTGTAAGTCCAAGTAATTGTCCAATCCCATTCCTTTAATCCCATTCCCTACCCACCAGGAATCCCATGCCTTGGTAAGAGTGTGAACTCACCTTGGTTTGCTCGGTAGATACACGAAAAGGTTACTTGAGCTAAAAGGGGTCAACCACGTCCTAACATGGTTACCATACGAGTCAGGTTTAGGTTCAAGTAGTGCACATATGTTTACACACAAGCTAACGGATTACGAACACGTATTGATCATGGTCTAAACACATTAAACAGTATCATGCAAGAATCCGTGAATGTGAACGACCGAAACACACGAGACGTACTCAATCTGTGATTCTATAGAAACGTCTGAAAATGTACAAGCAACACGAATCACCTTTTGCCTTTCTCTCTCTACTTTCTCTCTCTAGCTTCTCTCTCTAACCTCTAACCTTCAAAGCTCCAAAATGGCAAAAGTTCTAAATGAAAACCCTAATGGTGCTATTTATAGGCCAAGGTGATAAGGAATCTTTCCTTATTTACAATAATGCCACCTTGCCTTTTAGTTACAAGATATTACATTATAATCACTAAAGTTCTTCTGTTTCTGCTACGAACGGAAATGACGGAGGCGATAGACATTACTGCACTAACAGACTCCCCCTTGGATATTGCCGTAGTCAATCCGTAGTCAACTCGTAGCATCTTGTCTTTCTCTCTCTCTGAGTCTTCTTGAAGCTTTAACACGTATTCAGCAACATAGACTCCCTCTTGCTTGAACAGAATCCTGGTGGATCTGTCTTCAGCTTCAGCTTCCCCTTTTGGTAAACTCTTCAGGCTCCCCCTTTCGTCAAGCTTCCGTGCTTTGGGATCGACACCTGGCTTTCCGGTTACAAGCTCTTCCAGAAACGATACCTGGCTTCTTACACGCTTCCGTTTGCTTTGAGCTCGTCTTCAGACTCCCCCTTAGACTCAGCTGTCGGGACCGTAGTCTGGTATCTGCAATTTCTCAAACATTTATAAGTAAAACATTTCAACTATTTTGAAATTGTCCAGAAATCGTATTCTGGCTCTATTAAACTTTCTATATCAAGATCCTGGCTTTAAATATAATAATATGAATATTTCCAGAAATACTTGATTCTCTCCCCCTATCAACAAACTTCATGGATTTTAACAGATTTTAACAATATCAGCATCCAAATCCTTCACGGTTAATCATCCAAGTCCAACTTAATGACCTTGGAGATGTCACAAACTCTTTTTGATTTTGCGATTTTAAGGTTTCAAGTTTCAAATTAATGAACTTGTTTTATTATCAGAAACACGATCAGCGAACTCAGATTTTGAAACTCAGCATTCAGATATCGGTTGTCGAAAAATAAAGCAGAATCAAAAATCTTTTTCTGAAAATATAAAGCAGTAAAGTAATATGTACAAACATATTTACAAACAATATTTTTGTTTGAGTATGCGTCAGAGGATCATATCAGTTTTTGACAAGTCACAAGTACCGTTGAGCTTAGTTACACATTAAGAATTAAACAATTCACTTAGATTGTCGATATACCGATCCACTTAAATTTTCACACAAATTTCAACTGATTCAGGATACGTATTAGGTGTTTTAAGAACATTAAACTCATTCATGTGTCCCACCTCTTGAATATACTCCCGTATCCATATCCCAATATTCGGTCTTACAGGTGAGTATACCTAGATGATATCTGTAAGGGGTTAGATGCGAGGGCCGTGAGAGCTCAGGTCGATACTTCCGTATACGCAGAGAGATGACGGCTTCGACTTTTCGGTGTGTCCCCTTTAGAGGATCTTTTGATTACAACAGCAGCGACTATCAATTTTATTGTTTCATCAGCTTGCTGAGGGTGATGCTATATTTCAAGCATTTGCAGAAAGTATTATTCGGGGACTAGGTCAGTACTTCCATACAGCAGAAGTCCCGGAATAATACCCCAGATATCACTGAGTATAAAGACCTAGTATCTCAGAATAAGGGACCTTTTAAACGAGATTTCAGGGGTTACCTATATATCCAAGTAGTGTTCCCCACGAAATAAGTAAGTTTGAATTTAGGTTTATATCCCGAAAAAAGTTTACTAAATGTATAAAAACCTATCGGCATATCATCAGTGAGACTGTTTAACGTTATTTAATCATTACATTTCTTTAGCATACTGTAACTGTCTACTGATGAACTATCATTTCCTCTTTTTACACAAAACTCAATTTTTGAATTTTATCATGTTTTTGGCCTTTTCAAATTTTCTAATGTTTTTGGATTTTCTGACAATATTTTTTACTCCCCCTAAAATTCAAAACCATTTAAAGAAAATTTGACAAACTGACACTGATAGCTTTGTCTCGCCATCCATTTTCTGCTTCACATGCTTTGTTTTGCAGAAAATATATAATGTACCCCCATGATTTACAACACATTGATCTTTTACAGTTTGAAAACCGTTTTTCAATCTTGTGAAATTAATCATGTTTGTTCCGCCGTGAGGGTTTCGGCATATTCAATCAGAACTTCCCCTGATAACAAACTATTTTCCCATTATGATTTCAAAACACTTAAGTTTGTTTTAATCAAAATGGTTTTTCCGGAAAATAAGTTTTGTTTGATTCACACACGGGGTTTATTCATCACCTTGTTCTTACATCAACTAGTACGAAAGTTAAATCAAGTACAACTTAATGTCCTTGATAAAACATTTCTCAAGAAAGATGCCGATTCCTACTCCTCAATTACCAACCTGGGAGTTCCGACAAATTCAATCAACAAATTTTTGAAATTTTTGAATTTTTGACAAATTTAAAAGCAAACATATTTTTGATTTTTCAAATTTTGACAAAAATGAAAACATATTTTTGGTTTTTTATTTATTTTTTTTTAATTTTTCAATTATTAGGGTTTTGAAATATTGTTTATTTATATACAGAAAACAAACAAACTCCCTGTTTAACCATCACAGGGACCAGCAGCCTCTTCCTCTCGTGCCAAGCTGCTTCGATTCTCCTTTGATTGACATTTAGTTTTTTTCAGAAGAACCTGCACATTCAAAGTATTCAATTACTTGAACAATTTAGCCAGGTCTGTTGAACCTTAGGCATTTCAATACAATATGCATCATTCAGCTTCGGAAAATCTTTGTCATTTTGTACAAAGACCTTGTCAATTTTGACTTCAACATTTTCATCTTTTACCGAAGCAGTTTGTTTCTTAACACTCCATGTTTGAACTTTTGGAGTCCCTCTTTTGTAAAAATATGACTCTTTTTGAACATTTTGATCCTGAACAACAACTTTTTGTTTCCAAAACTGGTTTGGTTTTGTTGCATCAACAGTTGTTTTCCAACTTTGTGTTGTTCTAAGTCTGGTTGTCACTGGTTTCCATGTTTGTTGTGAGTCAGCCTTTGACATTTTCGGCTTCCAAGTTTGCTTTGATTCAAACTTGGTTGACTTCTGAGTCACAACTTCAGATTTCTGTTTCTCAACATAAACAGACTTCTTTTTCGTCTCAACACCAACAGGTTTCAGATTCGGACACTTACGTGCAAGATGTCCAATTTGATTACATTTGAAACATGTTCTCTTGGACACATCTTTGACCTGTTGTTGTTGTTTTTTCTGAGCATGAAACTCTTCATTAGACTGTTGTCTAAATTTGAGTTCTTTCTCTTCTTCTGAACTTGTTCCGTGAACGAAGTTCATTTTTGCCTGAAAATTTGGAGTTTCATTTTTATTCCAATTTTGTTTCTTCTTATAACCCAACCCAGCCTTCATGTTTTTCTTCTTGTAACCAGGTTTGTTATAAAAAGTTTTGTGACCTTTTCCAGCAAACTTTGGAATTTCAGATTTTTCAATCTCAACCATTTTGAAAACTTTATCAACTTTTTCTGAAATCAGATTCTGAATCGGGAATACAACATCTAAGAATAATTTGTCCGATCCAATCATGGTATAGACCAATCCCTTTGAATCATCATTCAAATTTTTCTCGGATTTTGTGTTCTTCAGATATCCATCATGAAGATTTCCTTCATCTTCATCCTGTGATTCAGATTTTCCTGTATCAACCGACTCTTCGTTCAACACACTTTCAACTACTTTACCTACCACCTCTGAATCATGAGAATCATCAGATTTGGAATAGGTTATGTCAATGTTGTCTGGCAATTGGTCTACCATGTTGAAAGCTTTTTCGACCTTTTCCTCATCATAAAATGCAAACTTTTCCGGTGGTGGAACTTGATGAAACTCTGAGCCAATGCCTTTCTTGTTTTGCTCAGACTCACCATCTCCCGGTTTTATATTGAAAATTCGTTCAAGCACATATGACGATACGTGGTAACTTTTTAACTTTTTGTTTTCCTGTTCTAAATCAACAATCTGTTGCTTTAACTTAGCAACATCTTCAATATAGGAGTTAACAACATCTTGTTTTATAGCATACATTCGTTTAAGTTCTTTGGTTGTTTCACATAAGTAATTCATTCTTGATTGAGCATATTTCATTTCGTCTTTTACTTTTTCATATGACTCTTTTGTAATGTGATATGCTAATTTCATTGAGTCATATTCCTTTTTCATTTGTTGACAAGCAATTTCTTTTTGAGAACACTCTTCTGTCATTTTAGAAACATTTTCTTTCAAAACTTCATTTTCTGTTTCTATCTTTTTACATTTTTCGGAAAGTTTTTCATCATTTTCTTTAAAAACTTTTTCTTTTTCTAGCATTTCTTTGTATTTTTCTTTGAAAATGTTTTCAATTTTTGTGAGCTCAAGATCTCTTGTTCTGAATTGCTCATCTTTTTTAGTACAAGCTCTGCATGGTTCCATGCATTTCTTGCACTGAACAATCAGTTTCAAGTTTTCAGAATCAGAATTTACCTCAGTGATTGGCACTTCGGTGTCTTCAGTAGCTTCTTTTTGCTTTTGATCAGCATCATCTTGTTTTTCTTCAACACTGACTTCCTCACCAACATCACCAGCTTCTAACTTTACATCTTTCTTTTCTTCTTCTTTTACCTCTTCTTCAATCTGCTGTTCTACAGAAACAACTTCTTTCACAACTTCTGCTTCAACAACCTTTTCACCAACCTTCTTCAAATTATCCACCATCTCTTCAACATTTTTCTTCATTCTTTCCTCATCCCTTTTTCTCAAACATGACAGCATAGCATATCTGATATCTTTTTCATACTGTTTAACATATGCATCATCTTTCATCACCCTTCTGTAGTATTCAGCTCTCAACGGGACAACAAGAAGAACATCATCAAAAATTATGTCTTTCTTTGGAACAACCGGTTCACCTTCTCTGTTGTAGTAACATTCTCTCTTTTTATCCCATCTTCTGTTGCTGACAACACTTTCATACTCTTCCTGCATTTCATCCATTCTGTTGTAGACTACATTTCTTTCTCTGTAAGTCTTCTCACTCAAGATCTCTTCTCGAGTTTTCTCCTTGATCTCAACTTTTTCTTCATGGATTTCAGCAGTGTCTTTGTCTTTGTTTTTATCTTGAATCTCAGCAACGAAAACAAACTTTCTTTTCTCTGTAATAGCCCTGCCATGAGCTGTTTTTCGAACATTCTCCAAACGATCTTCTTCTGGACAAATTTCACTCCAGTCAAACCCTTCATCATCATGAATGATAAAACAGGATCTTGATTTCTCCTTGGGTTTATCTTCGATTAATTTCGGCTCTTCTCTGCTTCGGTGGTAGATTTCCTTTCGATAATAATCATCATTGAAAGGACGTTCATTTACTTCAGCAACTTCTGCATTCTTACACTCTCTTTTGAAATGACCCTTTTGCTTGCATCTGAAGCAAGTCACTTTTGACTTGTCGAATCCGAGCTTCGTTGATGGACCACCAAGAGATTGTTTCCCAGTAATTTCCATGTATCTTTGAGCTCTCCGAATGCATCTTGCCAAACACCAACGAATATCAATAAGCTCCATTTCCTCTGGATCAATCTGGTCGTAGTCTTCTTTTGTCAGTTTCGAATTACCGATTTTTCCAGCTACAAGACCTTCATATGATTCCAGAACAGATGCAAGAAAGCTCATTTGCTGCTTTGCTGCATTGATGCTCATCGAAGGAGAATTCTTTAGTTTAAGAGAAATGTTGCACAAAATCTCCTCTCCATCTTCAGAACTAGTTTGTAAGGATGAATGATATCCAGAATGATGACTTGTTGACATTGTTTGTGGTTCCTTCATCTTTTCACCACTGAATGCTGTCTTTGGTGAACCAACGCCTTTATCAGAAGGTAGACTGCCTATGTAGTACAATCCAACATTCTGTTGATCGAAGAACCAGTCATTTTGCTTTGCTTTTGTAGCTCCAAGTCATGACTTTCAATCTTTTCAAACAAAGAATCAAAGGAAATTTCATCGTATGAAGCATCATTTTTTAAGATAAAAACAAACGTTTGCCACTAATCAACTCGTGGTAACGCTTCAATTACTTTATCTATAAGTTCCTCTCTTGTTTTGTCAATTTTAAAACGTTCAAGCTCGATTTTAAGGTGACAGAATCTCTCTATCATTTGCCTCACCGATTCTCCTTTTAAACCATCAAAAAGATCAAATTCCTTTTTAAGTAAAGCGATTTTGTTCTTTTTTATCTGTTTGCCACCCTCAGCTTTAACACGTAAAGCTTCCCAAACCGATTTGGATGACCCACTATGATTAAGCAATGCAAATATATCATTCCTAATTGCTGACTGTATCAATGCAATCATCCTTTGTTCGGCGGCAAATTCTGCTTTGTCATCTCTGGAGAATCTTTTGAACGGTAGTTCTTCACCTTTGTCATCTTTTGGCTTTTCGTATCCATACTCTAGAAAGAACCAACTTTCATGAGCATATGCTTTCGCCCAGTTGATGAACCGTTCTTTCCACCAAGTATAGTCTTCAATACATTCGAGAGTTGGTGGCTTTGAGTGCGTTCCATAAAAGTTATCATGCTTGATGTTCTCATTGATCGCATTCGTGATGGTTTTTGGTGTAACATTTGCAATCTCGGATGATTCGGATGTGAACGCGTTGAAAAACGTGTTATAGAATTCCTCAGCCATGGTTTGAACTTCTGAATTACCTTGAATCACCTGAATCAATCACGTAAACAAATGATTAGTTCAAAAATATCGATCGGTTGGTAAATAATGCTGTTGTTCGATCGAATACACCAGCCGATCGAGTGAACTGGCTGAACCAAGACAGTGCTAGCCGATCGAACGAGATATGCTGCCAGCCGATCGAACGAGATATGCTGCTAGCCGATCGAACGAGATATGCTGCTAGCCGATCGAACAGGAGTTGTTGCTAGCCGATCGAACGAGATATGCTGCCAGCCGATCAAACGGGAGTTGTTGCTAGCCGATCGAACGAGATATGCTGCTAGCCGATCGAACGGGAGTTGTTGCTAGCCGATCGAACGAGATATGCTGCTAGCCGATTGAACGGGAGTTGTTGCTAGCCGATCGAACGAGATATGCTGCCAGCCGATCGAACGGGAGTTGTTGCTAGCCGATCGAACGAGATATGCTGTTCGATTGGAGGAATCCTAGCCGATCGGCTAGAGTCAACAAGTCAACTCATTAAATGAATTGCACATGCTGTTCGATCGGCTAGGGTCAAAAAGTCAAAAGATATTAATGAAATGCAGGGCAATGAATCGACTAGGCTAGCCGATCGGGTGAGATATTCGATCGAACAGAAAATGCTAGCCGATCGGCTGGGAATTTATGTCTGCTGTTCGATCGAACAGCACTTATAACAAACAGTTTCAGCAATGTCGAACACAAAAGCGCAGATTTCTCCCAAACGGCTTGGAATTTTGACCTGAAAATTTGTAGGCTTGTAGATCAGATAGTTTCGCACAACATATCAAAAAAATCAGCAATTTTTAACCGTAAAAAGTCATTTAATTTTGCGATTTTCAGTAAAAAACGTGAATAGATGAAAAAGTGAAGGAATATTGACAAATCTGAGTGAAGTCGACTCTGCATCTGATGAATTTATGTGCGAATTCATGCGTTTGATCCGTGCAATCGAGCTCCTGCTCTGATACCACTTGTTAGGACCGGTTTGACTCCAAAACGATTGCGTATGACACGTTCGACGTGCGGAATCCATGAACGTGAACGACTGAAACACACGAGACGTACTCAATCTGTGATTCTATAGAAACGTATGAAAATGTACAAGCAACACGAATCACCTTTTGCCTTTCTCTCTCTACTTTCTCTCTCTAGCTTCTCTCTCTTACCTCTAACCTTCAAAGCTCCAAAATGGCAAAAGTTCTAAATGAAAACCCTAATGGTTCTATTTATAGGCCTAGGTGATAAGGAATCTTTCCTTATTTACAATAATGCCACCTTGCCTTTTAATAACAAGATATTACATTATAATCACTAAAGTTCTTCTGTTTCTACTACGAACGGAAATGACGGAGGCGATAGACATTACTGCACTAACAGTGCGACTCGTAACAGGTTGTGCGATCCAAAACATACCCGGCCCAGTTTACAATTAAGCCCAACAAAATACACAGCCCAAACAAAATAACATTCACTGGTCTTGTGCGGCCCGGATGAACTTGTGCGACCGACCAGTCCTTGTGCGATTGGGATTGGGCTTGGAGGCCCAACAACATAACAGTTTTAAGTAGTTTGTGTGTGGCCCAAGCCTTGTGCGAAAATGCATATTCTAGTTGTACACTATGCTTAATGTGATTGTACCAAGTCTTGTGCGACCCAAAGACTTGTGCGATTTAACAACTTGTGCGATCAGAACTTGTGCGATTGGTTATAAAATTCCGAATTTCATGCATATCAGTTACCCAATTATCTAGCAAATCAATTCCAACAGTTTCCATTTTCTCATCAAATCGGTCAAACAATCAAACAGTTTCCAACTTGAATGTGGATTGATCAACTAAGGTTTCAACATCTAATCTTATGAACCCTAATCGAAATCAAAGCATGGACAATAATTTATCAACTCATATGAACATACAGCCGATTACATTTATTCGACCCTAAATCATCATGCAAACAATCCGAAATCGGGACATGATAGCCGATTAACACCTATTCTGTTTTAGATCATTATCATACAATCCGATTTACAAGAACATCATCATTCACACAAACAATTCTAGTTATCACATAAAATCATGGCACCTATAGTATCATCTAACAAAAACAATAATAGTGAAACACTAACCGATTGAGAGAAGGATAGGATCAATGATTGATCCGAACAAGAAAAGATCTTCGAGAGATGAGGGGCGATTGCCGTCGGCTTCGAGAGAGAGAAGAGAGCTAGGGTTTGTGTGTGTTGTGCGTTTTGTAACTAATGAGGAGTAACCCTTTCTCCTAAATGTTATGTGTGTAAAAGAGAGTGGGTCAGCCCATCATGGGCTGCCCTTGGTCCGAGTACAAGAAATACGGCCCAAACGGGCTTGTGCGATCGGTTCGACTTGTGCGCTTGGCTCGCTTAATATACGTACATTCGATACACATAACATATAACATATCATTCAATTAACTATCAAGGTTCATACAATCACATAAGTTCAAAACATGCTACCCTTAGCACAAAGATAGGTTCTGAAATACGAGTTGTCACATTATCCCCAAGTTGAAAGAAATTTCGTCCCGAAATTTGGTACGTACCCACTGAGGAAGCTAGTTAAGTTGCATTTGCATGGTTTTCCTGGGGTGTCACATCATCCCCCGTTGATCTGGAATTTCGTCCCGAAATTCCGTGGTAGCTTCAGCCTCAGTAGTGGTTGTACTGTTTGCGAACAATTGGGGATACTTTTGCTTCATCTGGTCTTCGCGTTCCCAGGTGAACTTTGGGCCACGACGGGAGTTCCAACGAACTCAAACAAGAGGTATTCTGGTGTGATTGAGGACCTTAACATCCCGGTCTGTGATTTCGACTGGTTCTTCGACGAATCGCAACTGTTCGTTGATAGTGAGCTCCTTCAAAGGAACTATGAGGGTCTCATCTGACAGACACTTCTTTAGATTCGACACGTGGAAAACATTGTGAACTGCACCGAGTTCTGCTGGTAGGTTTAGTTTGTAGGGCACTTTACCTATTCTTTCTATGATTTCGAACGGTCCGACATACCGCGGATTAAGTTTACCCCGTTTGCCAAAACGAACCACACCCTTCCAGGGTGAGACTTTGAGTAGCACTCGATCCCCAACCTGAAACTCGAGTGGTTTCCTGCGCTAATCAGCGTAACTTTTAAGAAGGTCACGAGCCGCTGCCATGCGTTGCCGTATCTGTGCAATCCGTTCAGTAGCATCAACTACAAGTTCTGGACCTGTGATTTGACTATCCCCCACCTATGCCCAACAGAGAGGTGACCGGCATTTACGTCCGTACAATGCCTCGAATGGAGCGGCTTGGATGCTGGTATGGTAACTGTTATTATACGAAAACTCCACCAAATGGAGGTCTTTTTCCCAGCTGCTGCCGAAATCGATAACACACGCCCGAAGCATGTCTTCTAAGGTTTGAATCGTGCGCTCAGACTGCCCATCCGTCTGAGGGTGATAAGTTGTGCTCATGTCTAATCGAGAGCCAAAAGATTTGTGCATTGCTTGCCACAGTTCTGAAGTAAATCGTGCATCTCGATCAGAGATAATAGAGGTCGGCACTCCGTGCCTTGAGACAACTTCCTTAAGATATACGTCTGCTAGAGTGGAGAACTTATCCGTTTCCTTAATAGCCAGGAAGTGTGCAGACTTTGTGAGTCGATCCACGATCACCCAAATGATATCGTTCCCACGTTGAGATCTAGGTAGTCCAGTAACAAAATCCATGGAAATTTCCTCCCATTTCCATTGGGTATCTTGGGTTGCTAAAGTAGGCCTGATGGTTTCTGGTATTCCGACTTGACTCTCGCACAAGCCAAGCACTTGCTAACGTATGTTGCTATGTGAGCTTTCATGCTAGGCCACTAATACGTAGTTCTGAGATCGTGGTACATTTTATCCGAACCTGGATGTACCGAGTAGCGAGACTTATGTGCTTCATCCATTACCAGCTCGCGTAAGTTGCCATATAGTGGGATCCAAATGCGTCCTGTTACGTAGTACGCGTCGTCTTCCTTCTGTTCTAACCGTTGCCTTGAGCCACGTAAGGCTTCAGCACTGACGTTTTCTGGTTTCAATGCTTCTACCTGAGCATCTCGTATCTGAGCAGGAAGACCAGACTGAATAGTAAGTTGTAGTGCTCGTAGGCGCCTAGGCGTAGTATCCTTTCGACTGAGGGCGTCAGCCACAACATTGGCTTTGCCCGGATGGTATTTGATGGCACATTCGTAATCATTAAGTAGCTCAACCTATCGACGTTGACGCATGTTCAATTCCTTCTGCTTGAAGATATGCTCGAGACTCCTGTGATCGGTGTAGATAGTGCACTTGGTACCGTACAGGTAGTGTCGCCATATCTTAAGTGCGAAAACAACAGCCCCCAGCTCTAAATCGTGCATAGTATAGTTCTGTTCATGAACCTTAAGTTGGCGCGAAGCGTAAGAAATGACCTTGTCGCGCTGCATTAACACACATCCAAGACCCTGAATGGATGCATCACAATAAACCACAAAATTGTCCGTGCCCTCTGGCATGAAAGAATAGGTGCGCTGCAGAGCCTGTCTTTTAAGTGCTGAAAAGCAGTTTCCTATGTACTACCCCAACGGTAGGTGACACCCTTCTGTGTCAGTAGTGTAAGCGGCTATGCAATCTTTGAGAAGTCTTTGATGAACCTTCTGTAGTAACCCGCCAAACCCAAGAATTGGCGTATTTCCGTTGGTGTACGTGGTGTAGGCCAGTTCCTGATCGAGTCTACCTTGGATGGATCAACATGAATCCCATCCTTGTTTACCATGTGGCTTAGAAAATGGACTTCACGAAGCCAGAAGTCGCATTTTGAAAAATTGGCGTACAACTGTTCTGTTCGAAGGAGCTTCAAAATAAGTCGCAAATGCTGCTCGTGTTCCTCCTGACTCTTGGAGTAGATCAGGATGTCATCGATGAAAACAATCACAAACTTGTCTAAATAAGGCTTGCACACTCTGTTCATGAGATCCATGAAGACTGTCGGTGCGTTCGTTAGTCCGAAAGGCATGACAAGAAACTCGTAGTGGCCGTAACGAGTTCGGAATGCTGTTTTGGAGACGTCCTCATCCCGGACTCTCAGCTGATGGTAGCCTGACCTCAGATCTATCTTTGAGTAGCAGCTCGACCCTTGCAACTGATCGAAAAGTCATCAATACGTGGAAGAGGATAGCGGTTCTTCACTGTCACCTTGTTAAGTTCGCGGTAATCTATGCACATACGGAAGGTACCGTCCTTCTTTTTCACGAATATACTGGAGCTCCCCAGGGCGAAGAGCTAGGACGAATAAAACCCTTATCCAAGAGTTCTTGCAGTTGCTTAGATAGTTATTCCAGCTCAGTTGGAGCTAAGCGATATGGTGCACGAGCTATGGGTGCTGCTCCTGGAGCTAGTTCAATCTGGAATTCGACCTGGCGATGTGGCGGTAGCCCAGGTAAATCTTCAGGAAACACCTGAGGAAATTCGCGTACTACTGGAATGTCCTCCAATCTCTTCTCCTTCGTTGATGCGTTAGTAACAAGCGCTAAAATAGCGGTGTGGCCCTTTCACAAACACTTCTGGGCCTTAAGGAAAGAGATGATGCCCACCACGGCACCACTCTTGTCACCTTGAACCACGAGAGGTTCTTTACCAGAACGGGGAATACGAACAATCTTCTCCTTGCATAAGATCTCTGCTTGCTGTTGGGATAACCAATCCATACCAATGACGATGTCGAAACTACCCAGAGTTATAGGAATAAGATCGATAGAAAAGGTCTGACCAGCGAGGATAAGATTACAACCCTGAACTATGTGTGTGGCCTCTAGACTTTTACCGTTAGCTAATTCTATGACATGCTTAGTGTTCAGAAGTGTGGGTGTAAGTTTGAGCATTTGACTAACTTTCAGAGACATATAACTGGTATCCGCACCCAAATCAAATAATACAGTAACATAAAAGTCGTCGAGAAGAAACTTACCCATAACCACGTTAGGATCGTTCCTTGCGTCACCCTGCCCCAACACAAATGCACGACCCCTTGCGCCGTTGTTCCCATCATTGTTATTTCCCCCGTTGTTGTTCCCATTGCCTTGATTGTTGTTGTTGTTGTTGTTCTGGTTTCGGTTTAACTAGGGGCAGTGTCTCTTGAAGTGACCTTCAGCGCCACAATGAAAACATCCCTTGTTACCCTGTTGCTGATTCTGTGGTGTTTGCTGCTGTTGCTGGCTATCCTGAGTTACAGGTCGTGGGCTCCTACAATCCTTGGCCTCATGACCCATCTTGAGACACCTCTGACAACGACCTTTGTTGCACTGGCCACTGTGGTGTCTGTTACAATTGTTGCACCTTGGGTGATTTCCTCGATATACACCCCGTCCCTGATTACCCGAAGATTGCTGACCAGGGATCTGATAGTTGTCAGTCTTTCGCTGCTGAACCTGAGACTGAACTGTAGCTGAACCCTTGCTGGAATCCCCATCCCATTTCCTCTTGTTGTCACTAGGAGTAGCAGGAGTAGCAGAAGTGGTAGCGGTAGTAGCTGCACTGATACGTTTTGGCAGCCTGTTTTGTTCCACTGCCTAATCCGTGAGGCGATGAGCAAGGCGTTGAATGTCCTGGATATTATCAAGGTTAGCCGATGTCACATGGCTCTGGATTTCCGGCGCTAGACCCTTGAGATACAACTCAATGCGCTTGATTGGAGGGTCCACCATAATTGGACACAAGATGGCCAGCTCGTTCGACCGTTTCGTATAAGCCTCAATTTCCGACCCTGTCATTTTCAAATGAAAGAACTCCACTTCCAACTTGTGGATGTCATCACGTGTGCAGTGTTCCCGCTTGATAAGTTCCTTGAAATCATTCCAAGGAGTGGCGTTAGCAGCTGCCAATCCTAAAATCTGAACTTGCGCATTCCACCAAGTCAGCGCTATGCCTTCTAGAGTACCAGTGGCGTACTTCACCCTGTGAGCCTCAGGGCATTGACTCGAGCTTTTCAAACCAATGGAGGAGTCCAACTACTCATTCAGTGCCACTGAACGTGCTAGCATGACAGTCCATGAAATTCTTGAAAGTGCAAACAGGTTGCTGAACGTGTTGACCTATTGTGTATAAGAATAGGACAAGGTTAAACACAAGAGTTGGTTTAGGAGTGTAGGATCTAGAGATCCTAGTGTGAGTTACGACTGCATGATATACCTCCTGCTTGAGCGGCTGCAAGTGCCGTATCAACTTGTTCGTTAATCAGAGCCATCAACTGGGCTTGAGTCATGTAAACGCGTCCACTCATGATCTTCATATCAAGGGAACATAAGTGAGAGAGGTTCGCAAAAAGTGCGATGACAGAAGAGAGTAAGCACACAAGTGTTCTCAAGCAATAGTGGTTATGTGTATCTAAGCATACCATGAGCAAAGTTCTATGTAATCTAGCAAGCAGGCAATAAAACATATACCATATTACCTAGAATGTTGAGTCTTGCACGTGGAGTGAGGCGTCGTTGTGGATCGTTGAGCATTGTACAGGTTATAGTATGGTTTTAATAAAAACATTTTCCCCTTATTAAAACCAAGTTCGCTATAACCAATGGCTCTGATACCAATTTGTCACACCCCCAAAGTCCACATGCGGGGTATCACCGCATGGGGCGTGACATGACCAGGATCAAGCCATCAATCATATTGAACATTGCAAGTGTTAAATAAAATTCAACCCATCAATATAAAAGGTGGTCAAAACCACACATAGTTAAAGTATAGCGGAAGCATAAATGTGAAAACCCAAACATGAGTATAAGTTCATAAAGTGTAAATGTTTAACATGGAACTCAACAGTCCATGTTCCCACAACGATCGCGCCTCCCGTGCAAGCTCCATGAGTAACTATTGTCCTGCAAGGCATGTAACAGAGAGTCAACAACTAGTTGAGCGAGTTCACAGTAGGTAAGTTCATTGCATAACTATGCGTTATTAACTAAGCCAGTTGTATACTCAATTAGTGGGGGCTTCCCATGCTGTATGTTCAGTTAGTGGGGGCTTCCCATGTTGTATGTACTAGACTAGTTGTAACCATGAGTGTTCTTCTTAACCCGAGAACAGGAGTACGTACGAGGTTTACGTAGGTTTTACGTAAGTGCCCTTCATAACCCGAGGACAGTGGTACGCATGAGATTTACGTAGGTTTTACGTAAGTGCCCTTCATGACCCGAGGCAGTAGTAGATATAAGTTTACGTAGGTTTTACGTAAGTGTCCCTCGAAACCTGAGGACAGTGGTAAGCACAGGTTTACGTAGGTTTTACGTAAGGGTCCTTCGCGACCGAGGACAATGGTAGATAGTCTAGTAACAGTGTAAGTCCAAGTAATTGTCCAATCCCATTCCTTTAATCCCATTCCCTTCCCACCGGGAATCCCATGCCTTGGTAAGAGTGTGAACTCACCTTGGTTTGCTCGGCAGATACACGAAAAGGTTACTTGAGCTAAAAGGGGTCAACCACGTCCTAACATGGTTACCATACGAGTCAGGTTTAGGTTCAAGTAGTGCACATATGTTTACATACAAGCTAACGGATTACGAACACGTATTGATCATGGTCTAAACACATTAAACAGTATCATGCAAGTTTCTAAGTAAAACTCAATTGTGCGGTTCATGTGCTTGGCCTGGTGATCTGGTTTAAACCCAATAACCTTGTGCGATTCAGCATAAGTAACCCAATTGGATGGTCGGCCCAACCTGTTGTGCGTTCAGCACATCTTGTGCGACTCATAACAGGTTGTGCGATCCAAAACATACCCGGCCCAGTTTACAATTAAGCCCAACAAAATACACAGCCCAAACAAAATAACATTCACTGGTCTTGTGCGGCCCGGATGAACTTGTGCGACCGACCAGTCCTTGTGCGATTGGGATTGGGCTTGGAGGCCCAACAACATAACAGTTTTAAGTAGTTTGTGTATGGCCTAAGCCTTGTGCGATCGGCACTGTCTTGTGCGATCCACAAGTCTTGTGCGAACATGCATATTCTAGTTGTACACTATGCTTAATGTGATTGTACCAAGTCTTGTGCGACCCAAAGACTTGTGCGATTTAACAACTTGTGCAATCAGAACTTGTGCGATTGGTTATAAAGTTCCGAATTTCATGCATACCAGTTACCCAATTATCTAGCAAATCAATTCCAACAGTTTCCATTTTCTCATCAAATCGGTCAAACAATCAAACAGTTTCCAACTTGAATGTGGATCGATCAACTAAGGTTTCAACATCTAATCTTATGACCCTAATCGAAATCAAAGCATGGACAATAATTTATCAACTCATATGAACATACAGCCGATTACATTCATTCGACCCTAAATCATCATGCAAACAATCCGAAATCAGGACATGATAGCCGATTAACACCTATTCTGTTTTAGATCATTATCATACAATCCGATTTACAAGAACATCATCATTCACACAAACAATTCTAGTTATCAAATAAAATCATGGCACCCATAGTATCGTCTAACAAAAACAATAACAGTGAAACACTAACCGATTGAGAGAAGGATAGGATCAATGATTGATCCGAACAAGAAAAGATCTTCGAGAGATGAGGGGCGATTGTCGTCGGCTTCGAGAGAGAGAAGAGAGCTAGGGTTTGTGTGTGTTGTAACTAATGAGGAGTAACCCTTTCTTCTAAATGTTGTGTGTGTAAAAGAGAGTGGGTCGGCCCATCATGGGTTGCCCTTGGTCCGAGTACAAGAAATACGGCCCAAACGGGCTTGTGCGATCGGTTCGACTTGTGCGCTTGGCTCGCTTAATATAAGTACATTCGATACACATAACATATAACATATCATTCAATTAACTATCAAGGTTCATACAAACACATAAGTTCAAAACATGCTTCCCTTAGCACAAAGATAGGTTCTGAAATACGAGTTGTCACACTCCGAATCATCTTTTAGATGATTTGTGTAGTGGTGAATTATACAACGAGGTTAAACCTCCATGCTTGACTTACGTGATAATCTATGAATCTTATGATGGACTTAGCTTAGGTTAATATTACAACTATACTATATAACCTATAAATATAAACATAACCGAATTCTTGATGTTAATCGGATCATGATTATACGTCGCGAATATAAGTTATATTATCTTTGTTCTTTATTCCTCGTTTATGACTCTAATGGACACGTTAGGACCTATGAAAGCACTTTAAAACTTAGTGTCCAAACGAGTGTCTAGACAAGATATACTTTTGCATACATATACTTTTATACTTAATTCCGAAACCAAAACTCTATGAACTCCAAAGAACCATACACCTCCGTTTCCCAATCTTAACAAATCATCAATCCACCGATAATCGGAAAGCTTTTGCAAACTTGTGAGTATACTCGAACACCCTTTTTCAGTTTACACTTTTGGGTGCAATATGTTTACTTATTCAACATACACAATCACTTATACTTTTATGAAATCACACAAACAATCCAATACATGCATACTAATACGTTATACTTGATTCATGTTTTTGGGTGATTCTTATGCGATAAACTTGTCATTAGCTTCATACGAGCCTCCCCTTAACATGGATAGCGCTATAGGAGTAACGCACCGCCCGTGAACGTGAGGTCATGTTAAGTTATTCATTCATTTATACCAGCAGTAATCAGAGGGTTGACTTGTTATTTGCATGATAGTTTTACTTTAATCTTGATAACTAGGTGTACCTTGTGGATTTGTTTCAATCAATTTTATACGTATGCTATGTATCAAACTTGTATACTCGCCAATACTTTGTATTGAACTATACTTTTAAACATGTTACAAGTTGTTGATGTTGATGCATATGGAATCTAGTAGGATATGCTTGGATACACACTTAGACTATTACTGATGTCATTGTATTTCGATCCTTTAAATTTGTTGTATTTCATTCATCAAATTTTGTACTTTAAATTTTCCATGTATTGTATTAGACAACTATTATCAATGAAATAAAACTTGTTTATTAAATACTTGTCACAATTAGTGTTATGAAGTCTCGAGCAACCTCGTTCATCTTACTTCGATGTTTCCGCCATCGGTTTGGGTGTGACAATATATATATAGGATAAGGATCCATTAGGAACCACCCTTTATTGTGAGAACCGCGAGAACCAATGTGAACACATGGCAAAATTGTAATTAAGTGACATATAATAAAAAAACACGCTCCTATTTCTGTTCACGCTCCTGTTTATGTTCAGGTTTACGATCGTCTTTTACACTTTAGGGTTTCATTCGAGATCTTGTATAGATTGACGACGGCGATCGACGATGGTGACCGAGCTCTCCAATCTCACGGCAGTGACATCCACATTTTATGGCGGATTCATTGGGGATACTGATTACGGCGAAATATGGCTTCGTCTGATTCATCTCCTGTTGAACCTAATGCATCTGATGATCCTCATCCAACAACTTCTGCATATCATCGACATACATCTGATGCTGATTTTGGCGGTCCATCTGATGTCAATCCCATTTCTGCAGTCAATCCAATTAATCCAATTGAAAGTCGCAAGCTTGTGTCTACAATAGTTGAAATTCAACACACCCTTCATGGCTTTGAAATACAGGCTCTTGATTCCATGTATACATCAGACAATGTTGTATTATCATCTGGGACTGCTAATATATCTGAACACTCGTTATCATTTGACAGTACTTCGACTGGCACAGCACCTACAAACACATAACACAAGCAATTACAATTCATTCGGTTTGAGACTAAAGGTATTCTTTGTCAACTTTTATGTAAATTATGATTCGTTCAATGATATACTCGTTTGCAACATGTTCACAGTTATTTTATGTTGTAAATAATGATTACACAATATTATATGCACATATGCATTGTGTTAACTGCATTGTATTACAAATTATGTTATATTGCAAATTTATGCACATGTGCATTATGATTAAACATAACTTATGACATCATACATTATATGACACTACACATGTGCATTTTGATAACAATCCTAATATTCATCTGTGCATCATGTTGACCATTTTCTCATTTATTTATTATTTTCACAGGAACAGTTACGGCTGACATACATTCTACACCTAATGGCACCCCATATTGGATACCTGAAGTCGATGTTGAATACGTTCTGGTTATAAACAGTACATTTACCCATTGGGAAGATATTATCACGATGTACAATACGTATGCTACAAAATTCAGATTTTCTACTCGTATTGGCACATCGAAGAACAAAAATTGTCATGACAATCCTACTATGAACATCCACACTCATAGATATATATTATGTTCAAGAGAACGACAACCAAGGATCACAGAATCTGACC
The DNA here is from genome assembly GCF_002127325.2 of Helianthus annuus. Taxonomy (NCBI): domain Eukaryota; kingdom Viridiplantae; phylum Streptophyta; class Magnoliopsida; order Asterales; family Asteraceae; genus Helianthus; species Helianthus annuus. The sequence goes on along the minus strand of NC_035449.2, from coordinate 164,121,855 downwards.
CCAATGCTCCATCCAAGAATGCTCCAACCATGTATGATACATCCAAGAAATAACACTGACGAAGTCGATACATAGTTTCCGGTGCCGTGCGCATATTAAAGTGAGTTATGATCGTGCCACGGAACAATATAAAATATACGATTTCATCGCCACACACAACTATTGCATGATTAGTAGCGATAACGCCAACATGTTAAAACAAAATAGGAAACTCGGATTTGAAGAACAACAGTTCATCCACAAATTTAGCCTTAACAAAATCGGCCCAAATGTTGCACATAACATCCAAGTATCACTTAAAGGCGGGCCTCATAATGTTCATGGCACGATAGAAGATTTCAAAAATTGCTCTAGAGATATACGTTTATTGATTGGTGAACGTGATGCAGACATTATCTTACACACCATGAGATCCCGAGTTACCAATCTTAAAGACTTCTATTTTGATTGCGCCATAGTTGATAACCAGTTACGATCGTTCTTTTGGGCAGATTTCGTATCATTGCGAAATTACGAGGCTTTTGGTGATGTATGCGCATTTGACTCTACGTATGACACTAACAAGTAAGATACTATACATTCCAACATGTGCAATTATTATGAATTTTTAACATCATCTGTTTTATTTACAGGTACAAAATGATTTTTGTGCCATTCACCAGAGTTGATCATCACAAGAAATGTGTTATCTTTGGCGCTGGCATGTTATATGATGAGACTATAGAGTCATATACATGGTTACTGAACACCTTCCTGGTTGCACACAAGAATCAACCAATATTTATTCTCACTGACCAAGATGCATCAATGAAACAAGCTGTATCAACCGTTTTCACAAACTATATCCATCGTTTATGTATGTGGCCCATAATGAGAAAACTTCCGTCCAAGGTAAACACTCTATTTTAATATTAACACAATTCCAATTAAACAATATAATATGACTAACTAATTCCAATTATTATTATTCACACATCTTTATTTACAGATTTCAAATGACATCCTTGATAATACCACCCTTCGTTCATCAATACATAAATTGGTGTGGAATCTATTCATCACACCACAAACATTCGAAGAAAGATGGCATATATTAATGGAGGAATATCATCTAAACAACCATCCTTGGCTATGTGAGGTGTTTGCTATACGGCATGAATGGGTCCTGTGTTATTTTAGAGAGATACCGATGTGCTGTTTGATAAAGACTATATCAACATGCGAGAGCTCAAACGCGCGTTTTAAAGTTAACTAATCAGAAACTAACACATTAGTTCAATTTATGATGTGTTTCGATACCAGTATTGATGCTCAGCGGCACACACAACGAGATCTCGAATTTAAAAGCGACATGTCGAACCCTCGCTTATCTACCGGTCTTCGTATAGAGGCACACGCGTCCGAAACATACACATGGTCCATGTTTCTTGAAGTTCGAAAAGAAATATACATGGGCATGTTCCATTGCATGCCAATTGAACGACCTGAATCGACTTAAATCGACTGATATAAAAAATTACACTGTTCGTCACTTTAAATCAAACATGTCTTATGTCAATGAATTCGAGGTATGTCCTTACTATCCAATATTTTTTAATATTCAATATACACAAAATAACATTTATAAATTACTATTTTTTTAAATATTACAATTAGTGCATATTACCCTCAATACAAATAATATAACTGTTTGTCTGATTATTTTGTTATGCACATGTGCATGTATCAACCAATGTATTTGTGCATGTTACCCTCAATATACCATTAGTGCATATTACCCTTAATATAACTATTATAACTGTTTGTCTGATTATTTTTCGTTATGCACATGTGTATGTATCAAACATTGTATTTGAATCAATTGTTTTATTATACACAATAACCTATTCGCATGTGCATATTACCCTTCATGTATACATTATATTTACAATATCTGTTGTGCAGTGCAGGTGTCACTCAATGTACCTGAACAAATAGTAAGTTGTACATGTCTTGGGTTCACTCGTATTGGATACCTATGCCGACATGTATTCTGTATATTCCATTACAACCAGATTGAATGAATACCGTCCCACTACATCATTCCACGTTGGAAACGAGATGCGCTCCCATCAATTGTGCATAGCATATCTGACATTTACTCATCCGACAATAACGAGTTTGCTATCATCAATAATGAAATAATGGATTTAGTCACCCAATGTACAAACCGACTCAAACGCAATCCTGATCATCTACGTTCGTTATCTTCTTAAATCAAACGCATCAGGAACCACATATTCGAATCGTTCACGTGTGATCCTCAGCCTCGTTCCATCCAAAAAACTGCAAACATTAGTGATATATTAAACATGCCTGCAAATCTAAGCACAGTTTTCCATCCTCCTCAAGGTATTAGAAACAAAGGTTGTGGGACCAAAAAACAACGGATTGGCCCCGGTGGTCAAAAAATTAAAGATAAACGAAAGAAAGCTGGTAAACGACAAAAATCCACCCGTTTATGCAATAAATGCAACAAATATGTATTTTACCATGATTCACGCAACTGCGAGAAAATCAAGGCTGCCAAACTTGCTGTACGAGCAGCAAAACGTGATGCTGCTATCGCCGCTGGACTACCCGTCCCGTCTGGTTCTGGTTCTGATGATACTGATGTTGATCTCGATGACACCGATGATAACACCAATGATGACATCGATGAGTATAATTCTTCTGATTATGGTGCATCTGAATACCCCGTCTCCATGCAAAAACCGTCTGTACCCGAACGAAAAAATTTTAGGCGTGATCTGAACAATCTCGTGAATCTGATCTAACTCTTAGGCGTTCAATCAGACGTCGCAAACCATCCAACCCAACTCATGATTCTTGATTGATATATTATATATTACAACTTATGATTATCAAACTTATCTAATTATGACTATCAATGTTGTTTTGGTTATGTTTATTAATGAACTTATCTAATTATGATTATCAATGTTTTTTTTTAATATATTCATCATTGCCAACATCTTATTTTGTTATCAATTATGTATTACATGTAATTATTTGTGATTATATTATTACCCACTTAACATAATGTAATTTTATTACTACCCATTTAACTTACAATATTGAAATTAATGATTAACTTAACATGTGCACATGTGCATGCGTATCTACAAGTTGTATCTACCATTTTAATCCACTTGTTTATTTATACAACAGTGTTTAACATTATACCTGTTACTAATATGAATATAAAACCATTTGTTATTCCTTACATATAGATATACCCAATTGTAATATATTATATTAAACTCAACCTATAATCTGAACGTTATTCACTTTATGCACATACTATATGCACATGTGCATACACATCATTTATTTTATTAATCAACATAACATAAGATATTTTAACAAACATATATTATATACTAATAACACGCATTTAACAATTATTACCATACATTACTGTGACTTTAACCATCTTAATGCACATGTGCATAAACAACAACCAATACAAACTGGAACTCCAAACATTGGTTACCATATCACCCATCAAACATACCAATTGCTAATATACCAACTGCTTAATATATCAAATGTTATAACAACTGTTGTCAACCAACAAGTATTAGTAACACAATAAGCTAGTTCCAACCACAATTAACGAAAAATATAAACGACATCATAACGGTACCAACTTGCTACCTTCACAACACAACCATCTAACATGCCAAACCAAACCAAACAAACCAAAATACCAGTTTAATGTTCATAGATCACCAATAAACCAGAAATACTATGTGTCCTGATAGTTAATAAACTGAATTATTAACTCATACCCTCAAACTTTATCCCCATTCTTCCAATTGCTAAGAATGTTCCAACATTTTTCTTGTTTCACCCCCTCTTTTTCTAACATTTTCCGCATTCTTTCATCTCTCAAATTTTGTGTTGCCTTTCCTTCGAGGTACATAACTTCCCTTGTACACATTTGCCTCTGATAATAACAGTTTTGTTGCAATCTTCATTCTCAAGTTTTGCAATTGCATGTCTTGAATATCTTTTCACGTGCTAAAACCGCATTCAAACTCGATATCACTCCCTTTGTACATCTCCATGTGCCTCATAGTAAACACACCACAATCGTTGAAATTATCACTCGTTGCCCATTCCATTTTTTTCTTTGTCAACGTTGCGACTGCCATGCGTGCCGCACTTGGATGTTCCATAGCCTTCAAATACCCAACCATGTAATTTTTCTACAAAAAACAAAAAATACTAATACCAAATGTTACTACATATCCTTATTTACATATATAACATTTAATATAAAAATATAGACATACCACTTTACATGGCGTTCCAGTTTCTTTAAACTTCGTTCCTGCTGACATTCTGTAAAACCCGCTGTTACTCACCATATTTTCAATAACTTCGACCTTCGCGTTCTCTAAATCAAAGCATATTAGATAAAAATGCTTTCTTTCGATCATTGGTATTATTATGATGTTGAATTTTTTTAACTCCAACATTTTAATGTCACACTCCACAACCTCCTTCAAGTGTGAAGTTAATGTTGCAAACGCCTTTTTTTCTGTCTGTTTTGTTTTCAACATAAACTCCGGCTGCACATTACATTAATACATATCACACACAAATATAACTATCCTAAATATAATTGTTAAACATAAATTATAACACACTTACGATAGTTGTCGTATAACACCATAATCGCCTTTTCCCTACTTTATTGTTTTTTTTTTCTCATCATAATTCAAAATAGCCGCCCAACAGTCTATCACGTTCTGTGAAATCCATTGCCCATCCTCCAAAGTGTTTATCAAATATGCTCGTGTTGTCATTCCATGTGAGGTTTAAAAAATATTTGTGTTGTAATCATCACAATAAATTACATCGGTTATGTTGTGTATGCACATGTGCATCAAATACATTACATATACTGTATACCATATTTTATGTGTATGCACATGTGCATCAAATACATTACATATACTATATACAATATTTTATTGTAACGCACATTTTATATCAATCAAACAGCTTATATATCAAAAAAATAGCATGGACCTAAAACAAATACCTAACAATCAGCCGTAAATAGATCGATAAAAAAACCTGACATATCAAACAATATCACATACCTAAATTTAAACAAATTGATCTAAAACCCAACATATCAAACAATACGTAACAAATCTATAAATAAAAAATAATGTATAAGTAATCTTACTTGAACATCAGGCTGACCTCCCTCATCTCCTTTTCAACATCTATTTCTTGATGAGTAAATTACAAGTTTTGTCCTTTATGTTTACATCAAATTGCAGGCGCTGTCCTTTTGGCCAAAAGTTTACAGCGGTGTCATTAACCTTTCAAAATCTTGCACGTTTTGTCCTTTAAACCAAACCTGGTTAGAAATCTCAGTTAAAAACTATCATGTTTTTACGCCCACCTTTATATCTTCCTAAATGAGATATTATCATACTATAACTTAACAAAAATCGGGCATGACCCGTTCGTATTATGAACAATTCCCTGTAAGACTAACTTGTAATAACTTAAAAACTACACTATTTTAACAGCTCGATATGCATAAAAACTGCACTATTTTAACAGCCATTAACATGAAAATTCTGCACTATTTTGGCAGCTCAAAATGCATAAAAACTGCACTATTTTAACAACAATTAACATGAAAATTCTGCACTATTTTGGCAGCTCAAAATGCATAAAAACTGCATTATTTTAACAACCATTAACATGAAAATTCTGCACTATTTTGGCAATTCACATGCATAAAAACTGCACTATTTTAACAATCATTAACATGAAAATTCTGCACTATTTTGGAGCTCAAAATGCATAAAAACTGCACTATTTTAACAACAATTAACATGAAAATTCTGCACTATTTTGGCAGCTCAAAATGCATAAAAACTGCACTATTTTAACAACATGAAAATTCTGCACTATTTTAGCAGCTCAAAATGCATAAAAACTGCACTATTTTAACAACAATTAACATGAAAATTCTGCACTATTTTGGCAGCTCAAAATGCATAAAAACTGCACTATTTTAACAACAATTAACATGAAAATTCTGCACTATTTTGGCACCTCAAAATGCATAAAAACTACACTAATATACTCTTATTTTAACCCGTTCGGTCTTCTTAGCGAATACCATCACCTCCAATAACTGAATCCTAAATAAACTTAGATTACCATACTTAAGTGACTCGCATATAGCCTTCCTAAAATGGTGTAGGAAGTGATTCAGAAATCACGTCCTTAATGCTTCTTACTTGTTACCAATGTCAATAAAGCATCTTGCATAATTGCTAACATTTATCATACAAATAACCTCTTTTACTACTAAGGAAGGAGTCGGGGAGTTTACTTACCTCGTGCGTCCGAATTTACACATAGCTTCCGTGTTTACCTTCAACCCGTAGCGCTTCCATATTTGTGCCTCTATTGACATGACTCCTATCCATATGTGTCATCTAATTGTAACACGGTTAGCTTACAAACATTCGTTCATTCGGCTTTCAAATCATGCAATATTTGACTTTCGTTAGCTTATTAACGCATATAAGGGATATGTATCATCATACTTTATTACTACCGAACATAACACATCAACTAGCAAGTTCATAATGCAATAGTTTCTCGCATACAACTTTTACCTTTTTAACTTCAATCCTATACATAATCCACTCTCATTTAAACTATGCCATTCACTTACATAACTATTGTATTCACATATAGTTTGCATTCCATAACACTTTATACAAAAGATCAATTCCATAATATCCACATACAACACAAGACTTCCTAATTCATTCAAAATTTATAAAATTAACCATTCAAGCATTTAATCGAATACTTGGTGTGCATATAACAACCTTAGCACTAAGTACAAGTGTTTTATGCATAACTTCTCTAGTAGTCTTCACAACTTTTATCAATCAAAATCACATAATTCATTCATAGTAAAACCCTAGGAGTTCATCAATTTTACTAGTACTTATACATTCATCATCATAATATTCAATCTATGGAACTACAAGATCACCAACTACTAGATTAAGTGGGTTTTGCCTAATCCATGCTCATATTCAAAATTTAACATCACTTGATGTTTTGACAACCCTAGCAACCATTATTCATACCAAATTCCTGCATTACATACCCGAATTATACTAGACCCACAAAATCAAACATCACAAAATTGCAAATTTCGACTTACTTGATGTTGGGTATGCTTAGATGATCACCATTCTTAGTTCATGCATTCAACTAGGCTTCAATTCCCCTTTCAATTTGATAGATTTTGGTGTTCTAGGTTTGACCCCTTTCTTTCTCTTCTTCTGATCGAACACACGCCCAGGTGTGTGGTTTAAGGGTTATCATTATTATTTTTTTGTTTATAATCTATCTTTTCCTTTTGTCCATATCAACCCCTCATGTTTACCATTGTTCATAATTTACCCAATTCCTATTCTTATTTGTTTAAACCAAGCATTTAACTTGGTTTGATAACCTAGTTATTGCATCTCCTTCTTTTAAACATGATAACATATTAACAACTAGATAATTTGAATTTTGGGGCGTTACAAATCTACCTCCCTTAAAGAACGTTTCGTCCCGAAACCTCTTTCTTTTCTTCTACAACCCGTCTAGTCTTATTCTTCGTTCGTCCACTCATTCAAGTTATATTGGACGACTTACATAAGTATCTTGTGAGGAATTGGCTAATCACACATCCATAGTCCATAATTTGAAACTGGCATCCTGACATATTATTTATACTTATCAAGATTTTAAATTTCCTTGCGAAAACCAATCCCTAGTCATCATTAATTTATTCATTTCCGAATACAATCTCGTTCACTCGTACACATTAAACATATCGTACCTATTCATATGGAGGTACTTTTTCAGTGATAGCGTAAAATTTTCATAAACTCATCCAATCTTTCCTTACAAATATTCTAGATGTGTTACTTATTTCATTCGTTCGCATACATAACTTCCTACACATTCATCATTAAAACATTATAGTTGTCTTGAATCTCTTAGCTTCATAATCAACTTGGGGTGTTCCTAGTGTTTAATGAATGCTAGAACTGAATTAAGGACCTTAGCCTAATAAACAAACAATTTCAGCATAAGCAGATAAGGGGGACCCGTCGCCGACGGCACATGGTGGGTCGTCGACGGGCTCGGGAAGGTCCCGTCGCCGAACATTGCTCGTAGACAGACAGTTAGCGCGTCGGGTGGAGGGGTGTCGTCGCCGACGGCATAAAGGCCGTCGCCGACGGGCTCTCTGGTGTGCAGACGCTGTTTGACCAGAATTTTTGTTCCCGGGTCCTTTTTCCAACCTGAAATGGTCTCGGGCAGTCCCGAAACCTTCCATAACATCCCATAACGTCCCAACCCAGGCTATAATAGTAATTTATCCATAACCCATTTCCGTTTTCATCTAAAAGCATAGCTCGAAATCCTTAAATCACTTACTTGCGTGGCGCTTAGAAACGAACACAGTTTCACGAGAGCGTAGGTTTGAGAGATTCGAGCATCATACATCCATATATTAAATAATTTGCTAACCTTACTTCCTGGGTGCAGTACTTGAACATGCAACAACGAGTCGGTCCTCTTCGTCACCATCCATACCATGTTTTGTATTGACCTCGTTCATCCGTGTGACGAGCTTTCGTTTATGAACATTCTTTCATTAACCTTGATAGGTTTATCACACTATGATATCTGCCATACTCATTATAAGATTGGGGATTATCACATTTCATTCAAATTCATTTAAACATGATGTTTATTACTTCTCCTTGTTTACATATTACTACTTTCAAGATTCTTTTTAAAGCACTAATGTGTTAGACCTATTCATAACGGGTCAATACATGACCATTTCTTAATATATCATTCTCATTGTTTGACCCGTTCTTGACGGGTAAATACATAATCATTATTTCGTAATTCTTTAACTCATTTGGTGTACTACACTACACATTTCCTTTCTTCTCTAGCACTCCCTTGGTTTGAAACTAAATTATTTCTCAGCTTCTGCAGTTTGACTTTTCAAGGTCAACTGCCACTTATTTCTTATTATATACATGCGTATCGAAGTACACGTTTGTACTCCTTTTCAATTCAAACATGCTTACGATCTCATTGCTTCACTGTTCCAGTGTTTTCTTGCAAACACTTACCCTTCCCGTTTTAAAGGTTAGTTATAATACTTATTTCGCTTACAATATCAACATTTTAGTTCCATTCGCTTATATACTTTCATTTCTTTTACGCATTCGATTACCCAATTAAATGGGTAATGGCATATACTCTCATATTGAGATTCAAGCATACCACTTACGACCCGGTAACATCGGGTTAATTGCTTTCAACATAAATCTTTCGTTCTATCCGTATAACAGGTTGAACTTCATACATTCGTTATTGCATTCACGACCACCCGTTCTAAACGGATGGTACCTTATCCTTACTCGACTTGTTCAACTTGAACCGGTCGACTTGCATAGCTTATCATAACCTTCTTTAGCATAACCAAATCCGCAAGGGATTTGCATCATTCATATCTTTCATTCCTTGAATCCGTCTCACGGATTCAAACTTTGCATTCATATCTTGTTGATCCGTACTTTTTTTTTACGGATTCAACATCCTTCATTCTCATCACTTATACTTTTTACTCTTACGTAGTATCCTCAGTTTCCCGAGAGTCTTATTACCCATTCCACCCGCACGCCCACCTGCTACCCAGTTCTACCAGACATACCTGCGATAATTACCACGGTCTCACGAACGTCATATGCTTCTTGCGTACTGGCCAGGTGCACAATCCATGTACTAGTTTCGTGCCTCCGTGTAATCATCACCTTATGTCCGAGAAATGGGTTTCAGTTTCGTGCATATTTCTAAAACTTCCCCAAGACCACATCGTTGTCATTCGTTTAATAATTACCCTCCCAAGGAGATCTCTTCCTTTTTCTTTTAACATCGGCACCCATACATATTAGTAGCGTGTACCTGGGGTTAATTTACCTATTTGCATCTTTGCCCGCCTTAGCATTTATCCTATTTTGCATTCACGGACCCTCCCCTTCAATCACTTATGCTTACCTTGCACATACAAAACCGTTAGTTTCTTCATTCACATGCATAAATACATACTTACATTCGCTTCTGCCCTTAGATCTTGATGGAGTCCTAGATTGTCCGGATTCCTTGTCACACGAGCACACAGGTTTGAGTTCAAGTACTACCTTCTCATACTTGATTTCTCTCAAACCAGGGCTCTGGTACCAACTTTTTACGCCCACCTTTATACCTTCCTAAATGAGATATTATCATACTATAACTTAACAAAAATCGGGCATGACCCGTTCGTATTATGAACAATTCCCTGTAAGACTAACTTGTAATAACTTAAAAATACAACACAGCGGAAAAGATGAACCCAAAATTTCGTTCTTTAATAGACATAGTACTTACAGGAAAGTTCGAATACCAATGTCATACACTCATTAAAAAGGATTTACCACGTTCCATTACATTAATACTTCGGACCTACACTTGTTAAACTATGTAACCGATCCTTCCCGTACAATCCTTTGCTCTTGACTCGATCTTCAATCTTTCTATCCTTCATAATGATGCTAAATCCATGCAACCTGCATTCACCACATACATGTGCATCGGTTAGATTTAATGACATCATTCCTAAACTAAACACACATGATCAATAACCAGTCCGCGTTCCTTCTTCCCATACTGATCCTTATTAATATGATTTCCATGCACATTCGTGCACTTCAATTCCTTAACCTTGGTCAAGACATTAATAGAGTATCTGCAATCACCTTTTCATACTCAAGTCAACGGTTTAGTAACTTAACGCTTCCACTTATTTAAGTTGTACGAACACATACCCAAGTTCCGTTCGCTCATAAGCAATGAATCCTACTTCAAACGCAGGCACAAACACACATGTATTCATAGATGTAAACTTCCACACGTGATTACGTACCCACGTACAAACGTACAACCCTTATAAATCACTTAAATCATCCCAAGGTTTACTAAGGTATGCTGATTACAAGCTTCCATACAAATAGACCACGTACATACATTATAAACTGCACAATTCTACACTATTTTAACAGCTCGATATGCATAAAAACTGCACTATTTTAACAACCATTAACATGAAAATTCCGCACTCTTTTGGCAGCTCAAAATGCATAAAAACTGCACTATTTTAACAACCATTAACATGAAAATTCTGCACTATTTTGGCAGCTCAAAATGCATAAAAACTGCACTATTTTAACAACCATTAACATGAAAATTCTGCACTATTTTGGCAGCTCAAAATGCATAAAAACTGCACTATTTTAACAACCATTAACATGAAAATTCTGCGCTATTTTGGCAGCTCAAAATGCATAAAAACTGCACTATTTTAACAACAATTAACATGAAAATTCTTCACTATTTTGGCAGCTCAAAATGCATAAAAACTGCATTATTTTAACAACATGAAAATTCTGCACTATTTTGGCAGCTCAAAATGCATAAAAACTGCACTATTTTAACAACAATTATCATGAAAATTCTGCACTATTTTGGCTGCTCAAAATGCATAAAAACTACACTAATATACTCTTATTTTAACCCGTTCGGTCTTCTTAGCGAATACCATCACCTCCAATAACCGAATCCTAAATAAACTTAGATTACCATACTTAAGTAACTCGCATATAGCCTTCCTAAAATGGTATAGGAAGTGATTCAGAAATCACGTCCTTAGTGCTTCTTACTTGTTACCAATGTCAATAAAGCATCTTGCATAATTGCTAACATTTATCATACAAATAACCTCTTTTACTACTAAGGAAGGAGTCGGGGAGTTTACTTACCTCGTGCGTCCGAATTTACACATAGCTTCCGTGTTTACCTTCAACCCGTAGCGCTTCCATATTTGTGCCTCTATTGACATGACTCCTATCCATACATGTCATCATAATTGTAACACGGTTAGCTTACAAACATTCGTTCATTCGGCTTTCAAATCATGCAATATTTGACTTTCGTTAGCTTATTAACGCATATAAGGGATATGTATCATCATATTTTATTACTACCGAACATAACACATCAACTAGCAAGTTCATAACGCAATAGTTTCTCGCATACAACTTTTACCTTTTTAACTTCAATCCTATACATAATCCACTCTCATTTAAACTATGCCATTCACTTACATAACTATTGCATTCACATATAGTTTGCATTCCATAACACTTTTTACAAAAGATCAATTCCATAATATCCACATACAACACAAGACTTCCTAATTCATTCAAAATTTATAAAATTAACCATTCAAGCATTTAATCGAACACTTGGTGTGAATCTAACAACCTTAGCACTAAGTACAAGTGTTTTATGCATAACTTCTCTAGTAGTCTTCACAACTTTTATCAATCAAAATCACATAATTCATTCATAGTAAAACCCTAGGAGTTCATCAATTTTACTAGTACTCATACATTCATCATCATAATATTCAATCTATGGAACTACAAGATCACCAACTACTAGATTAAGTGGGTTTTGCCTAATCCATGCTCATATTCAAAATTTACTAGTACTCATACATTCATCATCATAATATTCAATCTCTTGATGTTTTGACAACCCTAGCAACCATTATTCATACCAAATTCCTGCATTACATACCTGAATTATACTAGACCCACAAAATCAAACATCACAAAATTGCAAATTTCGACTTACTTGTTGTTGGGTATGCTTAGATGATCACCATTCTTAGTTAATGCATTCAACTAGGCTTCAATTCCCCTTTCAATTTGATAGATTTTGGTGTTCTAGGTTTGACCCCTTTCTTTCTCTTCTTCTGATCGAACACACGCCCAGGTGTGTGGTTTAAGGGTTATCATTATTTTTTTTTTTATAATCTATCTTTTCCTTTTGTCCATATCAACCCCTCATGTTTACCATTGTTCATAATTTACCCAATTCCTATTCTTATTTGTTTAAACCAAGCATTTAACTTGGTTTGATAACCTAGTTATTGCATCTCCTTCTTTTAAATGTGATAACATATTAACAACTAGATAATTTGAATTTTGGGGCCGTTACACATGTGCAATGCACATGATGTAAAATGGTAATTCCCTCCCAGCCCTTTCAAACTCAGTACTCACTCCATCATCTTCCCCAAATTTCTAGGGTTCAACTTGAAGAATTTGCACTTTTCCTTCTTACAAATCACACACGTCAATCGCTCTCATAACTCACATTCAAACTTCCTTTTCACGCTACTGAAATCAAAATGCAAAACGGTGCTGTTCGTTTGTCGGAGCCGGTCGCCGGAGGAGTAAACGTTTTCAGTTGCACTCAATCAGATGTTTTCAACGCCGATCATCTCGTCGTCATGGTCAACATTATCCTTGGGAAGTCAAACTCATCCACAATTGCTATATTATATTATTATATTGTCTATTTTGTCATTTATGATGATTCAAAGGATTTGCTTTTGTAATTATGAATTTCGTTAGTTTGTAAAGAGTTTTGGAATTAGTTAATTAGGTTTTCGTTTATGACTTGACGCACTTGTGATTTTTTTTAGTCATTTTGATATGGATAAGTTTTGGTTTTCGATTTATTATTCTATATATAGCAGTTTTGTTGATGAAAATTGAGTGATATTTTCAATAAATCAGTTCGGCCAATGCTCTTCACGGATGGAGGTCGAAGTTATTATCTTCATAATTTTAGTTATGAAGAGTTTGATAGAAGTTAGAACTAATTTAGGATAGGAATGAGATCTGTATGTGTATCAGTACACTGATACCAAAAAACATTTTAAAGTTGAAATTCTTCAATCATCTAAACCCTAGAATTGATTATACAGACGATTGATGTGAACGATTGAACCCTAGAAATTTGGGGAAGATGATGGAGTGAGTGTTGAGTTGGAAAGGGTTGAGAGGGAAATTACCATTTTACCATCATGTGCAATACACATGACAGTTTTTAACAGAGATTTCTAACCAGGTTTGGCCTAAAGGACAAAACGTGCAAGATTTTGAAAGGTTAAGGACACCGCCTGTAAACTTTTGGACAAAAGGACAGCGCCTGCAATTTGATGTAAACTGTGATACTTCGGATTTTCCCGGGAAACCTTCTTGATGTAACTTTGCGTGTACATATATTATTAAATGGAAACTATGGATTTTCTGTGATTATGTGTTGTATGTATGTACGTTATATATATATATAGGTGCATATTACTAGTGAGCCGAAACCGCAAGACCCGACTCGAGACCACCTAGTCTCGAGTAACCCACACCGGTTGGGCCGCAACCCCCTTGGTCCACCCGAAAGCCCATTAGTGCACACCATGAGATATAAAACCCAAAACCCTCACCACACTCTCCTTTACACTCTCATTCAATTCACTCTCACAACTCTCACACTCTCTACCTCTCACTAAAACCCTAAAACCCTAGATCATCAACCTCCTCTCATCTCCTTTCTCTTTCGGATCGAGACCGGTGACAGCAAGGAATTCCGGTTCAAGCTTCGGATCTTACTCGGAAGATTATCCATCCCATTCTCACACCTTAAGTCTAACCGGTTAGTATGTCTCTTGGGTAAATGTTTAAAGATTGTTGTTGTACATGATGATTGTGTAAAGATGCTTGCTTGATGAGATAGTAACATGTTTTGCTTGATTAACTATGCTCCTTCATGTTTTGTATATGACCGGTTTGGTAATTAGAATCATTCGGATTAGGTTAAGTGCTTCTATCTTAGCCATTTTGCTCATAAATGCTTGGTTTGATGAATGAACATGTGTGTGTATGAATCAATGTTGGATGGTTATTACCATCTGATTTATAAAGGTGATATAGGGCAAAATTTGGTGCTTAATGATTGTCTTATCTCTTTGTTACAAAGTTGTGTTATGAACCAAGGACTAAATGATGGTTGAATTGTTTGAATATTTGAATATGCATCATGAACTAGAAGAACATGTGGAAGGTGATATGAATATTTGAAATCAGGTTGTTTTGATCCATTTTGCTTAGTAATAGACAAAGAAACATGTTTGTGTATTCTGATTGGTTAGTACAAAATTTCATGAAATCAAAATGCTATTGGTTAGTACATTGCCAGGTTCTAGAAGGATTCAGGTGCACGTAACAGTGGTTGCGAGTCGGAACCCTTGGTTGCGACTCGAGACCAAAACGTGATTTGTCGAGATCTTCCGGTTGCGACTCGCAAGCAGCACATGATGAACCGAAACCGAGGTTGCGAGTCGGAATCCCTGGTTGCGACTCGAGACCAAAGCATGATGAACCGAGACCGAGGTTGCGAGTCGGAACCCTTGGTTGCGACTCGAAACCGTGCATTCTCGAGTCGAAACCGCCCTTGTCTCGACTGGGCTACCTAAGTGTTATTGGGCCAAAAGTATGTTGGACTATCTGTTGACTGGACTACTTGTGTATCTGTTACTGTTGTGAATGTTAGAACAGGCCCAATAACCCAACTGTCATATGCATGCATTTTAAGTGTGTCTATACGTGTTTGCTATACGTGATTACTTGTACCCCAACTTGACCTATATTTGGTAACCATGCTAGGACGTGGTGACCAACGTGTTTGACCAAGTAAAATATCTACCGAGCAACCCAAGGTGAGTTCACAACCTAAAGCATGCGTTCCCTGTGGTTTGGGAAACGGAACTACAAACAACACTATCCCCTATGAGGGATACAACTTACTTTTCTTCCCTTGTTATTGGGAACCTTTAGTTAATTACTGTTTATACGGATTGTAACTAACGGCACTAAACGAAACTCTATCACTCAAGTCCCTACTACATAATACCGATTAGTCGCCGGGGCCAGGCGAACGGGTTATTAGTTGATAGCGCTATTTAGGTTTTACCAACCTCACACCGTGCCATGGTTTGGGATCGGTCGTGAACTAATGTACTCAGGCATCCGTCAATGATGATAGAACATTGACATCGGGGCATCCTGCGGAAACGCAAACGGTTACCTAGTGTTCGGTATTGGAAAAACAATTTAGTCGCTAACTTTTGGGGTAGCTCCCCATGGCATGTATAAACGAGTAAATTAACTGGTGAAACAAGTTTTTGGTAATTAAAACTGGACAACTAGTGAACTCACTCAGCATTATTATTGACACCTTACTGCATGCTTTGCAGGTAACCAGTGACTGAGGAGCTGCTGCTTGGGGATGTGTAGTGTTCGTCAAAACCCGTGTGTTGGGTTTTACTTATCTTGAACCATGAACTATCTTTTAAAACTATTTGGTTTATGCTTCTGCTGTTTTGTTTAAACTTACTATCGAACTCAAACTACGATGTTGCTAACTACTTTAGATAGCAATTACTTTACTATTAACCAATGCTTAGTATAATTGGTGGCTGGATCCTGGTCAGTCACGCCCTCAAGCGGATGTTACTCCGCAGGTGGAATTTAGGGGTGTGACAGATTGGTATCAGAGCCATTGGTTATAGTGAACTTGGTTTTAAAAAGGGGAAAATCTTTTTGAGAAAAACAAGACTATAACCCGTGACTCGTGACGACACTACACTCCAAGTGCAAGGCTCGACTTATCTGACCTCATAGCTCGGACCCATATTTACTTGCTTGTTTGTCTTATGCTTTCTGCTTTACTATACGTACTAGTTTGCCTGATTAGATAGATACGCCTCCCCTCTTCTATCTCATTCTCGCTATGTTACGACATCACACTCATACTATGTTTTCTGGTTATGAAGACAATGAGTGGACGCGGACGAGGAAACGTCAACATGACTCAGGCTCAGTTCACTAACCTGATCAACACGGTGGCTGCAGCTTTCGTAGCTCACCCAGGAGGTAAGCTTGTTGTTTTAGGATGTTTAGATCCTACCGCCACATTGTCTTTTCACCTCTAAACCTATTCGTATCGCTCCCACAACAGGTCAGCATGCGCCTGTGCAACCACGTGTCTGTACCTTCAAGACCTTCATGGATTGCAAGCCTCTTCCATTCAATGGCACTGAGGGTGCCATAGGTCTTCTGCACTGGATCGAGAAGGTCGAAGCTGTCTTCGCTGTCTGTGAGTGTCCCCCTGCTAATTGGGTGAAGTTTGCTACTGGTACTCTTGAGGGAAGCGCACTTTCGTGGTGGAAGGCGCAAATTCAAATGCTTGGTTTGGAGACTGCTAATGCTACTGCATGGGAAGATTTCAAGGATATGATCAAGGAAGAGTACTGTCACAGGGATGACATCCACAAACTCGAGGACGAGTACTATGAACTCAAGATGGTTGGGTCAGAGATTGAGACCTACACCAAGCTGTCCAACGACTATGCTGCTCTTTGCCTAAACATGTCCCGACCCATGTACCGAAGGATCGAATTGTACATCAAAGGCTTAGTCCCAGAATCAGGAGCCATGTAACCTCGGCCAACCTCACTACCATACAGCCTGTGGTTCGTCTTGCCCACAAACTCACCAACCAGGCTGTGGAAGAGGGCAGGTTGCCCAAAAGGATCAGTGCTGCGGAAGGAACTTCTAATGATGGCAAACGAAAGTGGGATGGAAATCAGGGCAAAGATGCTAACTCTACTCAGGCCCCAGCTCAGCAAAGAAAAACTGACAACAACAAGGGCACTCAGCAACAGGGTGGCTACCGGGGAAGCTACCCTAAGTGCAACAAGTGTAACAGGCACCACAATGGGGCATGTAATAAGGGTCAATGTCAGCGATGCAACAAGATGGGGCATGAAGCCAAGGATTGTAGAAGTCAGTTCCCAGCGAGGCAGAATCAGCAACAACCCCAACAGCAACAGCAGCAGGGAAACAACCGCGGATGTTTTAAATGCGGGGCAACAGGGCACATGCGAAAGGATTGCCCTGAACTGAATCAGAATCACAACAACAACCAGGGAGCTGGGAACAATGAGCAAAACAACAATGCTGGGAATGGTGCAAGGGGAAGAGCTTTCGTGATTGGAGCTGGAGAAGCAAGGAACGACCCCAACGTCGTGGCGGGTAAGTTCCTACTTGATGATCGTTATGTTTCTGTGTTATTTGATTCCGGTGCCGATGCCAGTTATGTATCCCTTCGCATTAGTAAGAAACTTAAGCACCCGCCTGCATTATTAAGTTCTAAGCACATCGTCGAGATAGCTAATGGTAAGAACATCGAGGCCACGCACGTGATCTACGACTGCACACTAGAATTGTCTGGTCACACGTTTAGTATCGATCTTTTCCCCGTTAAACTTGGAAGCTTCGACGTCGTCATCGGTATGGATTGGTTATCCAAACATCGCGCTGAGATCCTCTGTCAAGAGAAAGCGGTTCGTATTCCTCGCCGTTCTGGCCAACCCCTCATCGTTCAAGGCAACAAAGGTGGAGAAGTCACAGGCATTATCTCGCTTCTGAAAGCCCAGAAGTGCTTACAGAAAGGGCACACCACTATCCTAGCACTTGTCACCGACACCCACGAAAAGGAAAAGAGGATTGAAGATTTCCCTGTAGTACGTGACTATCCCGAGGTATTTCCTGAGGAACTACCTGGACTCCCTCCCCACCGTCAGGTTGAATTCCAAATCGAGCTAGCTCCCGGAGCAGCACCCATAGCTCGTGCACCTTACCGTCTAGCCCCTGCAGAACTGAAGGAACTCTCTACGCAACTACAGGAACTATTGGATAAAGGATTTATCCGTCCTAGTTCATCACCCTGGGGAGCACCAGTACTCTTTGTTAAGAAGAAGGATGGCACGTTCCGAATGTGCATCGACTATCGTGAGCTGAACAAGGTTACCATCAAGAATCGTTACCCTCTACCGCGCATCGACGACCTATTCGATCAGTTGCAAGGATCGAGCTACTATTCTAAGATTGACCTGCGATCAGACTATCATCAGCTGAGAGTTCGTAATGAAGACATCTCTAAGACTGCGTTCAGGACTCGTTATGGTCATTACGAGTTCCTCGTTATGCCTTTTGGAATGACTAACGCACCTGCGGTTTTCATGGATCTCATGAACCGAGTGTGCAAGCCGTACCTCGACAAATTCGTGATTGTGTTTATCGATGACATCCTGATCTACTCGAAAAGTCAAGAAGAGCATGAGCGACACCTACGCCTTATCCTCGAACTCTTACGCAATGAGCAATTGTACGCCAAATTCTCGAAGTGTGACTTTTGGCTGTGAGAGGTCCATTTCCTTGGGCATGTGGTCAACAAGGACGGCATTCACGTCGACCCCGCTAAGATCGACTCGATAAAGAATTGGCCTACACCCAGGACCCCAACCGAAGTTCGCCAATTCTTGGGATTGGCAGGATACTATCGCAGATTCATCAAAGGATTCTCAAATATTGCTCAACCCCTCACGACTCTTACTCAGAAAGGCATTGTTTACAAGTGGAATGAAGCTCAGGAGTCGGCCTTTCAAAGGCTAAAGGATAACCTCTGTAGCGCTCCTATTCTCTCGTTGCCTGAAGGCACTGACGACTTTGTGGTTTACTGCGATGCGTCTATCCATGGGCTCGGTTGCGTGTTAATGCAACGCGAGAAAGTTATTGCCTACGCCACTCGACAACTCAAGACGCATGAAAGAAACTACACTACGCATGATTTGGAACTGGGAGCAGTGATCTTTGCTCTTAAGATATGGAGACATTACCTGTACGGTACCAAGTGCACTATCTACACCGATCACAGGAGTCTCGAGCATATCTTTAGGCAAAAGGAATTAAACATGCGACAACGTCGATGGGTCGAACTCTTGAATGACTACGAATGCGCCATCAAGTACCATCCGGGTAAGGCCAATGTCGTGGCAGACGCCCTCAGTCGAAAGGACACTATACCAAAGCGCGTGCGAGCATTGCAACTTACCATCCAGTCTAACCTCCCTACCCAGATCCGCAATACTCAAATCGAAGCATTGAAACCCGAAAACGTCAGGGCTGAGTCTTTGCGAGGATCGAGACGGTGATTAGAACGGAAGGAAGATGGCGCTTACTATGTAATAGGGCGCATTTGGGTCCCACTCTATGGAGATTTACGTGAACTCGTGATGGACGAAGCCCATAAATCCCGCTACTCAGTACATCCTGGCTCGGATAAGATGTACCACGACTTGAGGACTACATACTGGTGGCCTGGCATGAAGGCACACATAGCAACATATGTCAGCAAATGTTTGACTTGCGCAAGAGTCAAGACAGAGTACCAGAAGCCGGCAGGCCTACTCCAACAACCAGAAATCCCGAAATGGAAATGGGAGCAAATTTCCATGGATTTTGTTACAGGGCTACCTAGGTCTCAACGCGGAAATGACACCATTTGGGTAATAGTAGATCGATTGACCAAGTCCGCGCACTTTCTGGCTATTAAGGAAACAGACAAGTTTTCTACCTTGGCGGAGATTTACTTAAAGGAAGTAGTTTCGAGGCACGGGGTGCCAACCTCAATTATTTCCGACCGAGACGCTCGTTTTACTTCGGAATTGTGGCAAGCTATGCACAAATCCTTTGGCTCACGTTTGGACATGAGCACCGCTTATCACCCGCAAACGGATGGACAGTCCGAACGCACCATCCAGACTCTAGAAGACATGCTTAGAGCGTGTGTGATCGATTTTGGCAAGAATTGGAAGAAGCATCTACCGCTAGTAGAGTTCTCTTATAACAACAGCTACCACACTAGTATTCAGGCAGCACCTTTCGAGGCATTGTACGGTCGTAAATGCCGGTCACCTCTCTGCTGGGCGGAAGTCGGTGATAGTCAAATCACTGGCCCAGAGATGGTGGTAGATACAACGGAAAAGATTGCCCAGATCAGACAACGCATGGCGGCAGCTCGTGACCGTCAGAAGAGTTACGCTGATAAGCGTAGGAAGCCACTAGAATTCCTGGTCGGTGACCGGGTTCTACTTAAAGTCTCACCCTGGAAGGGTGTGGTTCGCTTTGGTAAACGGGGCAAGCTTAATCCGCGATATATCGGACCATTCGAAATTACCGAGAAAATTGGTAAGGTTGCTTATAGATTGAACCTGCCTGAAGAACTGAGTGCGGTACACAACGTATTTCACGTGTCTAATCTGAAGAAGTGTCTATCAGATGAAACGCTCGTAATTCCTTTCAAGGAACTAACTATTGATGAACAGCTACACTTTACTGAGGAACCGATTGAGATCACGGATCGAGAGATCAAAATCCTCAAACGTAGCCAGATACCTCTTGTACGAGTCCGTTGGAACTCGCGACGTGGCCCAGAGTATACCTGGGAGCGGGAAGACCAGATGAGGCACAAGTATCCCCAGTTGTTCCCAAACGAAAACCCCAGCACTGAAGCTACAACCGAATTTCGGGACGAAATTCCAAACTAACGGGGGGATGATGTGACACCCCGTTGAAACATTCTCACTCATACTAGCTTGACAGTGACTGCCTTAACTTTCGGGAAGAAAGTTCTTAAAACTTGGGGATAATGTGACACTTCGGATTTTCCCGGGAAACCTTCTTGATGTAACTTTGCGTGTACATATATTATTAAATGGAAACTATGGATTTTCTGTGATTATGTGTTGTATGTATGTACGTTATATATATATAGGTGCATATTACTAGTGAGCCGAAACCGCAAGACCCGACTCGAGACCACCTAGTCTCGAGTAACCCACACCGGTTGGGCCGCAACCCCCTTGGTCCACCCGAAAGCCCATTAGTGCACACCATGAGATATAAAACCCAAAACCGTCACCACACTCTCCTTTACACTCTCATTCAATTCACTCTCACACTCTCTACCTCTCACTAAAACCCTAAAACCCTAGATCATCAACCTCCTCTCATCTCCTTTCTCTTTCGGATCGAGACCGGTGACAGCAAGGAATTCCGGTTCAAGCTTCGGATCTTACTCGGAAGATTATCCATCCCATTCTCACACCTTAAGTCTAACCGGTTAGTATGTCTCTTGGGTAAATGTTTAAAGATTGTTGTTGTACATGATGATTGTGTAAAGATGCTTGCTTGATGAGATAGTAACATGTTTTGCTTGATTAACTATGCTCCTTCATGTTTTGTATATGACCGGTTTGGTAATTAGAATCATTCGGATTAGGTTAAGTGCTTCTATCTTAGCCATTTTGCTCATAAATGCTTGGTTTGATGAATGAACATGTGTGTGTATGAATCAATGTTGGATGGTTATTACCATCCGATTTATAAAGGTGATATAGGGCAAAATTTGGTGCTTAATGATTGTCTTATCTCTTTGTTACAAAGTTGTGTTAAGAACCAAGGACTAAGTGATGGTTGAATTGTTTGAATATTTGAATATGCATCATGAACTAGAAGAACATGTGGAAGGTGATATGAATATTTGAAATCAGGTTGTTTTGATCCATTTTGCTTAGTAATAGACAAAGAAACATGTTTGTGTATTCTGATTGGTTAGTACAAAATTTCATGAAATCAAAATGCTATTGGTTAGTACATTGCCAGGTTCTAGAAGGATTCAGGTGCACGTAACAGTGGTTGCGAGTCGGAACCCTTGGTTGCGACTCGAGACCAAAACGTGATTTGTCGAGATCTTCCGGTTGCGACTCGCAAGCAGCACATGATGAACCGAAACCGAGGTTGCGAGTCGGAATCCCTGGTTGCGACTCGAGACCAAAGCATGATGAACCGAGACCGAGGTTGCGAGTCGGAACCCTTGGTTGCGACTCGAAACCGTGCATTCTCGAGTCGAAACCGCCCTTGTCTCGACTGGGCTACCTAAGTGTTATTGGGCCAAAAGTTTGTTGGACTATCTGTTGACTGGACTGCTTGTGTATCTGTTACTGTTGTGAATGTTAGAACAGGCCCAATAACCCAACTGTCGTATGCGTGCATTTTAAGTGTGTCTATACGTGTTTGCTATACGTGATTACTTGTACCCCAAATTGACCTATATTTGGTAACCATCCTAGGACGTGGTGACCAACGTGTTTGACCAAGTAAAATATCTACCGAGCAACCCAAGGTGAGTTCACAACCTAAAGCATGCGTTCCCGGTGGTTTGGGAAACGGAACTACAAACAACACTATCCCCTATGAGGGATACAACTTACTTTTCTTCCCTTGTTATTGGGAACCTTTAGTTAATTACTGTTTATACGGATTGCAACTAACGGCACTAAACGAAACTCTATCACTCAAGTCCCTACTACATAATACCGATTAGTCGTCGGGGCCAGGCGAACGGGTTATTAGTTGATAGCGCTATTTAGGTTTTACCAACCTCACATCGTGCCATGGTTTGGGATTGGTCGTGAACTAATATACTCAGGCATCCGTCAATGATGATAGAACATTGACATCGGGGCATCCTGCAGAAACGCAAACGGTTACCTAGTGTTCGGTATTGGAAAAACAGTTTAGTCGCTAACTTTTGGGGTAGCTCCCCATGGCATGTATAAACGAGTAAATTAACTGGTGAAACAAGTTTTTGGTAATTAAAACTGGACAACTAGTGAACTCACTCAGCATTATTGTTGACACCTTACTGCATGCTTTGCAGGTAACCAGTGACTGAGGAGCTGCTGCTTGGGGATGTGTAGTGTTCGTCAAAACTCGTGTGTTGGGTTTTACTTATCTTGAACCATGAACTATCTTTTAAAACTATTTGGTTTATGCTTCCGCTGTTTTGTTTAAACTTACTATCGAACTCAAACTACGATGTTGCTAACTACTTTAGATAGCAATTACTTTACTATTAACCAATGCTTAGTATAATTGGTGGCTGGATCCTGGTCAGTCACGCCCTCAAGCGGATGTTACTCCGTAGGTGGAATTTGGGGGTGTGACATAAACATAAAGGACAAAACTTGTAATTTACTCTTTCTTGATCGTCCATGTCACACCCCCAAAATCCACACGCGGAGTACCACCGCTTGGAGGCGTGACATGACCAGGATCAAGCCATCAATCATATTGAACATAGCATAATATAAATAAGATAGTTCGTAAAACCCAATTCAATACAATTGATGTTCTAAACCAAACATAGTATCAATAGCGGAAGCGTAATAATGAAAATCCAAAGTATGTAAATGTAAACCCAAAGTAATGTTAAGTTTGATTGTTTAAACGTTTTAACATGGCATCCACGATCCATGTTCCACAACGACCTGCTCCTTCCTAGTGCAAGCTCCATAAGTACCTAAGGTCCTGCAAGGCATGCAGCAGAGGGTCAACAACTAGTTGAGCGAGTTCACAGTTAATAGTTCAGAAATAGTATAGTGTGAGTAGTAGTATGTTCGTTCGTTATGTCATGTATCGTATTAGTTTCCATCGCGGCCTCCCAGGCAGGTATGCGAAGATATTAGGGGATGTTTTTCCCAGGTATTCTAGACTAGGTTTATTTGTATCGCGGCCCCCCAGGCAGGTGTGCGAAGATTAGTAAATTTAGTTCGCGGCCTTCCTAAGGCAGGTGTGCGAAGTCAGACATAATATCGCGGCCAACCCTTGGCAGGTGTGCGAAGATCAGTTCAATAAGTGTTACTGGTCTAGCCGTATCTTATCGTTAGGTTCTATCCTCCGAGTATATACAATAAGTCATCCAATCCCATTCCCACCCGGGAACCCCATGCCCTGGCTGTGTGAACTCACCTTGGGTTTGCTCGGTATGTTAAGTATGTGCTCGAAGTAAATCAATCACATCCTAGGGTATGCACGTATACACAATCAGTTTGTATTCATTTTGTTCACGTATAGACATATCACCAAGTAGCACATTGCACGTATTCAAGATTATGCAAGTCATGTTCATCATTTAACAGCAGTTAGTAAATACAGTTAACTTCTAACAGAGTCTAACTATGTTACTATGCAGTTAACCAAGTTGACGAATTACAGGTCGGCGAAACATATTCTGTTTCGCCAACTACCCTTGGCGAAACACCCCTCTCTATTTCGTCAAACCCCCTTGGCGAATCAAAATCCAGTTTCGTCAACTGTCTTTGGCGAAAGACTTCCCCTGTTTCGTCAATACCAGTTCCGTCAACACATCAGTTACACATTCAACAATTTCACAGAATTCACAGGAACCCTAACTGCCGTCAATCATCAAACCGAAATCATGCAGGAGTCACTAACATATAAATCATCATCCAATCATCATGAAATCAATCAATCATATTAGGCCAAACATTAACTTTAACAAGTTGTTCATACAACGAGTATAACACGAGCATCATCCGATTAATTACTAGTTCAGATTCGTGTGTTCAATGGTTCATCATGTAGTTACATTCGGTTAGTCCAATCATATGCGCAAACAGTTGACATTACGTAAAACTCATAGAACCCTAACCATACCCATGTTTCACATAACCTATGAGACTAATCTTTCACGCTTAACAACATCAGAATCAATATACTTCTACCAATTTACAGATCAAGATCATACGTAGAGAAACCAAAGAATCTATAAGTCTATTTAACAAACATGCAACTAACCGAGATGGATGATACGAATGTTCGACCGTTCACGAGAGCTTGGGGAATACAAAGGGCTGTCGTCAAAGTGGGGAGAGTTCTAGGGTCTTATTTTTGCTAAAACGTATGAAACATAAGTCTGTGCATATTGATATACGTGTTTTACCGTAATGGGCCCGAACTGGGCTTTGGCGAAACTGGTTGGGCCGACGGAACACTTGTTTCGTCGAGACTAGGTTTGGTGAAACACACTTGTGTTTCGTCGAGTCACTATTGGCGAATCACCTGATTCGTCGAATCCTAAGTGAGCTTAATTCCGTAATGGGCTTAATCAGTTACAATCTCATGTTACACTTACACAACCAACCACATACTCATGAAATCACAAAACACTTTATCATATCACAACGTATACATTACAAGTCAAACAAATCAACAACTAAACAGTCGAAGTCAACGGTCAAAGTCAACGTGCATTTAATGCGAAAGTGAAAGTCGAAAGTTCGAGTTGTCACATTATCCCCAACTTAAAAGAAATTTCGTCCCGAAATTTAGTACGTACCCACTGAGGAAGCTAGATAGGTTGCATCGTTCACTGGTTTTCTTGGGGTGTCACATCCTCCCCCCGTTGATCTGGAATTTCGTCCCGAAATTCCGTGGTAGTAGCTTCAGCCTCAGCAGTGGTTGTATTGGTTTCGAATAACTGGGGATACTTTTCTGTCATCTGGTCTTCGCGTTCCCAGGTGTACTCTGGGCCACGACGGGAGTTCCAACGAACTCGAACAAGAGGGATTCTCTTGTTTTTGAGGAACTTAACATCCCGGTCCGTGATTTCAACTGGCTCCTCGACGAACTGCAACCGCTCGTCGATAGTGAGTTCCTTAAAAGGAACTATGAGGGTCTCATCTGACAGGCACTTCTTCAGATTCGACACGTGAAATACATTGTGAACTGCACCGAGTTCAGCTGGTAGGTTTAGCTTGTAGGCCACTTTGCCTATTTTCTCAATGATTTCGAACGGTCCGACGTACCGTGGATTTAGTTTGCCCCGCTTTCCAAAACGTACCACACCCTTCCAGGGTGAGACTTTAAGTAAAACCCGATCCCCGACCTGAAATTCCAATGGCTTCCTACGCTTATCCGCATAGGCTTTCTGACGGTCGCGTGCTGCCGCCATGCGTTGCCGTATCTGCGCAATCTTTTCCGTGGCGTCCACTACAATCT
Organism: Helianthus annuus; assembly: GCF_002127325.2. Lineage (NCBI taxonomy): Eukaryota > Viridiplantae > Streptophyta > Magnoliopsida > Asterales > Asteraceae > Helianthus > Helianthus annuus. The sequence continues at coordinate 164,095,018 of NC_035449.2, read as the reverse complement.
CTGGACCCGTGATCTGACTATCCCCCACCTCTGCCCAACAGAGAGGTGACCGGCATTTACGCCCGTACAATGCCTCGAATGGAGCGGCTTGTATGCTGGTGTGATAACTGTTATTGTATGAGAATTCCACTAAAGGGAGATGTTTTTCCCAGCTGTTGCCGAAATCGATAACACATGCCCGAAGCATGTCTTCTAGAGTCTAGATCGTTCGCTCTGACTGCCCATCCGTCTGAGGATGATATGCGGTGCTCATGCCTAATCGTGAGCCAAAAGATTTGTGCATCGCTTGCCATAGCTCTGACGTGAATCGTGCATCCCGATCCGAAATGATGGAGGTGGGCACCCCGTGCCTCGAAACAACTTCTTTAAGATAAACGTCTGCGAGAGTGGAGAACTTATCCGTTTCCTTTATGGCCAGGAAGTGTGCAGACTTGGTGAGTCGATCCACGATCACCCATATGGTATCATTCCCACGCTGGGATCTGGGTAGGCCAGTAACAAAATCCATGGAAATTTCTTCCCATTTCCACTGCGGTATCTTGGGTTGCTGAAGTAGGCCCGCTGGTTTCTGATACTCCACTTTGACTTTTGCACATGTCAAACACTTGCCAACGTAAGTCGCTATGTGGCCTTTCATGCCAGGCCACCAGTATGTTGTTTTGAGATCGTGGTACATTTTATCCGACCCTGGATGTACTGAGTAGCGAGACTTGTGTGCTTCATCCATCACAAGCTCTCGTAAACCGCCATAAAGTGGGACCCAAATACGCCCTGTTACATAGTAGGCGCCGTCTTCCTTTTGTTCCATTTGTTGCCTTGAGCCGCGTAAGGCTTTAGCCTTGACGTTTTCGGGTTTTAATGCTTCTATCTGAGTAGTTCGTATCTGTGCAGGAAGACTAGACTGAATAGTGAGTTGCAAAGCTCGTACACGCCTAGGTGTAGTATCTTTTCGACTGAGGGCATTAGCCACAACATTAGCCTTGCCTGGATGGTACTTGATGGCGCATTCGTAATCGTTCAGTAGTTCGACCCATCTTCGTTGACGCATGTTCAAATCCTTTTGCTTAAGGATATGCTCGAGACTCCTGTGATCGGTGTAAATTGTGCACTTGGTACCGTATAGGTAGTGTCGCCATATCTTAAGCGCGAAAACAACAGCTCCCATCTGTAAATCGTGCGTCGTGTAGTTCCGTTCATGAACCTTGAGTTGACGAGAAGCGTAGGCAATAACTTTATCCCGTTGCATCAATACACACCCAAGACCCTGTATCGACGCGTCACAATAAACCACAAAGTCGTCCGTGCCCTCTGGCAATGAGAGAATAGGTGCGCTGCAAAGCCTATCCTTTAGGTACTGAAAAGCGGTTGCCTGGGGACCTCCCCAATGGTAGGTGACATCCTTCTGTGTCAGTAGTGTAAGCGGTTGTGCGATCTTCGAAAAGTCTTTGATGAATCGTCTGTAATACCCCGCCAAACCCAAGAATTGGCGTATTTCCGTTGGTGTACGCGGTGCAGGCCAGTTCCTGATCGAATCTACCTTGGATGGATCGACATGAATCCCATCCCTGTTCACCACATGGCCTAAGAAGTGAACTTCACGAAGCCAGAAGTCGCATTTGGAAAACTTGGCGTACAATTGCTCCTTTCGAAGAAGTTCCAAAATTAATCGTAGGTGCTGTTCGTGCTCCTCTTGACTCTTGGAGTAAATCAGAATGTCGTCGATGAAGACAATCACAAACTTGTCTAAGTACGGCTTGCACACCCTGTTCATCAGATCCATAAATATGGCAGGCGCATTCGTTAACCCAAATGGCATGACAAGAAACTCGTAGTGACCGTAGCGAGTTCTGAATGCGGTTTTGGAGACGTCCTCATCCCGGACTCTCAGCTGATGATACCCTGACCTCAAGTCTATCTTGGAGTAGTAACTCGACCCCTGCAACTGGTCGAATAAGTCGTCTATACGCGGAAGAGGATAACGATTCTTCACCGTCACCTTGTTCAGTTCACGGTAGTCGATGCACATCCTGAAAGTGTCATCCTTCTTTTTCACGAAAAGTACTGGAGCTCCCCAAGGCGATGAGCTTGGACGAATAAAGCCCTTTTCCAAGAGCTCTTGTAACTGCTTCGACAGTTCTTCCAGTTTGGTTGGAGCTAGACGATACGGTGCCCGGGCTATTGGTGCTGCTCCAGGAGCTAACTCAATCTAGAATTCGACTTGGCGGTGAGGCGGTAAATCGGGTAAATCTTCAGGAAACACCTGAGGAAAGTCACGTACAACTGGAATATCCTCCAGCTTCTTTTCCTTTGCTGATGCGTCAGTGACAAGTGCCAGAATTGCAGTGTGCCCCTTTCGTAAACATTTCTGCGCCTTTAAGAAAGAGATGATGCCAACCACAGCACCACTCTTGTCGCCTTGAACTTCGAGAGGTTCTTGACTAGAGCGAGGAATACGAATGATCTTTTCCTTTCATAAAATCTTTGCGTGATGTTGGGATAACCAATCCATACCGACGACGACGTCGAAACTACCCAAAACTACGGGTATAAGATCAATCGTGAAGGTCTGACCAGCTAAAACGATGCTACAACCCTTGATTACATGTGCGGCTTCTACACTTTTACCATTTGCTAACTCTACGACATGTTTGGTGTTTAGGGTGTTGGTGTACGTTTTAACAATTTACTCATTTTCAAGGACATATAACTTGTATCAGCACCCGAATCAAATAAGACAGTAACATAAATATCGTCGAGAAGAAACTTACCCATAACCACATTGGGATCATTCATTGCGTCGCCCCGACCCAGCACAAAAGCACGACCCCGAGCTTCGTTGCCATTGTTGTTGTTGTTTCCCCCGTTGTTGTTGTTCCCGTTGCCCTGGTTATTGTTGTTGTTGCGATTCTGGTTCTGGTTCAATTGAGGGCAATCACGTTTGTAGTGGCCT